>NC_087261.1:24277816-24975316 GCF_037042905.1 Lytechinus pictus
TTACTTTTCTTGAAAAAAAGACTCATTAAATTCAACAGTACAGGAATTAGCATGTCCCCTAATTCGCAATCATTATTTATGATCTTCCAAAGAGGCGCATTATCTAAATCAAAATAAAATCAATGATAACAATATTCCTTGTTCTTTAATCCCAATGATAAAACAGATACGTCATGTGCGTAGGCAGCCTAGTAGTGCATAACGTAATAACTTTCGTGGGTCTGGAGAAGAAAAACAGCTCAACATAATTGGAGAGAAAATTGCCCAGGGAAATTTAATAGGCCTATCTTACATAAATATTTTGACGACTTCGGTTTTTGATGCATATCATCGAGTCAACCGCCTCACATTTCAAACTTCTTTTTCTCTTTCCAACCACGGTGGTAGTTATAGATCCTATAGCAACTCACCGGTGTTTTTACCAGAGATTATAGAAAAATGTGCGGTATGTAAATAACGGATTAAGCTTTATGTATGAGGCACATATTGCACATCGATTCCGATATTCGTCAAAATATGATGTTAGCCCCCGAGGTGGAGTTGAAACGCGTATGGCTTAAAGGTTAAATCTACAAAAATGCATAATATATTATGCCTCCACCTGATTAAAAATTATAACCGAAAAAATAAAATCATGCATGCAATACTATTTCAAGAGGAAACCCCGGAAATTTCATTTCATATGCATCATTATGCTAAGCAATAACTTAAAAGTGATTATTTCCCCTCCCTATAAGCGTGACGTATGGGGCAAAATTTCTAAAAAGCTGCGAGCGAAGCGAGCGAGCAAAAAATACTCTTTTAGTACAAAAATATAATAATTGTATTCTAATTTATTTGACGTAATGTTCAGAAACTTCACCCCCTTTTTGTTTTCCTTTCTCCATTGTTTTTCTTGGTCATGAAAACTTGTTTGGGGTCCATGGCCCACCCCCCCCCCAACATCTGTACGCCAGTGTCCCTTACCTTTGGACAGCGGGATTTTCAATATTCTTTGTCAGTTTGTGTTTGACTATCATTTGATTATTTCGCCTGAAATCAAATACATAGATAAATATGCAAAATAACAGGAAAGCTTTGAATAAGTGAATATATTTAATGAATGATTTAATACAAATTCAGAGCGAAATAAATAGGCCTATGTCAGCGTGACTCTTTTTTCTGGGTTGCTATAGACTTGAATGGGATCCGAGTCGGAATTCTCTCTTTAGCCTAACTCGGAATAGGGTTCATCCCACGTTGACGCCCTTCCGGGTCGATCTGACTCTGCGGAAACGGAAGTCATAACACACCAGGATTTTTTTTTGCACTGAATTCAAATAATTGCATGATATTACCCCGGCTTTAGCAAGGGTACCCTGATCGGATGCTCAAACTTTTTAAGGAATTCCTTCATGCTACACCTGGATGGAGAGTGGCAAATATGGATAAGCACCTTGCCAGATGACGTGAATGCCAGGTGGGATTCGAACCCAGACCTTGTGGTTCAATGTCCGGGGACTTATCCACTGAGCTACAACACCGGTAGATATATTTCAAGTTGACTCTAGATTATTAAGTTATTTTTTTCAAATGTGAATAGAAATGGCAAATATTCGTGAGATTACATGAACTGTGTGGAATTTGACTGGTAGTCTTGGTTAATCAAATGGGGCCAGATTGTTTTAAATTTTACTTTGTCTTTGTGTAATGAACGAGAAATGCGGCAGAAATTACAAACAATATTTCTTATTTTATTCTTTTTTACCTTCTTCTCATTCTTCTCTCCCTCATCATCATCCCCCTTCTCCTCCTCCCGTCCCACTCCTCCTCCTTCTCCTCTTTCTTCTTCTTCTTCTTCTTCGTCGTCGTCTTTCTGTTTTTCTTCATTTCCTCTCATCTATTTTGTTACCTCCCCCCTTTTTTTTTTTGGGGGGGGGGGGCACGTTTAAACTTTTCAGCAATCATGTAATACATGGATTCCTCGATATGTAATCATGAAAAAGTAGGCCTTCTTTAAAAACGCATTTTATTTTTCATCATAAAAATTATCAAGATCGGCAAGGTATTGAATGTGTTAAAGCTTAATCTGTAAAAGTGTCGTTTATCTTTGTATATAGCATAGCTTTATGTCAGCGTTTCCTTTAAAAGTATTCGAAAACCTCTAAAAATCTTGATGAAATCCAGAAATAAAACGCATGTCACATTCCACCTTTAAACAAGTTTAAGGCAGTATTGATATCTCAATTATGCATCCAAGATTCTATTGTAGGAGGAAAAGGGCTTGGGGAAAGTGCTTAAGTCAACATTGTCTCCCGATATTAACAGAATTGAACCATTTTGGCTCGAATTGTTTTGGATGGGTTTGCAATTACGGCGTAAACAGAAACTCCGCATGGGTCTGCAGCCACCCCTTTGGGGAATTTGACCCCTAAACCCTACACAAGCTACATACAGGCGGGACTACGTGGGCACTGGCACATTTTCAGCTTCCAAAAAGAGGCGAGGGATTACGTGATTTCTGGGTAATATCCAGAAATAAAGTACAAAATGTCAAAAGAAATAATTTCGTGAATAAACTTTTCATCGCTCAAGAAGCAGGAGAAGAAAAAAAAAATCAGCGCGAGAGTTCGATAGCCTTATCATGACGAGAAAAGTTCCCCCGCCAACATTTTTTTCTGATTCTTTTTTTTTTCTTCTGATAATGTTTCCTAAACGTTGACGGGTCATTGTACTTGTGTTTGAAATCGAACTTGGGTGGAATTTCTCACTCAGCTTTTGACGACACAATTCTTTTGTATCATTAACAAGCTCCTGCACTTTTTCTTCATTTCAGCTGTTTTAAAGGATACAAGTTTTTAAACAGGTTGTTATATTACCTTAAGACCCCATCTGATTTTGGAAGTGCGGCTATTGGCGGACGAATGGTGGCGCTCTGCTACTAAAGATATATACATAAGGTGTCACGCGCGTAAAACATTCCCCATAGACTTGTGTGTTAAAATGGCACTTTTGAAAAATTCATAAAAAATAAATGTGAAATTAGAGGGTGGAATGTTTACTACCAATGGATAGGATATATATCTGACATTCCAAATCTGACCAGGAAAGGGTACCGTAGCCAGCTCATTTTAAAAATAAATTGCCATTTATGAAGATAACTATGAATCGATCGAATTCATCAACTGAAACAGTAAAATAGCCCTAATTATTCCGCCAGTCAAAAAATAGTTCCAAGTCACTTATTTATCTTTCCAATTTGGGCGAAGTAAGTTCAATAGTTACCATTTCTAGAATCAGTGTTAGATTTTGAATCACATTCATACATTTTTGTCAATCAGCAATATCAAATAGACAAAAATTCGAATGGGTTGGGTCGAACGAATATCTTTAGCCCTCCTGATGTAATTAGGCTCGTGGAACCTATATTATATGACCTATGTATTTTAAATTTTTGAATAGCTACTTTGCTATTCTTTTATATCTGTACACTCACACTAGCACAAAGAAATGCATTGAAAATGCCTATTTTCTATGCAATGACCCATTTTAATGTGTACCCATACATGTTATTTTCACTATATATGGATGTATACAAATCTTACCTGCATATAGCCCAACAGTGAATGCAATGACAATATAGGTCCCTATCAATTGTAATATAAAGGTGTATGTAAATTCTGTGTAGATATCAGGATACCAGAACTGCCCCAAACATAATTACCAAATATACATGAGATTGGATGAGGAAACAATAAAAGAATGAGATACTACTTTAGTATATTTGCATTTGACCTATTCAAAATCTTCCTAGGGCTGTTGCCTCTCAGATGTAAGAAGGAAGAGATACATAGATAGAGAGAGAGAAAGAATTTAAAGAAAGATAATTTTATAGATGGCATGGCTTAATAAAGAGGGGGGGAGGGCTATACTAAGATTGCAGCACACAGCCACCCCCCCCCCCCATCCCTCCTTAGTTGAGCACTATTAGATACCTTGCCTTACTCTGTGCCCTTTTCTAAATACCTTCTTGAAGGTACCACTCTGGTTCTCTTCAGTAAAGTTCTCAAAGTTCTATCTCCTCTCTACCTATCCCCTTCCTAAGAACAATTTTTACATGAGCAATTTCTAAAGGTCTTTCTAATGCTAAGTAGGTGATGTACACTAACACAAAACAATGATGAATCAGAACATAAAGAGGCCTTGACTCTATACATTGACCAATATACATACATTCCTAGGCTACACAGACCTACTAACTTTACCTGATGTAGCCCTGCTAGCCATTAAATCCATTTTTTGCACCACTTGATGACTAAACATATTGATATCAGTGAGAAATTGTTTGCTACTGAAGAGTTTGGCCAGGTATTCCATCCACTACTAGGGATTTCCCATATTACTTACAGGTGTCACGCGCGTAAAACATTCCCCATAGACTTGTGTGTTAAAATGGCACTTTTGAAAAATTCATAAAAAATAAATGTGAAATTAAAGGGTGGAATGTTTACTACCAATGGATAGGATATATATCTGACATTCCAAATCTGACCAGGAAAGGGTACCGTAGCCAGCTCATTTTAAAAATAAATTGCCATTTATGAAGATAACTATGAATCGATCGAATTCATCAACTGAAACAGTAAAATAGCCCTAATTATTCCGCCAGTCAAAAAATAGTTCCAAGTCACTTATTTATCTTTCCAATTTGGGCGAAGTAAGTTCAATAGTTACCATTTCTAGAATCAGTGTTAGATTTTGAATCACATTCATACATTTTTGTCAATCAGCAATATCAAATAGACAAAAATTCGAATGGGTTGGGTCGAACGAATATCTTTAGCCCTCCTGATGTAATTAGGCTCGTGGAACCATAAAGAGTTACTAATTTGATTGATTACTCTGACCAAACAATATGTTCCATTTGTACAGCGCAGCTACTATATTTGCATATACTCTAACATGTCTAATACGCTTGATACTTGGTGTCATCATTACCTCGGCTGTAGCTGAGCCGCCGTATAGACGCAAAAGCATTCAAGGAATTAATCCTACCGGGTACCCATTCACCTCACCTGGGTCGTGTGCAGCACAATGTGGATAAATTTCTTGCTGAAGGAAAACACGTCATGGCTTGGATTCGAACCCAGGTCCCTCTGTTTGAAAGATGAGAGTCGTAACCACTAGACCACGACTCCCCCTTCCACAAATACGTCGTTTTTACGTTGGTCTTTGTCGGTCTAACAAAAAGGTCTCTCGGAAATCAAGTAATAAAAAACAAGCATTAAGGACGTTCCACAGTTAAAGTGAAATCCATGTCATTTTCACCAAACTTTGCACATAGATACTTTAGAACCTTAATATTCGAAATATGCAAAAATTAACATAGGTCCATGTGCTTGATTTTTTGCTATAGAGCTTCAAAGTTCACCCAAATTGATGTTCTTAAGAATTGCGCATTCAAAAGAATTTGGCATTTTTAGACCGCCCAAGATTACTACAATGAGTTTAAACTTCCATTACTCATTCAAAATACATGAAAAAGTCATCAAATTTCGCAAGAGAGTTAATAATTGTATCGTTAGAATGGAGAATCTATTAATAGTGCTATTTGTTTGCAATTTTAAGTTTAACAGCACTGTCAGTTCTTAAAAATGGCGTAAAAGATAACAAAATCCCAATATGAAAAATGTAAAATTTCAGTAACAAACTACAAACGTACAATAAATGCTGCACTTTATTCAAAATCCATGTCATTTTCACCAAAATTTGCAGAGTTGTAGAGGAAGGTATACCTAAGAGGTAGAAACATTCAAAAATAGGGGTTCATGTGCTCGTTTTTAAACTATCAGCATTTTTATTAGAGCAAATGTGCTTTTTAAAACACCAAAAATGGGCCGAATGCTTAGTATCTATGTGAAGAAAAAATCAAAACCACTCTACCATTTATTCAAACTCGGGCTAATATTCGTGATTCTTGGCAGCACTGCAGAGTAAAGTATTTTGAAATTGTAGAGAATATTTTTTTGAATGGTCCATGGAATAATTCAATTTTTTAGCTTCATGAAATAACGCATCGGATCTGCAGTTAAAGTGCAGAAGATCAGAAAAATCAGCTCATACCCGCAGCTAATTAATACCTGTTCATCCATTGTGACGTCAGCGCTCAGAGTGTAAACTATGCGCAGATCATAATGCGCACAAATATAACTGTGGAACGTCCTTAAACTCCCAAACATAATTATATGCACAACAACGAAAAATACTGTTAATATTCAAAGGAATATAGGCATGTTAACAGCATGCAAACAAGGGGCGAATTATCCTAATGATTATACAGGTATATTTCCTTTAATTTCCTTTTTTTATTCATAATTATGTTGTGTTCATCTAATAATATAGGCCTACATATGCATTAATTCACACATGTATCGATTAATTTGATTAATTCAGTCATTCATTAAGTCTTTTATCTATTCTTTTTTTATTGTTGAATTATATTATTTATTATTCGTCCAACCATCCATACGTTGATTTCATTCAGTCATTAATTTAGTCATTCATTAATTTAACATTCATTCATTCAGTCAGTCAGTCAGTCAGTCTTTTATTGATAAATTTACACTTTTTATTTCATTTATGCATATAATTCATATTCACATAATATACGATCAAGGTGTAACGTTCTTTAAAGGTTAAGTCTTCCCAAGAAAAATGTTGATTTTCATAATAGCATAACACTGATAAGTTCATGAAAATCAGATGTAAAATAAGAAAGTTATGACATTTTTAAAGTTCCACTTATTTTTCACAAATCAGTGATATACACAACTCAGTTACATGCAAATGAGACAGTCGACGATGTCCCTCACTCACTATTTCTTTTGTTTTTTATTGTTTGAATTATACAATATTTAATTTTTTACAGATTTGACAATAAGGTCCAACTTGACTGAACCATATAGTATTAAACAATGCTAATTCCACATATTCAAGAAGAAATTAATCGTTGTTTCACTCGACAACAGCGAGGAAATTGGAATATTTCATATTTCATATAATAAAATACAAAAGAAATAGTGAGTGGATGATGTCATCAGTCTCCTCATTTGCATACCGACCAGGATGTGCATATAACTGTTTTGTGAAATCAAGCGAAACTTTAAAATGGCATAACTTTCTCATTTTACATCCGATTTTGATGAAATTTTCTGTGTTATGTTTGTTGGATTTTTTTTCTTTTTATTCAAATCAACTTTTTGTTGGGGTAGACTTGTCCTTTAAAGACGTATTTTGCGGGTAAATCGCTGTTTCTCGTCGTATAAAGTTGATGTGTTAGTAAAGTACAAACCTAAAATAAAAGTGCTCAGGAAACGAATGACCTGCTTAATGTGGTTTATTCGGAGGGGAGGGGGTACCAGGGGGTCCGCTTAAAGGAGGGTCAAGGTGGGCTTTAAAGCTGTGTCCAGGGCCAAATCAGCCAGCTCGCTCTGACCACATAGGATTATGCACGAAATTGGGGTCTCTTCTCAGAACAGAGCACGGGAAGGAGGAAAGGTAGTTGCACTATCTATCCATAGAGTACATGATCTATCCATCTTTTTCTTCCTTCACCCACCCTTTCCCTATTCCACCCCTCTCTATCCTATCCTATCATACCCCCCTCTCTCCCCCTCTCCCCCCTCTCTTTGTCTCTCTCGCTTCCACTCTGTCCACTCTGTCCCCTCCTCTCCTAATCTTCCTTTATTACCTTCCCTTTTTCATCTCGATAATGTTGTACTGAATTCAAA
This sequence comes from Lytechinus pictus, assembly GCF_037042905.1. Lineage (NCBI taxonomy): Eukaryota > Metazoa > Echinodermata > Echinoidea > Temnopleuroida > Toxopneustidae > Lytechinus > Lytechinus pictus. The sequence continues at coordinate 24,285,586 of NC_087261.1, forward strand.
CACTTTCTTTAACCACTCTGACCAGGGGCCGCAGAACGGTTTCAAAAGTGCAAGGGGGGGGGGGTGACCATGCAAAAAAAACACAAAAAAAATCAGATGGCATTTTTTCCTCATATTTCTACACGTCTGTTGAAAAAAAGTGGTGGGGGGCTCAATTCCCCCAGCCAACCGGTTCCTTGGCCCCCGATCAGTGGCGTACATAGGATTTTCCACAGGGGGGGGGGGGGCAAAACCGTCCGCCAAAAAATTTGACAAGCAAAAAAAAAAAAAAAAAAAGGTCTTAAATCACAAATGAAGGATTTCGTACCAGAAAAAAAATTGACAAGCAAAAAAAAAAAAGGGTCTTCAATCACAAATGAAGGATTTCGTACCAGAAAAAAAATTGACGGGCAAAAAAAAAAGAAAAAAAAAAGAGCTTCAAGCTCGTCAGGGGGGGGGGGGCAATAAAGGTCTTCAAGCTCGTCAGGGAGGGGGGGGGAAAGGTATTTCAAGCTCGTCAGGGGGCAGGGATACGTCCTTTGCATGGGTTGTGGCTCGTCAGGGGGGGGGGGCAGACTGCCCCCTCTGCCCCCCGTAGGTACGCTAGAGCCCCCGATCCCCCTCTCTTTCTCTGCACTTTGTATTCTATCTATGCTTTCTATCTCTCTGTCTACATATTCTCCTCCTGCGTCCTCCCCCCCCCCCCCAGACAAAGAAAATATATATATATCATAATAATGATAAATAAATAAGTAATGGAGACAGAGAGAAAAACAAAATCTTCAAAATCGAGTACAAAATTAAAACGTCGCATGGATGGGGAGTGAACCTTTGTCATTCACGCAACCATTATTTTATTATTCTCATCAGTGCATCTTCCATTAAATTCAATCCGACCAATATCAATTGAACAGTCTATGATATAGGCCTACAAAATATAACACTGATTGAAAACACACCTTGAATCCTCCCCCGACTTGTATATAAAAAACGGCAGCTTTACGTCTCACTTCCTACTTTTTGACAACTCCTCATACATCATAGTCAATCGTACACCACTATGGTCCAATTACATGCTCTAGCTAGTGAGCCCTTTCCTGCGGGTCACCGGCGCCGAGTCTACCCCACGTGAATGTCGTGCTTTGGGGGTAGCATATTTCCCATGATTGGGCATCGTCTCCTAGGACATGAAGGAATGAAAATATCGGAATTTTTTTCAGAACGATTTTTGGAGGGGTGGGGTGTTGGGACGAGAAAGGAAGTAGATATCAGAAGTACACCTACATACAATTGGGATGAGTAGGTCTATTTGAAGTACACAATTAAAACAAAATCATTTGTTTCAATAAACAACGGAAGAATTGCGCCATAAGTCAATCCAATCAAAGTTGGTTTTAATTAAAACAGGAAAAATAGATCAAGTTGTTAAAAAAATAAGAGGCAAAATAAATTGCAATATTTTTATTTTATCGCTCTAACATTTCACAACGCAGATAATGCAGACCCTGGTTGGTATGCAAATCAGGACACCGTCTTACTAACTTCAAGAGTTACGAAGTTGATCCAATCAATCGTAACTCTATGGAAATCCATCGGTGTCATAATTTTTTTTTCTCCAGAAAATTTGCAAAATGTCCTTTGTAAACAAAGGCAAACACACCAAATTGTCAAGAAAACGATGATTTTTTTAATATACATTATATCCAGAGAACATTTTGAACAAACATGCATTTTAGATGTGGGCGTTGCTGGCTTTCGTAATTTTTTGTAAGACGGGGCCCAGGAGGGAATCACGTCACCCACTATTTCCTTTGAATGTTATCATTTAGACCTAAGATACACAATATTTATTTTTCCTCCTTTTTGTAACGCGAAAGTCTGATACATCCCTGGACACACACAATATTGCCCTAGTTGTAATTTGTCATGATTCATTATTTCCTATAGTTGAATCATTTCACTATTCGAAAATATGCAGGGGCTGATCCAGGATTTTCCAAGGGGGGGGGGTGCACATTTTTTCCGATGAAAATTTGACAAACAAAACAGGGGTCCTCGCTTTCAAACGAGGGGGGGGGGCACGGGCCGGATGTGCCCCCTGGATCCGCCAGTGAATATGCATGACGTTCTCGTGTCATCATGGTCAAGGGTCATCCCAGCAAAGTTCGGCGAATACATAAGGCGTAGCCTGTTTATAAGGTCAAGAGTTCAATATCGTTTTAGTTCCATTTTCTCTTTTTTCCTATTTATTCAAATCGTTGTTTTAACTGCGATACTGGTGAAAAAGATTGGTTTCAGTCTTGATGGTCAAGCATGGGGCCACCGCTCTCCATAACTTTTCAAGTCGTGAGAAAATGGGGAGGGAAAAATAGGGAAGAAAGAATGAAGAAGAGTATACAAAGGAGGCAGTGGCGTACAGATGGGGGGTTGGGCGCTTATTTACTACTCTGCCCCCCCCCCCCGAAAAAAAATTCACGACTTAAAAAAGAGAAAAGGGGAAAAAAGTGAAAAGAGAAGGGTGAAATGTGATATTATTCTCTGAATAACATGTCAAAATCTCAAACAAAATTTATTCTTTTTGTAATAAACACATGCTCAAAAATTTTGCTCGCTCAATTCGCTCGCTCGCAACTTTGTATAGATTATGTCCGAGACGCCATATCTGTCCCCTTCATTTTTTAAGGTGGGGGGGGGGGGCTCATTGCGCCTCTGAAAGGAGAGGTCCTGGCCGTTTATATCTATAGTCATGATAGTAATCATGAAATTCAATTAAGAAAAAAAAAATATGAGGTAATTTTTAGGTCACCCCCTCCCCCCCCCTTAATGAAAATATCCTTGTACTGCTCCTGCATAACGCACACGGAATTGATTTTTTTTTAATTTGCATTGAATTTCAATAAGCTGTTAGCGGCCTTTATCTATCTTTATTTTCGTCAGAAAAACACATACCTTATTTTTCGGAAAGAGTGTAGGCTATATTTGGGGCCCTAAGCAATCTAGACTACAGAATGGGAGGGGCTAGAGGCTCTTTAGATCACGAGAACGGTTTAAGGAACTGTGAAGAATAATGTTTTCGAAACTTGATCCTCGAAAGCATCGAATCAAGGTTGAAAAAGATGTTATCTTTATTCCTGAACTTGGGAAAGATTTCGAGTTCGCGCTCGAATTCGCTTGGGACCCAGCGCTCTAAAGTTAGTAAAGGGGTAAAACCCGAGCGCTTGGGTTCAGTTTTTGTTAGATGCAAAAAAGGTTCACCATTGTTTGTGTATTTATGCTGGTATTTTGTTATAAGACGGTAGTTTTGGGCATTGAAACCGACTGAAACGCAGAAATCCTCGCTGTTTCGTGGGATTTATCGCTGTTGATATAACAGGGGATCGCTAAGAATACCAGAGGGTGGTGTTTATTTTAGTGTGCTATTGATGTAACAGTATCGTCTTTGCTTGAGGGTCGCGCCTCCTGGATCGTGCTACATAGGGGCTGAGAAAAAAAAAATTCTGGATAAAATCATGAAAATAAAGAGCTTGGATGAAATATGTCTTATCAAACCATGGATGGAGACACGATGAAATGCATAGAATACAGAAGTGTGATGTCATTCACTCATATTGTAGCTTGAGGGAAGACCGCTGAAGGCTGACATCGGGGCTGACATATGAACTGATAAATTTTTTGAGAGATGATTTCTGAAAGCCTCATTTTCTATTTTAAATTGGAAATTATTTATACGATCAGTAAAGCCTCCATTTATCATCAGAAAGTAGTTTTTTAATCTTCGGGTGACTATTTTTTAAAATATTAAATTAGAATATACAGTGATCAAGGAAAGAAAAAAGGGAGAATTGGAGCAACAGGACCCAAAGAACATTTGACTTCATAATGAAAAGAAAGAAGGACTGTCGTGAACTGACAAGATATAGGCTTACAACTTAGTTTGATTAATTATGCACAGGGAACAAAAAATAATAACAAGAGTGGTAAGTGGCGTAATGACTCAAAATATTGGAAAGGAAATCATTGCGTGTGGGGGAATTTCTAAAAAAGTTGCAAGTGGGCGGAGCGAGCAAGCAAAAATACCCTTTTAAAATAAAAAATCAAATTTTTTCATTTTTACAATTAAAATCAAGGTCACATTGAGAATGGTGTCAGATTTTAATTTCTTGACTACACAATCTGAGATTTAAATTTCAATATGATTTTGTTAATCCTTCGCAACCAGCGGCGTCGATCCATAGTTTCAGGGGGGGGGGGGGCAAAATAGAAAAAAGTCCAAATATTTTGGGCGCGCTCCGCGCTACACATTTTAATACATGTACATCCTTTTGCGCGCCGAAAAAAATGACAATTTTGTCATTCTTCTTAGTATTTTTATGCCAATTTTATTGGTTTAATATCTGCATTGCATATTTTTCAAGCTGTCAAAATTACCTATGTTTTCCCCAAAAATGTTCATTAAGGAGGAATGGGTGATTGCCCCCTGTCCCCGCCCCGTGGTCTACGCATCTGATACCAACATTCATTCTTGTCACTGCAGCATACAATGGCTTTATCGACGACACAGACAATGAACCTTAGACCACCCTGTTTCCCGTGCTACTGGCCTGAGAATAGTTTTTAAAAAGAGAAAAGTCTGCAAAAAATAACAAAATAACAAGTTCACGAAACTTGAAAAGGAGATGGGGCCCTCGGGAGAGCGGGAAGGTGAAAAGTGGGTCACATAGATCAAGGTCAAGGTCATGGTAAAGAGGTGCCCGCGCGACAAAAGACGGAGTTCATTCCACTCGTTGGAAGCACAGGAACGAAAAAAAAGGAAAGAAAAAAGGCCCTTTTCAATTTTTGTTTGAAAGGTGGTGATGTCCCTCTCTCTATAGCGATGAGGGGCTTGGGAGTGAGAGTTGGGTCCCATGGTGGGGTTGAGTGGAGTAGGATGGGGAAGGTCGTGGACAGAACATTCAGGGGCAGCGCTACGGGGGAAAGGGGCGGTCGTCCACTGTGTATCTTCAAGTGTGAAACAACAAGTGAGAACAAGGAAGAAATGAAAGAAAGGAGGAAGAAAATTACTAAACATTAAATTGAATAATAAAAAAAGAAAATTAAGATAGGTCGCCCCTGCCCACATTTGAATGGTAATTAAGACGAAATGTGGTGTGAGAGAGCAGGGCAAGAGTAAGAGATTGGGAGGAAGAGACAAGGGGGGGGGGGGCAGGTATAAAAAAAAAACAGAGGCAAGAGCTAAGAGGACGGGCAGTGGGGTAGCATAAGAGAGAATGCAAATTAAAGACACCAAAAATTGTCATGACAAACAATAATACTGCAGTCGCATTTCCCCTATGGCGGCCGTATATACGGCGAGTCGAAAACAGATGTTTTATTCATTTTTTTAAATTCAAACCACCTATATATGTAGCTGGTACAAAAGATGTTAAAACGACTGTTTTCGACTCGCAGTACGGCTGCAGTAGGGGAAATGTGACTGCGCCATTGGAAACAACAAACCATATCGGTTTCACCAACCATGACTCGGGGCGGATTCTCCTTTAAAAGAAAGAAGGGTGATGAATTTTAACCAACTGACGAACTTTCCTTTAACTAGGTCAGCCTCGGTTACCCAACTTCAAAAGCGGTGGATGGTTCATTCCCTTTTTGGTATCAAGGGGAGGGTATTTAACTTTCTGCCTACATGCAAAATTATGCTTTAAGTTACACCGGTGCATCAGACCCCAGCCCGACCGAAGCGATCACGTTATTTTCAATAGCAAACGTGGCCACCGGTCTCGGTATCGTTTCCTTGATGTGACTGGATATTTGTACGTTGCGTAAAATTAATATGGATGTTCGGGACATCTAAAAGAGTAGATTGGTCCGACAATTTTATGTCAAAGGGATAAAAAATTCAATTTAGACAACGTTAGGTTAGAAAGCTTTGATGAAAATAGCAGATAGCTCATGAAATATACAGATTTAAAACGTAGGAGTTTCATTGAATAAAGTACTCAGATAATGAGCTAGAAACGGGCGGCAGTAGGATATTTTGAGGGGGGGGGGGATCTAAAATGTGCCCCCTCCCCTCTTGAGTAATAGGGATGAGTTTCAAAATATGTGAGAGATGTGAAAGATATAGACTTGAAGTGCAAGACATTGCATAAAATTGGGTGCGGGCTGAATTGTGTACAAAGGCCTACATTCATTTTACTTAAACTGTTGTTTCATTAAAAAATGTCCGATGTTTTGCAATGCGACAAGATGTGTGATGTAACATGAATGAATCTCCACTTAAGACACCAAAATCCCCTAAACATATAATTTTGCACATTCTAATGATAAAATCAACCCCAATCATCTCCTTTTGCTTATTCTCACTACAGCACAAACAAAATGTTTGTGCCATCATTAGAATGACCACAATAAGAGATTTTATGGTACATTTTCAGTGTCAAACAGGGAGTTGTGCATGTGTGACCTTACACATCTTGTCGCATTGTCAAAGGAACAATCTCCATAGCATTAGTGAGCTTTCAATCCAAATGCTCATATCCATATATATTTGTTTGTCCAATGGTTCTCAAACTTTTATTGAACTTCACTTTTTTTTCATTCAAGATAACTTGCTCCAAGAGTTTAATTCTCCTTTAACTCTCACAAAACCTCCCCCAAATTACTCCCGTCCACTTTTTGACTGGCATGTTTATAAACACCCTCACGCATACCAGTCTGAGGGTCAGCCAAGATTTGTTTTTCCATGTCAAACTTGAAATACAATATTGATGAGGCAAGGAAACACATGCCATTCTCAGACTCCCTTCTATTTATTTACAACTCCAATACAAACTGACACAATAGTTGGGTTGCCAATCTTTAAAAGAGAAAAATTCACAAGGTAGAGTTTCACAGGACTTATGTGAACCATATGAAATTCACAAAACCAGGCCTCAACTTACCATAAAAAGAGAGGGGGGGGCACACATTTTGTAATGGAATATTGGGAATGCATGAGGGAGGAAAAATGTATGTGGGTCATCCTTTTCCATTTCCTGGTCATTTAAGTGCACTTAAAGATTACATTTCCCCGGCTAGAACATGGTTTCGTTGCTGGATTTCTAGGTTTACTCTTTTTTTCTGAAACAGTAATTGCAAAGTTTATAAATATGGCTTCAAAAAGGTTTTTTTTTGTTTTACAATGAAGTTAAATTTGGAATTCAAATGAAAATCTATAAAGGGCAAAGCATTCTGAAAACTATTTCAATCACATCATAATACATAGTGAACATCCTTTCCGCATTTAAGTCACAGGAAAACTACTAAGAATTAGCAGCAAAAAGGCACAATATCATATATGCTTATTTCTGCAGAGTCAAATTTGGCTCGGAATGACCCCAGAGGAGAGTCAACATTGTCCTGGGTTCAAGTGTCTCAGATTCGGTATTAATTTGACTTGGAAAGGTGTGGCATCAGATGAAAATCACTCAATTTCAAGTCAAAGTAACTCAAAAAATGAGTCACAAGGGGGGAGGGGGCTTCAGCCCCCCACTTTTTTCCAAAACCGTGTACAAAAACGTAAAAATGACCGTATGATTGTGATTTTTTGCATGGTCAGCCCCCCCCCCCCACTTTGAAAACCGTTCCGCGGCCCCTGCAAATAGTCTGTGATGTTTCACAGACACTATTGCTGTATAACCAATCAGATGCAAGGATTTCAGTAGCTTATAACAATTAGTCTGTGAAAATCTGTGAATCTATGTTCCATGAAACGCTTCCCTGATTGTAATCGGTTGCATCAAAGTTCATTTTTATGATGAATTAATCCTCTTGCTAACCACAGCAAATTGTACTTTTCAAAATACATAGAAAAGGAGGCCGAACAGAGAATTTCTCGCAATCAAAATGTGGTTTAATACTAGAAAATAAGAAAATACATAACTGCATGTACCCTTGACATTTTGTTATCACAGTCCTACATGTGGACAATGATGTAGGATGCACACTTACGAAGCCTCATTCCACAATAAAGCTTCTGAAAAAAAAAGTATTTTCGTCTCCTATAATTGTGATGAGAATAATTGGAACAAATACCATCCCATAAATGTGGCAGTTTTGTTGGTCAAATTTGTTTTTTTCAAATATTTTCATATGCTTCCAATGAAAAAAAATCATCTCACAAAAAGTTCATCTTTACACTTGATACGATCGTAAACAACAGTTCCTTTAAACATTTGTGGCAGATTTATGGCAACTTTTCACCAGATAATCATACAATGTTTTAAACTGAAGTTACCCTTTGTTTGATGCATCATCAGCCAAAGCAAGAAAAGAGTTGAAAATCAGTTTGAATCGCCATGCAATAAGGTACAGTTGGTTAAATAACCTATCCTTTTAGGTAAAGGCACTGCCATAAATGCATTGGCCCATATCAGGGTGCTACATAACTTTTTAGAAGCGCTTGCCCGGTCGGGAAAGTAAATTTTCAAATAGTTGGAATATACTTGCCCAAAAATCTATTTCACTTGCCCGCAAAAATCCTTGAAATTTTGTTTTTACCTCTTCAAAAGAAAGTTTTGTGGTTTTACAAACCTTTGACATTTTTCTCTCTTTTGACATGAATTGACCTACCTTGTTATTGCATTTCTTTTCCAAAGTGATTTTATCTTGCCAGCCATGACCAAAATTAGGGTAAAAATCATATTATATCAAACCTAATTTTGGCCATTCTACTGTGAGAATTTTGCTTTCTACTGTGTGAATTTTGCTTGCCCAATTCGGGCAAGTAGTTATGGTCTCTACTTCAAAACACTTGCCCGACTCTAACTTTTACTTGCCCCGGGCAATCGGGCAAGTGCTTATGTAGCACCCTGCCCATATTCTGAACTCGGGTTTAACGTAGACCATGGTCTAACTCTGTGCTAAAATTATGGGAAGCCAAATGTTTCTTACATGTATGTTTACTGTGCTCTTTCCTGATTCATCAATGGTAAAGACAATTAACTTACTCAGACTTCCTAGACAATTGAGACTAATTCGAGAGTCAGATGACCTGAAATGGTATATCTCTGCTTTGAGTGATTTATGTCACAATCGGCTATCCATACTTAAACCACGACTTTAAACCCGAGTTTCAATTAAAACCGACTTCAGAATACGGGCCATTGTATCCATCTATTTCTTTCACACAACATATAAAGGGAACACTCTTAATTAAACTGCACAGATAAAAAAAAAAGGTACCGAAGTTCTGGAATGCTCAGGATTTAACAACACTGGTTTCCTTTCAGGTTGGGGAGTACATAGCTCTTCACTGGAACAGGACAACCCCCATAGAGTAACAGAATGTGACGTCATCAATTTTCACTTTTTGCATTTCAGCGATTCTTATACCATGTTTTGAAAGAGCATGATGAAATATCCCCACAACCCAAATTTATTGAGAATCGGTCCATGGGGTCCCAAGATATGACCTCATGAATACATAATTACCCCCAATGTATTATTGGCCTGGATCTAAAAGTTTGGAACCAGGCCAACAATACTTTGACTTCAATGGGGCTAATTATGTATTCATGAGGTCATATCTCAGGACCCCCATGGACCGATTCTCACCAAATTTTGGTAGTGGAGATTTTTCACTATGCTCTACCATAATATGGTATCAAAATTGCTGAAATGCAAAAAAAAAAGTTTTTTGTGATGTCATTACTTCGGTACTCTATAAGAGACCAACACACGCTGATATGATTCCAACATGAAAACCCCCTGGAGCACATATCCCAAGAGAGGATAGATGGGCGGATATCCTTGGAGGATAACTCATCTCAAAGACTTCTTCCTGGAGGACAAATTGCTAGTCTCTGGGGGTAATTGTCTTCCAGGAGAAAGTGTATGAGTGTAATTTATTTTATAGAGATGTGTATAATTATCAATCAAATATGATCATTTTTCACTTGGATCCGACCATGGACATCACATTTGGGAGTGTTTCATGAAAGGACTTGTCAGACGTTTTATCCCACAAGTCCTGTTTTATCCATGAGTTACCATAGTAACAGTGCTCCTCAGCCAATCAAAATCAAGGAAAGATGTCAGACCTGACAACTTGTCATGCGTAAACCTTGTTGAAACACTTGGGGCTGAAACCTTGAACCTCTCCAGTTATTTTTTTGTAACTTCCCCCGTTTTGCTAGTATTACAGGATTCAATGCCCACGGAGTTGTCCGGCAAACCAATGGAACATCTTTCCTGGATCCATGTTAGTGTGACTAGGGTACGGTATGGATTATTTTTGGAGGTTTCATCCTCCACCTAGATGCACCATCTTGGTACAGTTAATACAACAAGTCCTATGAGTCTGTCTCCATAGGTTGCGGTTCAGCAGTGGCATCCTCACCATTCTCAACTGCCTTCTGCCTCTCCGTCGTGAACACCGACTCCACGATGTCGTCCAGCCCGCTTTCCGTCAGTCCGGCGATGAGCCTCTCCCGCGATGGCTCGTCGCCCTCTTTGTCCTGCCAGAGTCGCAGCATTTGCTTGGCCTGATCCTTGAGGTCGGTTGTCTCTGAAACGATCGAGGCGATCTCCTCGTCGCTGAAGCCAAGCTCGATGGCAAGCGTCTGCCAGCTGTCGCCGCTCTTTGAAGCTACGAGTGCAAACTGTTCTTCAGTGACGACCGTAGAAGGTGATTTGTCCATGCCTAAAGATTGGTAAAAATCAATGAGAAATGATTGTCATGAATAGTCTTACTGGTCTATGAAATAGAATTATTTGGCCACACCCAAATTCTGTTGGGATAAATGTTACAACTCAATCAATACTTCAAGGTTAAAGTTTATGTTGAGTAGTGGTAACTAAAGGACGATTGGCAGAAAACTGGAAGTGTTATCATGTTGCCACCCTTCCAAGAAAACATCCATGTGAGAGATAAGCTGAAATCATTTCCAGTTAATTTTATTTCTTAAACATAATTCATAAAATGTGCTTTATAGAAAAGGAGGCCTTTTTCACCCTACAAGCTCTGTTCCGTTTTGATTTCATGTTCGTATTTCATTGTACAATTTGAAGTGAACTATCATTGTTAATCTGAAAAGATTGAAAAAAGGGGGAAATAAATGAGTTTAAGAGAATTAAAGTATATTAATGGCAAAGCAACACTCTAGTTGTCCATGCAGGCAGCTTCCCACAATACAGAACAATATACATGTAGAACTAGCCCCATTGCAAACACTGGTGCATCAATGGAAACCGCCACACGCACGCAGAAGATCAGATTTTCATTTCTTTTGACGCTGTAGTCGTTTCTGAACACTTTTTTTTTTTAATGTGACCCTTTTTACATTTACAATTTTTTAAACCTTATATATGCAGTAATTCCAGCTGACAAAGTAGTCAAAATATTCAAAGTGACATAACCCCTATTACTAAAAAAATCACCTTAATGATTTGCTTAACTTTACTGAAACAAAATGGGCTCTGCAATACTGTATATGCACATAATGTGTACAATTAACCACAATCATTGTGATTTCTCGAGTTTATCTTTGATGATTGCATTTTTTATCCTACCTTCTTCGGAGGCCTTCAAGAGCTCATCGTTTTCATTAGTCTCTTCCTCCGTTTTGAGTTCTTCTGCTTTGTTCTCCTCAGATTGCTAAATGAAAAAAAATAACAACAGTAAAACAATATAAAAAATTCCTTAATCTATCATTAGCTTGTGTAGGGACAGTAATTTTCTGTTTCAAAAAGTGGTCTTTCCCGGTTCTGAAAACCTGTAATTCTGTTTCAAAATTGATCTAACGTAGAAAACGTACACAGCAAAGACAAGAATTTTGTTTTGCAAATATTAATCCAATGAATTTTCTCATGAAAATAAAAGAACCAAAACAGATTTCCCATTTGATTTACAGGTAAGCAGGAACATCACTATCCCTACATATGCAAAGCCCAAGGAAATTTTTTGTTCAATGTGCCCTTGAAAATGTATTTGTGCAGTAAAAATATATCCAAGTCAAGATAGAAATTTACATATCTCCTACCATTCAGCGTTGCATGATTACAAAATTATTCTATACCAGAATGTACACATAGTGAAAGCAACTAAAAACACACCAAAAGTACGTCAATTCTAAGGAAGAAAGCACAGACACTATAAAACAAAAGTACTTTACTACTATGTAGCTCATGTAGCGTCATAATTGATTGCTAAAGCTTCATGTTAAGGGGCCTATATGCGATCTCCTTGAGAAAAATGTACAATTGTACATGTAATCAATTCACATAATACGTGTTCGATCACCAATCAATTACACAACTGTTCATGATAGATTTAATCGATGAAAGTAGTAGAGGTGTTGTGGACAAGAGGATGTCTCTGGACTATGAAGCATGAGGTCTGGGGTTTGAATCCCAATGCAGCACTTGCGTCCTTTTACATGCAGTTCTCTACTTTTGCCACTCTCCACCTAGATGAAATATAGGGGTATCCTGCATGAGGAATCCCTTGAATGCTTGAGCACCCAATCAGGGTAGCCAAGCTTAAGACAAGGTAATACCATCAGTGAGTTTTCGCTCAGCAACGCGGAATGAATCCTACAACATAGCAAATGCAAGTCATATCACAAAGAAGTCGAGAGTCGGTGATTCGTAACAGCAGTTTTGTCTGACGTTTCAAAGCTGACAAAAAACTGCAAATAGGTCGTTTGTCCAGAGTCAAGGATGAAACTCCTGTTTCAATTCACCGAACCTCGACAAAAACTTCTTCGTAATGAAGAGCATTTGACAAGAGATTCTCTACGTTCCAGAAAGCGTATGCGTAGTGTTGCGAAAATTCCCTTTATCACATTAACCAGGGCCTCCTAGCAGAGCAGTTTTCGGAAATGATGTGACTACCCTTGGCAAAACATAGCATAATTATTATTACGATTAATACACATGAATGTGCAGAACTTACCGGGAGCTCTTTGGCGATTTTGGTGACCATGTACTCCAGGTACGCAGGGATGGTCTTGAGTGGAGGATTGGTGGCTGTTACGGTCTGGAAGAAATGGGGGCTTCGTTTGGCCAACAGCCTGATGGCTTGCCAGGCATAGTTACTGTTGTTTACCACTCTGTTAAAGTAAAAAGAAACTAGTTGCATCAAACAATTATTTCATGAGAAAGTCTTTTATATCGAGGTTAATTGCCACCATATTATCACAGATATAGATCTGGTACATCAAAGTAAACTTATCTTTGTGAAATCACGAAATCTTAGCTCAAAACCGATAATTCTGATGATCACTACCAGAGAAAAGTACATGTGGGACAGTGTGTTAAAATTGCTGGGAAAAATACCTGACATTTAATTGAATTCCGTGCTTATTTTGCACATTTCTCAGCAATTACACATTTTCTTTCATCGCCATTTGGCACAAATATTTTATTCATACATACAATCACTTGGGTGGTAATTTTTTCAGATTCTGTTCAAACTCAGTTTGAGATTGTTACCATAACTGGCATTTATCATTAGAATACATTAGATAGAAATTAGATAGAAATCCGTAAACAACTTTAAATCAGCACAGTAGAATACATACTTAATGGAATAGTTTCTGCGCTCTATAAATTATTATCATTATTATAAATAAATGTTGATATCACAAATGGAAGACAGAATATATCTGGGTGGGATATGATAAACAAAACAGACATCAACTTGACTGTAATCATAATACTGGTTTTTCAAAAGAAAATTTGATCAAAAGAGCCTATAAATAAAATATTAGTCATTTGGGGGCTTTATTTACTCAATTAGAGCATACATTGGCTATTACACATAACTGGTTAGTAAGGAAGTTTGGGAAGAAACTGAATAAACAGTTTTATTGTTTATATTGTGGGTGATATGCATGCCATTTACTGCTGCAAACGAGTGATGAAAGGCCGAGATCTTGGGGGTGGCGAATTCTAACCTCCTCTGGCTGTGAGGTGGGTCTAAAATTAGGTTAACCGATGGAAGGCCAAAATCTTGGAATGGCAGAATCTGCCTTCCTCTGACAGTGAGACGGGTCTAAATATCCCGGCTCTAATAAGCTTTTAAAAGCAGTTGTATTCTGTCTCCATGATAATTTCAGAACGGGTAAAAGGTGTGCCTAAAGGAGGGGGGGTTAAGCTTACTTGTATTCTGCCTCTATCATGGCTTCAGGATCAGCCTGATCTATGGCTTCTTGAAATAAATCTTCAACCTGAGGTAGAAATATCCTGGAAAAAAAAAATAACAGGGAATTAAAATACTGGCGACAAATTGCAGTCAAGTGTTATTGAAGAGGACTCCAAATATGGTGGACTTAAAGGACAAGTCCACCAAACAGTTTATTTGAATAAAAAAGAGAAAAATCCAAAAGCATAACACTGAAAAATGTCATCAAAATCAGATGTAAAATAAGAAAGTTATGACATTTTAAAGTTTCGCTTAATTTCACAAAACAGTTATATGCACATCCTGGTTGGTATGCAAATGAAGAGACCGATGACGTCATCCACTCGCTATTTCTTTTGTATTTTTTTTTAAGTTGAAATATGATATATTCTTATTTTCTTCTCATTGTCTAGTGAAACTATGATTTATTCCTCCCTAAACATGTGGCATTAGCATTGATTAATGCTATATGGTTTAGTCAAGTTGGTCCTTATTGTCACTCTGTAAAAAATGAAATATTGTGTAATTCAAACAATAAAAAACAAAAGAAAAAGTGAGTGAGGGACATCATCGACTGTCTCATTTGCATGTCACCGAGTTATGCATATCACTGTTTTGTGAAAAATAAGCGAAATTTTAAAATGTCGTAACTTTCTTATTTTTCATCCGATTTTGATGAATTTTCAGTATTATGCTAGTTTGATTTTTCTTAATTTATTCAAATCAACATTTTTCTGGGATGGACTTGACCTTTAAGCATGCTCAATGACGTAAAGGTAACTAAATCAAATCTATTGTGACCACGGAGGTTTGTCCCATGGTTTATTTTCAATTGGTATAATGCTAATTTGTCCAATTACCAGCCCGTCTACTATCATTTGGTCCACATCAGCTCGTCCACTATCCACAGGGTCTAATTGCCATTTTGTCCACTTAACATTTGGTCTGATAGAAATTTAGTACATATACCGCTTTATCTAATTGGACAAAATGAATGGCATTAGACCAACTGGTTATGAGACAAAATGGTCAATAGAGGAACTGGTGGTCTAAAGCCAAATGGTTATGAGACGAAATGGTCACAGATGAAAGGTTTTAGTCATCATGAACATTACAAAATCGAAATTTATGCATTTTATGTTACGTAACACATAGGGCAGCTACTCATAAATAACATTACAAATCAAAACTTAAAATTCATAGACTTTCTTAATCTTTGATAGATTTTCCTCAAACGTTCACCAATATTTTTAATGATTTTTTCCTTTATTTTTACAGCAAACTTTTCATCAAGGTATACTTCCCCTTTTAAAATAAACGTAAAATGCAGTCATCATTGAACACCTGAATTTCAATAGCATACAAACTGCCATTGAATGTACTTCAAGGCCAACATAGCACAGCGAGCATGGTTTGATTTCATCAATTTTCAAATCCATTGCGAAAAAGTCAATGTTGACACTTATATTTCAGTTTCCAGGGTTACCTGTCTTCTGCAGCGCAGGCTTCAAGGTTGCTAGGATACACATTCCATAGCCTCGTCAGTTCTGGGCTTCCCAAGTCAATCTTCTTTGCAGCTCCTGCCATATTTAACTCTTCACCTAACGTCCTCTTCCTAGCTCTGCATCGATGAGAAAAAAAAAAAATATATATATAAAAATTGGTGAGAGTTTGCGAAGAATTTGTCACCGGTTTTCCCTGACAAATTTGCTGGAAACTGATCAGCTGGCCTCTAGTGTCCCTAGCCCTGTGCCTAGCTTAATAGGAGAGTGTGTATCTCACAATCTGAGTTTAGTACAGAATAGGCTCACAAGTTATAAAGTAAGGTATACATAGTAGGCATAAAAATGATTAATCCATGTTCACAATTTTTCAGGAAGGGTTGCGAGCACAAGCAAGCATATAGTGAATGGAAAGAGTCTAATCCTAAGTTCCATAGTTACTTTATGCTCACAAAATATACTGACGTATTCACGTCTGTGCATGCAAAATTTAAACATTTGCACTGTTGTGAGAGATAAACATGTACTAATAAATCATTCTGTAAGCACTCACCTTGATTTCGGCCTAGCTTGTTCTGTCTTCCCTCTGTATAAAAAAAAAAGAGAGCAAGAGATTTTTTAACACTACAACACCATTCAAATTCATGTATGATTAATTAAGTCACATTAATAAGATTTAATAGAATGTAAAAGAACACAGAACACACATAAGCCATTGCAATACTTAATGAAATTCCATAAAGTAAACAGAATAAACCTATTGGCCTACTGCTCATGTTTGCTCTTCCTTTCTCGCATTTCTTGTTGCCAATCGTCTTTGCTCATAAGGATTTTGGATGCGGCCAGTTGAAAATGTTTGAAAAAAAATCAAACAAGCGAGCCAGAAAGCAAGGCCTCTGGGATAGTTTATTTATTGACCTTGTGTTTGCTTGTGTAATTACGTTGTGTTGTGTTTGACTATGTATGTACATGTACGCGTTCGGGCAATAGTCAGCTGAGCTCAAGCCAAATATTCAAAGGGGGTGCGAACAGGGTAGATGGAACAAGAGTAGAACTTACTTTTCTTTCACATAGCTAGGGCATCCTTCATTCTTCCATGCATTCCAGTGTTCTTCTCTGCTTAATATATGCTGGAAATAAAAAATCAATAAGATATTCCAAACATTTAACCATATAAGAAGGCCTATTAAAAGTACCTTATGAACATATCTGAACCACTTGTATTCAGTCTAATCATCAAGTTTACATGGGAGTGGCAATTAGACCATCTATGCATTGGACAAAATGACAATTTGTATCCGAAAGGAAAAGGTGCTATCTCAAAGGTCTATTGGATCGGATTGGACAATTAGAATAGGTTTTGACAGTGTATTGTAGACCAGACATTAATTTGTTGTGTTAGTGCAAGAACGTCCGTAGCAAAACATTTTCACACATCGCATCGGTGCAGAAACACCCCTACGCAATGCCCTTATGCATGCTACTAAGGGCGTTTTTGTACACATGGGATGCACAAAAGTGTGGTTTTAAGGGCGTTCTTGCACTGACATGACGAATTATACCAAATTGATGGTAGAACAAAGGCGTTTAGCCCATGTGATATTAGACTATCAACAGGCAGTCCCTCAGCTATGGAAAAAAAAACTACAGATAATATGGCAGAATGTTCTTCTTTATACCTCTATCCCCTCAGCAAACTTGACACCATGGGGAGGGGTTTCTCTGAGGAGGGCGATGACTTTCTCCCGGGTTTCCTTGATAAATAGTGACATCTCATCCGTGAGAACATGATGAGCTCTGAAATTAATAACAAAAAAAGAATAAATGGTGATCCATGTTATGCATTTATCTAAATGGTGCTGCACTCTACCCAGGTGATGTGGAAGGTTTCCAAGAAGGATTGATTCTCGAATGCAATGAGTGACACAATTGAATGTCATCTCGAACTAGCCAGGGTAACTTTTGTTGAGCATTGTATCCTCTGGTAATCAAGCTATAATTATTTTTCTTATTTTATAAAGAAAGGATATTGGAGTGCAAGATGGCATTGAAAAGTAATTCAACATTTTATGTAATCACAGAGACTGCTCTGATTCAATATATATCATTGCTAAACAGATTATAATAACAACTACATTAGTTACAGATATAAACCAGAAAAAAAAAATCGGGGGGGGGGGGGAAATATGTGGTTTACTGAATCTAGAGAAAAGAGATCAAGAAAATACCAATAAAAATCAATTTAGAATACAAGAGATACATGTATATCCATTTCTATTGTGAAGCACTGCGGATCATAACAATATGGCCAACAAAAGATGCCATCAAGGAGTATCCCACTATACAGGCTCTAATGGACTGAATTCACAAAGGTGGTTTTGAAAACCATCGGTTGACCCCGTGGTTGATGCAGATTTTCCTGTATAAATTATGCTTAATTTATAGCGTATCTAAAAAATAACCAATACCGATGCACGCTTTATGTCACAGTGCGCCAGAATGGGGCCTGTTGCCGTGTTATCCATGTTATTTTATTCATGAGTCCACTGTTTGAAATAAATGAGTCTACTCTTCAAAACAGTGGACTCATGAATAACAATAGCGTACTTAACCATGGCAACATGCGTCAATTTGGTGCACTGTGACAAAAGCGTGCATCTGTATTGGTCATTTTTTGAGATCCCCTGTAAATTAAGCATAATTTATACATGAAATCTGCATTAACCATGGGATCAGCCGATGGTTGTCAAAACCACCTTTGAGAATTGGGGCTTATGCGTCTCTTCATAGCAGCTTTCCTGCTTTCCCCACTGCCTTGCCTATGGAGAAATGCAAGGGTCGGCGAAATGAAAAGCCACATCCAGTTTCCTTGCGGGAAAGACGCTGCTCTGACTTTCGATAAGGTCAGACCTGCCAACCTCTGGGAATGAAAAACTGTATTCTGTGATAAAAAAAACTGTACTTTCCCCAAAAAAGTGTATTTCATAATAAAATGCTTGGCGCACTCGCTCATCGCGGCGCTCAAGCTGCATGCAAGCTAAAATGCGCCCTGCTCTTGAAGATGAAAAAAAAAACATTAAAACATGTGTATATCTTCACCCTGGTTTGAACAAAATGATTGAAAAAAAAAAGTTACCTGAAGTTACATTGATCTAATAACCATATTTGTGCACGTTTTATGAAATAGAGACATGAAGAGATTATTTTTCTCAATAAATTACGATTTTGGTTGCAAAAACGTACTAAATACGGCTAAAACGTACTGGTTGGCAGGTCTGTAAGGTGCCTAACTCCTATCATAAGTTTAGTATGAGAACTCACTGTTTGAATTTGACCTGCTGGTTCAAGTACTGGAAGAGGATAAGGAACTGAACGTAGACATAGCGCCTGAACATGGCATCACTCAATTGCAGATCAAAGAGCTACAAATAAAACAAGAATATAAATAATACACATTGGAAAATTAAAATGAACTAAAATCAAATTCAAAATAAATACATAAAACATGCAGTAAACAAAATTCCTTAATTATGAAATTCAATTTTTTTATAAATGGAAAAGTGTGCCAAATTAACACGCAAAAAATATATTGAGCACTATTCAAATGACAAAAGGGCTTGTTTTTTTCTGGGTCGTCATTTTTTTTCCAAGCAATCTACTTATAATGATAATCCTCTTGCAATTTGTAAATGCTAAGATTATTTGGTAGTTGATCATATTTGTTTAGAATTACTCTTTATTTATCTATTTTTTCTTTATGACTCATACCAAAAATTACTTACCAATATATCATGTTTGTTATGTAATGAAAAATGTATTATATATGAATGTTATGAATGCAGAAGAAAACAATACATCAAATCACACTAAATAAAATAGCATCAAAGACTCTTTTGAACGAAACCGAAATATCAACATTGCTACAATGAATTTTCTTTCATCCTTACTTTGCTAAACACATGCATTCATGCTTTCTAAGTGGTCAGGTAAAACAAAAAAACAAACATCCTTGAATTTTACTAGCTCTAAGCAACTTTCATTAGATCAAGATAAAAGATTAATCTTCTTTAATTTGCTACTCAAATTATAATTTTCTACCTTTCTATTAATTTTCTACCTTTCTATTAATTTTCATTAAGTTTCATGAAAACAAATATAATATGGACATAACATGGGTAAAAACGAATCAGAGTAGCAATATTCATAGAGTCACAAATTTACCTTTTTTTTGGTGTAGGCAATTTGCATTTTTAAACAGAGATTTTATTGCTGTCATAGTGTTGCAAATTTAGAGTTGTTTAAAAATTGATCAACCCAAGTCAAAATGAATCAGAGGAGAAATATGCGCACAGAGATGCAAATTTGCGTGTTTAAATTTTTATTTAATTATCGTTTTTATGATGTTGCCAATTTGCATTGTTAAAGAGTGATTTTAGTGCTTTCTTAGCATTGCCAATTTAAAGTGGGTTGCAAGATGATCAATACCTTCTCGCTGGTGAGGTACTTTGCAAAGGACACCTGATCGCCGGAGCCAGTCTCTAAATCCTGCTCCATCTTCAACAGCATTTTTTGCCTAGCGAGTTCCTCCTCTTCCTCTTCTTTCTGCTGCTGCCGGTGGTGTCGTCTCCTCTTTTTCTTCTTCCCAGCCACCACATCTTCCAGCTTCATGCTGTGGAAGGCATCTAAGACTGAGATGGCATTCTAATAAAAAACAGAATGATTTTAATGAGAGAGGTTGGTTGATTACATTTAAAAATCATAAGAATACTAGCCAGAGAATTCGCATTTTCAAAAGTTCCAGAGCAGAAAAAATCACAATGCTGATACATTTAACTCTGTGATGACGAAACGCACAAACGTATATGCTACAAAGCTGAATAGTAAGTTGAGCTATGTAAAACACAGATTATTGACTTACTGACTTAGGTGCTTAGGACGGTGTGTCCCTTTGCTCTCCTACGGGTGATCCTTTTCCATTCAGTTCTACCCTGGGCTAGGTCTTCAGCATCCAGTAGAGGGAGACCCACATCACGTCCGACTTGGTCCCTCCATCTGGAAGAGGGACGTCCTGGTGGTCTCCTCTTTTCAAAGTCATTTCTGTAAGCCTGAACTGGAAAGCGGTTTTGTGACATACGGCATATGTGGCCGAACTACCTCAGGCGTTTTTTTTTGTAGCTTCCTCACATATTTTGTTTGTATTATGTAATCTCCTCCTGATATCTGCATTCCTGACATTGTCCAATAAATGGACACCTAACATGGTGCGAAGGCATCTCATTTCAAAGACTGCAAGCCTATCTTGATCCACTTTCCGCAGGGTCCATGTTTCTGCACCATATAATGCAATAGGAAGAATGAGGGATTTGTAGATCCTGATCTTCAGCGACCTTGGGATGTCTTGGTTGGACCAAATGTTATTTTTTAGCCTCCCAAATGCCCAGGCGGCTAAGGATATGCGTCGTTTTACGTCATTCTCCACCGAGCAGACTACGCTACCGAGGAACACAAAAGAATCAGCTTTGTCAATGCTAGTGTCATTTAGGGTAATGTCACGATGGTCTTCAGTCATGATTCGGCACTTTGAGGCATTAATATTCATTCCCCATTTTCGGCAGGCCTTCTCCAGGGTATCTGTTGAGAGTTGGAGTTTTTCAAAGACAAGTTCTAAAAGCGTGGTATCGTCAGCATATCTGATGTTATTAATATTCATGTTGCCCACCTTCAATCCACATCCTAGTTTTTTGATGTCCTCCATCACAAACTCGAGAAATAGGTTAAAGAGACTTGGAGAAAGGAGGCAGCCTTGTCTAACGCCGACAAGAACATCAAACCGATCTGATATCTCCCATTTACTATGACAGAACATTTATTTTGTTTGTAAATGCATTCTTTCAAGTCAACTAGAACTTTATCCACTCCAATTGTTCTCATGTTCTCAGGCACTTCCAAAGGGCTTCTCTCCAAATGTTGTCGAATGCTGCCTTTAAGTCAACAAAATTCCAGTAGACAGGCACATGTCTTTCTTTGGCTTTTTCAAGTATTTGTCTGACCCCAAAAATGGCACTGGTCGTTCCTCGTGAGCTGCGAAAACCACGTTGTTCTTCTGCAAGATGATCGTCGATGGTTGCCTGAATTCTATTTAGAATCATTCTGCAAAAAACTTTTCCAGGTATAGATAGAAAAGTAATCGCTCTATAGTTAGCTGGAGTTAGTTTGTCTCCTTTCTTGTGTACAAGAGTTATAAGACCCCTGCTCCAGTCATGAGGAGTTTTACATTCAGACCATGAAACATTGACGCTTTTGAGTAGAAACCGTCTCATTTTTTAATAGACCTCCTGCTTTCAGAGTTTCAGCAGCTATCATGTCCCAACCGCATGCTTTGTTGTTTTCAAGTAGTTTTATAGCAGCCTCTGCTTCCTCTATTGTTTCCAACAGTCCAGCACATCATGGGTTGCGTTTTTTAGTACACCATTTGTATTCCTTAGTGTCTCTTTCCCCAGCAAGCTTCTTTACTTTTTTGAAGAGCTCATGTGAGTCATTCTTTGCCTGAGCAGTTTCCATTTCTTTGACTTCCATGTCGAGAATTTTCTTTTTCCATTGTTTCACTTCAGCCTTGACTTTCTTGTTCATTGTTTTGTAAGTTTTCTTATTCTTTGTGCTGGGGTTCTTTAGCATCAGCGCCCTCGCTTTCCGTCGTTGCTCACAAGCTTTCCTTACATCCTCCGGAAGACCTCTCACTTCCTTAGATTTCTTGAATTCAACTATCTCTTCCGTTATGGTGTTAGTTGTGTCACGGAATTAGCAGGAGCAAATGTTGTGTCACCGTTGATACAATGCACATAAATAAAAAAAGAATCATCTAAATACATCTTATGGAAATGATTTTCCATAATTTTCTCAAAAAAATTGATGAATTCTCTGACCACTTCTTTCCAAAAAAAGTAATTTCAATTTCCATATGCAACAATACGTTTTAGGGTTTAACATAGCTTACATTTGAGAAATCCTTCCACTTGTCCTTGGCGAAGCACTGCAGTGGAGCCCTGAAAAAGTCCTGGAGGGACCAGAACTGACGGTAGAGCTTGTAGTCGACAGGGGTCGATGCCCCCATCTCCCCTTCCTCATAATCCATAGAGTCCTGTTTATCAATAGCCTGAAAATAAGGATTCAATGGGGAATCTTAAAAATTATAGGGGTGACAATATCTTGCAGAGCTGGGAAATTCTTCAAGGACGATGCAACATTTTCTAGAGTTTTTGTGCCTATTCTGATGCCTCAGCTTATAAATCTAATGCTGAGAAAAAATTGTGTATTATGTTTCCTGAACATTTGTTCCAACAATTTTCCCCTGTCATTCATGATATTGTGGTATACAACTGTAGTAAGGGAATTATCAGATAAAGAAAAAGGTGTCTTATTGAATTATTTCTTGCACTGATACGGACTATGCTTTGAGGATCCCTTCTTGTAGAAGTTTCGTTAAAATAAAGGATTTCAATATTTAGGATCAGCAAGATGATTATTTTTACTACAAATTGTAAGTATGTTTGCCACTTTTCTCATGGGGAATTGCCCAGTTACGAAAAGGAAATTACAGAATAGAAAATGGAAATGTAATCTACAAAGGGATTAATGAAATGGCTTTTGGGCCTAGGAATAGCAATAAATGAGGGAAGGGGATGGGGCAAGATGTTCCTAGTCTGCTGTGCAAACCCTTCTCTTGTGTTAAGGGGTCTGAATGCACAGGCTATAATGGTTTATGTACCGAAGGCCCACATTGAAACAAGAAGTTTTATATAAGCGAGCATTTTGTGAAGACCCAATTGTTGATCAAATTTTCAATTATCAGGGTCTGTGCCTGCAGAGTAGGATGTTCCTGTCTGTTGAACCAAAAGATGTATCACCTGGGGTACTCGAGCCCTCAATGGCCCCTCCAGCTTGGTCCTGTTATATGTGGTAACATTGTCCAGATGGAAGTTACTCATCAAGTTAAGACCTGTATGGGGTTTACAAAGAAACATACATTGTTTGAGAGATATCATAAATATGGCAGCTACTATCACCATCAACATCATCATAATCATCATCATCATCATCATCTTCATCATCATCATCTTCATCATCATTATCATCATCATCATCATCATTATCATCACCACCATCCTCGTTAATGATACCAATCAGCATAATCATCCTACCTATGAAAATGACTTTTTCGTCCCTGATTTTCATCACATTGTGGGCTTATAATTGTACATGTATGCTATTAAACTCTTACCTGACTTCTCATCCAGTGGAAAGAACCGGGCCAAGAAGAGTTGAATTCGACCACAAAACACCATGTCCTGAGACTTGGACAACCTTCTCAGTAGATCTGAAAATATGGCAAACGACAATTCAATTAACCTGTGATGAATTTGAAGTACCGGTAGCTATGAAATGGAATATTGCAGATTTATGTAAATATTTTCCCCGAAAATTATTTCTTTTTTGGCCTGGATAAGCAAAACACTTTCTGGAAACAGATGCCTTTTTGTACCGACTCTATAAAAGATTACATTCAGTAGTATGTATACACATGTACGTAGATTGGCGTGGAAATGATTGGAAATGGCTTCATATCGTCTGACTTCCGTGAAATCTCAAGGTAAATGATCATCTGGGTCCCGTCTTACAAAGAGTTACGATTGCTCCGAACAATCACAACTATGGACGGCCAGCACATCAACAAAACGCAAATTTGTTACGAATATTTTCTAGATATGATGTGTTATCATACATTTATCGTTCTCTTGAAGATTCAGTGTGATTCTCTTCGTTACTGTAGAAAAAAAATTATGGCATGGATTTCCATACAGTTAAGATTGAGTGAATCAATTGTAACTTTTTCAATGACGAGGCCCTGATATGCTTCTTGTGGTTTCCCGGGACTTTTTGTTAAAACATTTCAAATTTCTATGAACCATCACTGTCAACACAAATGCTCCCGTCATCCACTAGGGCAGCTTGCATAAGGTGAACATTACAACGAAACAAAATATTAAAGGTCACGTCCAACCCAGAAGAATGTTGATTTGAATGAATAGAGAAAAATCAAACTAGCGTAACAATGCAAATTTCATCAAAATCGGATGTAAATTAAGAAAGTTATGATATTTAAAGTTACGCTTATTTTTCACAAAACAGTGATATGCACAACTCAGTGACATGCATATGAGACAGTCGATGATGTCCCTCACTCACTATTTCTTTTGTTTTTTATTGTTTGAAATGTATAATATTTCATTTTTTACAGATTTGACAAGGACCAACTTAACTGAACCATAATAGTATTAAACAAAGCTAATTCCACATGTTCAGGGAGGAATTAATCATGGTTTCCCTTGACAATAATGAAATACAAAAGAAATAGTGAGTGGATGACGTCAGTCTCCTCATTTGCATACCAAACAGGATGTGCATATAACTGTTTTGTGAAATTAAGCGAAACTTTAAAATTCAGTGTTATGCTTGTTGGATTTTTCTCTTTTTATTCAAACCAACTTTTTGTTGGCGTGGACTTGTCCTTTAAGAAATGTAAGAGAGGGTTGTTACCTACCATTGCACATCCTGAGCAGATAATTCTTTCCTGAAGAATAAAAATCAGTCTGAAATAGAACATCAATAATTTATATATTCAATCATCACCAATATATGACATAATCATTCAATTCAATTAAATTTCAATTTATTGACCATTAAAACACATCAAAATATTTACAGAAATAACATGATACCAACAAACTAATACAAAATATAACAGGTTACAAGTTACTTAATGGTCAGGACCCCTAAGAAGCAAAACTGCTTTTAGCGGGGGCCCTTCAAATACACAAATATCATAACCGATAAAAAAAAGGTCATAAATAAACACACACACACATCATCACACAATGCAAAAACACAGAAGGTAGAATAAAATAGAAGATAAGAGAAGATAGATTTGACATGCTCTGAATTTCTGAAAATAATATGGTATCAACAAGGGAATTTAGATTAAAGGGGGGTTTTCATCTGTTTTCAATATTCAGATAAATGTTAGGTCTGATGGAACGATGGTAGAGTGAGATGTAAGACTAGCGAAAGATATAATATGCCACTGGAAAATATGATATGGTCAAGGCATTATTTCACTTTCCCTGGCTTAACAGATGCCTAAGGATAAATTCGGCTAGGGCGAAGAATTTCTTGTTGGTACATTTGCTGTCCCCTAAAGACATCTCTGTTACAGCTATTTCCAATGCTTTTCACAAAGTCTGGGGTCAGCACATAAGACTTCACTCCCCATGGAAGCTGAGAGTCCAACTGACTTTCAATACTAACCTGTTTCCATGTGGCAACCCTGTCCTCCACAAACTGGAAGACATCCTTGCAGACGCTGATGGTCACAGAATCGAAGATATCTGTCAGGAGCAGGAATGGGGTCGCAGGGGAGCAGAGACCTGCCTCTACAGCCTCGGTGGATAGGTGGACCAGGGACGTGAAGTCACTGCAGCTAGCACCGCTTACCTGCATTGGGATAAATGGCAGGTTATTGATGTATGCCAGACAGTTATTTTTCACTAAAACTTTGTTTCTGTTTATGGACAGCGTTCTGCTGATAAACGCCAAGCTGGAATATAACCAATCACCTCGGAAACATTCTATGTCAAGGTTAATCAGTCATAATACGATAATGATGATGATGATAATAAATGGTAATCTGTACATACATGTATATATACATCGCACATTTTCTATAATGCAAATACTCTACTGCAAGTTAAAAAAGTGTGTGATTTTTTGTTTTATCAGGAATTAAAGCTATAACTCATTTCAAATATTGCTGACTCACAAATGACAATTTGGATTCCAGGATGAGTCTGTGGAATATTTCTTTACTAAAATGTGTGGTTTTTTTTTTTAAAGAAGAGTTTGAAGATTTAGCTGATGTGGGGAGTATGCTATAGTGGGAGGGATGTTTCTTGAATTCAATTTGTGCCTTGAATACTCTACATTATAGAGTGGATATAAACATTTAGTAAATTGCATTATATCACCAACATCATACCAATTACAATTCACATTGTTTATTTGCCAAAATTCAGTTCCTTAGCAAAGTAGATTCCGAGTCTCGCCCTTGAATGTGAGGTGCTTTTAGTCTCTGTTTTTGCCATTTTCCACTACTTTATTTTTTATTTATTTTGTTTCTCAGTTTTTGTATTCTAATCCTGCAATAATTTTTGTAAATATTGTGATTTTCATGATTTTTTTCCATTAAAATGTAGAAAAAAGTAGAGTCTAGGTACTTACCACAAGCTTCCTCACATAGTTTCTATATGCCTGATCCAAGGCAGTCTTCTTCTCTGCATCACTGCAAAATTATAACAATAAACAATGACAAAAATGACATAAACATCCAACAATGTAAAATAAGATTTGAAGTGTGTCCTCTAATATGATTTCCCAGAAGAAGCCATGTAATTTTTCTATATTTTTTCATTAATGGAGATATCATCACTATCATCAACACCATCACTTTCATCACCGTAAAAATCATCACTATCATCCAGCCACCTGACTATCTTCATCACCATCATCATGATCATGATCACCATCATCATCTCTTTATCGCTAGTCTTGTCGATAATCACTTGTTTTTTGCCACTTAGCGATATTGATAACCTTTCTCTCGTTGTCGATTCACGGAAACAGCCTTTTTAAAGTGGCTTTTCAAACGGAAAATCACGGAATAAGTATTTTTCCTCTAAATACACAGAACAGCAACAGAAATTCCTCCAAAATCTCAACTAAAAACAAATATTAAATAGCTACAAAACACAATCTCACTTCCCTATAATCGTGACAACCAAACATCGTGACTGCACTTGACTCCATTTGATCGTATATCGAAAGCATTCATAAGCGCAAGCTAAATTTTAGCGAAGTACCAACGTACAAGGCAGCAGTGAGCACACGGCCATGTGTTGCTGCCCTTTACATTCGAAGATGTACAACATGATATCAAATTGGCAGATAGGCGAAAGATGTTGACTGCTCAGAACGATGTCCAAAAATCCCCAAAATTATCGATTAAACTTCATCCAACTCTAAAATAATGCTAATAACATCAAAGGTGAGGATGTATTTATGCTAAATATGTTTCTTAAAAGATGTTATGTAATCGTTTTCACCCAGGGCCGTATTCTGAAAATTGTCTTAAGTGAAATATTCTTGTATCTTTAGAGTTACAATAAAATCTATATTCCGAAAATTCTTGTATCTTTTCTTGTAAATTTTCTTGTAACTTTCACTGAGCGCGTATGATATCAGAGCTAGAATAAAGCGCAAAATTAAAAACGGCGCATAAATATCCATTTGCGCAAGATAACATATCAAGATAAAAGGTGTTCTAAATATTTTCTTATCTTTGCGTTCTGTTATCTTCCTTGCAAAATAAAATAAAATTTCCAAGAGGTAGGGGGCTATTGTAACTTATTGTTGCATGCGATATTTGTCCGTCTGCAATAATTATTTCTTGCTGCATCCCGCAAGAACATCATGTTTTACAAAAGGAGACATTCCAAAGACATTATAACGACAGATTGGTAGACTTTTCATCAATTAAAAATTGGTGTTTGAGACGATGAATCTTTTCAGAGAAATTATGTCTTTGAGAAGAGCCACGTATATTTTTAGCACAGAAGCGCACAAGCATAAACGTCGGGAGCGCAAGGGAAATTACGCCTCATATCAACAATGCGCTTCATTATTTTTCAGAAGAGACGCTTCTATTGGTTGACCTAAGCATATAACAAGCTTAAAGGACAAGTCCACCCCAACAAAATATTGATCTGAATAAAAAGAGAAAAATCCAACAAGCACAACACTGAAAATTTCATCAAAATGGGATGTAAAATAAGAAAGTTATGACATTTTAAAGTTTCGCTTAATTTCACAAAACAGTTATATGCACATCCTGGTTGGTATGCAAATGAGGAGACTGATGACGTCATCCACTCACTATTTGTTTTGTATTTCATTATATGTAATATGAAATATCCTAATTTAATTCTCATTATCAAGTGAAACGGTGATTAATTCCTCCTGAACATGCAGAATTAGCATTGTTCAATACTATATGATTCAGTCAAGTCGGTCCCTATGGTCAAATCTGTAAAAAATGAAATATTGTATAATTCAAACAATAAAAAACAAAAGAAATAGTGAGTGATGGACATCATCAATTGACTCATTTGCATGTCACTGAGTTGTGCATATCACTGTTTTGTGAAAAATAAGCGAAACTTTAAAATGCCATAACTTTCTTATTTTACATCCGATTTTGATGAAATTTTCAGTGTTAAATGCTAGTTTGATTTTTCTCTATTTATTCAATCAACATTTTGCTGGGGTGGACTTGACCTTTAATGATGAAATATAAGGCGTGTCAGAGATAAAATAGGGGGCGTCCTTACAGAGGTAAGACAATTTTCAGAATACCAATTTAAGAGAATTTTAGCGAGCTGTTATCTTGCTGACTTACAAGAAAAGTTATAAGAGAATACCACCCCTGATGAACGCGGACTCTAAAGCGTTGTTGGTACAGTGGCAGATACAAATTTTGACCAATGCGAGTATTGTGAAATCGCTATAATGCATAAAAAATGTGTATTGATTACTAGTATGTTCTTTTGTCGATAGTTATCAATACCGGTACGATATTTTTAGCGATATATCGACAGAGAATTTTCTAAACGATAACAGCCCTATCATAATCATCTTCATATTCATCATCATCATCACCATCATCATTATGATCACCATCATCAATCTCAAACCAAGATCACCACCACTATCATCATCATACCAACCTCCCTGTAAGTGAATCCGTGCATATCTGAAGACAGGAGACTGATTGTTTCTTGTGGGATGCATCCAAACTCGACTACAACAAAAAAGAAAAGTTATTAAAAAAGCATTAAAAAAAAAATAGGGGTCTAGCATGAAATAAAAAATGAAGAATGAATTTTTTTTCAAACTTATAACAGTTTTCTTTACATATAACAGTAGTACAGCTACAGATAAGAAGATAACCACATAATGAAATATAACAAGAATTAGACTACTATCAAATATTATACTTCATTTTCAATGAATGTGGCCATAAAAAAATTGTTGTCACCTCCAATCCCAAGGCAAACTGACATTTGACAAATTCAAAGAGACTGTTCTCTAATGTATGGTGTCTTTTCTATCATGTAGCTTTGTGAAATAGATTTCAGTCTGCTGAAAATAATTGAGCCGCCTACAGCTAGAGGCATAAAACACTCCTGACAATGACAAGAGCCTGAACAAAAAGGGGGGAACAAAAGTAAAAAGTATCAAAAGACGACAAAAGCTATATAAAAAAAAAGTACAAAGACAGTCATGACTGTAGACCTCTACTAGAACTCTTGGGGGGGGGGGGGGTGTTTCACAAGATTTAGCATGACTTAGACTTAGAGTCGCACTTAAATGCCTAGTTGCGTGCGGTATAAAAGGCATAACCACATTGGTCAGATCATGCAAAGAGGAGGTGCACTACTGCTTATTGATCAATTACTGAATTAGATTGCGCGCGTTTAATTTAGATACGTGTTTGCATTTAAGTAGATCCTACTTGCAATTGTTAAACATCCCCTACATGTACTACTTACTGCTACTGCTTAGTGTGTCATGTGTGCATATTAATGCAGTGTTGGTATGTTACTATGTAGTCACAATGCAGGAGGCTCCTGGAGAGTAAAAATCTTTCTACTAACGTAGGCTTACTCTGCACGGAGCCAGGGATTGCGTCCCATTCATGCGCGTGTACCGCAAAAAAAAATAAAACTTTCGCCCCAGAAATTTCTACTTTCTTTCTAAAAGATCTAGCCCTAAATCATGTAAATGAGATACAACTTCAGTCTTCATTTCCGACATTTCTACGATATTGATTTCATTTTTAAACAAGTATTCATTAAAAATCAAGAAAAATATTATGAAAAGACTGGGAAAACTTGCCACCGATATCGCGATATGCGTGCTGTCATCTTGGCGAATGACAAAGAAAACAAGATGGCCACGTAAACACGGTGGCAAGTTTTCCCCGTCTTTTCATAATATTTTTCTAGTTTTTTTAATGAATTCTTGTTTAAAAATGAAATCAATATCCTACTCGTAGAAATGTCGGAAATGAAGTTGGACTTGTATCTCATTTACAATACATGATTTAGGGCTAGATTTAATCGTGTAGAGTTTTAGAAAGTGCAGATCCCTCCATCTAGGTCATCAGAATACCCATCATCAGTATCATCTAGATGGAGATGTGCTGGAGGAAGTTTCGGAGGAAAGAGACTTGGGAGTCATTATGGACTCTCAACTGAAATTCCATTCCCAAGTAGCCAACGCAGTCTTGAAAGCTAATCGTGTGCTTGCTATGATTCGACACACTTTCTTGCATAGAGACAAAGAAAACATCAAAAGGTTGTACAAGTCACTCGTGAGACCAATTCTTGAATATGCGAATGGAATATGGTACCCAAGATATGCTTCTGACTTGAAGGCTATTGAGAAAGTCCAGCGACGAGCGACCAAGCTAGTACCAGCCCTGAAAGAAATGGACTATGGTAGAAGACTGCGTGAAATGAAATTACCCTCCATCAAGTACAGACTGCGCAGAGGTGACATGATACAAACCTATAAAATAATTCAGGGCATTGATGATGTGAATAGAGACCTATTCTTCACAACAGCTACCACTCAAGCAACGCGTGGCCACCCTTACAAGCTATTTTTGAAAAGGAGTAGACTGGCAGTGAGACAAAACACCTTCAGTGTTAGAGTGGTTAATGACTGGAACTCTTTGCCTACTGAGGTAGTCACAGCATCAACAATCAATGGCTTCAAGACAAAGTTAGACAAGTTCTGGTCTGCGTGGCATTAATTATGTTCACGCATGGGAATAGTGCCTTTTTCATTTCAATACATTGGCACAGCACATTGCACAAATAGCAGACTCAGTTTTTCGAACTTATCCAAGCTAGGAAGACAACAAGATAGACCTGGAAACTTGACTGCAGGAACAACTTTATTTTTCCAGTAGATGCGGTATAAAGGTATAAAGTAAAAAACTCTGCTGCAGTCAATGACGATGTGCAGTCTAGTCTGACTCTGGAGACTGGACTGGGGCGAAGCCAAGCAAAGGCCAAAGCCAGGCCCAAGGTTTAATTTTTTTTGCGGTAGGCCTAGGCCTACGACGTTACGTATTACACGCGCATGAATGGGACCCAATCCCTGCTGCTCCTAAGAGAGTAAGCCTACGTTAGAAAAAGGATTTTTTACTCTCCAGGAGCCTCCTGGCTACACGGATATGGCAATAGCCAACAGACAAGTCGGGAAATTAAAGATTTAAACACAACAAATTTTACAATATATGGGACAGCACACAGTGACACTCGCAGACATGACACTCAGAATTTAACAATGGATTTAACAAGATGAAATAAGCTTAAAATGATACAGAGCCAAACTAAAATTTTGATCCAAATGTACAAGAATCAAAACATGAATGATTTTATAGAATAAATAAATGTTTAGATGGTCAGAAAACATCTTACCAAGTATTTTACCCTCGAGGCTTCAAAATCAAACTGTGACTCGGAGGCCGCCATGATTAATTTTATTAGTTTCAGCTTAGGATTTTTGTATTTAAAATAAACGAAGTAAAACAGAATTAAAGAGACCAAATTACCAAAATAATTACCGCCTTTTCGTTGATTTTAAAGAATAAAAACAATCGTTGTTATGAATGTCAGGAATCGGTGTAAAAGATATGAAAATAGAAAATATCTAGTCCCGAGTCAACGATTATGTAATTAAAAGTCTTTTATTAAGACTATTTTATTCATTTCGCAAATTGTCAACACGCTGACTGTCGCGCACTGGCTGTGCATAGACCATAGTTGTGGAAAGGATTTGATTTTTAACATTCTTCCTTACAAGTATGGATTCCAAACTGGCTGCAAAAGTAAGCGGCAACACATCGAATATCAAGTTCGAGGTAAATTTACGTAAAGAGAGCCCAGTCAGCGCCAGGCTGGGCGCTGCACTGGACCCATGACATGCCATGATCCCTCTGGCATGTCTGGCTCTGGCTCTACCGCCCCAGCCCGGCCCTAGCCCAGGGCCAGGCTAGGGCCTAGCTTGACCCGGGGCGGTAGCGCGGTAGCGCGCGCTGGGTGTCCATTGACAGTGTAGGATAGCGAGAGCCTAACTTAGAAAGAAAGAAAGAAAGAAAGAAAAAAAAGAAAGAAAGAAAAAAAAAGAAAGGAAGGAAGGAAGGAAAGAATCAGCCGCCGTGAATGAGTGAAAGAATGAGTAAATCAGTAACTAATGAATCATGAGACATGAGACATGAGTGAAACGAAAGGTGAACATGAATGAATTAAAAAAAATGTCAATCATGAGACATGAGTGAAACGAAAGGTGAACATGATGAATGAAAAAAAAAATGTCAATATTTTTTATTTTGCGTCCTAGCTTGTAGGTCTAGCTTAAATAGAAATTTTGTCCTTTACGTCATATGTCATCCCCTAAAAAAATTAGACTCAATATTGTATGCCACTGGACCCCCCCCCCCCCCCTCCCGAAAAAAAACCTGCAGCACAGCAGAGAGCAATATTTTTGTTAGTCATCCTTCCAACTAATGCAGGGACTCGGTTTTATAATTATAAGGGGAGCAATAAAAAGCTCTCCTAGAACTTTTAAGGAGAGCGGTAGAGGAGCACTTCAAAAAGCTCTTCTTCAACATACAAGGGGAGCTTTTTGCCCAATTAACAAAATGGATGGAGGAAATGTATGTACTATAAAATTACAATCAACAACCAAAGGAAGTATTTATAATTGTTTTACAATGTATTGTAATTAGATTGTGTGTTGTAAAACCTGTTTTAGTTAGGTTTTGACTTTGGCTAAAAGTTAAGTCAAAACTTTTTTTTTTTTTTTTCGGGGGCTCCATTTTAATTTTTTTGTCAAATTTCGGGGGCTCTTTTTAAATGCTACTTTTTTGTATTTTGAGGAATACCTGTTCACTTATTAAGGAATTATTACTTTTTGTTTAATATTGTATGATTTTTAAAGTTATTTATCATGTTTAGAATCTTGGATGTGGGTGTGTGTGGATGGGTGGGTGTGTGTGGGTGTGTGCGTGTGTGTGTGACTGTGAGTTGGACTTGGATATAAATGAATTCAATATCTAATTTCTACTCCATTTATTCCAGTACAATACCCTAGTCGTACAGTACATGTAATAAAGGCCCATCACATACCCTAACTTTTCCTGAAGTTCTTTGAAAACGCAGATCTCCATGAAAATTTAATTTCTCTATGGGGGAGTCTAAATTTGGTGAGAATGTATTCATTAAGAACTTAAATATACATGACAATGAAGAAATCATCAAACTTTATTGGCAGTTTTGAATAATATTCCTGAAATGTAAACTCTGTCTGAAACAGAAAATCACCATCATTGAGGCCTTTACTGAGCGAATTGTCCCCCAGAGCTCTGGCAGAGAGACAGAGCTCCAACTGGCTAGCTAGTAAAAGCGCCAATGCGTGAGCCTGCCGCCGTCCTTGTAAAAAAGATGGAGCTTTGTTTGATGATTTATTGTCTGATATAATACCTCATCCCCTAGAAAAAGAAAACAAATGATTTTTTAGTTATAATTGATAAATTAGATAACTTATTTTGGAAGTTAATAAGCCGTTATGAAAAGCAAAGCCGAATGACAACTCACCAATGCTAGGTTACTAGACTCTGGGATTTATTTCCTGTGTAATTCGAATTATTTTATCACAGAATTGTGATATCTGTAGGGGAAACATGTGCATTCGAAATGGCACACGGTGGTAGTCATAATGGACCCCTATACATGCAACTCTTTCCCGACCGATGCGTTGATTTTTTTTTCCATACCTGGTACCATGTGTATGGAAATACGTGGTACAGAAAAAATAACGCAACTTCGGAATTTGAAACTGCGCTACTCGCTACTTTTAAGGCTTATTCGTGATTTTGAGTGTGGATTTTGGATGGTTTTTAAATGGTAAGCGGAGCTCGAGCATATGGCACTAGTGGGCCGTTGAGTTGTTATCACTCTGCAATAATTTCGGGGGCGACATTCAGATTTTATGTCGCCCCCGAAAGCATGATTTTGGGTGATTTCGAGGGCGACTTTAGGCATTTTCGCGCAGGTCAGCTATCGCGAGGCGCGCTATTAATCGCGCTACCAAAAATGGATTAAGGCGCGCATGTAGCGCGCGATCGCTCTCGCGCGCCTTAAAATCGAGTCCCTGTAATGATTGAACACCAATTGAGATTTGAGACCTGTGATCTCCCACATGGGAGCCTCTACCTTTGAGTTCTCAACACTAAGTGTCTACCGAGGAGACTACTAGGGCGTGAAACAGGCCCAAAACGAACAACAACAAGCCTCTACTGTTCAGAGTTCCTGTCGAGGAAGGCAACCTTGCCCAGATTTGGGTCATGTCTAAGTTACTTAGCCATAAATTATACCATGCTTCTTCTTCTTCTTTGTTGTTCTTCCCCCGGTATTCGAGGATCAGCGGCTATCCGCAGGTTGGTTGTTGTGTTGAAGCAATTTCTCTAAGCGAATATGATGAATTTTAAGAATGTATCTGAGGCAGTGGGTCATGACATTGGCAGCAAGAGTGACAGATAGGTGCGAGGAGGGTAATAAGATATTAGTGGCAAGGATGAGGGGATGAGCAGAGGTGAAGGCTAATTGGCTAACAAGCAGGGAGGCTTAGAGATGGGACATGTTGAATGAGAACAGACCGTTGGGGTTTGAGAGTTGGGCAGGAAGCAAGGAAGTGGGTGGAGCTTTCTTCCTCCGTTGAGCAAAGTCTACAGGTGGCGCTGGGAGACTTGCCTATGGTCTTCAGTCTTTGTTGTGTTAGGTAGGTGCCTGTCAGAAGTTGGGAGCGAAGTCTTGCAGCAATACGGAGGTGTGAAGGTAGTGCAGGGGGGAATATACTGCTAGGGCTTGGAAACGTTGAACATTGCTTCCAGAAGGCAAGAGTGTGCTTCTCCTGAGTGGCATCAACTAGGCCAGCATTGTGCTTCTTGAAGATGGCCTGGCGGCACAGTCTTTTCCAGGTGAGGTAGTCGAAGCTCAGGGAGCCAGACAGGATGGCAGGCAAGCTGTATTTGGCGATTAGCTGCTTCCAGTAGGAGATGAAAGGGACATCGGCAGCGAGAGCATTTAGAAGTATTCTGTGCTCAAACCTATCGCTTGGTAAAGTAACCAGTTGCCCGAGAGTCATCAAGGTGTTCAGGTCGATCTGCATATAGAGAGAGGGATGATTCCGGTAAGGAGAAAGACTGCCTCGTTTGCTGTGCTTCTGGGGAGCCCTAGGAACTTTTTGAAGAGAAGGGCCTGCGCTGAGTCTAGCTTATCCCTGGACCTCTTGCTAACTCTAATGGCAGCAATGCCATATAGCATCCTAGGAATGCAGTAGGTGGTCCACAACTTGGCAATGGTTGGAGGCCAGAAGTTGTTTCTTGAAGCCGAACCACCTAGCAGAGCGAATATGGAGTTATATCCCTTGGCAATGATGTTCGGCGCAGGATCTTGAGATGTTGAAGATTTGGTGACACCAAGATGGGGATGCTGACTGACTTCTTGAACTTCCTCTTCATTCAGGTACCAAGTGTGCTTGAGGTGGTCTTGCCCATTAAAGACGAGGATTGCACTTTTTGATGGGTTGATCTTGTACTTCCATGTGGTTGCATAGGTATGGATGAGATTCAGCATGCATTGAAGTTCTTTGGCTGAGGAAGCTATGAGGGCCACATCATCAGCTAGAACAATTACCCCAGCATACAGGTTTTGGCAGTGGCATCCAAGATCTTTGTATCTTAGCAGCTTAATCAGGCCATCAATAAAGATGTTGTAGAGAAGAGGGGAGAGGATTCCTCCTTGTCTCACACCCTTCTGAAGAGGAAAGGAGCAGCTGGCATCTCCTTTCCATAGTACTCTGCTGGATGCACCATTGTACATTTCCACCAATGTAGACTGAGCTTCCAGTGGTATAGGAGTGTCAGCTAGCTTTTGAAAGAGGCCAGGGTGCCAGACACAATCAAAAGCTTTAGCAGCATCCAAGAGGGCAAGATATGTTGGCTTCTTCCGAGATGTATTCAGCACAATAAGCATCTCAAGGGTCAGTGAAGCGAGAATACAGGACTTTGAGGCTTGGAATCCAAACTGAAGTTCGTCAGGTGTGTTGACTTCAACCAAGGAGTCCTCAATCTTAGGTTTTAGGGCAATTTCCAAGAGCTTTGATAGAGTTGGGGTCAGGGAGATGCCTCTGTAGCTAGAGGGTTCGCTGACCGGTTTGCTCCCTCCTTTGTGCAGTGGGATGATCACTGCTTCCTTCAATGATGCTGGAAGATGTGCCAGTTTGATGGAGTTTTGGAGGAGAAGGAGAAGAAGGCGACGGAAAATTGGACCTGAATGAACCAGATGCTCAGAAGTTATGTTGTCGAGGCCTGGGGCTTTGTGAAGCTTGAGTTTCCTAATGGCTGTGTCAAGATCATGCGAGTTGAGAGTAAGCAAGACTTCTTCTGCACCTTCTGATTGAATGGAGGGCAGGTAAGGGGAGTGCTCAGTCATGTGTTTGGCTCCTTCGTAGTTGGTAGCAGTAGGATCTGAAGAGAGATCTTGAAAATAAGATTTCCAGCCCTTGATGACATCCTTGCCCTGGAACAGGGTCTCCCTGTATACCATGAATGGGAGGTCCACCGTTGAGGGTTTGCCTGCTTTGTTTGACTTTACCAGGCTGTAGAACAAGGAGCTGTTCATGTCATTTGCCATCTCTATCTTTCCTTGCACTTTGAGTCTGTTGGAGGCTTCAGATTGTCTCAGGGCTCTCCTGAAGTCCTTTTTGGCTTCCAAATAGGATTTCCAAGTAGGGTGCCCATCTACTGGTTTACCTGCCTGTTTCCACTTCTTCCAGTGGGAGTAGGCAGATTTGACGTCCTGAGTCCACACTGGTTTGCCTTGTTTCTTGTCTTTATGCAAGAGAACAGTTCCATAGATTTTATTGATAAAAGGCAATCTTGAATTCGATCCCGTCTGAGTGATCTGATGGGATAGTGAAATCTTTGTCTCGGGTCTGTGCAGTTGTACATTATGTCGTGTCCAGGCTTATAAAACCTTGTATTTCAAAATTTTAAAAATTTGAAGGCAGCTTAGAAATTTTTGTTAGAAAAGGCTGAATTATAAGATGTAGCAATGGTAGGGGAGATCGGGGTTAGTTAAAACGCGGGGTAAGTTGAAACATTGTAATTTTCTTTAACGCCTGTAAAATAAATTTATGCAATACTGCCCTCAATTTATTGCTTTTAATAATACAACATTAAAGAAAATTACAATGTTTCAACTCACCCCTCGCTCCAACTAACCCTGATCTCCCCCACAGTCTCATTTTGTCTCCTGAAACCTGTGAAGAGATCTTTCGAGGCAACAGAATGTTGCTACCCATGGTCATGTTATCATTCTAAAATCTAGCTTATTCTGAGCTTTCATCAAAATATTTGAATTTTGAGATACAAGATTTTAATCATGATAATAACGCATTTCTTGTATAGCACATATCACATTATGTCATAACGTCCCTATGCGCTTCCAAAGGACTTGGATATTATTACCCTGGCTTTAGCCCCGCAGCCATTTACAGCACGGTGCCATTTCAAGGAATAAATTCCTGCCAGGTACCCATTCACCTCACCTGGGTTGAGTGCAGCACAATGTGGATAAATTTCTTGCTGAAGGAAATTACGCCATGGCTGGGATTCGAACCCATGACCCTCTTTTTCAAAGTCAGAAGACTAGTCCTCTGGGCCACAACGCTCCACAAGATTTTATCAGCTCAGCCACGATGTATGAGAAATATATTGATCTTTGGCAATTACTTCTATTAAATTTCATCATTTTTTTACTCCAGCCTATTCCATGGGACTTCAAGGTGGATGACGTCCATTACTGGGTTCACTACGGCCTGGTCATCTTTGGGGCCGTCTTCACTCTTGTATCCTTCGTGGTTCAATTCCGGGAGCCTGCTACCTATGGTAAACATGAAGACAAGCCTGACAGCTACAAGGAGGTCACCAAAAATGGAGCTACTCGTGTCGAACTTTCAGAGGGTGATGATGATCTTTTGAATGCTGAACAGGACTCAACCACACAACTGGAGGTAAGTATCGGCTTGAAAATTTCTGCTAAATTAGCTTTATTATTGTGACACAATTATTTTGTATCAGGTTATTTTTCCAACTTGAATAAAGATAGGACTTATTTGTAAAACAATTGATCATTTCCTGGAATTAGACTGCTACATATATCGAAATGTCTTGTGTGGCAGGTTTATTACATTGGACTGTCCAGAACATTGGTGAACTTTTTTTCCCTAATAATCCTACACTGTAACTGCTGATCAAAACGATCTGCTGTCCCACTCTTCACGTTCCCTTTATCCCTGTAGCCCGATTTCTAGTACTACGTGTATGTAGAAAGGAATTCATCAAGACTATACGTACATTGTTCCTGGTTGTACTATTGGTTAGGCGCAGATGGACGATCCAACTGGGTTAGAAACAATCATTTTGAGAGGAATTATTGTGCACAAACCTAATACGCCACACCTGAAAAGATGATGAGGTTGATGATGATGATTATGATTATGATGATGGTGATGGTAATTACAATCATATAGCGCATAATATTCATTATCTCTAGAACATTTGGTGATTTATCTTGTTCATTTTGATCCGCCATTGCTGCTGGGTCTTGTCTGTAGATATGCTATGCTCATCAGTTACAAATACAATTTGTAATTCATATTTCACCTTTGTGACTCCAGAAAAAAGATCAAACACAGAGTGGTTGTCTCATTCCTCAGCGGATAGGACACTTTTGCTCTGACGGACCACCAGGTTGTATTCTCTTCCCGTTGGTAAGTACTTTGAAGGGTTTGAAGGGTATAGTATTAAAAAAGATCCAGGCAGTTTAGGAACATTCGAAGATATCTTGGAAGCTTAACAAAGGCCTTTTTTATTTGCCAAATTCCACCTGTACGCATACCAGAGTCTTGAAGATCCTTAACAGAACTTTTGAGAAATGTGATAAGTGCCAGGAGTTATGTAAGGGGGTCAAACAATATTGATTACCATTAGATAGCACTTATATAATCACACAAAAAAGTAGAATTTGAACATCAAAATAACATCACAAATTCCTCCAAATGTCCCTTGTGACTTTTGACTTGTCACAAATTGCACTTTTGCCTTTGAAATGATATTTTGAAAAAGGGAAGCGTTACTCTTATCGTGATCATTACAAATATTTAGCTTTTATTTTTCATATTTTTTTCTCAAATATTAAGTAGTCTTTTTGCTCTTTATTACCACTTTTTTGTGTAAGAAAGCAAATTTGTCACAGTTTGTACAGTACTTTAGATATGAATATCATATTTATTTAATATTCAGATATTTTTTCCTTTCAGATAGCTCAACTGTTTCTTGATTATTTCATTCCATTTCTTTCCAGTGGTCAGTGGTCATGAGTTTTTAATTGTCTGTACCAGCTGGACAGAAATGTTGTTCACACTAACAAAGCAATAACAGTAGGCACAGTTACAAATGTACATCCAAGTCTTCAAGGATGTAAATAACGTGTCATTGTAACACTAGGCACTGCAACAATACTGGTCGTAACAGAGGCCTCTGTTAGCATATTGTTTGCGCAAACATTTCTGTGCGGCCCATACTGTCAATTTGTTTTCTTGTTTGGTGTTTTTTCTATTAAACATGATGACATTACCATTCTTTTTGTTTTCTTTTCAGGTATTTTTTCTCTACGGCAACATTACCGATCCTGTCAATGTGGTATTCCTGTCTCTCTTCATTGCTCATTACTTTCATCGTGGGTTCATCCATCCATGTATCATGAAATACAGCAAAGCAAAGGTCCCACTCTGGTATGTCCAAGTTTGTATTTTGCTTTGAAATAAATTGATAATACAGCTCACTTTGCCTTTAAGTCCATTCTGTTGGAACCAC
This sequence comes from Lytechinus pictus, assembly GCF_037042905.1. Lineage (NCBI taxonomy): Eukaryota > Metazoa > Echinodermata > Echinoidea > Temnopleuroida > Toxopneustidae > Lytechinus > Lytechinus pictus. The sequence goes on from NC_087261.1 coordinate 24,326,408, forward strand.
AGAAGTTTGTATGACTTCATTGGAGAAGTTTGCTTACATGCAAAATAACTCATGCTTTGCATAATCTGGTTAAACCAAAAAGAAACAAAAAGGCTTCAAATATTTGACATATGTAAGGTTTACTTGTATACATGTTTACCTTTTATACAGTGTGAATGAAAAAGATAGTCTTTGAAAGCTTAGAAGTTAGTATTCTGAGATGAATGAAAATTGCAAATTAATATTTATCTTTTAGATTAGAAATGTGCCCTCTAGGAAAGCGGCCTTGTTCTTAAAGTATTGCAATTTTATGTTTGTCTTCTGAAAATGCGTCCTTTCCTTGATTGTCTTACTCTCTTTCTCTATTTCTCCTACAGGATCACGGTCGCAGGAATAATTCCAAACTCGATATTCAGTTTTGTGAATGCTGACTGGACGGGATCTGCTAAATATAGTGATAACTACTACTAGTGAGTATAGACTTCATGTGATTTACATATTTAAAGGTCAAGTTCACCTCAGAAAAATGTTGAATTGAATCAATAGAGAAAAATCAGACAAGCATAATGCTGAAAATTTCATCAAAATTGGATGTGAAATAAGAAAGTTATGACATTTAAAACTTTTGCTTATTTTTCACAAAATAGTTATATGCACAATTTAGTCACATGCAAACGAGAGAATTGATGATGTCCCTCACTCACTATTTCTTTTGTTTTTTATTGTTCGAATTACATGTATACATTATTTCAATTTTTGCAGATTTTACAATAAGGACCAACTTGACTGAACCATAAAATGTTAAGCAATGGTAATTCAACATGTTCAGGGAGAAATAAAACTTTGTTTAATGAGGAGAAAATGAGAATATTTCATATGATAAAACACACATGAAATAGTGAGTGAGTGATGTCATCAGTTCCCTCATTTGCATACCGACTGGGATGTGCATATAACTGTTTTGTGAAATTAAGCGAAACTTTAAAATGTCATAACTTTCTTATTTTACATCTGATTTTTATGAAATTTTCTGTGTTATGCTTGTTGGATTTTTCTCTATTTATTTAAATCAACTTTTTGTCGGGGTGGACTTGTCCTTTTAAAAATAATATACATGTATGGGTTTGTCACACAAAGCCAATACAGCATTCTTTGCACGACACAACATAGAAAATACATGGGGGTGACATGCAATTTTGCCCTCATGATGTCTCTAAAATTCCTCCAAAATGCTTACTTTTGGGTGACCATTCTTTCTAGAGTCACCCCAGGATCTGTCACAAACAATATTCGAGACGATTTAGAAAATCAATATTCTAACTATGGCAGAATAATGATATTCGCTTTTACTGCCTGATTGCTTGTTACTCCTAAAAAAATAGCCCTTTACATGAAAGTAATAGCTCCCAAATTGCCCGTATGTGGAAGAAAGACAGCACGTAAAAATGGAAATAATTTTTCCTACCCTTGCTCTACAGCTAGCTTATGGTTACTGTATGTACCCAAAATTGAGAGATATGTACAACTGACTGCAGAAAATCTATTTTTTACTTTTTGATGATTGAAATTGAGTTTGGTTTCAAATCTACTCTGAGCTTTTGAAGTCACCATTATTTGACTTTCGGAAGGTTCACTTACTGTACAAGCTATCTGATAATTGATTGTAACTTGTTCATGGCTTGCTATAGACTTATCGATATCAGGGAGGCAGTGTAGCTCAGTCGGTTAGAGCGCCTGTTCCGGATAAGATTGTAGATCTCAACGTGCGTGGGTTCGAGTCCCGCAGCATGCCGGAAGACGTCTAACAAAAAAAACTGATGCTAGCGTTGTGTGTTAACATGCCTCACCGCTGTGTTCAGTGCGGGTGTGAATGCAGTTGGAAAACACTCCGTCCATGGGAAAGGACGCAAATGTTGGTCCCGTGTATAGGAGAGTCATTACCTATTCACGTTAAAACCAATACACTATTCGTCAAAGAGTAGGGTGTTCACCCGGTGTATTGCACCTGCCGGTCCCCGGTACTACAATACTGCAAGAATCTTCAGGATTGAAGGAGGCAGTGTAGCTTGAAGAAGAAGAAGAAGAATTGTGATATTGATTGATCTTTTGTTTTACAAAGTTAGGTTATTAAATAAGAATTTGTGTAGAATTTGTGTTATAATTTTTTGTACTTATTTTTCCAACCCTGTTTTTCAGTGATCCAAGGTTTATAATTGGTGTGGTGCTGTATGTTGTCGGGTTTGTCATGAACAGATGGGCCGACTGGAAACTGAGGAGTCTACGGTCTTCGGGTAAGTATAAATTATATTCTGAAAAACTGCATGTCTAATAATAGACGTAAGCCACACAGAAAGAGGAAAACTTGGATTGATTGTCTATTCAATTCATTTATTTAATTCCAATAAAACATACACATATCATACAATTGCGTGAAAACTTGAGCAGTGAAAGATTTAAAATATAGTATAAAAATTTTATATACAATATAAAAAGAACACATCAGTATTGGAATAGGGCGGTCATAAAAAAACAAAAAGAATTGTCTGGATAACCACCCTTGATAATACAGTACAGAATTAGATTAAATCCATTTATAAATTATATTTAAGTAGAGAAAATGTATGAATAGGTAATGGGCATATAATTGTACAATGAAAACAAAGCAGAACACAACATTGAAAAAATAACCAAAGTTATTCCAACTTTGGTTAGACCCTGATTTTCTGATTTTTTTTTTTACACTCTTGTAATGATACTTCACAACTGGTTATTTTTTCAATGCTTCTATTTTTTACAAATTTCATGAGTTAGTGCTCACAAAAATTTCAACTTAAGTTACAGCATTAATAACACTACAAAAGAAATAGTGAGTGAGAGACGTCATCGACTCTCTCATTTCCAGGTCACTGAATTGTGCACATTACTGTTTTGTGAAAAATAAGCAAAATTTTAAATTGTCATATCTTTGTAATTTTACATCAGATTTTGTTGTGCTTGGTTGATTTTGCTCTATTGATTCAAATCAACATTTTTCTGGGGTGGACTTGACCTTTAATCGGTTAGTAACTTTAGTGTATTGTACAGCTGAATTGCATCTGCAGGCCACAGCAACAAGTTAGGCTTACTGATGTGCAGGGACATTATGTCCAAAGTATTGGAATCACAGGAATCTCTTTAAGTTTTGAGAAATTCAAGAGAGGTAGATATATACAGTGCATCCCAGAAAAAAAAACAGAGATTTATCATAACTTAATCACAAATACAATAGACAAATGACCTATCATTGTAAAGCTTAGAGTCTCCTCTTTCATCTGAAATGACATACATGTATATCATTCCTCATTCCTGCATGAGTGAGCAAAAACAATGAAAAGATACCAAAAAGTCACTTGGCAGGCAGTATCTTGGTTTCAAAAAGGAAATCACATTATTTTTAAAAGTTCAATATCTGCTCATAAATTTGATACCTCAGTGACAGAAAATGGTCAAGAAATAACATATTTCTGTTTATAAATTTGAAATAAGGCTTTAATTTCAATAACTTCATTAACGAGGTTTTACAGGCTAGCGTTCATATATACTTGACTTTTGTTGACGATCAGCCATGTTTTAAGTCTTTTGTGCGATAGCTTCAGTGGGAAACTGGTGAAAATATTGTTGTTTAATGAAATTGATATCCTTTCTTTAAATTGTTTTCAATCGGTCATACGTGAATGAAGATTAATATAAGTTATTTCAGATGAAAGAAGAGATTCTAAGCTTTACGATGGTAGGTCATTTGTCCATTATATTTGTGATAAGTTATGAAAAATCATCGCTAAATCTCTATTTCATTTTTTGCGGGACGAACTGTATATTACTGCTTCGAATTGGGCAAATATTCACTTTATGAAAGTACCTGTAGACTTATCAAAATTTACCTGTACATTTATACTATTCTATTAAAATCTTATCCTTTAGGTGGCGGTGGTTATTACATTCCGCGAGGGGGTCTCTTTGAGCTTGTATCATGCCCCAACTACCTTGGGGAACTGGTTGAGTGGTTCGGCTGGGCACTGGCTAACTGGTCAGCGGCTGCTCTGGTCTGGTGGCTCTTTGGCTGTTCAACCTTCATACCGCGATCAAGGGACAATCACAGATGGTCAGTAACACTTCCCTGATTGGGGAACATTAGAGCAAGCTTAAAACTGTCACCCAGATAATGAGTTCTTGGAACCCTTTAAATATCTTCATCCTCCAAAAAAAATGATCAGATGACAGAATCTTCAGTCTCGTCATGTCAACATCATGTACAAGAGATGATCAGAGGACCAGATTTTGGAGCATGTCATGTTCACACCCTTAGAAGATGACTAGATTTTAGATCTCGTCACGTCTACATCTCGTCATCTGATCATTTCTTTCAAAGTGATGTCAACAGGATAAGATCTGCGATCTTGTCATCTGATCTATTCGTTAGTAAGATTTTTACATGTGGAGATAATTATGTCAACATCTGGGTGGCACTTTTGAGCCTACACATTACTAGATTGTCCTATGGGGTTTGGGGGTATTGAACTTGGGAATCACTGGGTCTCGACTCACACAGATACCTTCAATAAATTCTGAGCAGTATACTGCCTCCATATCTTTCTTCTATAATCCCTCAAATTCTTCATAGACAAAACAAAAGGGAATGCAGGAAATCTTATTGGATTCCAGCTGTAAGAAGTAAAGCAAACCTTTATTAGGTTCTTCAAATGTATATTTCAGCTGGGGTAACATTAAAAAATAGCTACAGAATCCTGTGAAATGAACACTGAAATATTTGTTTACCTGCTTATTTTAATGATTTGGTAGAATGATAAGAGGAAAATAGATATTGCATACCTGCTGTTTAACAGGCTTTTTTTCATAGTAACATATTTTGAAATCTAAATATTTTAATATTTTCATCTTCATTTATTTTGCTTTTATTTATATATTCATTAATCAATTAATTTAAAAAGTTGGGGAGCTCATTCTATTTCATACTTTTTCAACACTCTTCAGCTTTTTTCAGATCTTTTTATTTGTGACCACTCACACCCCTGGAATTGAAACCCAGATCAGATACATTTATAGATACCTCCTAGTTGTATTTAGTTCTTAAGATATTGAACAGATAAACATCTGAATTCAATGATTATTATATGTGATGCTTATATATGCAACTTTTTTTTTCCTGTTCCCCTACAGGTACAAGAAGAAATTCAAGGACTACCCGCCCAACAGAAAAGCCTTGATTCCTTTCATCTACTAGCATTGTGTCTCTTAATATGAAGTATGGGTAGCACCAAGGTATCAATGAGAAGCTAGGGTCAGCAATTTGTTGATGGTGTGCGTTTCAAAGGCTTTGGCTCGTATTCTGAACTCGGGTTTGACTAAGGGTGTGTTCAATGTCGGTTTCTCAAATTCAAAAGGCAACATGGATCATGATTGAAAATGTGATTACAAAACGCAGATATAGTGAGAAACAAAGGGTGTGTTCAATGTCCTCTATTCCTGGTCGTAATAGTAAACATCTTTCAAATCATGATTCGGAGGAAAATTTAAACGTCGAAAATGACGCGTTTGTAAATGCGATCAGCTCAAATTTACGACCTTGAGCATCGCGAATGCGACCTTGAACACAATTGCGTTTTGAAACGTCTGTAAATTCGCTCTCGCAGTGGAAGCCTACACAAACAGGTGCCAGAACTGACCTTTCTTGTGGTGGGTCAAACTGAGCTGCGCTCACGAAAGCGGGAAACTTAAAGACGGTCAACATTTAAACGGCTTTATATTTTCGACACTGAGCGGTGCACCGCTGATCGTGTTTGTTTTCGGTGTTTTTTAATTGAGTTTTCAATCATGATTCATGTTGCTGTTTGAATTTGAAAATCAACATTGAACACACCCTTAGACCATGGTCTAACTCTCTGCTAAAATTATGGGAAGCCAAAAATGTCAAAATTTTGTTAACGTTGTATGCTGCTTCTGTTTACTGTGCTCTTTCATAAGTTTTTAACGGTGAAGGCAGCCGTCTTACTCATCCTTCCGAGACAGTGCAGAATGATTTGAAAGTCAAATGAGCTGATTCATTGAAACATTACAATTAGAGATTTACATGTATGTGACGATTGGCTATCCATAGTTAAACCACAACTTTAGACCAGATTTCACATTAAACCTGACTTCAGAATGGTAAATACCAACCCGTCCACTCACCACATGGTCTACTTTCATTTAGTCTAACGCAATTCCGTCCATCAACATTTCGTCTAACAACCATTTGGTCCATTAACCATTTTGTCCAATTATCACTTCGTCTAAAAACCATTTCGTTTATGACCATTTCGTCTCATTACCAGTTGGTCTAATATCCATTTCATTTTACGCAATTTAACACTTAGTCCAATCAGACCAAATGGTATATGGACCAACTGGTTATTAGACGGAATGACATTAGACTAAATGAAAGTAGACCATGTGGTGAGTGGACGAACTGATGGTAGACCAAATGACAGTAGACAAGTTGGCTATTGGACGAATTGGCATTAGACGAATTGGAAATAAACCCTTCAGAATACGGGCTTTGTATTCATTTGTTCTCCAAGCAGTTGGTCAACTTCTCAGATATCCTAAAAACAAATTACATGTGGGGTAAATCCATTTGATCTACTCTCAGTTTACTCTTGTCGATATTTGGTCTATGCTATGCTTGGTCTAACAACCTTGGTCTAATTTTCATTTAGTCTTATGCCCAATTGTTTCAATTTCCTCTATGTGTACTATTGTCTTGTATTTTGTCAAATGAAAATTCAATTCATTAACAGTTTGTCTAGTCATATGGACTAAATGGTGTTTGTCTGAATGCATATTAGAGAAAATTGGTATAACCTAAATGGAATCTAAGAAAATGGTAAATGGGCATTGGTAATTAGACCAAATGATTTGTAGATGAACTTGTTATTGACAAACTTTGATTAGACCATGTGGGATGAGATCAAATAGAAAGTAGACTAATTGTATGTAGACAAAGTGGCAATATACGTGCTAGCAATGTGAATCTGAATATGACGTTCGAGGTAGCATTGCCTCCAGTGCCCATATGAGAAGCAAGGGTCAGTACTAGGTTGATGGCCTGCATTTCAAGTGCTGAAATTATGACATCCAGAGCCCTGTCTTAAGAGTTGAGATAGATCTGAATAATCTTTACTATGGAATTAAATCAATGTCATAATGCACATTATGTCCCTTTTTAAACAAAGTGGAGCACACTTTATTTGTCGAGACAGTGAAGGCATAGCTGGCTTTCTATAGTTTTGATTGATCTGTCGCAAATTTTTTGTCAGATAGGGCCCTGGGGGCCATTTCATAAAGCTGTTTTTATGTTAAGAATGACTTTAGGAACGACTGGTGATCCTATCTTGTGGTAAATGATAGTCACCTTTTAATGTTCAATGGTGATTACTAATAGCACGTAAGAAAGGGTCACCAGTCGTTCTTAAAGTCGCTCTTCATACCTTGGTCACATTTGCTCTACGGCAGCCGTTCGGGGAGTCGAAAAATAGTTGTTTTATTCATATTTATTCAAACCATCTATATGTAGCTGGTATAAAAAATATTAAAACGGCCGTTTTCGGCTCGCCGTCCTACGGCCGCCGTAGAGCAAATGTGACCAAGGTATAACTTACGAACAGCTTTATGAAACACCCACCCGCTGGGTATTTCATATAAAGTAGTGTGTAAGTTTTGAGCAACTCACTCTATGGATGACTGGTGACCCTTTCTCAGGAACTAAATCAGTACTTATGGAAATATATTGTATATCATTTACCACAAGAATGGGTCACCAGCCGTTCTTATAGTCTTCCGTAAAGTTTTATTCCAAACGGAATTTCTCAAATTGACTGGAATTTAGATTTCAGTATTCATACTACCATCAGGATGATTGGAAAGATTTTATAGGTTGAAATGTTCTTATCAAATGCTATTGCAATTTCTTTTAATCTGGGACCGCAACAGATCGTGTTGTGTGTGCCGGGTTTTAGCCTTGGAGGCCTCAAGTCCTTGGTCTAGGACAATATGGCCTTGGTCTTGTCCTTTATTAATCTTGTCTTTCTGGTCTTCCATACAATGAACATTGTAACAGGTGCGGATCCAGCTGGATTAGACACGATAGTTATGAGAGGAAGAGTATTGTGCAAAAAACAATATGGCAGGGCTCCACACTAACCTTTTTGATTTTCTGGTCTGACCTGATCAAACCTAGAATTTACTGGTCCTAAAAAGTTCAGAAAAACATTAATAAAGACTGGAGTTTGTTTTGCTGTCTTTTATTGCTTTATTGTTAACCACCCCCCCCCCCCCATGTTGCGCGCTGAATATGGCACCTGAAATGTTTTTTGTGTCTAATCCAGATGGATCTGCACCTGATTAATAGTCCTTTGAATACCCCTGGAGTTGAAACTTATAGCTATGTATAATTGCAATCCCCTTTGTCATAGAAGTCATGATTGGCAACAAAAAGAAGTTAAAATTTGGCCTTTACCGGTTACCAATGGGCTTGTAATTAACTATGATATTCTATACCTGAAATAAGGTAATTCTGTGCCTATAAATTGTTTACCGTAAATTGCTAAAGAGAGATCAGTCAGTGCTCCCTCAAAACAAAACAAAATATTATTAATGATTGTGCCAGGATTTTACAACATGTCTCTTTCACATCTCACCTTCACTTTGAGACACCTTTTCATAATATTGAATATTTAATTGAATTCAAAGATATCTGATACAGTAGGGCTTACATGTATGTGTACCTGCATGAAATAAATGAAATTACTGAAGGAATTTTATTTTAAAGAAATATTCATTTCATAATCAAACCTGCATAAATCATGAATTAATCATAAATCAGGGATCAGACAATTTTTTGTAATTAATGTGACAGACAACAAAATAATGGTCGAAGTTTGGCAACAAATGTCCAAAATCTCTCCTTTCTGATCAGGTTCATAGTTATGTATTCCAAACCAAAGAAACACTCAGGACTATGCATGTACTTATTGTGTATAGCACAAAGTTTATATAACCATAATTTATAAATGAACTCTATGCAAATGACTTTTAGCAATATGAATATTATTTAATACTGTAATAAATTATGAAAAATTATGTTTCATGAATCCATCTTTCTAGCATTAGATTGTGTTAAATCACCTCCAGGGCTCCGTAACACAGATTAGCGATTAGCGATCGCTAAATGAACTGACCAATCAATATCAATATTACATGCGCATTAAGTTTAAAGGAGAATGAAACTCTTGGAGCAAGTTAGCTTTTGTGAAAGCAGAAAAATCAAAGAATAAGATCAACAAAACTTTGAGAAAAATAGGACTAGCAATAAAAGAGTTATGAGCATTTGAATGTCGAGATCACTAATGCTATGGAGATCCTCCCATTGGCAATGCGACCAAGATCTGTGATGTCACACACGTACAACTCTCCCATTTGGACACTGAAAATATACCCCAAAACATCTCTTTTTGCTCATTCTAATCATATGACAAAACGATTCATCAATGATATAATGTTGTGAAACCTCTGTACTTGTCATCTCATAAAGAGAACACCTCACCTCACCTTGTGATAGACTCTATAAAAGTGAGAATATAAGTGAAATAAGTACTAAAGTAATGAGGGAGTTGTACGTGTGTGATATCACAGATCTTGGTCGCATTGCCGTTGGGAGGATCTACATGGCACGAGTGATCTCAATATTCGAATGCTCATAACTTTCTTATTATTCATTCAATCTTCCTCAAACTTTCAACAATATGTTTCTTTGATTTTTCTCTTTGATATGGATTCAGCTGGTTTCAAGGGTTTCATTCTCCTTTAAAATACTGACCAGGGACCAATCAGGGGTGTTCGTCCATATTTGCAATTCATCGCAAACCTCTGTTACGGAGCCCAGATACTTAATAGCATTATATGACACCTAGATAGATCCTTGTGATTTGATTGGTTGTTTGATATCGTTCATTCAGCCCATTTTGCAATGACGTCGTCAACCGTGCAATTTTGGATCCATACGATTTTGTCCATTGCACGCGCGCACAGAGACTGCAGCTCATGCACCAGCAGTGCGCATGTTGTAATTACGTAACAATCAACAGACCGAACTCGCACTGCATGAGCATGTTTTGCATCAAAATTCATAAATTTCATATGGAAAAAAAAACAATTTTTAGGTGTCATATAAACATATAAACCAAATAATGAACTTTTTTTCATTCGTGCATTCGGTGAAAGATGAAATAATGATTCATTCAACTCGGCTACACCTCGTTGAATGGATCATTTCATCTCTCACCTCATGAAGTATTCTGTCCATTGCACTCATAAACATTCATTATTTGTATACCATTCATTATTTGTATACCATTCACAATGGAAAGTGCCATCAATCACCATTGACGATAGATCACTGGTTTACGTTGTAGATAACAGATGTCTGAATGGACCTACTGATCACCATTGTGACCAAGTATGTACGCGGACGGAACTTTGGTTGCCTGTAATGCCTCACATCTCACAATGCACAGTGCGATCTTATTTGATTGTGATGTGCTATAATGTCACCATTGCTGTTGCATTGCAACACGTCATATTACACAGTTGTCGATGAAATGTGGTGATGATCATCCAAATGACATGTTACAGATCGCCATAGTGATTGATAGTACTACCCATTGTGGGTGGTGATAACATCCGAAAGCTCCCTTATATGCATCACATTTGTATGACTTATGGGGCGTTGCAAGAAACTATTTGCGATCAATTGCAAATATTCTGTTGCAAATTTACAACTGATAGATCAACGTTAGCTGTAGCAAATCAGATTAAACTTCTTGATTCAAGTAGCAAATTAGCAATCAATCACTAATTTGCAATTGGCTGCAAGACATATGACTGATTGATCGCAAGTTTCTTGCAACACCCCATTAGTATCAAATACATACTATTCATGTATTTGGCAGTCATACAAATCAGTGGTGAATTAGTTGTGATAGAGCCTCCAATGGGCCTTAATATTGGACATGATGAAAATAAAGCTCAAATAGTTTGAATGCTCATGAATAATGGGTGCCGTCTTACAAAGAGTTACGATTGATCCAATTTACATGTACCTCAACTATATGGAAATCCATCCATGTCATGGTTTTTCCTCCAAGAAATTTGAACAATGTTCTATGCAAGCAAAGAGGAAGCACACTGAATTGTCAAGACAATGATGAACATGTACATCAGATTGAGAAAACATTTTGAATTAACATGCATTCTATGGGTGTTCCTGGCTTTCTAAATTTTGGTTGATTTGATCAATTGCAACTCTTTGTACGACGGGGCCTGAGGGTCTATTTCATTAAGACTTACATGTATTACAGCAACTTTTCCATTATATTCGCCATCATTGAAACCTTGAGTTTTAAATAGCTGCTAAGCCCAGTAGCATGGTGATTGCTATGATGGAAAAGTTATCGTACATTCTTTTGTCATTAACAAGATATAAACAGACATAAGGAGGATAACTGAGTGGTCTGACAACTTCAAGTCCATGTAGAGAGTTTTAAAAAAATCCTAATTTGCAATTGATTCCCATGATTTGTCTTCAGATTATCAAACACAAAAATTTGGAGGCAAATAATGAATAACCACCATCTTCCACAGTTCTTTGAAAAGTTTCTCTCTGCATGGCATCATCTGTTCCAATACACAGGTTGGTGTTTCTTGCAAAATAAAGTATAAATTGTTTTTTCACTCAGAATATGAAATTGCTTCAAATACATATATCAGTTCATCTTTAAGGATTCTGTATTAAACCCGCATGGATTCTGTCCTGTTAACTTCATGTGAATCCTGCTAAAATTTTCTCCCTTTCTTCTGGATCAGGGAGCACCGGTGTGATTCCGTCTTTCCTTCGCTGTTTCATAATTTTGCCCTGAAAAGAATAGAATAGTGCAAAAATTAACATGTAAAGCAAGTGATTTTTTTCCCCAGGGTTAAACATTTGTTCTTGCTACAATTTTTCCTGTTTTAGTTTGAAGAATTGGGATTTGGTTTGTGATTGCATTTTTAATAGACAAGTTGTTCACATGTGATTAACACTATACCATTTGATCATCAAAACAGAATATGAAAAAGGTTTTGGTTTTAATAAGTATTGATAGTTCTGTGTTGGAAGCATAAATCATATTGCCTCCCCTAGCTCCAACACGTAATCAGTATTTAAGTAGTGTAAAAAGACAAAACAAATATTGAGGGGCCACATGACGCGTGTAGGTGAAAATTTCTAAAAAGATGTGAGAAAGCGAAGTTAGCGAAAAAAAAATTGTCCTCAAACAAAGATCTAATTGTGTAACAAATTTGTTAAAAAATATTCAGAAAAAAGTATATTTCACCAATTTCTACATACTGGTAGCTTTTTTTTCTTTTTCTTCTTGGTCGTGTTTAGAAAAAAATAAATTGAGGGGGGGTGCATGCCCCAAACCCCCTCTTCCTCTCCATCTTTACGCCAGAGACTAAAATATTAATGATACTATTAAGAGCTCAAAAACTTGAGAGATTAATCCCAAAACAAGGTTCAATTGGTGCTGTCATATTCAGTGGTTTCCCATATTTGAGAGATTCACTTAACTTTGGTCTCATCAGGTCCAACATGTACACCAAAGCTGTGGTAAGATGAACCCTCTGATTCTTTGTAGATTTTGGTCAAATCATCACTAATATTTTTTCTCTTACATATGTACTTATCTGATTTTACTATTAACTTGGCATCAGCATGAACTTCTCCTTCAAGCGCTTACCCAAAAGTTCTTGCAATTCTTATAGTTGGCAAAGTATCCTTTACATCTCTCCCTGTCAAAGTTATAATCATGAAGGCACTGGTACGATGCATTCGCTTCCTGAAAAATAAAAGTGAAATAGAAAAGATCAATGAGATTTCTCTGCTGAAGCAGAACAGAACAAACAAAATTTTCCAAAATATTCAAGAGGGAAATCAAGACCAATGAATAATGTACAGTAGGATTGTGTAGCTAATATCGTTTCCACATACTTGGCTATATTCAATTCAATTCAATTTATTTTTCCTCTACAAATGATTTTTAAAACGTCCCCAATAGCGAAGTATATATATGTGACCTGCCACCCCAAAACCAACAATAAGTCGACAATAATGAATATTGAGGTTTTTTATTGAGCTTAAAAATTCACTTCCTAAAGGTTAAGTCCACCCCAGCATATAATAAAATACAAAAGAAATAGTGAGTGGTTGATGTCATCAGTCTCCTCATTTGCATACCGACCAGGATGTGCATATAACTGTTTTGTGAAATTAAACAAAACTTTAAAATGTCATAACTCTCTTTTTTACAGTTTCCGATTTTAATGAAATTTTCAGTGTTATGGTTCTTGGATTTTTCTCTTTTTATTCAAATAAATTTTTTGTTGGGGTGGACTTATCCTCTATTAAAGCTTTAAAATGATATATAATATGTTGAAATTGACCAACAATAACCATTACAAGAACTTGTTTGAATGCAGAGGAGATTAAGCAAGAGCTTAAAAAATAAGGAGAAAACAAGGTTTGAAGTCTGGGGTTCACTCAAGCATGAGATGTGCATACTGTGTAATCTCAGTGAAACTTCCGAGCAGTCCGAAAAAGTAGTGTCCAATAAACTCTTGTATATTTTCGTTAATTCAACTTCATGACTTCAAATTTTCACGGTATGAATAAGAAGAATTGTTCTTTCAGATATTAAGCTATTTTTTAATAATTTTGGGTTTTTGAAGACCAATTTACTTTTTTGGCTATTTATAGAGAACCTTACCTGGCGACTTATTGGTGGTTTTGGGGTGGTAGGTCACATTTGCAATTAATAATCCATTCATGCACAACATCATGCAAATATTAGGCTGCTGTGCAAACCCTTCACTCAAGTTAAAGGTCTGAATGTGCAGTCTGTAATAATGGCAAGTTTTGTATGTACTTGTCTTTGCGTTGAGACCCACTTGTTGATCAAAGTTTCAATCAGGGTCTGTGCCTGCAGACGAAGCAAGTATAGTGTGGTTGATCCTAATTTTCAGGAATGTTAAAAATACCACCCCCCAAAAAAATATATCGGGGCATTTTCAAGGTAACTGACATTACACGGCACAATGTTTTCACACCTTTCATTGTGTGTATCTATAAAACAACAAATGATGGGAGTTTGCTTTTGATAGAGTTAATAAAGTGAACCTTGCTGTATACTCTGATACTAAGTTTTCTTATGTAACATTATTTTTTTACGCATCAGCAAGCAAAAATGTGTCGGTAACTGACATTACGCAAAAGGACATGCAATTTCAGGGTGTTCATTAAAATTGAAATATCTCATGTCCCTGAGTAGACAGCGAAATAATTTGAATATGTAAATATACCTCCGTTACTAGGTTAAGATGTGTCAAAATATTAAACAATTTGTTTTTGTCTTTTGGGGGCTATGATAATTTTTCCACAACCATGCTGGTAACTGACATTACGGTAACTGACATTACACTTAATTTGCCATAGAGATAACACATGGAAGTCAAATGTGTGGAATCATTGCATTTTATCTTCTGTGCAGGGCTTCACATGAAAGTGAGCTTGATGTGGAAGTATACCCGAGTATCTAGGAACATTTCAATGAAAAAACTTTTTCTTTTTCTTAATTCCTTTCTTTGATTTGAACATTTTTATAATTACTTGTTGGTACATGTAACTGACAATGCACATTAACATTTACCAGTGCTATATAGTTTTCAAAGGCATAATTTTCTTGGTACTTATATGTAAGGCTTTTTAAAATCATAAAAGTTTCATAATACTTCACATTTTTAATTATCGAAAGATAAGAAATGTATGTTTTACTTACTCGGGGGGGGGGGGGGGGGGGGGGGTGGGGTAATAGCTGCTACATGTTTTCCTATAGTAATTTAACATTGCATTGACTGTACACATGGATTTTTCTGACTATACACCCATAATATATTCATCAGTTTTATATTGACTTTTTAAACCTTTTCCTTCTCCAACCTCCCCCTCCCCTCAAAAAAGGCAAAATGAATAAGGGTCTCCCCCCCTAGGCTACACGTACCCCTCCCCCGGAACTCATGCAGCCATGTAGTTTTATTGATTTCTATTCTGGTCAGTGCAAGCAATGCTTGTTCATATCTGTCGGATTTCAATTCTCTTCATAATTTGTTTAATCATTTTCTTTGCTAATTTCTTTTTTAAGCTGTCAACAAAAAATAAACTCCAGCTTCTAAACTGAAACTGAACTATTTGTAAATTAGAAAAAAAACAGTTTTAGTAGATCCGTGCAACATTGATCAGAACTGTCAAAGTTCACTTTTCATCTATACTTGTAAACCAAAAACAAAATTGTATCACACATCCACACTACTAACAGGTATAAAAACCAGGAATTTACTTTTAGCGAGGCAATGCTCAAAAGAATCCTAGAAACTAAAAAAGGGACCCTGGAAATCCCCTTCATCACAATGTTAAGCTTAAAAAATGTTGCAGATTTAGTTGGGAAAAGTACCCCCTACCCCCCCCCCCCAAAAAAAAAATAAAAAAACCAAACAAAAAATTGTCTGATACAAACAATTAGGTACTTGGTAAGTACATGTACAAAACAATTTCATAGTAATTTTTTTTGCATGATGGGAATGCAACTTCCTTCATAATTTCATATAGTATTCCTTGTGAACTATACCTTTTAAAAGTCAATAGCAAGCTCCTTCTGGTGTGACTTTTTAAAGTGAAAGACTTAAATAACAAGTATACAATATTTCTTCACCATAAAATTGACCACATATTTGCATTTCAATATTGGTAACCAACGTTTTATCATGGTAACTGACATTACATTTTCCACTTGGTAACTGACATTACATATATTTAATGGTACCCTATGGCTTCATTGTTAATTGGTAATCTTTAATTTTGGTGTAGAAGGGAGGGGTGTTACCTAGAGAGGAAATCTACCAAGTTTCATATAATATATCCTCTTTTCCAGGAAATGAGAAAAAAAAGTTAATGTTTTCGGTAACTGACATTACAAACCATACCACATACTTCATCAATGTTTTTTTATCAGATGAATGAATTACTGGTGTTTCTTTCTGTGGGATTTTAAAAAGTGTCATAATAGCAAGCTAAATCACAGGCAAAAACATCATGATCAAACCTGTTCTTTAAAAATCTGTCAAAACAAAATATGTATCAATATACTATTTTCAACACTAATTTGTATCCATACTTTGGCAGCCATTTTGAAATAAAAAATGGCTGCCAGAGTCGGAAAAAAATTTTGTCTCAGAAACTTCAGGTCTTGTTTTATCAAAAAACATAAAGCATTTGACATGAATATCAATTTGATTTTTTTGCCTCTGTGTCCATCTGTGGTGAAAATGCCCATCGGTAATATGGGGGACCATCTCCCATGGGAGACTTGGTTTACAATAAAAAGTGACAGGATTGGCATCGAGGAAATTTTTCCAAAAACTTCTTTTCGCTGAGCCGGAGGTCATGCCCATCTGTTTTGTTCAGATAGGTGCCGCACTGTGCACAAGCCGCTGGCGGCGAGTGCCCAGTGTGCACCATCTGAAGAAACCGAGCTTTCTCTGCATTTACTTTTACGCACGACAGAGCAAGTGCATTATTTGTTTTATAGAATAGCAACACAGAAACAAATTCTTAAAAAGTTACAGTAGTTTTGTTGGACTTCTCCTGGGACTTCTACCGCACTGGTCTGCTTGAGCGTGCAATGTTAATTTTCGTTGCGCACCTTTTGCACTGCCGTGCATGCACAAAAAAAGTTGGACGTTATGATGTGACGCATATTAGCCAAATGCGTAGACCAAAAGCTTCAGTCTCTGTATTCTGGTTGTTCCGCTGAACTGCGTTGGCTTACTCACGGGGATTATAGTAAAATGTCAGAAATTGTTGAATAAATCCCCAGAAACGACGGTTATTCCTGTCTACCAAATGCGATGCTTGAAATAATAGTTAATACACCTATTTCATAAATGTTAATTAAGTTTGGATAAACCAGGGAGTGGGAGTTGCGCGACAGCCGAAGTAAGTCATTGATTTTCTTCTTTTTAAGTTGATTTTCCCCGTTTTGGTGCATTTCAGGCCAAAACAGAATAGAATAATCTTATTTTGGTCCAGTTCTTTATTTTATATTTTATGAAATAAAGACAAAAATCGATGAGCACCGTCGATTGTGAGCCGTCTGCGTACGAGGAGAAATTTTAAAAACATTTAATATGTTGTTACAAAACTCCTCGAAACAGACGGCTGCCAGCTCTCTTGAGTCTCTATCCAGTTCCATTCCGCACAGGCACAGCCAGCCACACACATGACACAGCACATTCAATTTTCAAATTTCAAAATCACCACTCTCAGCTCATTGATGTGATGATTGAGTCTCAACATACCCATGCCCATGACCATGTCCATAATGTAATAAATATTGATAAAAATAGCTTAAGTCTTAAGCTATTTTTATTAAATCAAGACTCAGAGCTGAGTCAGACTCAGTCTCAGAGTAAAGTAAATACAAAATAGTGTCAAATTTTAAAATAAAAAACTGACAAACTTACAGTCAAACAGGGATTACTGTCTCCATCAGTCCATCGCCTTTGTTTTGTGAATGGCTGTTTCTTCTTTTGTTCTTGGCTCGGAATCGCCACAGGATCTCCCATTTCAATATTCAGAATGAAAGAAAATGTTGAAATAAATACGTACGTGGGACTATGGAGAAATTGTATGCATGTAATGTGGAGTTCTTGTTTTCCCACGGCCCTGGCCGATCAGTTTGTTTGGATAAACCCATGAACCTTGTAGGGGGGATAAAAATAATGTTTTATGTACCTAGTGTACCAATTTATTACCTGATGATCAAAAAGTTTATGAAACATTATATATTGAATTCATTAAAATATACACTTTGTTTGATTTATCATTATACGTTTATATTGATTAAAAAAGGGTGTAAAGTAAATACGTACACCTATAATTTTTAATGGACTATTCCAAATTCCCGGTACCCAAAATGCATTAGAACTTGGACTGTCAACATGGCTGACGGAATCGCGAAAATTACAGATGACGAGAATAATCAATGAAAGACGATTTTGTGATTTGTAGGTGCCAAGGAGCTCAACAAGTGAGTGGGTTGAGTAAAGGCTTGGGCCAAGGTATGGATCCACTTAATTCCTAAACGTTTTTCCCTCTCGATGTCATGCTAGAGTCATTATTTCGTACCGATATGAATATTGTTCCCACCCAGTTTATGTGTGCACTGCATGTGAATGAATGGATGTTTGAATGCAAATGACAAGTGACAGAATTCAAGCAGACCGAACGAGTGTGCATGTGCGTGCATGATGGTGAGTGAGAATGGGTCGAGCTCGACAATCCAGGAGCCGGTCGACTGTCGAGTGTACCGGCGATTGTCCTCTGAGTTGTTGAGCTCCACAACCAAATACAGACAGTTTTTGGCTCACAACTTGAGTGACATTTTCTAAATAACCTCATTGAATGATTGATGACAATTCGACAATATTTTTCTGATTAATTTGCGGCGCTGCAGTTTCTCATGTCACACTGCACTGGCTGACTTCCCCTTCGCCGCCTCTGAAATATTTCCCCACCAAAATTGAAAATATACCCAGTAACTTAGTTGTGTGTCCGGACAATGAAATTTAGACTGTCATTTTGAAAAAAATTAAAAGCAAAGTTTCATCAATTTTTAGTACAAAATGTTAGGCAATATTAATATAAGAGAACAAAATGGAAGATGATTACAAATACAAATTACAATGAATAATATTTATAAAGACAAAAGAAAAGGCTTCAAAAAAGTGTCTGGACACCCGAGATTTTTGGGGTAACTAACTTCAATCCATATCAAAACTACGGCGAAGCCATGCATTGCCAAGCAAAACAATGTATGAATGAGAATTTGACATGTCAATGACCTCAAGATCCAACCGAAATAGATCTACAGTGTACAGCCATTCCCGATTGCGATATTCAGAAAAGTGATGGGCAATTTGACCTTTAAATGTGATTGAGAGGCTTGCTTTGACACTTGCAAACAATTACTGGTGGGTATTAAAATTCAAACAAAGTCGCCCAGTGCGAGAAACTGCATTAGCACCAAATTTGCATGATTAGTTAACACGTGAAAGATGTTAAAAATGGGGCGCTATAAACTTTCGCATTGGCGCTTGCTAGTACAGTTTGCTAGCTAATTAATTTGTTACTTTTACCAGTTGGTCTAGCTGTCCGGATGTGGTACGGGACTGTCTGAGACCGAGTGGTGCACGAGTGCATTACATTATTAGCGCCATAAATGGGGTTGGTGTTAATCGGTCGTTATTTTTATTGAGCAGGAGAGGCAAATGGCCAATGTTTATTTTGGATACTCTCTCCAATTAATATGGTCTGAGACAATCTCTGATATTGGCATGATTTGAGAATTGCTTTGCATAAGGATTAAAAGAAGCAAACAGCAAAACATTGCAGTCATTCCCTACAAAATCTTGCCTGGCTGAAGTCAAAAGGCCACTTGTTTTGTGTGTGGATAACAAAAAGTGGTATGAAATCAAAGGTAGATGGTGAAGTTTTGAATTAATCAGTGAAGAGGAGTAATTTTTCATGGCAAATTTACTAATATTTGTTTCCCATGTTTGTTTCCCATCAAGGTAATCACACTCTTGCAAATGTAAATAAAAAAGGGAATGGACCCCAAACTGGAGACTGTCTCTGACATTAGATCTATCTAGCAAATTATCTACAAAAGTCTCTTCTCTTGGTACTGGAGATCTACTGTACATGTAGACTCGCCACAGACAGGGTGGATGCACTATTGCACTGTGCAGGAAGGTCTTTAGTAAAAAAAAAAAAAATTTCCTAACTTGGTAATGTAAGGTTACAACATGTACTCTCTCAGTCTATTAGACAAGAGCATGGTTTTTTAGCTGCACTTACATGAAAGTTACTACATGATGTAGTAACTTTTTAGAATCTTTTAAAATGGCACTGTACATGTATACTCCACACCTGACCTGCCAAATATACATTGTACTACTTTGTATACATTGCACTAGTACGAAAATACACCGATGGAGTGTACTGATGCTGAAAATTTCACAAAAATTGGATAACAACAAAGTTATTGAAATTTAAAATTTAGCAATATTTTGTGAAAACATTTTATATGCACACCATCATGAATATTCATTAGGTGGGCTGATGATGTCACATCCCCACTCTCCTTTTTCTCATATTTAAAATTATAATGGCTTCATTTTTTATACGCCCGTCTTATGGTATCATGCTCGGTGTCTGTCCGTCCGTCTGTTAACTTTTCCTTGTAAATGCGAAAACTTCAGTTTGACTTAACCTAGGTTCATATGATTTGGTGTGTATAATACTAGCATGGATTCCAGGAAGCCTATTGATATTGAGGTCAAAAAGTCAAGGTCACAGTGACATATTTTCATCTTGCCCTTCTGCAGTCCTTGTAAACGCGATAACTTCAGTTTAACTTAAACTCAATCAAGGCTCATATAATTTAGTGTGTATGATACTAGCATGGATCCCAGGAAGCCTATTGATTTTTAGGTCAAAGGGTCAAGATCACAGTGACATATTTTCATCTTACCCTTCTACAGTCCTTGTAAACGCGATAACTTCAGTTTAACTTAACCTAGGCTCATATAATTTGGTGTGTATGATACTAGCATGGATCCCAGGATGCCTATTTATTTTGAGGTCAAAGGTCAAGGTCACAGTGACATGTTTCATCTTAGGGCGATTCCATACGTGTCGTACGGGACATTTTGACAACAATTTCTAGTTTCCTAGCGGAATGCTTGAGAAATAAAATAGTCAATTTTTTCAATGATAAAGGTATAGAGGGTAGTCATGTGAAAAACTAATAACCAACACAAAAAAAATGATTATGGGTAAATTATAGGTGAAAATGTGTGTCGTACAGGACGCAGAAATGTCCCGTACGACACGCAACATTTTAAGCTCTAATTCACCTACAGTATAGACAACATATTTTTGTTGGTTGTCAGTTTTTTGCATGTCTTCGGGGTAGTACTTTAATATTACCACAAAGCAATTTTAAGTTCTTCGTTCGTTTGGACAGCAGGCTGGAAAATGTTGTGAAAATGGTTGATTTTTCTAGCATGGAATCTCCCCTTACCCTTCTGAAGTCCTTGTAAATACATAACCGGTAACTTTAGTTTAACTTAACCTCGGCTCATATAATTTGGTGTGTATGATACTTGCATGGATCTCAGGAAGCCTATTGATTTTGAGGTCAAAAGGTCAAGGTCACAGTGACATGTCTTCATCTAACCCTTCTTCAGTCGTTGTAAACGCAATAACTTCAGTTAACTTTACCTAGGAACATATAATTTGGTGTGTGATACTAGCATGAATCCCAGGAAGCCTTATGATTTTGAGGTCAAAAGGTCAAGGTCACAGTGACATGTTTTCTTCTTACCCTTCTGCAATCCTTGTAAACGCAATATAACCTAGGTTCATACTAGCATGGATCCCAGGAAGCCTTTTGATTTTGAGGTCAAAGGTCAAGGTCACAGTGACATGTTTTCTTCTTGCCCTTCTGCAGTCCTTGTAAATGCAATAACTTCAGTTTAACTTAACCTAGGCTCATACTAGCATGGATCCCAGGAAGCCTATTGATTTTGAGGTCAAAAGGTCAGATGTCAAGATCACAGTGACATGTTTTCATCTTACCCTTCTGAAGTGCTTGTTAGCGCGGTATTACTTTAGTTGAACTTAACCAAGGCTCATATGATTTGGTGTGAATGATACTAGCATAGATCCCAGCAATTATATTGATTTTGAGATCAGAAGATCAAAGGTGAAGTCGCCACCTTTTACTTCTCTTGTTTGACCAATAACTCAATTTTCCACGTTACAGGCGGGCGTATTATGTGCTCGCCTAAGCGACACTCTTGTTCATACATGTAATGTACATACATTATGCGTAAATGATGTGTCTCCATTACAATGAAATCAATTGCAGCAATAAATAACAAATGCACTTTATCAGTTGTCAATCCAATCTTTTTAGTTCTTGGTAGAAATTTTTTGAATAAACCGAATTTCATGTAATAAGATACAAAAGAACAAGTGGGGATTTATGACGTCATGAAGACATGCCTTACTGTTTCCCCCAGAAAAATGCAAATCTTTGAGATTCAATAACTTTGTTATTTTGTTATCCGATTTTGATCAAATTTTCAGCACTTTGCTCTGTGAAGTCTCGAGCATTCCTTTAAGGCTGCTTCATTTATGGACTTTTCTACAGTATGTACAGTATGTAAACTGTTAAGGGCAAGTCCAAGAATTCGCGTGATTTACGTATGGGACATTTCAGAGGCTTTAATGACCTGAAAAATAGTGTGATTATAGATTCAATACCCTTATGATGGTAGATACATTTATCTAGGAGAAGAATAATCATGCCCAAAATGGTGACATATGACCGTGACCTTTAATATACATGTAAATGTAGAGAGAAAAGATGGGCTGTTACGTATGGGAAGCAGAAATAAGACAATTTTTAAAACATTTTTTTCAAGTTGAGAATTCTCTGAAAGTATTGGACAACTTGTGTGATAAAAGTCACAACACTGTAGTATCTAAGGCAAGTTTCATGTCATATTAGCCCAAACCCTCTAATTATAGAAAACATACACAATTTTCCCTATAAATAATTCTAAAAATTGAAATAATTTAAAACATGGAAATAACAAAAGAGTTTTTTCTTTAAAAAAATTGAGACATATTTGATAAGACTGAAAAGGAAATTAGCCATTTCAACACTTTTTCTTGTTTTTCATGGTTTCATGATTTTCTTATGTACCGGTATTAATTACTATCGTTTTTTTTTTTTTTTTTTTTTTTCCATTTTCTCATTTTTTTGCTTCAATTGTTTTCATTATTCATAAGAATCAGTCTTTAGAAACTGAAGAAAAGGTAAATAATCACTTTTAGAAACCTCTTGAAATTTGTCTTTCTCCATTCACTTTCTACACAAACCTCCCCATTGACATTGTGTGTACACGTAAATGTCCCACGATACGTAACATTTTGTCCCATGCATAACAATTTTTAAATTAACTTTTAATTAAAAAGTAAACTATATTTTGGGAACTTTTTGTGGATAACATTTTCATACTTAATAATAATAAATTAGAACTTCCCAGAGATGCAACAATACAAGTATTGTATGATGAAAAATAACTTATAAAAACATCCTCAAAATTTTACGTTGGGACATTCCTTCCTTGGACAAGACCTACTTTGCATATCTGATTAGATGACACCACTCCCCCCCCCCCCCCCAAGTAATAAGATGTTAGGGGGTCCATGTCCCACCTACATGTATGACTAAATCTCACAAGTTTTGTTATGATTTTCTATGAGTTTTTATAATTGTCCCATAAGTAATGCCCATTTTACCAATTATGCAGATTAGGTGCCCCAAATCAGCATAAATTTGCATATTATCAAATTTTTCAATAAATTTTTAAATTAAACATTTAGGCTTTCTTACCCCACCAAAGATAACTCTTCTTAGATTATAGATGAAATTTTGCCTTCTAGGGTTCAACCTTTTCTTGGAAATGCCCTTAATTGTTAAATACTTGTAAAAGAACATATGTTTCAGGGCATAAATTTGCAATTTTCATTCTCGCATGAAAACTTAAGGAAACTGTGCATGTACGATTGATTTTTTCCGCTGGGAACAGAATATTGTTTGCTCTCAGACATACATAGAAATGATTGAAATCCACACAAACTCCAATAGTGGTCAGGGACTCGACCAAGCGGCTGGAGGCGATATTATTACCATGACGATTTGATCTATGGAAAGCAATGTGACAGCTGCAAATCATACAGGAATGAAAACAGAATATCCTCTGATTAATCAATAATGAACATCGACACAAGAATATGAGTGTATTGATTTCTTATTTCGCTCATGGAGTTCAGCGGAAGGGAAAGCGGTTATTTGTGACAAAGTGGTCATGGCCAGAAAAAAAAAAAGGATGAGAGATTGGATGCGATTATTGTCTAGGTCAGCCATTCTCAATTACTTTTTTTGAAGCGCCACATTTCATGTTGAGAATCTGTAATGCTCCACTGTCCATTGCGCAAACCAGCAATGTATCAGCGGAGGGGGTTCAGAGGCCCCTGGTGGCGGTCGAGGGGGCAGAGCCCCCAGACGTTTTGGAATATGAGGCCTTTTAAATTGCCCAGAGGGGCTCTAATTAATATCAACAGAAGAAATACAAATGCCAACAAACTACACAATATCAATATTTAAAAAAAAAGACCAGTGACTTTTTCACAACATACCAATGATACCACTAGTTCAGACTGTTCTGCCCCAGATATATTGGCTAAGCAAGTGGCGTAATGAGTAAAAAAAAATGAGGGGGCTAGAATTTATGGCAGCTGAAGCAAAAATATTGAACTTTGCAATACAAATATCTATATTTTGACATAATATTAAGAAAATAATACAATATTCCACTCTTTCCCTTTCCTTTTCTTTCCCTTTCCTTTTCTTTCCCTTTCTCCTTTTTTTTTCTTGGCCATGAAACACTTGGGGGCCCCCAATCGCCACCCCCATCTGTACGCCAGTGGTTGAAGCTACGTTCCCCGATTTTGCAAGGGCTGAAAATTAGGCGTTGCACTGCACTAACGCCCCAACTGCCCCTCCCTCTCTATAACTCACGTGCAGTATCATTCATTCAGTTCATGCAAGAGTGCATGCAGGCAATCACGGCAGACATAGTCCAGGATAGAAGAGGCATAACCTTGTTTTTTTATATATACAATATTTTTTGATGGTTTCTTGTCAATTCGAGGGTGCTGATTACGAATCTGAATGATGCCACTCGTGTAACCTTGAGCATTTTCCGCAAATTGGCAAAATCCAATATGGCCGCCAAAATATGCAAATTACCCATGAAAATCATAATATTGTCCGCACACTGGCTATGAAATGCATGAAATTGTGTGGCAGGAGTGAAATACTCTCTGAAAAAATAATTTTTGACAAAATATTTATTTTCCTGATATTCAAAATGGCCGCCATAGGCCCTTGTATACTCTATTATGTACAATATGAATAGGGAAAACTAATTTTCACAAAAATGAGCACCAAACTGCAAAAAATTGCGATGTATGAACGAACTAATATATGCAAATCTTCATTACTAACGAGATATATCATTTATTATGTCATATATAGGAACATTGCTGTATTTTGATATCTAAAATAGCAGCCACTGGCCGAAACAGCATTGCGTACAATGTCAATGGGGGCCAAAAAAATAACAAGAGTGATCACTAAAATGCATATCATTAAGATTAAACGAGTGGAATACTGACTAAAAACATAATTGTTAACGAAATATATTATTAATATGCCATGTATGTGATGAATGTTGTATTTTGATATTCAAAATGGCTGCCAGAGGCCCTAAAAGTGCTATGCACAATGAGAAAGAGAAGCAAAGAAATCACAAGAGTGAGCACTAAAATGCATATACATGTGATAAATTAATGGGATACTGTCTAAAAACGTATTTTCTAACGAAATATATCATTCAGGTTTCAAGTTTGTGTTAAATATTGTATTTTGACTTTCAAAATGGCCGCCATAGACATTAACAGTATTATGTACAATGCAAAGTGGGAAACCAATATTCACAGGAGTGAGCACCATAAATGCACGTAATAGTGATCTATGAGTAAAATATTGTCTGAAAGCATAATTTCTATTAAGATGTATAATTTATTCTGCCAGTTAGGTGATAAATACTGTTATTGGAAAGTCAAAATGGCCGCTACAGGCCCTTACGGTATTATGCACAATGTGAATGAGAACCAATTATTTCAACAGAATTTGGCTTTGCTTGGCCAAATGGTGATGTATGAGTGAAATATAGTCTGAAAACATGATTTATAACAAAACATATAATATCTTATGTAATTTAAGTGATAAATACTGTATTTCAACATTCAAAATGACTGCCATATGCCCTTTTTGTAAACATTATTTGTCTCCACTCAAATTGTATATTATACGATAAGGGCCTATGGTGGCCATTTTCAATTTAAAAATGCAGCATTTATCACCTTAATTAAACAACATTAAGATATATCTCGTTAGAAACCATGGTTTTAGACAATATTTCACCCTTACATCACAACTCACAATTATATGCAATATTTAGAGTCAAGCAAAGCCAAATTCCGTCAAAATTATATGTCCCATGTTACAATGTACACAATACTTTTAGGACCTATGGCAGCCATTTTGGATTTCAAAGTACAGCATTTATTACCTCCACGGCCAATATGTGATGTATTTATTTAGAAATCATGTTTAAGACATTATTTTTACTCGTACATCACAGTTATATGCATTTTATGATTCTCACTCTTGTGAAAATTAGTTTCCCTATTCGCATGTTACATAATTTAGTTAGGGCTTGTAGAGGTTATTTTGAATGTCAAAATACAGTATTTATCACCTATATGGCAGAAGAAATGCTATAATTAAAAAATATGTGTTTTCAAATAACATTTTACTCATACAACAGGATTATATGGATGTCATAGTCAAGCAAATCCAAATTCTTACAAAATTATATGTCAGAAAGGGGCCTAAGCTTTCGATCCTAGCAGAATCTTCGTCGGAGGCAAAATGACAAACATATAAAGTGGAACAACCATAATATAGACCACAAACAAGCTACAGCAACACTAGAAACAAGGAGAAAAATTATATTATATTATAAATTATATGTCCCCATTCACATAAGTGACATTGTAGATAATACTGTTAGGACCTTAAGGGACCATTTTGAATTTCATAATACAGCATTTATCTCATGCATGACAAAAGAAATGTTATGTCTTGCTATAAAACATGTTCTCAGACAATATTTTACTCGTAGATCACAATTACATGCATTTTATGTTTCTTACTCGTGTGAAAATTAGTTTTTTCATTCGCATTGTACATGATAAATATAGGGCCTATGGCGGCCATTTTGAATTTCAAAATGCAGCATTTATCACATAAATGGCATATTAACAATGATGCTTTTAGTCAGTAGTCCACTCGTTTATCTTAATAATATGCATTTTAGTGGCCACTCTTGTCATTTTTTTGGCCCCGGCCATAGCCATTGTACATAATACTATTTTGGCCAGTGGCGGCTATTTTACATATCAAAATACAGCAATGTTCCCATATATTACATAATAAATGATATATCTCGTTAGTAATGATGATTTGCATATATTACTTCGTTCATACATCGATTTTTTGCGGTTTAGTGCTCATTTTTGTGAAAATTAGTGTTCCTAGCTACTCATATTGTACATAATAGAGTATACAATGGCCTATGGCGGCCATTTTGAATATCAGGAAAATAAATATTTTGTCAAAAATTATTTTTTCAGAGAGTATTTCACTCCTGCCACACGATTTCATGCATTTCATAGCCAGTGTGCGGACAATTTTATGATTTTCATGGGTAATTTGCATATTTTGGCGGCCATATTGGATTTTGCCAATTTGCGGAAAATGCTCAAGGTTACACGAGTGGCATCATTCAGATTCGTAATCAGCACCCTCGAATTGACAAGAAACCATCAAAAAATATTGTATATCTAAAAAAACAAGGTTTGGTCAAGTTTCTATGGGGCCTATCCTGGACTAACAATGCATCTGAGCATATTTCACTTTTACAACTTCGGATTTTAATCAGCTTCGGAAACAAAGTTTCTGCTTGTTATGTCCCAAATTCATAATCTTTTATGATCAGGATGTTCTTTGAATATCATATCATTTGATGTTTAACTCTTAACCAAAACGTATACTCTGAAAATGCAAAATTTCTCGCCGTTGAAATAGAAATCCTACAAACGGGGTTTTCAAATCACTTGTGCGGCACAAAAACTTTGTACAGCGTAGAATAAATAAAAAGGAGAACACCATCGATTCTCCATAATAGGAGTTATCGAGTGCTAAATTGGAAAAAAATTGAGGAAATCAATTAGCAATTAAGTGTCAAGTAAAGAGTTTTTGTTTTCTCTTTGTATTAAAATGATCACCAAAACCTTATTGCCATGCTACTGGTAGATACATTTTTTCTCCCTTATTTTTCTTTTATTTTTTATACCGGCTCCCAAGCGCCACTCCGCAAGGCTCGGTGCGCCACAAGTGGCGCGCGCGCCACCTATTGAGAACCCCTGGTCTAGGTTATGCTGTATACAGTGTAACCTGTACTAAAGACTAACCAAGAATGACAGGATTTTTAAATTCACCTAAGTATTCATTTCTATAATATTATTGTTTGCAGGTCCGGGGGGGGGGGGGGGCGGGGAGCACTTCCATTGATGAATTGATACCAGGCGCGACCAAATGAACCTGTAAAAAGGATCTCTTTTCCAAGATTGGACATGTTATGTACGTAACGTAATTAGGGTGTAAAAAGACTAAAATACTGAAAAAGGGTATCATGTAGTTTGCTTGGAAGCTATATTCTTTACGGTCAAATTTGCAAGGGTAGGGACAGTGATTTTCCGCGATCGCGGAAAACGGACGGAATTCACGGAAAGGGCCTTTTGAAACGGAAAGTGGCATTTCAAACGGAAAATCAAGGAAAACGTATTTCCCCTCAAAATACACAGAATAGCAACATAAATTACTCCACAATCACAACAAAATGAGAATGTTAAATGGCCACAAAATCCCAGAAAACACGATCTCACTTCGCTACAATCATGACAATTCACACATCGTGACTGCACTCGACATCAGCACACCCGATTGTACCCCGGCCCGCGCCCGTACGTATACCCGGCCGGCCGGCCGGATTACGTTGGGCTTCGCACTTATCGTTCCAACTACACGGTCGTGTGTTGCTGCCCTCTACGTTTGAATATGTAACAGCACGATATCGTGGTCTTAAAATCCAAGATGGCGGATTGGCAAAAGCCGTTGACTGATGATAACGGTGTCAAAAAAAAAACCAAATTATCGATGAAATATCATTTCACCGTGAAATAATGCTAATAATGTGAAAGGTGAGGATGTGTGCATGCCAAATGTCTTTGTAAAAATATTATATACACCCGCATAGATCCGATTAGAACGGATTCTATTGTGTTGTTGGTACAGTAGCAGATATACAATTTTGACCAGCGCGAGTCTGTGCGTGTGATTTTGCTATTCAATGTGGAAACGGAATTGTCACTTTTCCGTGTGTACAAAGTCTATGGGGAAACAGAATTTCCGTTTTCTGACATGCTGAAACGGAATTTGAGATTTTCTGAAACGGAAAAGGCAATTTTTTGAAACGGAAAATCACTGTCCCTATTACTATAAGAATTAAGAAAGACTAAAATGCTTTAATATAAAGGATGCACTTTTTGCCCCAACATGTACATGTACATGTTAAGAGTCCGATTTGAGGGAGGTGTGGGACAGTACTAAAGTAACGGTAAAGCCGACATCCGTGACATAATTAGAATATGGTTGTACTTGTTTAGGGGGTCAATTCAGGGAATACTTGTCAAGGGTACCATTTTGTTTCCAATACTTGTTAAGGCTTTGGGTTTCACATGCCAATACTTGTTACGGGTTAATTTTCAGAATATGCAAAATACAAAAAACATGTTTAGGGTGCTTTTCGAAACCCATGGTCGCGCCTGACATCCTCTCAATAGAAGTGCCCCCCCCCCCCCTCCGGTGCAGGTGGTCCATATGTCTCAATAGGTGGTTTCAGACCGCCTCGAAGTTCGTCAGTTCCAGGTATTCTCTGATCGGGAAATTTACCCCGATCAGAAAATACCAGGTATTTTGGTAATGTGAAAGCAAACTACGCGTAATTTCCCCGAAAGAAAATACCCGCTAAATAGTAGGTACTTGGCGAAATTACAAGAACTTTCGCGGGGATTTTTCCAAGGTCG
Source organism: Lytechinus pictus (assembly GCF_037042905.1). Taxonomy (NCBI): domain Eukaryota; kingdom Metazoa; phylum Echinodermata; class Echinoidea; order Temnopleuroida; family Toxopneustidae; genus Lytechinus; species Lytechinus pictus. The sequence goes on from NC_087261.1 coordinate 24,356,547, forward strand.
CAGGTATTTTGGCAATGTGAAAGCAATTTACGGGAACTTTTAGCCCAGCGTGTCGTTGGGCGCGGGCGCCGTGGGTGGCTGCTGGGCTAGTGGTTTTGAATCTCGCGCCTTGCCTGCTTATTAGACCATACTGCGCATGCTCCTAACTTCAGGAATTTATCCCGAAGGGTATGTTTCGGGGCGGTGTGAATGCAGGAATAATTAATAGGTATTTTTTAGCCTAAAAATGTTCTCGTAATTTAACGGGGATTCTTGTGATTGAGGCGGTTTGAAACCGCCTAATGTAGGAATACTTATTCAATAAGATAAGGAGACCAATGTTCGGGGGGGGGGGGTTGAAAGGTGGACCTTCTCTACAGATGGTCGCTGAGTCAAATTTTACTGGACCTGCTCTTAATCTGTAATTTGTTGTGGGGAAATTGAGAGAGGGCAGTATATATGTACCAAAAGATTTTGTAGGCATCTTTTGACCCAATCATGCATAAATAATGTACTACTTTCACACCTGTGCCAAGGTATGCCATCCAAGCTTATAAAATGTGTAGCAATGTACATTCCTCGAAACCTGTTATACCTCATACTGAGTTTGAAACCATCACCGGTTATCACCCCCCCCCCCCCCACCATCAAAACAATATGAAAGGTTTGGACTTTATTTTTAGTGCATTCACCATTTACCTTGTGTATTAAAAGGAGGGGGGGGGGGGGAGAGATAGTGTACATTTAAATGTTAATGTACATGTAGTTCCAAAATATCATATTATCCCAAATGATTGTTAGAATAAATTTCTTCAATGCCAAAGCTGAACCTGAAATGCATGGTACATAGATAGCTATTAAAGGTATTGTTTAACTTTGTGAGCAGCCGATTTATAAAATTCTCAAATCAAGATGAAACATGTGTACAAGTGCATGTATTAGAACTAATAAACCCTGAAAACAACCATTATTGAGAATGAAAAGCTAAAACTACAAGGCAAACCCCGATTTTGTAAATAGGCGTCTCATAGACGCCTAAATAGTACACATAAGTGTATGGGATGAAATTAAGATGTTGTTTTCGGTCACTTTATATTTCAATTTTTGAAGCACTAAATAATTATTTTCGAACGCAATTTTATCTGGGCTTCATTTTTGTAACATATCACAGACACAGGTGACAAGTGTGACCTTCTAGCTCATATTTTTTAAAAGTCAAACCAATGTTAACCAATCACTTTAATTCATGCCATTTTTACTCATGGTTGAATAAGACCTAGGGAGCTCTACATGATTTTATTCTTGCGCGATGCACTTGAGCTAAATTTGGTGAGGGCTATAATGACGGCTACTTCACTACACACCACAGTGTCGATCGCTACCTGAGCTTGAGTAGGATCAAGTTATGACTAGATGAGAGAGTGGAAGTAGTGGCAAGCGGGCTTGAATGACCCATTTGAATTTCTTGCTCTGACGTTAACATGAGTACATTTTTTTCTAGCCGCTTTTCGGCATAGGCGTGTACCCCACCCCCCTTTAAACCACCTTGCAATACAGTGCTGTTGAAAAAAAAAAATCTTTGGGAACATGCAGACCTTGGTTCATACAGTCTGAAAAGAAAATAAAAATATTCTAGCATTGCATTTTACCTGTATTTCATACTTCTAGATTACCTTTTGATAGCAAGAAATTGATTCACAGTGTGCTGCACTCAACCCAGGAGAGGTAAATGGGTACTGGCAGGAAGTAATTCCTGAAAAATGTTGTTGGCAACAGAATTGGTTGACTATATGGGTAATATCCTGATATGCACACTGCTATGCAAAACCTTGTATTATCTATGCAGAGCTCTCTAAATGCTTTTTTAAAACTCCAATATCAAGAAGAAAAACAGAAGGCAAAGTAAAGGGGGGGGGGTAAGGTTATAAATGGTAACCAAAACAAAGTGTTGATGGAAAAGGCAAATGTTGTAATTTTCCCCCTAAAAAGGTTGAGTGATACAGCCCAGCCCACTACATTGTCACTATGGATTAAGGGAATGTAATACTTTGTAATGATGTGTGGGGAGTAAAATGGGGTCCAGATTTTTCTAGGTTTCACGCAGGAACCATCTGGAATCATCACTCAATTCTCCACTATCTTTCTATCTCAATGTATCCAATTCCAACAACCTTTCTGTTCTTCCTACTTTCTTTTTTTTTTTCTTGTCTTTATTGTTGATTGTCCCCTCTCTTTGTCCCATCCCTTCAATACCTTTTCTTCTGTCACTGTCTTCTCCATTCTTCCCATCATTTTTCCTATCTAATTTCCTATTTTGAGCCTTTCCGTTTTTACCCCAAGACAACCTTTTCTTGCTTCTTGCCGTTAATTGGGCAAAACAGCGCAACCGGCAGTTGCTACACAGGCACATTGCGCAAGCGAGAACTTCTGCCGGGTTGCCGGGTACCGGGAGGATTCATTGCACCACATGTCGCTTCCCCTCAATCCTTTGATTATAAAGAAGATGAAAAGTGAGAGTGTGCATATATCTTGACATTTCGGTTATAAGGGAAAGTTCTTCTTTAAAAAAGAAAAAAACCCTGCAGTCGTTCTCTCTCTCCCTTTCTCTCGCTTCACTTGCCAAGGGTGAATGTCAGTGACTCACCGTGTTTATTTTCGTGAAGGACATTCTGATGTCAGGGCTAGTTATCCCACAGGTTTCCAGTGAGAACCAACCCCCCAACAATTGACTGCATGTGTGGCGAATCCTACACATGTCCTGTTGATATCAAGGTCCCTTTTTCACTTTGGTGATAAAATGCAATCGGTTTCCCCCCGACCATTGTGCAGCTACCTGCATTTGGGCAATTGTGCATAAAAAGAGAGCACATGTATCTCCAGAATATATCGGAGCGGATTCCCGTGTGCCGGCATTTACAGAATATACATGAGTCATGGCTTTGGTCAGTATACATGTGTAGATCTCAGGTTGAGTTTGGGTAGTGTTTTGTGTCTTTGGAGAATGATATGCATGCTTAAACTTGTCTGAATATGATTTGTATAGTGTCATGTCTCATACTGCTGTTTGCACATGTGCCACCTGTGTGAATGTTTTAATATCTTCTATAGATTGGTGGATTCACATTACATGTACATTGCGTTATCGCTTGCGAATAAAGTATCCTGGGTAAGGTCAAAGGTCACTGGGTCATGACCCTTGATATTTCATGCATTTTATTGTATTGCTTGGCCATGTGTATCTGCAGTGGTGCACAAGACCGGGCGGGCAGTTTTTATCTCTATTCCTACATATGCCGTTGGTGTGAACTACATGTATACGTGCAGTACTATGGAATTTATTCAGTCTGTATCTCTTTCTTTCTTCTTCCCTCTCTTTATCTGTTTAATATACTACAGGTCCAAGTCCCCCACTGGCCAGTCCTTCCAGCCATGGGCAAAGAGCCTCTGTGTAAGTATATAGAACAATTAACCTTATAAAGGCGACCGCACACCTTACGATTGGTCTGCGACCCGATTTCTGAAAAAGTGTAGTAGAATTTGATGCTAACATTGAGACTTGGAATATCTTACTGTGTAATGTTCTAAATCATCGTACGAATACCTATGATCAAATACTAGTATGTGACTATGCTATCATCCTTCTTAGAATAAAAGCGAATATAATATCTAGTCGTAATGACGTCATAGCAGTCGTACGATTGGCTATGATTTGAAACTAATTTGGTCTTTACTCCGAAATAAAGGCTTGCAATCTTTTTAAATGGTTATATTAGTATTATTTCAATTAATTCAAACCTCAAATAAAATGATATGTTCCATTCACATTTTCAGAAAATGAGCAAAATGCGATTTGTTCCAAAATCGGATCGCGAACAGTCTTAAGGTGTGCGGTGGCCTTAAATGATACGGGTAAAAAGTTTCCGTTGAATTGGATGGCTCAGTATGTGCTCTTTAAATTATCAAAAATTTTACAAAAACAAAACCTTACATTTTTGGTCCAATCATGTATATAATTAAGCAATCCCTTGTATTTCTTTGTGTACAAATACTGTAGAAATTTATAGCCGATTGTCTGAAATTGTCTATATTATTATGTACTATTTAATAGGCCTATCGATATGTTTTAGGGTTTTGCATTGAAGGTGGCCGTTCTTTCTATATTTTCCCTATTAGATACTTGTATCTTCCACACGAAAAAATAATAAATCATACAGTGCACAGAATAATTTGTTTTTCCATTGACTGCTTATTGCACGAAAAGTATCACTAAATAAAAAGCCCCCAAAATTCAGTGTCTTTCTAATTTGGAAACAAAAATAGCCCCTAAAGAATAAAAATAAAAATAAATAAAATACTACCCTGGTCCTGAATATATTTTTAAACCCATCTTACAAGCTGTGCACAAAGTTTTACAACAAAGAACAGGATGTGCTTTAATTGGCCTGCCAAATTTCAAACCAGCATGATTATCCCCTCAAAGAAATTGAAAAGAGAGTTCTAATCCTCGTTTGTCACCTTGCACAATGCTAGAAGCCAGATTGCTTAAAGCTGTTAAAGTCTTACTATAAAAAGGAATTATTAGGTCTCTGGAATGATCCAAATTGCCTCGTTAATATCAGGAACCTTGTATGATCAGGGGGTCTGTTTCACAAAGAATAAAGTGTGACTGAAAGTTTCCCTGAAGCGTACCATTTGGTCTTGAATGCCTATAAAACATGAAAGTACTGTATTGCCTGAAACTTATTTTTTGCCACTTATAAAATGCTTTAAGATTCAAATGTAAGTAACATTATTTGAGTTAGTGTTTTCTTCTTTTGTTTAATACATTGTTCAAGCTTCTTGGTTGAGCCTTTTTTATGTAATGCCCATTTTACATGCAGGATCCGTTTCCAGAAATAAGTTTCATTTAAAAATTGTTTGTAATTAAAGGGATACTCTGGGCTGAAAGTAATATGAATAATAGATAAGGAAAAGCAAAACACTGAACATTTGATAAAAAATCGGACAAGGAATATAAATTCTATGACATTTTAGAGATTTGCATTATTCCGGTGAAACAGTTCTAGGCACGTCTTCATGAATATTCCATGAGCAAACTGATGATGTCATATCCCCACTTGTTCTTTTGTATTTTATTATGTGAAATTAGGTTTATTAAAAAAACTTCTACCAAGAACTACATGTAGAACGATTGGATTGACAACTGATTATTAAAGTGCATTAGTTTTTTATTGCTGCAACTTTATTGCATTATAATAGAGAACATAATTTACATGTATCTGTATGTATGAAAAAAATGAAACAATTATGATTTCATTTGTAGTAATGAAGAAAAAGGAAAGTGGTGATGTGACATCATTAGGCCACCTCTGTTTTCACAAAATATTGCTAAACTTAAAAATTCAATAACTTTGTTTAAAATATATATTTATTATCCAATTTGATGAAATTTTTAGCATTTGTATAATAACTGCTCTGAATTTTACACTATTCGATTAGATATGTATATATATCTTCGGCTCAGAAAATCCCTTTTATAGATTAATGCCAGAAATGAAATTTAGTTTATGTATGATGTACATGTATACTGTTACTAAAATTCAGAAGTCATTTTTAGAGTGTTGAGAACAATATTGGATTAACATAAACTAGGTTATTTCAGTTTGAGTTCCAAAGTCCAAGCCATCGCTGGCCCCAACTTGGAAAGCCCAAATGTTCTGGCACGATACAGAGAGGAAACCCGAAAGAAACATTGTAAATGCTCAATTTGAACATTTGTGAGGGATTTATAGGCCACATGTGTGCCAGAAAAGAAGATGATTGGATAAATTTGGTTGAAACTATTAAAAGAAAGTAGAGAAGGGCCCAGGAGAAGGGTGTTACTTTTGTTCTCCATGAACATGAAAACATACCTGCCCACGTTTGTTATTTGCATGCACTGTATTGTTCTTCACTCTCCTCTTTTCCATATTGTTTTTTTTATAAATGTTAACTGCATGTAGGGTGTAATTTGAAATTCATGGAAAACAACATTGTTTTATTGTCTTTTTTTTTTTTTTTAGTTCATTCTTTAGCTCTACAGAATATGTTTCATTGAAAATCACTTCTTTTGTTTTCTTGTCTTGTTCTTTTTTTTCATTTAATTATTTTGACTATAATGGAATATTTATACTACTAGTAGATACATTATAACCTGTCTATAGTGGCCATCCAAGAGAAGTACAAAATATCGCCTTCACAGACAGGTGACTGCTACATTTATTACAGGCCCCCCCCCCCCCCCACACACACACACACAATCTGCATCCATGCTATCAAATGGGAATCAGCTTTTTTAGTCACTATAGGCAGGTGGCTGCTATTGAGAGGTTCCCACTATGACTTAACGCAGGTTTGACTGTATATTATAAGTCATGTGATCACTGAACACCTTTTCTATTTAGAAACAAATATGTGCATATTGATTTATGTGGGGGGGGGGTGGGGTTGGTGGTTGAGGTGATAGTCATTACTAGTCTTAGCCCCAGAAGGCAAGTTTAATTTCCTGTTTGACAAGTTTGTATTACACTTGAAATAATAGTGGATAGATTACAATTGCACTAAATGACCTGTCTTCGATATTCAGGGAGATTATATCCGCTGAGATTATGCATCACCTGTATGGTGTAAGATTCCAGGTCATAGACTTGGTACAAGACTTTAATATATGGCAGATACATGTAGCTAGGTTATTGGGGAATTTGATATTCAAAGGTGTTGAATACTTGGAGATTTGGAAGTCTCTTTTAATGTCCTCTGATTCTATTCTAGTCCTTCTTTAAATGTATTTCCACAGAATTGCAAAGTTGTTATGAAAAAAAAAAAACCTGTCTCTTGTAAAGCATCACCATCTTGAAGTTTTATCCAACATGTACAGCATTCATTCCCCCCGCCCTTTTTTTGTTTAGCAATCACATTTTAATGGTGTTTTAGAATCCTGGGACCATTTCTTGAAAGTTGTCAGCACTGACAACTTGTCATTATTTAGCAGTAAGTAACCATGGTAACAGTCAAACACTGGTGTTTCTCAACCAATCAAAACCAGTGGAAATTTCCAGATTTTGACAGCATTATGCTACAAGAAGAACAAACTTTTTAAATTTTAAGGCAGGGCTCGACATTAGCAGTGGTCGAGGGTATCCAGAAATGAGAGTCAGGCCACCAACTTCTATGAAAGCCCACACTTGGTGACCCTGTTTGGCTACCAAAGTTTTGATTAATTGTAATGTTTTCTATTGTTTTAGGGCCACCAAATTTGCTTTGTGGTCCATCATAAATATGAAATTGATGATTTTGGTGGACTGATTGGGCCACAAAGAAAAAAAGTTTATAGTGTGGAGCAAGTTCACTTTTGTATCAGTTTTTAAGAAATAAAGAATTTGACGAAATGAACAAAAACACAGTATGATTGAATGCATCACTAATAATATGGTTCTACATTGTATAAATTTCCTGTAAGCAATGGGTTAAACAAATAGATTTCAAATATAACCATTTACATGAACATTTGTGCAAATTCACTTTCAACTGTTGCCAAAGTGCGGATAGAAGGCCCCACTTGTAATAGTGTGTATATAGAATTTGTTTCCAAGCCAAGGTTTAATAAGAAGCAAATTAGCAATAATCACATTAGAGCATAGACATGTTGAACATGATTCACCGTTGTCAATGTGAGATGCCTACGTCATCCCTGAATATCCTAAATCCCTCCTCATAGAGATGTGCACGCGTGCATGTGGATCATGCTCTGTGTGGGGTGGAATTAGAGAGGAAGAGAGCATGGATAAGGATGATTCAAAATGTACATGTGGTATAAAATGGAAAGTAAAGGAAAGGAAGGGTAATAGGAGGGGTATTTGGAGAGAGAGAGAGAGAGAGGGAGAGCTAGGGAGAGAGATAAATAAAAGATTGAGAAATATATACAAACATGTAGAACAGGACAATGAGAGAAAAAGAAAGGAAAGTAAATAATTGGTGAATAATCAAGAGAATAAACAAAAGATAAATGATTAGAGTGGGGGGGGGGTGGAAATTCATTAATAGTGTTAGAATTTCTAGTATGGCCAATTAAAGAAACAAAAACTGTTCAGGTTCTTGTAAGACCTGGTATTATAAGCTGTCGGGGTGGGTCGCAAACAGTTCTGTTTTCCCTCCAAAAATTTAAAGCTGATTCTATTTACATGAGAATACATAATAAAGGCCTTTTATGAACAATTTAGACATCTTTTAAAAACAAAAGGTTGAGAGAAATCTAAGTGACACAAAAATCAGCTAGACTTTTTATCCACATCTTTTGTTCATTCTGGAAGAGAGCAGTTCACATGTATCAAGGGCAAGGTGTTCAGAATATCGTGTTTTAGATTTGAAAGTGCATTGTATCTGTTCGTTCTATCAACCAAAGTGACATGACCTTGTCAGAAGAAAAAGAAAAGTGTGTTCTTAAGTCATTATTTGAAAGGTCTATTGTCGACTTAATGCAAGTGTGCAACCAAGTGACGGAGGACAAAACGGGGTTGCTTGATTTTTTAGCGACATCTTCTTGGCAATGATTGTGCTTTTAAGATAATTCTTGCTTGAATTTTTTAGCATGGTTTTCTTGACTGTTTTCCGAGATTTTCAAGAGAATTTTACTTCTTGGCAATGGGCCTTTTTGCTCTTTTTAGATTTTTATATTCTTGCATGAATGTTGAGGCATTCATGAGGTTTTTTTTTGTCTTATTTCAAGAGAATTTCATAACTTGGCAATGAGCCTCTTTGCTCTTTTCAGTTTTTGTTTTCATATTTTTAGGGGGTCTTTGTTCTTTTTTTTTGCTTGAAAGTTAAAGCATGGCCCTTTTTAATAAGAATTGAAATAAGATCTTGGTATGAAGTTTTCATGGTCTTTGAATAGTTATCTTGCTTAAAATCACACTTTTGCTCTCATTTTTGTCATTTTGCCCTTTATTTTCCCTCTTATCATTTGTGATAGACTTCTGCTTTAATTGCGTTGTCATCCTCCTCCTCATACATGTAATGCTTCTCATTCTCTCTCTCCTTTTTCTTCTCTTCATTCTCCTTCTCCTCACCCCCGCCACCTTCCTTGCCCCCCCCCCCCCTTCATCTTCCCTCTCCACTTCTTGTTGTTTTCTGTACATGTACACCTTTCTACCTCCTCCAAGAGAGGAGATGAAAGAGTGAAAATCAACCACAAAAAAGAAGCCTTCTTTGCACACTTCTGAATTGCTGAAAATGAAAATGAGTTTGATCATCTAAAGTTACATGCACAGTGACATACATGTACATACTTTTTAATTTCAAGTACAACAAATAACTTAATCACATTTCATTAGCTTCTTATTTTCATATGTTGTTTTTTTTATTTGTGTATTTTAGGGGAATCCCCAGACATGGAAGAGACCTTAGAGGAAAAGAACTCTACTGCCCAGGACACAAATTACGGTTGGTTAAACTCTTTCTTTTATAATAACAACTTTTTCTTTTATGTTGCCTCTGTTAAATAATGTTACCTGATGTTGTGATAATTACAAGGTTTTGTTTGAAATCAGATCTGTGTATTTTTTTTAATGCCAGTTGCTACGTCTTCTTTGACAAATGTGATGAAGACAAAAAGTTTTCCACAGGTGGTTTTCTCATCCGAGACGAGCACATTTCCAAAGTTCAAAGAAAGCTGCATCTTCCTCATTCTCATCAATGCACTTGGGATGAACTTTGTTATTTTTCAAGTGTTCAAACATTTTGTTTGTTGTGTTTGTTTTTTATTGTTATCCATGTTCTTGTACTTTTGTGTATTGTTCATTTTTTTATAATAACAACACAAGGAGTTTAAAAAGTTTTATGAAAACCCACTGAAAGAAAACCCTCAAGTCCTAAAGATTGATGCCCAATGGCTCATCATGTATTTCAAGTGGTAGTTTATTTCTATTTTTTTTATTTATTCATTTAATATTTGTTTGTTGCTTTGTTATTAGTTTGTTATATATATATATTTTTTTTCTTTTTATTTTGAGGGTGGGGGGGGGGGGTTCATTTATCTTTAGCTGCAATGCCACCCAGAACAGGAACATGCAGTGATGCAGATGAACCCCCCTGAGCTACTCACCTGGCCGTGTAGGCCTATAGCAACAGAATTACAGTACTGTCAGTTGGTCCTTGTATACTCGACACATGTCCTGGGACTATTTGGAGTGATGTGTCATGGACGAGATCAGGGGAGCATTTCATTTGTCTGTGATTTTTACTGACTGGGGTTGCTTTCAGCCAATCAGATCCAAGGATTTCAGTAGCTTATAACAGATCAGTGAAAATCACTATTTGTTTTCATGAAATGCTCCCAAGGTTTGCAAGAGAGTCCATAGCTATCATGAATGCATACTGTCATCTTGTATGAATCAGAAAAAGAACCCTGGAAACTATAAAAAATAAAAACAAGAACCTTGGGAAAAATCTCCATTCATTTCAGTGTTAAAGCTTATCGAATGTTGCAGATTTAGGCAGTAATAGCTATGAAACGTAGCCCCCCCCAAAAAAAAAAAAAATAATAATAATAATAATTAAATAAATGAATAAATAAATGAATAGATAAATAAAATAAATACATTAATAATAGGCCTGATTAATACATGAATAAAAAAAAATTAAGTAAAAAAAGGGAATGAAATAAAATTAATGAATAAAATAAATAACTAAATAAATGGATAATAATTATGAAATTAAAAAAATAGAATAAAATGAAGTTAATGAATAAGATAAATAAATAAATATATGAATAAATAATAGAAATACATAAATAACTGCCCAATAAATGAATTAGAATATGAATCAATGAAATAAATAAATAAATAAATGTAAGTAAATAAATAACATGAAATAAAATTTCAAAAATAAAAAACAAAAACAAAGAAATGCCTGGATGGCTTGTAACAAGCCAAAGTTTGGACTAATGGTTTGGTGATTTAAAGTTTGTTGTTGATCATTTGGTGTTAGCGTTTGGCCAATTTTCAACAAGAAATAATGCTGGTTGGAATTCACAAGGTGCTTCAGAGTTTAATCAGCAGTGTAATTTGAAACTTTTTTTGTATTAAAATCACAGGTGTTAGTGCTTGGGATGGTAATCAGTTTGTGCTTTAAAGGTCAAGTCAACCTCAACAAACAGTTTATTTGAATATTAAAAGAGAAAAATCAAACAAGCATAACTCTGAAAATTTCATCAAAATTGGATTTAAAATAAGAAAGTTATGACAATTTAAAGTTTTGCTTAATTTCACAAAACAGATATGCACATCCTGGTTGGTATGCAATGAAAATTGAATGGTGAATATAATTTTAATATCACAAGAAGAGATCACCAGTCATTCTTAAAATCACTCTTGACTTTATTATTTTTTACTTTTTATTTAATACCCATTACCCACCCGTTTGCATTACCATTTTATTCTATTAGGATGTACATGTACATCATACATGTACATACACTACAGTGTATACTGGGTAAATTGGCCTACCCAGCCATGTTGGCCTACATTTATAGTTGTAGGCTACATAATATCTCCTACAGACTGCGATGAATAGGCCTTTTGTGTCCATTTGGGTGGTTTCTAATAGAATAATTCATTCTTTTGTACAAAATCCAGACATGAGTTTTAAAGTTAACTTGACTGTGAAAAGGCAATAACAGAGGCTATATTATACATGTACTAGCCCAGACAAGAACTTGTACCAAAAAAAAGAAATAAAAACACCTGGTAAAATTCATTTCTGATAGGAAATGTTATACCACTTTCAGAAAAAATGACACTATTTTGGTCATAGGGGTATGATGAAGATGATTATAATCACAAACCTAAGATTGAAACATATATCTTTTTTTTCCTTTCAACTCGATGTACATAATTTTTTGTGAAACCGTACCCAGATGGCCCAACAAGATCAACAACAACAAAAACAACAACATCTCTCGTGCACACTCAATTTTCCACTTAGCTCCCAAAGGAAATTGAATGGTACAGTCAAATTACAATTTCCGGTCTCAGCTTCCGTCTCCAGGCCAAATTTTAGTCAGCTTTGGGAAGCTTTAATGGTCGTCATGGCGATTTATCATTTTCTCTTGTTTCTCATTTCCTCTGATTTCCTTAGGTAGGTTGTAGTGTGGCTTTGATCTCTTTTGTTAGATTTTCTACCAAATCTTTGATTTTAGGAAGCTAAGATTTGTTTTTTTACATTGTAAGTGTGTATTGGGTTTTTTTTTTTTAGCATAATGTACATTCACAGAACTTTATTAAATCAAGATAAATAAAATCCTTATAAGTTAGATGTTATTCTTGATTTGAAGATTCAAGTATCGAATATCAGAAATGACAGTCATGTTAGAAATACTTCTTATGAACTAAATTTGCTATGGCAAAGAAAACTATTCATGAAGCACACTCCAGATCAGCAGAATTTTTTGAGCAAGGAATTACATACACTATTATTAGCCTTTAACTAAGGAAACTTTATTTTAATAGCAGGATAGAATAACAAACTCTTTTTGCCCTATTGAAAAAAAAAGCTTGCCATTGTGCAAATTCATGTGCATATTTTCCAATTTTATCACTAAATATCGGGGGGGGGGGATGGCTGAAGAAAGTATTGTACAAATAGGTAAGGGGGATGCAATAAAAAAAAAAAGATACTTGGAATGTTCTTTGGAAGTAACAGTTACAGTTTTTGTCTAATTGAATTAAGATTCCAAGGGCAGTCAGATGTAGTTGGGAGCCAGACTTGTGGGCTACCTTCAATTACTCAGGAATCAATTCTTAATCAAAGGAAACACTTGGACGTCCATGATTGCGCAATGATTAAATACAACAACTATTTATAACACGAAATTAATTATGCAGCATATTAATTGTTTTGATGAAATCGCCGCCTTACAGTGTCCTGCATTGTACATGTAGCTCCCCAGTTGGCCTACAGAAGTACAGGTCTATTTTCTGTATTCAAAGTAGGCCTACTTTGCAGTATCGTTGTCTAGTGGTTCTGACCTGTGACTCAAGCCCCAAGAAAGTTGCGGGTTTGAAACCCAGCCATGACATTATTTCCTCCAGCAAGCAATTTATTTGCATTGTGCTGCATTCAATCCAGGTATATTAAATGGGTACCTAACCAAATGATTGCGGTATGTAGTTGTCCATCATCCTTAATACAGTACTGTAAATGTAGGTAGCTGAAAGGGTGTTTCTCAGTTAATTTGAAACTGATGGGGCCAATTCACAAATGTTTTGAAATTTTAAACAGCAAGCCCAAAAATTCAAGCAAAATATTTCCATGTACATGTAAAGCTTAAACTGACAATGGTCGCTAAAATTCCAAATTATTAATTTATTTTTTTATATATTGATCAGTCAACACATACATGTAGTAAAAAAGTGCTCTTTCATATGAAAGATACAATTAATTGTTCAATTAATTTTGGGGCAAACCGTGTATAAAAGTTAGTCAGCACAGTCAGAAATGGTACAGCATATTTCTTTGTTATTCTCACAGGTAATATTTCAAGTGTTCTTTCTGTGGGAATTGGCTACAATATGTAATGATAACGCAATGGAAGTTGGAATCGAGGATGACATTTGTGATTTCCCTCCTTAGTGTGAAAGGGTACCTGTGCACAACTCACCTGGGGATCTCAGTGTGAACAGGGCCCCCCTGTGTTGCCAAACCATCGGTGTATGTCGTCCCCTTAGGCGAAGGCTCCTGCGTAATTTGATGATTCATGTTATAAATCTGCTAGTGACCGTGATCTAATAGAAGCGTGTAACGCACTGTACGTGACGTCACATTGAATCACACGGTGTGCCCGGCTGCCAATTTGTTCGGTTGACCCTCCAATTTCAACTCATCAAAGTTTTATCATGGAAATTTGAGTTCTTTTTTCTTCAGAGCTGCCAAGCACTTGCTCATTTTGAGTATTCAGTACTGAGAAATGAGAATAGTTATTCTTCTAATGTTCTCCCTTCTTTTTTCCAGTACTTTTTCCTCACCAAAATACTGTTTTTCTACCTTTTAATTACGGAAATGTTCTTGTTCAGATTCGCAGCTCTGTTTCTGGGATCAACTCTCATGACGGGAGCATGTCAACCATATAGAATTGGGTATTACCATGTATTCAAATTTCAAATGAATTCAATAAAAGGTATATTTTAGACTTTTTGGAACTATGTTGACCTCATTCTCATTACTGGCCCCATTGCAAAAATCTTATCACTTGTATATTCTGCTATCAGATGTTCATTATTTAAAATGGCATTGGCCAACAGCTACAGTGTAGTGTAAAAAATAAAGTTTTCCATTGAAGTTTGTATTTTTACAAATAAAGATTTTAATTGAGGTGTGTACAGGTAAATTTCATATATTGACAATAGGTAGTTTTTATACAGGGAAACCTTATCCAATGTTGTAGATTTAGGCAGTAAATTGTGAAAAGTAGCCCCTGAAAATTGTCACAAAATATTTGTTTAGCCCTCTCAGACCTTGAGATCACAGGAAGGGGGGGGGGTCAAAGAGATAAATGTTTTTAATGTGAAGAAAATCACACTTGAATATATGTCCTATAGGCCCTACATGACTTGGATGCATCAACACTTTGCTTCAAGTCACTCATATTTCTTCATGTTACAGTCCCCCCCCCCTTCCCTAGGTGAGCCACCGAAGTTACTCAAGAATGCATTATAAGATGGTTTCTTGTTATTTTTAACAGGGGGGGGGGTGGTTGACCATGCAAAAGTAATTACCTGGATTGAGAGTGACAAACGGTGACAAACATCTTCCCAAATTTGATATTAGAATCATGGGTGGATTCGAACCATGGACTTCTAGGTCATAATTCTGGGTTTAAATTCCACTGATCAATCCAAAAACTTCAACCTCACAAGGGAGCCCCATCAAGAAAGGTTCGACAGATTGCAAAACCGATCATCCTATGTACTTATAAATATTTAAAAAAATAATTTTGTATGATTTCTTTTGAATGGTTCTTTAACATTTGTGTCGCTGCAACTTCTGAAACAGTTTGGGTGGTCTCCTTCGCCTCAGGCTGGGCTGTGGATCGTGCACTCGCGCAAGTGTGATGACAAATTAACAATGAACTAGACCACCTGTTGCCATGTTCCATCTCTTGCTCATGCTGTAAATCTGCTAATGGGCATTTTCACGGTAACTGACATTACACGGCACAATGTTTTCACACCTTCCATTGTGTGTATCTCTAAAACAACAAATGATGGGAGCTTGCTTTTGATAGAGTTAATAAAGTGAACCTTGCTGTATACTCTGATACTAAGTTTTCCTATGTAACCACATTTTTTTACGCATCAGCAAGCAAAAATGTGTCGGTAACTGACATTACGCAAAAGGACATGCAATTTAAGGGTGTTCATTAAAGTTGAAATATCTCCTGTCCCTGAGTAGATAGAGAAATAATTTGAATATGTAAATATACCTCCGTTACTAGGTTAAGGTGTGTCAAAATATCAAACAATTCGTTTTTGTCTTTTGGGGACTATGATAATTTTTCCACAACCATGCTGGTAACTGACATTACGGTAACTGACATTACACTTAATTTGCCATAGAGATAACACATGGAAGTCAAATGTGTGGAATCATTGCATTGTATCTTCTGTGCAGGGCTTCACATGAAAGTGAGCTTGATGTGGAAGTATACCCGAGTTTTTAGGAACATTTCAATGAAAAAACTTTTTCTTTTTCTTAATTCCTTTCTTTGATTTGAACATTTTTATCATTACTTATCGGTAACTGACAATACACATTAACATTATCCAGTGCTATATGATTTTCAAAGGCATAATTTTCTTGGTACTTATATGTAAGGCTTTTTTAAATCACAAGAGTTTCATAATACTTCACATTTTTAATTATCAAAAGATAAGAAATGTATGTTTTACTTACCGGGGGGGGGGGGGGGGGGGGGTCATAGCAGCTACATGTTTTACTATAGTAATTTAATATTGCATTGACTGTACACATGGATTTTTCTGACTATACACCCATAATATATTCATCAGTTTTATATTGACTTTTTAAACCTTTTCCTTCTCCAACCTCCCCCTCCCTCAAAAAAGGCAAAATGAATAAGGGTCTCCTCCCCTAGGCTACATGTACCCCTCCCCCGAATCTCATGCAGCCATGTAGTTTTAGTGATTTCTATTCTGGTCAGTGCAAGCAATGCTTGTTCATATCTGTCGGATTTCAATTCTCTTCATAATTTGTTTACCCGGTAATCATTTTCTTTGCTAATTTCTTTTATAAGCTGTCAACAAAAAATAAACTCCAGCTTCTAAACTGAAACTGAACTATTTGTAAATTAGAAAAAAACACCACAGTTTTAGTAGATCCATGCAACATTGATCAGAACTGTCAAATTTCACTTTTCATCTATACTTGTAAACCAAAAAGAAAATTGTATCACACATCCACACTACTAACAGGTATAAAATCCAGGAATTTACTTTTAGCGAGGCAATGCTCAAAAGAATCCTAAAAACTAAAAAAGGGACCCTGGAAATCCCCTTCATCACAATGTTAAGCTTTAAAAATGTTGCAGATTTAGGCAATAGGTTGGGAAAAGTACCCCCTACCCCCCCCCAAAAAAAAAAAACCAAACAAAAAATTGTCTGATACAAACAATTGGGTACTTGGTAAAGTGCATGTACAAAACAATTTCATAGTAATTTTTTTTTACACGATGGGAATGCAACTGATTCAGCCCCCCTTTATGATCTCGGCCGTCGATCGCGCGATCGCAACGAAAATTGGCACGCGCATCACCCATGGCATTATCTACAAAACTATAAAATCAAATTCTGCAGAAAATCTCATTGCTAATTATGCTAATTTATGCGTAAAATCATAAGTTTGATCTAATTAATAAAATAATGACCCTAAAATGGTAATTTTTGTTTCACATACTCTAGATAGGCATCTGATCAAATTTATTTTTCAAAAATTTCAACATCACATTTATTTTCTTATGTATTCTATTTTCTAAATTTCTTATGTATTTCTTTGTTTTTTGGACTTTTTGTTTTTTATTGTTTTTTCAATGGAAATTGTCAGGGACTTTATTTTGGCTCTATACAGGATAAAATTAATTGATTTTAGCAGTAAAAGGAAAAATAATGATACATTTCATGAATTTTGGCTGAAAACACTATTTGCATTGGATTTGTACACAAATTCAAGTTTTTGAGTAATTTTGGGTCTGCATGCACTAACAAAATGTTGCGTAATTTTGGTCTCAAAAGTTGCTCGAGACTTGAAGGTAAAAAGTCAGCTAGCGACGCGGTCAAAAACATTCGAGCAGTGGATTTATCGCGAAAAATGTCGAGGGGGGGGGGGCTGAATCAGCCCCCCCCCCCCCAGTCTTCTTAGGGTTAAATAACAAGTATACAATATTTCATCACCATAAAATTGACCACATATTTGCATTTCAATATTGGTAACCAACGTTTTATCATGGTAACTGACATTACATCTCGGTAACTGACATTACATTTTCCACTTGGTAACTGACATTACATATATTTAATGGTACCCTATTGCTTCCTTGTTAATTGGTAATCTTTAATTTTGGTGTAGAAGGGAGGGGTGTTACCTAGAGAGGAAATCTACCAAGTTTCATATAATATATCCTCTTTTCCAGGAAATGAGAAAAAAAAGTTCATGTTTTCGGTAACTGACATTACATACCATATCACATACTTCATCAATGTTTTTTTATCAGATGAATGAATTACTGGTGTTTCTTTCTGTGGGATTTTAAAAAGTGTTATAATAGCAAGCTAAATCAAAGGCGAAAACATCATGATCAAACCTGTTCTTTAAAAATCTGTCAAAACAAAATATGTATCAATATACTATTTTCAACACTAATTTGTATCCATACTTTGGCAGCCATTTTGAAATAAAAAATGGCTGCCAGAGTCGGAAAAAAATTTTGTCTCAGAAACTTCAGGTCTTGTTTTATTAAAAAACATAAAGCATTTTACATGAATATCAACTTTATTTTTTTGCCTCTGTGTCCATCTGTGGTGAAAATGCCCTAATGACTTAATAGCTCTTGCTGATTACTGCCTGTCAGATGGAGTAAGCCTGTCCATATGATAGAAAAAGGAATTGAGGGGGTTTATAGTTTGAAATATCTCTGCAACGAAAAAAGAAGAATATAATAAAATTAAAGCAAGGAAGAAATAATCAAATGGGGATAGAGATCACGTGCCCATTTCATGAAATATTTTTTTATGATTAAAAATTGCAGAGTTATTGAAATCATTTGATTTGATTGAATGATAGTAAACTTGTTTTAAATAAAAGGTTGTGCATAATAGTCATTATGAAACGTGACCCCGGGGCCTATGGGCCGTAAAGAGTTAAAGTTATGGTAACATTATTGCAACTAACAGTAACAGTGCTTAATCAGCATCAGATCACATTTGAGGACATGGTATGGCAAAGTTTCCATAGTTAAAAAAAGTCTGTTATGAAACAGGCCCATGGCTAGACACAGGGACATTACATGATAAAAATCTCATGAGTAGGCCGGGGGGGGGGGGGGGGGGAGGCAGTCAAATGTATTACTGACACACGCGTGGCCAAATTATTTCCAAACACCCCTTAAACAAGTTTTTCTCTGTGTGCGAAATAACCCCCTAAACAAGTTTTTCGCGAGCTTCATTAACACATTTTGGCCCCTAAACATGTTGTCGCCAGAATATGACCCCTAAACACGTTTTGTCTTCTTGCTAACAATATATTTGAATATAGACAAGATTATATTCATGGGTATTGCATACCCCCCAGTGCAGTTAAAGTTAAAATATCATAAACAGGAAAAACCTGAAGACTTTTCAGAAACGAGGAGGAAAAAGCCCTGGGGAAAAACCTTGGGGGAAAAACATACCCTAAACACGTTTGGCTAGTCTTAGAAAAAAAAACTTTGGAAAAAAGAAACATACCCTAAATATGTTTGACCCCGCGATTGACCATTGACCAGTCTTTCAAAACCACCCTTATTTTTGAAAATCAGTGTTTTTGAAACCCATAACGAGTGCATGCGTGGCCCTCGTCAAAAACTGAAAAAACACCCCTCTAAACGCGTTTTTTGGTCACGCGTGCGTATAGCAACAAATTTTGACTGTCCAGCAGCCACCCACGGCGCCCGTGCCCAACTACATGCTGGGCTAAAAGATCCCGTAATTTGCTTTCACACTGCCAAAATACCTGCAAGCTTGGAAAAATCCCTGTGAAAGTTCTTGTATTTGACACAAGCGAGAACAGAAAGAACATAAGTTGCTGAAACGTCATGAAGCAAAATATGTATGTTAAGCATTGTACAGGTACATTGTATATTCATTCATGCCCGTGAAGCATAGATCTACATGTATCTACATGCAGTGTAACTGATTGCTTATACATGTAATTACATGTAGATGTATCTGCAGGTACATGACAAGTTGATTTCATTTAAATTATAATCTAATATACACAGGTAGGTGTCATGGAAAGAACAATTAATTAGGTGTTAATAACTTGTGACACCAAGTCTCTAGTTTAATATGTACATTATGGGTGTGTAGCAAGGATTTTGACCTCTTCACATTTTGTCTCTCGTACCTCTTTCAGACAATTGCTGCTGGCGCTACTCCATCAAATTTTTAATTACTGAATGTGCCAAAATAATAATCAAGTACAACAGTGTGATGTTTTAGGAGCACTGGATGCAGACCACGTAAAAACCACAGAATTTGTGATTGGCGTGCATGTAGCACCGCAGTTTGGGACAAAACTCCCCTTGTGGTTTAATAAAGATCACTTGTTGAGTTCGCTCGTAATCAAGCATTTCTTAATATCAGTGGCTGAATGAGTTTAAAGGACAAGTCCACCCCAACCACAAAAATATACTTGAATAAAAAGAGAAAAATCAAACTTAAAATAGGGGCGGATCCAGGATTTTCCAAAAGGGTGGGCAAATTTTTCGGAGGAAAATTTTGACACGCACAAAAAAAAAGGTTTTCAACCACAAATTAAGGATATTTCGTACCCGAAAAAATTTGACAAGAAAAAAAAAGTCTTCAATTTCAAAAGAGGGGGCACACCTCTGTTTTAATGGCATTTTGACATTACAAATTTAAATTTGCTTCTCACAAGGGGGGGGGGGGCACGTGCCCACTGTGCCCCACCCCCCCCCCCCTGGATCCGCCAGTGTTCAAAATTTCGCTTAATTTCACAAAACAGTTATATTCATTTCCTGGTCAGTATGCAAATGAGGGTCTAACATTATCAGCCCTACTATCACTCGTCATGAATGGGGATTTACGTGAGATATATACTATACTACATTGGATTGTACATGATGCAAGCCTGAGATGTGTTGTCACGGCCAATTAAACCAGCTCTTATCCTCAGGGACCCTTTCCTGAACACAGTAATGCCTGTCGCTCTGGTAATTACAACATTTGTGCACTGTCAAATTAGAGAGCCATCTACATGTACAATATGTGCTCCATACAAATTAGCCGACAGCTACCCGAAACTCTGTCAGAAATGTATCCCCCTCCCCTTTGGCAAGTGTCTGATGACCAACCCCACCCCCTACATTGCAACAATTAAACTGTGTATGTTGTTATCTAGTTTTCCCTCATAACAGCTAGCTTTGATAGTGCATGATTCGATGATATGGCTCGGAGCAGAGAAAAAAAAACCCAGGGTATTAAAGTTTGAAGGCTCAGTCCCAAGCATGAGTTGTCATGTTGGTTTGACATGTCGAGGGGGGATGTCGTGAGCCGTCACCAAGCTGCTGCGTTACGGGCCTGCCCCATCTGCCTGCCTGCCTGTCTATCTATCTGTCGATCCAACGTGTCACATCTGACATTCACCGTTACCCCTATTAAAAACTCCCGAATACAGATGATAACAACAGCCCTGGTGCAGTCTCCGTGCTCGCCGGCACCCATTTGCTGCATTATGACAGGGATCACACACCAAACCTCGTTATCATTTTATTCGGCATCACTCGCCCTTATCCTCACTGACACCGGTACTTGTGTTGTGGTTTAGAGAAGCAGTCGGCTTCGCAGCATAGCTCTTTCTTTACCCCTTTCGTCGGCTCCAGGGAAAAAAAGGGGGTCGGGCAATTTGGTCGCTATCGTTGCACTTCCTGCGAGTCTTACCGTCTGTCGGAAGGGGGCTTCTTGTTTGTGGTTTTCCCCTGTTTCGTTGTGAAGAGTGGCCCTCAGCATGCTTCTCAATGGTATGTATGCCCATGTGGCGCTATCTCTGGCTAATTGATGTGTGTAATACACACTCTAAATGTGCATGAAGAAGGTGTCGGGTCATACATGTGTGATCCATGGGTAATTTATGTTTCATTATGGTGCTATTGGCTTTCACATGAATATGATGTGTTTTCAGACGAGGTGTTCGGATGAAACTAGATTGAGATATCACTCAGAGATAAGTGGTCGTCTCCTGAATGTATACATTCAATTCTGTTTGTTATTCATTAATTACTCATTCACATTTTCATTGAAATCAAGGGGCAACTGGGCAGTTTCAGTCAATTGCAATAATGCGCGATGATTTTGGAATCCATGGTGCAGTTCTAGGGATAATTTTTATATGCTTCAAATAGTCAATGGTGGTTTAATAATCAATGACAACTGTTTAAAGCTACTGAGCCCGCATTGAATCTGATTGTCCCATGGCAATTTAGTTAGAAACACAAATAATCATGATCTTGGGTCCATTTTTTTATTCAAATAATTTCAATTTCTTAGATGGAGATCAATCACTTTCACTTTGAAGGCCCATACATGTATTATTGAAATGGGTATTTACAGACCACCGTTATTACCTCGGGCATGTATGCAAATGTTGCAAAAGGTTATTACATTATATATGTATTGTATTCAATATTCCAGATATCTTTCTCTGGGACGCATGCACACACTTGCTGTGATTCAATAGTCTGCTCTTGGGAAGAAAAGGTCAACGACCTGTTAAGGAGAAATGCAATTACATGAACTTGCCAACAATATGTATATCATGTATATTGGCTAACGATTGAAATCGATATGTATGTAGCTATAATAGACACTCATATCTGTGCATTGTATAGGCCTACTTTTGTATCAAACACTAGCTTTTATAGAATTCGACTGTTGTATTTTTGTTGTCTATTTCACAAATACATGTAGCTCCCTGTGCTTTTAATACCTTACTGCCAAATTCCAAGATCTTATTTTGATCCATCCAAATTTTAGGAACTGTTTTTTTTTCTGTTACATCAAGGACGTGAGGGGGACCTTTTTTCCAGCTTTGTTTACATTTAACATAGAGTATTATGCACATTGCAGAACAAGATTATAGAACACACTTTCTCAAAGCTGCACATGAAAGTTTGCAAAAGCTGATCAGAAATCAAAAAGTAATATATATATATGCAAAGATTACTACACTTTTTGAGCAATACATTTATTTATAAAGTAAAGGTAAAATGCTCAGCTATCGTAGTGAATCATGAATTACAGGGGGAAAAAAAATTTACAGAAAGCATACTTGTTTTTTAAACATGAATAGCTACTAAATTTCTTTATGAAGAAACAAGTATATTTTAATGGTGATGTTGTAGCTTTTCTTTATCTACTTCAACATCATCAATGGTTTCAGATTTCAATTCATAAATAAATTTACATGTGTCTTCATGAAAACAAAAATGTAATCTTGCCAAATGCATACTTGTTTACTGTGGCTTTGGCTGTCTGTTTTTGTTTTTTGTTTCCTTTTTTGAGAGGGGGGCAGGGGGGTCACACAAGCAACACTGGTAGTTTTATATTCTCTTTATGTGAAGCTTATATCCTGCCATATAAATAAAAAGATGCTTTTGAGATTAAACACCGCTGCAGTACTTGGAAGGCATCGCTGCATGATCCTGCAGTCTTTCAGAAACCACCCATTTTGCTGGGGAAAACTGTAGGATCAAATTGGACCTGACTCGGACAGGAAGCTGAGTGTATCGTGGGAGTTGAAAAAGAGGACCACGTAGTGTCACTCGTAAGCAGAGAGCTCGATAAAGACCAATGACAAGCAGGAACAAGGTGGGAGTTCAACATGATCACTTGCGGAAGTCGCTCCCGATGTTCCTTAAATCTCGTTGGTGCGTTGCTCGTGTGGGCAGTACTGGGGAATGTTGCTAGTTAGAGCCCACGTTGGAAAGTGACATGTGGATGTTAAAGACGGGTTTAGGTTTTGGTTATTTGATGAAAAATTTATTTGATTTTGTACTCTGATTCGTGCATCATTGGCCTGTTGTAAAATATTGTAGAGATTTGTTAGATTTATAGCACACCATATAAAGTTGCAATTTTGAAGATTTTCTTTAGCTTTGAATCTATGAAAATTAACATTTAAAATTGAAAAAAAAAATCAGTTTGTGACATCATTGTTCCCTCTTATTTGCATACTGCCCATGATGTGAATATATTACTGTTTTGTGAAAATAAGCAAAGGAATTCAAATGTCAGAACATTCTTGTATATTTGGACATTTTCATCGTAACAGCCTATTGGCATGAGCTTGTTTGGATACTGGCCTTTAAGCTCATGGCTGCCAGTTTGTGTCATCTTTCACTTGACAGATACTCTTGGGACTATTTTAGGGGATGGAGTTATCAGAAGTCTTGATTCAATAATTTTGATGTTATGAAGAAGGATTGTATTGTGCAGTACATAAATATTTTCTGCCCAAATATTTTGGAGAACCTTTTTTTCTTTCTTTAATAGCGGGAGCACAGATTCACTCACAAAAAAAAACATTGATAATGATATGATGCTATTTGAGTATTTACATTACATGTATGTGAAACTCTTACCCGCATAAAGGAAAAAACTTTCAATTCAGACAAATCTGCAAATTTGAGTAAGTTAACAAAAATCACTGACTTTTTTTAAAGTTTAGTCATATCATTTTTTTGCACCCTCATACCTCTATATCAATTTAGGATAAGATTATTTGGGTGCCCACATGGATGTGCACTAGCCCCTTATTTGTTTTGAGCCCTGCATTAATTCTACACCTGTACAAAATCATGAATATGAATAAAAGTATGAGTATGAATTATGTTCAGAAAGTTCTTGCATGCCCTTGTTGCATTCTATTTTATTCTTGAGACCAAAATGTCGCTGTAGGTTTTTGCACAGATCTCACAGCTCCCTTGATGATTTGATTTATTTTGAGGATGCAATTGATTACAAAACTTCTGTGCGGTTAAAGTTTGTGAATATATCAGGTTAAAAAGCCAACAGATGTTGTGGGTTTTCTGTAACCAGGCAAGGCCTAATTGAGCTGTATCAAGGTTTGAGCATATACAGTCATCTAAACCTTCGTAAAAGGAAACTCTTTGATTTAAGAGAGAGAATTGTTTTGTTTTTATAGGTCCATGCATTGGTGCTTCAGACATTGTCATCTTAGTATTCTTAACAGGCAAGCTAGCTATCTCCAACAAAAAAGTTATATGAATGGAAATAAAAATTAAAGAAACATTACCTTGAAAACTTCATTCAAAATCGGATGTGGACTTAGAAAGCTATGACATTTTAAAGTTTCGCTTATTTTTTAAATTTAAAGAAAATCACTTACAGTGTGCATATTCTGGTCGGGATACAAATGAGGGAACCAATTAATTTCATCTTCAAATTTTCCCAAAGAAAAGACCACTACACTGCTGTAAGAACAGGTGGTTTCAGACCGCCTCGAAGTTCGCCAGTTCCAGGTATTCTCTGATCGGGAAATTTACCCCGATCAGAAAATACCAGGTATTTTGGCGGTGTGAAAGCAAACTACGCGTAATATCCCCGAAAGAAAATACCCGATAAATAGTAGGTACTTGGCGAAATTACGAGAACTTTCGCGGGGATTTTTCCAAGGTCGTGGGTATTTTGGCGGTCTGAAAGCAAATTACGGGAACTTTTAGCCCAGCGTGTCGTTGGGTGCGGCGCCGTGCATGGGTTGCTGCTGGGCTAGTGATTTTGAATTTCGCGCCTTGCTGCTTATCAGACCATACTGCGCATGCTCGTAACTTCAGGAACTTATCCCGAAGGGTATGTTTCAGGGCGGTGTGAATGCAGGAATAATTAATGGGTATTTTTCAGCCTAAAAAAGTTCTCGTAATTTAACGGGGATTCTTGTGATCGAGGCGGTTTGAAACCACCTAACGGGATGTTAAATGACGCTCAAGTATATTTTACTGACCCTTTGATACCAAAGCATTAGACAGGCTTTGAAGATAAATACCAGTTCTGGTAATGATCTCAAAATGAGTTCAAACAGAATCACATGACCACCAAAGTGTTTGTATGTCAAATGGCTCTTGAAAAAAAAAGTGTAATTGCTGGGAAATGAGCAAAATAATCATGAAATTCCATAAAATGCCAGGTATTTTTCCAAACAATAAATAATGCACTGTCTCACATATGCCTTTTAGTTTAAGTGATCATCAGAATTATTGGTTTTCAGTTAAGATTTCATGATTTCACAAAGATAAGTTTATTTCATTGTACCAGATCTAGATCTATCATAATATGGTGGCGTGTAAATTTGATTTTATAGACTTCCTCATGAAGTAATTGTTTGCTGTAAATACTTTCCTTTACCTTTAACAATAAAATTATCTAATACTTTACCCAAGCTGGGATCTTTTCGCAATGGCAGTAACTGGAACTTGGCAGGTTTGGGTCCCATTGCTTTTCCATCTTGGTCCATCTGGCTCAACAGGTGCCTCACACATGAGTTGCATATACTGCCGTACTTTGGCAGAAGGAAGCCAGTATCATTTGTTGTAAATGAGCAATGTGTGTTTGTCATTTACATAGGCATCGATGCAATTTAACAGCATATTTTCTTCAATATCTTTCCAAAGAAGGATCATTTCTTGCCCAAATTTTTCCTGAACATGCAGCATACAAAGGTTGTTTCAGAAACAACAATAACTCAAATTTAACTGATGTGTCACTTGCTTCCTTTTGCCAAAGTTGGGCAGTGTACAGGGAATTGTTTCAGTGCATGAGACCTACATGTATGTTCTCAACATGGCTTCGGTCCATTTCTGGCTTTGTTTCCAGTTGTCTTTCATTTATGTATTAATCTGTAGAATATTCTAAAGGAGTGTCGGGATCACCTTCATTTCCATGTTGAAAGAATCCTTCCTTCCTCACATCTCCAGCCTGCTCTGGTCTGCAGGCACAGACCCTGATTGAAACTTTGATCGACAAGTGTGTCTCCGTGCAAAGACCAGCACATACAAAACTTGCTGGGCCTTCAGTACACAAGGCATGAGTAGGCTGCAATTCAGACCCTTGTATACTCGAGTGAAGGGTTTGCACAGCAGACCAAGTCTGCTCGTCATCCATTCCCTCCCATGCTCCCTTTCCTCTTGGTCCCTGAATTGTTCTTGCTTCTCATCTCCCTTCCCAGCTATCTTCCTTGTGTTCCCCCCCCCATCGCTTCCTTTCCACCCCATCGCTTCCTTTCCACCCCATCCCTCCCTCAGTCATTCCTTATCTGTTTACTTTATCTTTGTTCATCGTTACCTTATGACCATTACCAACACCATTATTTACACGGTTACACTTCGTAATTCGGAAGGTTCTTTATTCCGAAGGTTCGTAATTCCGAAACACGTAAATTGCCTATACCTCGATGTTCGTTAATCCAAAAACGTAAAAGGGTTCGTTAATCCGAAGATTTGTGGCGTTATTCCGAAGGTTCGATGTTCCGAAGGCTCGTTAATCCGAAAACGAAATAAGGTACGTTGATCCGAAGGTTCGTTAATCTGAAAACGAAATCAGGTTCGTTGTTCCGAAGGTTCGTTAGTCCGAAAACGAAATAACGTTTGTTAATCATTTCGTTTTCGGACTTACGAACCTCATTTCGTTTTCGGATTAACGAACCATCGGAATTACAAACCTCACTTCTTTTTCGGACTAACGAACCTTCGGAATTACGAACCTCATTTCGTTTTCGGACTAACGAACCTTTGGAATTGCGAACCTTGGGAAATACGAACCGTCGGAATAACGAACCTTCGGAATATCCGAACCTTCGGAATAACGAAGCTTCGGAATTACGATTGTATGCGTATTTACACCACCACCATCATCATCATTATGATTATGGTGGTGGGCCATACAATAATACCAAAACTCATGTGGTAACGTGCGCTTTGCATGATCATTCATATTGCAGAAAACGTATTGCTTACAGAGTACGTAATCAAGGTTTTACAAAAGATCTTTCAACTATAATCGATAATATGCATCTACCAGAAGCTTTATCAATAACCAGGTGCTAATATACATGTAAGTTCTTTCAACTTTTAAGAAGAGTACAACAAGAATGTATAAAAGTGTCAAAATATTTATGACAATGACGTAGATAATTTCTTATCCATTTTTAGAGTTCATTCGACTTAGTGCTGAAGAGTTTAGCAGGCAAATAAAATGAATAGTTATGAGCAAAAATGATTATAGAAAAGAAGAGATCACCCATTATTCCCCCTTTTCTGCTTACAGCTCCCATTTATATTTCATTTGGGGGTATATAGGAGGGGGCATACATGTATATGGCATGGTACCACCTTCCCCTAGTCTTCAGGCACAGACCCTGATTGAAACTTCGATCAACAAGTGTGTCTCCATGCAAAGACTGGCACATACAAAACTTGCTGGGCCTTCAATACACAAGGCATGAGTAGGCTGCAATTCAGACCCTTAACTTGAGTGAAGGGTTTGCACAGCAGACTAAACTTCCCCCTCCCTTACTTGATCTACAGCTTTCTGTTAAAGGCTTTAACTAATAATAAAAGCTAAAGTTTCAAAATCAAAATCACAAATTGAATTCCCTGCTAAAGTACCATAAATTAACACACAGTAAAAAAAAAAATAGCACACTGTTTAAGCCTGTCACTCTTACAACAAGTTGTTTAAACTTGTTTTGTTTAAAAAGTTTAAGCAATAGTATGATGGGCTTAAAAAAACGTGTTTAAAGTTTTAAACAGCGTTTTTACAGTGTAGGTCAGACTGAAATAAAGTGCTGTATGCCAAGCATTCATTTACCAAATATATAATGTGATTAAGGGCACAGTGTACTGTACCATAATACCATGAACAATTTTTGGGGGGCAGCATGGTCTCTGCATGTTGCATGCCACTTCTCTGGGCCATTCATAGCTGAATGCTACCATGCATCCTGTGTTGCAAACTGTGATAGTTTTCAAGAGATAATGATTTTTTTTTCTCATTCCATCAGAAGCAAATTACATGTACACATATATCACTTTCAACAAAGTTCATCCTTCCCTTTAAGGATGAGCCCTCTTTCTGATAAAGAACATTCTGAAATGTGCAATGTTTACAGACAGGAACCCCACAAGGTTGCAATTACGTCTCTGACGAGAGCGGTACAGACCATTGTCATCCCACATGTCCCCTTCTCTGTCCTCAGCGACCCTTCCAAGTCATTAGCACCCTCATTGTTTTCTCATTTCGCTGACCTCCTACGAGAATCCTAAAGAACTACTATGAATATTTTAGAGCAAGTCTGCGCTGGTTTTTCCATTGTTGGATCAATCTTTCACTTGCACTTTCTGTTTTCTGTAGATTTCCTCGTACTTTTATTATTTTTTGTTCTTGGTTATCACTTTACTTTTAGTCACCTGACATTCAACTCTCTTTTGAGAAAAGATATTCAATTTATAATGGGTAAATTAGTCTGAGAGGCCGTTCTCATTACGCTTTCTAAAACTAGTTTACTGGAAACCGATTCAGGAAACCAGTTCGGAAGATCGCTTTGCTAGCGTTCCCACTTGATTACACGAAAGTGGTTTTCAAAATCACTTCACGTAAAGCGCTCTTGTTGCTATGGAAACGCTCTCAGTGGGGTCACACGTTTCGCGAGAATTCGAAACTGCAGCATAGGCATTCTACACCTGTCATGTGGAGTAGCGCGCACAAAATGTGCGAAGATCGCTTCCCGAAGAACGGTTGTGTCCTCACGCTAAAACCAGTTTAACAAGGCAAAGCGATCTTGAAACCACATCGCGAGGTGGTTTTCCAAACTGGTTTGGAAGATCGCTTCCAAGACCGCTTCGACCGTTCTCAGTACGCGCTAAGCTAGTTTCCACTAAACTAGTTTCCACTAAACTAGTTTTAGGAACGTAGTGAGAACAGCCTCTAAGAATATGCAGGTAAAATGATGTCTTCACTCTTAAAGAGATTATTTCGTTCTTTACTTGTTGTTTAAGAGAGCCCAAATAATATAAAATAGATCAATCAACAGTGAGTACCAGCTATTGTTATTGAAAACTGGAGATTTTGGTTTAAAGCAAGTATGTAAAAATAGAACTTGAATTAAAGGACAAGTCCACCCCGACAAAAAGTTGATTTGAATAAAAAGAGAAAAATTCAACAAGCATAACACTGAAAATTTCATGTAAATCGGATGCAAAATAAGAAAGTTATGACATTTTCAAGTTTTGCTTAATTTCACAAAACAGTTATATACACATCCTGGTCAGTATGCAAGTGGGGAGACTGATGACGTCAGCCAGTCTCTATTTCTTTTTTATTTTATTATATAAAGTATGAAATATTCTAATTTTCTCCTCGTCAAGTGAAACAACAATTAATTCTTCCCTGAACATGTGGAATTAGCATTGTTTAATACTATATGGTTCACTCAAGTTGGTCCTTATTGCCAAACATGTAAAAATAAAATATTGTATAATTCAAACAATAAAAACAAAAATAGTGAGTGAAGAGCATCATCGACTGTCTCATTTGCATACTGAGTTGTGCATATCACTGTTTTGTGAAAAATAAGCGAAACTTTAAAATGTCATAACTTTCTTATTTTCATCCAATTTTGATGAAATTATCAGTGTTATACTTGTTTGAATTTTCTCTATTCAAATCAGCATTTTTCTTGGGTGGACTTGACCTTTAATATTGATTGCAAGTTTGATTATAATCAAGAACTTGTCCAAAGTATGGTCAAAGCATTTGTAAATTTTATACATGTAGGTGCAAACAGGATAAACGTTGCAAAAAAAGAGATGTACTTTGTGTAGACCATCTCTTTTCATACTGGAGTCCCCCAAACCACCCACTTCTCTTGGCAGCGTTTCTCTACATCCAGGACAGGGATAATCTATTTATGAATTGAGTTATAGGGGCCACCATCCCCTTCTCCCCGGTTCCCCCACGGTGCCAATCACCAGAAATCTGCATGGGGAGGGGGCAAAGAGTGCCCCTCGTGAACCAAATTTGTTTTGATCCATTCATCTGTTTGTCCTGGATGTCACAGTTTTTGTTCTGGGGAAGTTTTGACGGGGGCTTGATCCGAGGAATGACTCACGTTTTTACCAGTGTTTGTTGTTATCCACTCATTTTATTATTCTATCAATTTTCTCTTTTGCTCGACTTATCTCTCTTAGTCTGTCTGTTTCTCATTAGGTGGTTTCAGACTGCCACAAAGTTCGTCAGTTCCAGGTATTTTATGATCGCGAAATTTACCCCGATCAGAAAATACCAGGCAATTTTGGAAATGTGAAAGCAATTTACGTGTAATCTTTCCGAAAGAAAATACCCGCTAAATAGTAGATACATGTCAAAATTACGAGAACTTTCGCTGGGATTTTTCCAAGGTCGCAGTTATTTTGGCAATGTGAAAGCAAACTACGGGAACTTTTAGCACAGCGTGTAGTAGGGAGCGGGCGCTGTGGGTGGCTGCTGAGCTAGCGCTTTTGAATCTCGCGCCTTGCTTGCTTATCAGACCGTATACTGAGCATGCTCGTAACTTCAGGAACTTATACCGAAGGGTACATGTATGTATCGGGGCGATGTGAATGTGGGAATAATTAACTGGTATTTCCTTGCCTGAAAAAGTTCTCGTAATTTAACGCGGATTCTTGTGATCGAAGCGGTTTGAAACCACCTTATAGTCCATATTCCCTTCTTTCCATGCTCCCTCCTTTTATGTTCTTGGGGATGTTGCATAGAGATTTGTCTTTCTTTTCAGTACACATGATTGTTACAAAGGTGTGAGTTTTTTTTTTCACATTCATGCATTACAAATCTTCTGCATCATAGCAGTATTAGATAAAACAAAGCACAAGAAATTGCGAAAGTATGGAAAGAAAAACAAGGAGAAACCCTGATAAAAACGGGGCTTGTAGGGTTAGGGGAAACGTGTAATAAATTTTTTTAATGTAGGTCTATATGTATGGTGAGAACTTAAAATTTCTATTTCAGCTAACATTATTTGTAGGTTTAATTGGATGAAGAGGTGTTGTATACCTTGATTGTTTGTATAATAGCAATTTTATGTTTATAATCATTCAGTCACAAGCAGTGTAATTTTGATCTTCATACATGTAAATATATGATTTATGCTCTGTGTGTATTCCATTCGGTTTCATTCGTTCTTTCTTTCTTTCTTCTTTAACAAATCAATTCAATCAGACTAAAATTATGAGATTTAGAATGACTCATTCAATCTGAGTATTAAATTAGAAGCAATTTATTGTTTCCCCTCAGTGATTTGAGACTAAGTTCAGATAGCTCCGCCTATTAAGTCACTTCTCTTGGGACTGCAGAAATATGGTTGACTTGGAAAGTTGACTTGGAAATTTGACTTACAATGCATGCACGAAGGAAATAAACCATTTTTAATGTGAATTTGGTGCAAAAATTTGCTTCCACTTTGTTGATTAAATACATTAATGGTTACAGTACATTTGCAGAGACTCATCAGTATAATTGACATCATACATCAAATAGATATAATTATGCAGACTTGAAACAAAGAGATCAAATCATATCCAAGATGGAATCCTATGGCATTGTGGGTAGAGCAAGAGGTCATTGACCTGCCCAATGACTCCATCTTGGATCCGTTTTTTTTTTTTTTTTTTTTTCTTTCTTTCTTTCTTTTGATCTTCAAGACAGGAGCTCAAAAGTGTATACTGTATGTAAATTATTCTTGGATTATTTGTTTAGATTTATTTTTATACAATTTTTCCTTGGCTTTGCAAGAATGTTGGTCAAGTTCTAGACTAGTCCCACAGGGACATATTGATGTTACTAGTTCCGCATCCTCTGAAATCAATCTTTCAGATTAGAAAAATCCAGGAATAATCCTCTTTTTCCTGAGAGTTTCCAACTATCAAATTGAAAATATAGTTAAACCCACATTAGCAGCCACCTGCTTCTAGTGAAAACCTGTCTTTAGTGGCCATCCAAACTATCCAATAGAAAAGGAATATACAGGTGTACATGTATGTGCTAGAGAACCTGTCTGATAAAGGTAACCTGTCTCCAGTGTCCACATTTTTCTGTTTCCCTTGTCCTTGATATAGAGGTTTGACTGTGAGGAACATCAGCAGTCTGTTTTTGGAAGAAAAATAAGGAAAGCATTTTTACAAGGCAACAATAGTCAAAACTGACTAGTTTGCCTATTAAAAATAACAACAACAACAACATTAGCAGTCTATGACATTTATAAGCAAATATCAGACAAAACAAAAGGTGCACCACCTGGGTGTATTCCTCTAATATTCCACATATATTATTCATATTTTTTTTTCTTCTGGAATGGGTAGACTTGATGATATGGATGCCTGTCCCCGGTGTACCTTACTCACGATGGACTCTGGAGATTGCTGTTTTTAAAGTGTCATTCATCCTCGATCCAAAGATAGACAACAATTGTATTGTGTCAGCAATTCTGCAGAACTTCTAAATCCCCATACTTGTGATCCCTTACCTTTACTATCTGACCTGTTTTCCTCTTACCATCCCCCCCCCCAAAAAAAATGTAGCTGTTCCCCCCCCCCCCCCCATAAAAAAATGTACTTTTTGCTGATATTTGAGTAGTCAAATTTCATTTTTTGTAATGTATATTTTATTTCTCAAACTTGCTTGCCAAATCAAAAGCTTCAATTATTCCAGTACCTGTCAACTAAACTGAAAGTCCCCATGGACTATTTGTGCCATCACTGAATTTTGCTTTCCTAATGAGTGGTTCTTTTTCATACACTATATATATTTAGGTATATTTCACTTTCCAAATGTTTGCCAATATTTAGGCAAAATGAAGAAAGGAAGATTATAGATGCTGCAACTACACAAGACAAGGAAGGATTGTTCTTCTTTAGGCCCTCTTTCGTTGGCCCACCTGAGACAACCCTTTGTCCCCCTTCTCTGGAACTAGCCTCTCTGCTATAATGCAGTTTAACCTCACAATATACATGTATATACATTTTTTTTGTAATTTGCTGAATACAGTGAAGGAAACAATACAACAATAAAACATACAACTATATGATTTCTTATTCTTTGTGCTTTTATTTTTTTTTCTTGGTTCAGGGTGTGAAGACTGTGGCCAGACACACATGGGGGACTGTCCTGTGCGAGGCCCGCTATTACGGGTACAGGACAAGAATATACCTACGCGGGCCAGACTCACTCTGCCTTGCTATCTCGTCGTCAAGGAAATGGAACTGGAGGCTAGGAATGGAAATCAAAAAGGTAAAACTAACACTTTAAATTCATATTCATGATTAATATGTAGCTTTGGAAGGTATGTAGCATAGGCACGTAGAGTCCTGAGTATGGTGAATGGCTACTCGGTCTATTCCAAAAATGCCCATTTGGTCAAATTGTTTATCTTCATTTCACCAGTTGGTCTAATCTTCTACATGGTCCATTCCAGATGAAGGGGGAACCACCCTGCGTAATAAACTTATTATCTAATAAATAAAATGATAATGATAATGTTTTATTTACCCAGGGTAGCCACTTCGTTTTATAGAAAACTACTCTACCAGTGGGCCATGCATGAGATAACATGTTATTACCTTTCTCTTGTCTAAATGCTAAGCGCCTAGCAAGAAGGCAGAAAGTCCCATTTTTGTAAGTCTTTCGTATGACTCGGCCAGGGACCAAACTCACGACCTCCCATTCATGAGGCTGGCGCTCAACCACTGAGCAACCATGTCGGGGTAAAACATATACATTTAAAATAATTTCAACCAGTGGATCGGAATTTCCAGGTGTGATTGAACATTAATCTGGGAACCAACACTATTTTTTTTTTTTTTTTTTTTGGGTGGGGGGAATCCAAATTTGGCCTTCTGTTTTAATAGCTGAATTACTAGAACTTTGCCTGAGGAATAGCAGAATAGCACCAAGTGCTGCATCTTGCTAATAACCTACATAAAGGGAAAAAGAGTAGTGTAGAAAGAGGTCTTTCCCCACCTCTCCCTCCCCCAACGGCGAGTATTAAAATGAGAGAAGGAAAACAGGTCCATGTTTTCTTTAGGTTGCAATATATCCTCCTGCGATACATTGAATGTGACACGATCATGCCAATATCGCAAGGCCAATATTAGGATTCGCAATCCATTACAAAACAAAATGTCACGACATTAGCAGCAAGTGGACTCTAGCTTGCGTTAGAGCAAAGGTTTCCCCTCATTTCATTACAGCTCTTGATTACTTTTTTTTACTCACCAAACCATAAAATCAGCTTGTAAAGTGCCCACAAATATTAAGACAATCAATCTTTCAAGTGTTACGGAGTAGACTTGGAGGTTTTTTTTTACACTCTCTTCATTTATGAATTGTTTTTCAATGAGATATTAAAGTACATAAATTTCTCCCTTCTATGTACAGTGTATATGGTTTGACTTCTTTCTTTTTGTCAAATGAAAAGTCTTTACTTTGATATTTCTAGGTGTGGAGTTGCAATCATATAAATAAAATACATTACTTTTTCAGGACACACCTTTGCAAAACTCAAAGGTCATTGTTACTTCACTAAAATAAAAGCAAAAAATGATACATACATCTCTTTGCTTTTGAGCTGTCACATTTTCTGGCCCAATTGAATGCCTTACATAGCGGATCATGACCTAGATTTGCCTCCTCCATATATATGACACGAGACATGGGGCACATAGCTCCTTAAAAACTTATGAAATTTGGAGGAGGTCGTTCACGCCATCCATTCTCCCGTATCCTTGCCGGTTGTTTGAATTGGACGCTGGCTCGAGTCAGATTAATTTTCAAGCCATTGATTTTTCAGTGGGCCCGGCGATGACGTCGGGGATGGCTTGGTCAGTGCTTGTGACTCTCTGAGAGAGGGTCCAGCAGGGGAGCGTGTGGTAGTTCCTAGCTGGGAGCTGAGAAAATACTCAAACTTTGAAATGTTGACCGAAAAATGGGGAAATGGAGGTTTTGCCATTATTCAGGCCCCTTATAGTACATTTACATTCATGAATAGGGCCAGAGAGAGAGAGAGAGAGACTCAGAGGCAGACAGAGATAGAAATCCTCACTTCACAGTGATGATGTTTATCTCTGTATAAAAGTTTTACAGTATACTGGGTAACTGAAAACAATAAAGCAACTTTATGCATACGGTACCCGGATTGTAGAGTTCATGGTAGATGATAGGTTTCAATTGTTAATGCCACTGAACAAAGAAAAATTGGAATCAAACTAGCAACATCATTTCAAATTTAATTATAACTGAAGAAAAAAAGCAGTCAACTATTAAAGGTCAAGTCCACCCCAGAAAAATGTCAATTTAAATAGATAGAAAAAAAACTAAGTAGCATAACGCTGAAAATGTCATCAATATCGGATGTAAAATAAGAAAGTTGTGATATTTGAAAGTTTTGCTTATTTTTCACAAAAAAGTGATATGCACAACGCAGTGACATGCAAATGAGACAGTCGATGATATCCCTCACTATTTCTTTTGTTTTCTATTGTTTGAATTATACAATATTTCATTTTTTACAGATTTGACAATAAGGACCTACTTGACTGAACCAAATATAGTATTAAGCAATGCTGATTCCACATGTTTAGGGAGGAACTAATAGTTGTTTTACTTGACAATGAGGAAATAATTAGAATATTTCATATTTCATAAAATAAAATACAAAATAAATAGTGAGTGGATGACGTCATCAGTCTCCTCATTTGCATACCGTACATAACTCGTTTTGTGAAATTAAGCAAGACTTTAAAATGTCATAACTTTCTTATTTTACATCAGATTTTGATGAAATTTTTAGTGTTATGCTTGTTGGATATTTCTTGTTTTATTCAAATCGACTTTTTGTTGGGGTGGACTTCTCCTTTAACAAAAATGGTGATAGAGATGTTCTTTTTATTTTTAAAAGGACTTGATACTTAATTTCTTGTGAATTTACTCACTCTTTCCTGAATAAATCATCCACCTTAAATTTATGCATACATATCACAATATAATGTTACCCAATTTCTCTATTGTGGTATTTTAGGTGCTGTTTTCAAACAATTAGAAAAGGAAAACACTTGGTTACAGAAGCTTTGACAATAAAATTCAAAGCATTTCACAGTTGCAGTCTACATGGCCATATACATTAACACACTTAACCCCTTATTGGACTGGTGTGGAAATATAGATAGAGCACTCCATTACCAAAAAAAAGTTTCGCTCCTAGCCTTACAACCATATCAGAGGTTGACATAGTATCCAACGCAAATGCATTAGTCCAAATTAACGCTCTTGCCCTTGAGCGGTTCTCGCGCATGTTTCAGCCGGGAGTCTGTATCGATGTCCATTATTGTTTGGCAACGGTTGCGCTGAGCGTTTGGAGAGCCGGTCGGAAACTTGAGCCAGACGGACAAATACAATTTTGGGGCAGAATTTGTATTTTTATATCTTGTATGGCAATATGACCAGATAGGGAAAAAAAGAACAGGGTTTATGTGCGATGGTAAGGGTATGCTCTTGTAATGGGCAGGGGGATAGATGGAGGTGGTTTTTTTGGATAGGGGAAGGGCGGGGAGGGGGAGGGTTTGAATCAGGGCGATCAAGGGGGATAGGGGAAGAGGGGTTGGTCAAGTTTTAGAGATTCCTAAGTCTTTTATACTTACATAAGAAAGGGTTATTCTATAGAATGATTTGAAAAAAATTAAGTTTTTTTTTCTATACTGTATTTTACTCTTCCTTTTCATATCCTGCTTTTAAATCAAATATTCCTCAAATTACTAAGATTGCTTTTTGTGATATATATATGTATGGCATCTGACCCTCAGATATCTCATAGATTGGGCATTATTAGCAATTATACTAGTTGAATATCGAAGCTGACAAACTGCTAGTATTGGTAATCATACTGTAACAAATCATCAGTAAGCAGTACAGAATAGAGAATGACAGAGGCATAAGAGGGGAGAGAAAAAGAGAGAGAGAGAGTGTGGGATGGAGACAGCAGGGCAGAAAATTTGAGAAATAAAGGTAAATCTGGGTTTTGGTCGCTTCAGAAGGACGAGATATCTTAATGTTTATCGAAACCTTCACAGAGCCCGGGGGCCCAACTGTACTTCGATTGTTTGAAATCAATTGTGAATTACAGCACCATCAGTGCTGACATCAAGTCGTTGGACATTCACGTTCTGAGGCTATTCTCCACTCTATCAAAACCCGCATCTCTCGTTTCGACCCGACTCGGCCATCTCCTTTTAGACTCGACGGCTTACCTGGCTGCGGAGAGAGCTAAATTGCAAAGTTTACGCAAAATGCGTGGATGCATATTTGCTTCTCCGTGCATCAGAAATCCAATCTGTTGTTTCCTCTAAATGGCAGAAATGGCTACCTATCAATTGAAATGCTAATGGCCAGGTGTACATTCAAAACATCGGTTAGCAAGCGATCCAGTTAGCCCTTCTTAAATTTCTTTCCAAATTCCACTTCCTTCCTCCTTTCCTTCTCTTATTCTTTGACTTGCCCTTATCCTCTTTTCTTCTCTCCTCTTCCTTCCAACTTTGTCTTTCGAGTTCCTAATGAAAATTCATCTCCACGAAGTAAGCGATGTGATCCTTTTAAAAGTTCAGGGATGTACAATTACAAAGTATCTGCCTTGCTACATGTATTTAACCACTGATGATCGGATTCAACTACTATATGGGTTAGTCTATGGCAAGGTGTGCAGAAGGTAAGATTTGAAAGCCGATAATTGATCCAAATGTGTGATAGAAACCCCCCACCCATTCTCTTGCCATCACTTATTTTAGTCATGTATAATTTGAATGCTGGCTGCAAAGCTCTAATCACGCTCACCTGACACTGTATCTTCAACGGAACAAATGAAGTGAGGCTTTAAAATGTATGCTCATTGCTCAGACAATTTAATGATTTTAAGTTAGCATTTACTCAATGTTGCATTGGACTTGATCAGAAATGAAGTATTTTATTCCAAACAAACTAATTATTTCTACTACATTTGTTGAAAATGTATTTTTGGCCATAAGAGATGATGGGAGAAGTTCTCATAAACTAGGAACTTATCTTCATTTGTCACTCTGTACCCAGGCTTGTACAGTGTGGAGAGTAGGGTTTGACATGTTGGGAGGCCATCCACTTCTATTGGCATTGGCATTGGCATTGCATTAAGCTTGTACTGATACAAGAATTAATAGTTAAGACCCCACCCCTTTCCCAAGTAATTAAAAGCAAGCAGCACTTGGCGCTATACATAATTACCACCATATAAATTAAATCCTTACCTTTGGCATGCTGTATATTTCGTAGTATCTGGCAGCCATGTTCAAGTAATTTGCATTCCTCAGTGTATTCAAGTTCATACAAGGCCATGCCCAGTCAATGACCAATAATGCTACTACATCATGTACACTTTGGTTGACCGCCAAAGGTGTCTAGACCCCACTGCTTCAGTTGTCACTCTGACATTGGCAGAGCAGCATCTTCAAACTTGAACCAAAGCCGAGAAAAGGCGCGAGCCATCGGGAAGCCATCAGTCGAAAGAAGACAGGATTTGAAAATCGTGCCAAAATGGCAGCAGATTTGCTCTATTCTGTTTGGGGTGTTTTTTTTTTTCAATGGAAAGGCTTCCATGTTTTTCAGGAGGGGATGCTGTATCGAGTCCAAGTTCGGGAACTATTTTTAGAAAGCTGGAATTTTCTTGGCCCAAGCCAAATGTTGTGATTGGTTGAAGAGGTCAAAGACACTGTGATGTGCACTTTGTAATACATCGCTGGCAGGACATTTGACATTCAAAGATTGACATGCCTACATACTATACCCTTCATTTTATATCTTATTTTCATGAGAAAGAAATGTAGAGTGGTGGTGTTTCACAAAACACCATGGTATTTGAATTTTCACCAAATGGTGTCAGATTTGATAACACATAGAATACACCATTGGATGAGAGGCAGCATTGTAAATTTAACTAACACTGGTTTAAAATGCTTGGTGCAGTCCTGTCACAACACTGGCTGGTGTATTTTTAACACCAATATACATGTATTTCAGTGTACCTGCATTATGCAAGCTTCATCAACAAATGATTTCCTGTTCACAGAGTTCTTGAAGAAAGGAATTATCTGCTTCCGTGCGAAGGTTATTTTTGATCTTATAACAGGACCTGTCCTTTTGATTTTTTTGTTAAAGAAAAATGTTGACAGTTGTTGGTTCAAGGAGAATCTTTCATAACACATCTTGTCAATTTTTCACTGGCATATTTGCTCTGAGCCAATCAGAAACAAGGATTTTGGTAGCTTATAACATGAATGAAAATAACTATGTGTATTTGTTTCATGAATTGGTCACTAGAATTGTTAGGAAGGAAGGTGATAATTAAAAGTTGACAATTATTGCTTTAACGCAAAGTCTGTTCTTTGTAAAATAATTAAAGGGACTTGAATGCATTTTTCTTTCCTTTCATCTAACAAGCAATAAAGCGCAACACCAACATAATTTTGATTTTTCTTCATGGACAAGATCTTATAAACAAAATGCGAGAATATACTGAGTGTATGACCAGTTATTTGGTTTTCTTTTAGCTAGCGGGCAAGTAGAACGCAACAACAACATAATTTTAATTTTCTTCATTGACAAGATCTTATAAACAAAATGTTAAATAAGGCTGAGTTTCATACCAGTTATTAATGATCTTGTGATGTATATGGATATTCAATAGTTGGTCGGTTGGTTTTAGTTATTTCCATTGAAAATTATTGGATTTGAATCAGTAATCGGTGTGTAACCTAAACTGGACACGACATGATACATATTCAGGTAAATAAATTCATACACCGATTGAATAATGCAATAATGTACACCCAACCCCCCCCCCAAAAAAAAAAAAAAGAAGCAAAAATACAGTATATGAAAACACCTGCACATTTTGAGTTTCAATCCAGTATTTTACTATTAAACTCTGCCGAGATTAAAGCTTCCAAGCTTCCACCCCTCGTGCGTGGGGGCTGCCCCTCAATTTGTCCATCAAAGATTTCTGCTGTTTTAATTTGGCGACACATGTCTTAAAAAAGACCTTGCTTTCTGAGGTAGCACTGGGATGGTAGCCAAGTGAACAGGCTTATTTTGTCATATTATAAACCTTACCTTGGCAGATCAACGCAGGCTCTTTTGTCAATTATTTCGCTCAAGACAAAGGAGTTTACTTTTCTCCTGAAGTTTGTGTACATATTTTTTTTTTGGGGGGGGGGTGTTGGACAAGGGAGCTAAATTTACACACACAAAATAGAGATTTTACATGTACATGGAGGCGCATGATTGCCCCAATCCTACTCTATATACATTTATTATTGATCAATCAACTTTTTGCTTTGGCCCAAACCACTGGTAGTACTGGACTTTCATACTTTCATTTCCACTTGTTCTTGCAAAGTGCATTAGTCCCACCATTAGTTCCATTCGAGTTGGTCCTGCCCCCCCCCCCCAAAAAAAAAAAACAGTCTGGTTAGCCCTAAAGATGCGTAGCAAACTCGGTAAATGAAATGGCAGGCAAAGCCATGTTCAAAGGGAAAACTAGGATTTGTGCAATATTTTGTTGTCTTTCCTTTATTAAAGATAGCATTGTGGCTTTTTTTTTCTTTTTTTTTAAAACTCT
The DNA here is from genome assembly GCF_037042905.1 of Lytechinus pictus. Taxonomy (NCBI): domain Eukaryota; kingdom Metazoa; phylum Echinodermata; class Echinoidea; order Temnopleuroida; family Toxopneustidae; genus Lytechinus; species Lytechinus pictus. The sequence goes on from NC_087261.1 coordinate 24,397,605, forward strand.
ATTTTGTAAAGAGGACCTGGTTGTAAACAGGATAACCCTTGAAAAGAAAGTTAAGATTTGAAAAAAATATCTTGTCAATAAAGTTGGTAAATTCGAAATTAAGGTGCTCAATCCAGTGGCAAAATATTTCACGTATAATATTTTGGCAGAGATGCAATTGGTCTATTACCACCAGTGTATTTATAGTATATTGAAGTTCTGAAGTTTAATGTCAAAGTTGATGTTTTTCATTTCCAAGGGAATCTATTTCTTAAACCACAAGAATGGTTAATCTCTACATGCATGCCTTCCAGGTGTTTTAGAACATGTTAGTCATACTTAATACTGGATAGATATTTTTAGCTCATCTTGACCCACCCCAACTCCTTTTTTGTTTTTTTTCTCCCCCTTTCTCCTCCTCTTCCTCTTCCTGGAACATCCTTCTACTCTTCCTTCTCCTCCTCCTCCACCTCCTCCTTCTCCACCACCTTCTCCTCTTGCTTCTCCTCCTCCTGCTGCTACTCTAGCACCTCCTGCTTCTCCTCCCATCTTCACCCTCTTCTTTCATTATCTTTCTCTTTTCTTTCCTCCTTGTTCAGCTCTTTTTTTTCAATTTGTTTCTCCTCATGTTTACTGTCTTTCCAATTCCCTTCTGTTATTGTCAATTGTACAACGCCTACTTAGCTTGTTGTACGCGAGCAAATGTGAGGCTGAAAGTCAAACATTCGTAACGTTGCACAAAAGACGTACCATCCAAAATGTACCATTGCACGGCTTTAGGAGGTGACGTCACAATACAATTTAATTCATTGCGCTCGGTAAAAATGAACAATACGCGTATAAGCCAGCTGGCTAAATGCGCAAGGCTGCCCAAGGTCATGTGCGCTTGTGGGATTTTGCTTTCTGCTTTTGGTATTTTTGCTCCCTTTTCATAGATTATTATAGGGATAAACTCTTTGTTTTTTCATATTTCCGAGGCGTTGTACAACACAAATAGCGAATATTCTTATTCGTGCAATGGTGCGAGATTTCGCATTCGGTGAAAGAAAGAAACGCTCTATTCAACTCGGCTCACGCCTCGTTGAATAGAGCATCTTTCTTTCACCTCATGCGAAATCTCGCACCATCGCACTCATGCCTATTCGCTATTTGTATAATGGAAGCTTGGTCAAATTGTGTTTTGATGGGAAATTTTCAGTATGGAAAGTGATGTACACTTTCAATGATTGATATAAAATGTGAAAATAATAATTCAAATTTTATGTTATTCTTGCTTTGTTTTCAAGAATTTCCAAGAAAATTATTAATCTTGATTTGGTTTTTGCATGTCTGAAAATTGAAGTAGAATATTCATGTAAACAGGTGACTGAAATCTGACTCAAGGAATAATTAATTTATCATTACTATGCATCTTATGTCGAGAATATTTTGTTTCAATTTGTCTTGGAGAAATCTTGTAGATAAATCTCAAAATCTGCTCAATTTTAAGGATGTATTTTCAAGTCAAATTGATTCCCCATTTCTCTTTTTAGTTGACTTTTATATACAAAAAATAAGAGAGACATTTTCATTGCTGTGATCATACCGACGACGCTCTTGTAATTTATTTGCAACATGAGAATTGTTTTCCACTTCAGCATACCAAGATAGAGTAGCTGATACGCATTAGAATCCCCTTTGTCCACTTTTATTTTTTTTCAACAATCAGAATCTGCAAGCTCCTGCATTAGAATTCAGAATTCCCTTTTTGTAATCAACATTTGAGTTTTATTTCTTAACTTTCTAAATTATCTTGAAAGGCATGAATTATGCACTGAAGAGATCTCGAAATTGTCTTTCATTTCACATGCAACAAAAGGTATAAATTACCTTGTATGAAGCTGTTGCGTCATGAATGCACTGCTGTATCATGTTTTTTTGTTTTTTTACCTTTCTTTCTTTGTTTTCCAACTATAAAGTGGTAACTAGTAGATTGAGGATAGAAACATACATTGCTGATAAGTTGTAAGTAGTACAATTGAGATTCTCTTGGAATATCAATAGTTTAGTTTATTCGTTATTAAAAATCACACCCATCATCCGACGGCCGGCCTAAGAAGGCCTATGAGTGATGACATCAAAAAGCTACGTACAGTATAAAAATCACATATGGTTAACAGGAACAGGAAATCATATGGTATTCACAAAGTAAAACTTAACATAATAAATTTAAAAAAAATTGTACTAGAACCTCATCTCAAGCCAGTCGCATCAAAAGTTAGAACACATATGGCATAGTTATAATATTTTGAAAAAGACTGGAATATTCATATCACCTTAGAATTACAGCAACATGTTAATATGTTAATTCAAAGTCAGAGCAGTGGTTGAATGAGCATGCCCCCCCCCCCCCCTTTCTTCTTTGACACATTGCTTGGAGTGATTGCAGGCCTGAGTGATTGGCTTTAGCAAAAAATTATGGATAAATAAAAATTTATTACAAAGTATATGAGCAGTGTTTAGGAGCAGGCGGTCCTTAAGTACAGGTCCCTGCACTTCAGGGGGCATTTCATGAAAGTTGGCAGCACTGACTTAATTGTCAGTGCTGACAATTTCAGTGAAATCCTTGGTTTTGATTGGCTGAAAGGCTGTCAAAGGCCTCTGACTGTTACTGTGGTAACTGTCAGAGAAAGTCAGTTGTTGGTGCTGACAACTTTCATGAAACGATTCCCCGGTTTCAATAGAAATACTATTCAAGGGAACTCAAGCTTGTGGTTTGTATAGAGAGTTGGCCTTTCTACACATGTGCTCGCAAGAGTTGAGTTGAATGTAAAAAGGCCTACAAGCTCAATTGTATCACAACACTGTATGGATGTTGATCATTTCAAGAACATTTTACAGTGAAACCTGTCTACAGAGACCACATCACTTAAGGGAGGTAAAATTAGTCGTAAAGGACAAGTCCAACCCAACAAAAAGTTGATTTGAATAAAAAGAGAAAAATCCAACAAGCATAACACTGAAAATTTCATCAAAATCGGATGTGAAATAAGAAAGTTATGACATTTTAAAGTTTCGCTTAATTTCACAAAACAGTTATATTCACATCCTGGTTGATATGCAAATGAGGAGACTGATTACGTCATCCACTCACTATTTCTTTTGTATTTTATTACATGGAATATCAAATATTCTAATTTTCTCCTCATTGTCAAGTGAAACAGCGATTAATTCCTCCCTGAACATGTGGAATTAGCATTGTTTAATATTATATGCTTCAGTCAAGTTGGTCCTTTTTGTCATATCTGTAAAAAATGAAATATTGTATAATTCAAACAATAAAAAACAAAAGAAATAGTGAGTGAGGGACATCATCGTCTGCATGTCACTGAGTTGTGCATATCACTGTTTTGAGAAAAATAAGCGAAACTTTAAATTGTCATAACTTTCTTATTTTACATCCGATTTTGATGAAATTTTCAGCATTATGCTAGTTTTATTTTTTTCTATTTATTCAAATCAACATTTTTCTGGGGTGGACTTGACCTTTAATAAGCAGGTGGACTTTAAAGACAGGTGGTCCTTCTATGTCCGGGGGTCACTATATCAGGTTTGGCTGTAATAGACACCGTTCTCACTCTTTTTCTAAAACTAGTTTACTGGAAACTAGTTTAACGCGTAGTGAGAACGGTCGAAGCAGTCTTGGAAGCGATCTTCCAAACCAGTTCGGAAAACCACCTCGCGATGTAGTTTTTAAGATCACTTCGCCTCGGTAAACTGGTTTTAGCGCAAGTGAGGACACAACCGTTCTTCGTGAAGTGATCTTCGCATGTTTTGAGCGCGCTACTCCACACGACAGGTGTAGAATGCCTACATTGTGGTTTCGAATTTCACGTGAAACGTGTCGCCTTACTGAGAGCGTTTCCATAGCAGCAAGATCGCTTTATGTGAAGTGATATGGAAAACTACTTTCATGTGATCAAGTAGGAACGCTAGCAGAGCGATCTTCCAAGCTGGTTTCCTGAACCGGTTTCCAGTATGAATGTTTGAGAAATCGTAATGAGAACGGTGTCTTAAAGGTGTACTTCCCTCCTCTTTGGGGGGCAGGTTACATGGCACAACAAGAAACAAGGACAGACGGGGGTATTGGAGGATGTGTTGCAAAAGATAGTGATGACTAATAGATGAAGTTCATAGTCTGCCCGGGGTCTGATTCCTCAAACTACTCTCATGTGTGTGTATTTTGGCGTAATGCATGTGTCATCGTGCTACCAGTGACAGGACACTGGTCATAGATTTGACCTACATCTTAGAAATGAATTAATGAGAGTCCATTTGCATCTTTTCCTGTTTCCTGTCATACCGATATCGTTGAGGTGGATCACAAACGATAAATTGCAAGATACAGGGGAAGAATGTTTTCCATGATGCGTTTTCAGACCGACTCGAAAACCAAGAATACCAGGTCATCTCTGATCGGGAAATTTACCCTGAAATCGTTCCTGATAAAAAATGTAATAAAAATATTAATAGGCATTTATTTGGCGCCATCTATCTAGAAATATTCTATTCCGAGGCACACAAGAAAAAGAAAGAATGAGAGAGTTTGGATGAGTGTGAAAGTACCAATAACTCATACTGATAGAATACATGTAGATAAGACTTCAGTTTAGATTTGAAAGTCTCTAGTGATGATATAATTCTTAGATTCAATGACAAATTATTCCAAAGAGAAGGTGCTGCGGCAGAGAAAGCTCGCTCACCATAGGAAACGTACATGTTTTTGGAGTCATAAGAAGATGCTGGTGCGATGATCTCAGGCTACGAGCTGGTGTATAAAGGCAGACAAGGGCTTGTAAACATTTTGGTGCCACACCATGTAAAACTTTTCAAGTGAGAAGAAGTATTTTTAAATTCTATATGCTTCCAGATTGGCAACCAATGTAACTTTGGGAGAATTGGATAAATATGTTGAAATACCATGTATTTTTGCCAGTGTTAAAAGCAAGTTTCTTTTTAATATCCCTGAAATAAAATACTTTATGTAGGTAGGCATATTTATAAAAATTGAGACGACTAACGCAGGGTGTTCTTGCAGTGTGAAAGAAAATCAGGAGAACTTTCACATCACAGCAAGTGTATGTGCTGCCGCTGGGCACTGTGAATGGCACGCCTCGTCTGCTATTGATACCATACTTCACATGCTCACAACTTTGGGCACCTACCCGTGAAAGTGTATGTTTCAGGGGTGAAATTTCCCTGAGCCGCAGTGTGATAATTTTCTTTTCCCCTGGTACCCCCACAGACCAGGCTTTGTTGCACCGTGTGGTCTTGACTTCAACACTAGCCCTGTTCTTTCTTTCTTACTCTGTCCTCTCTAATAACTTTGCCATTGGTCCTACATGTACCCCATCCTCAATGGACTGGAATCCTTGAGCTGTAATCATTTCACCTGGATCTCACAAATAGGTTTGGGTTGAGGAGGGGGGCCTACTCCCCTCCCTCCCTGCCTTCCCTCACACCAGCCTCTACTGTCAGTCCTTGCCCCACCCTACTCGCTCTGATTCCACTAGACATGCTCTAATCATGTCACCCGAATGGCTTGACCAGACCAGGGTCATAATGTGTTCTCTACCTCCAAAGTGGTCTTATACCCCCTTCCCTTCCCACCTCCCCAACAATGCTCTACCATTGGTCCCCCCCCCCCCCCCCTCTCCCACTGGCCTGGATTCTGCAAGACCAGCTCTAATCATTTCACTTGGATCACTCAACCAGATCAGGATAAATGTGTTCTCTAGCTACCTCAAAAATGGTCCTTCCTGTCTCCCACCTCCCCAACAATGCTCTACGATTGGCCCTTACCCCGCCCCACTGGCCTGGATTCCACAAGACCAGCTCTAATCATTTCACCTGTATTGCTCGACCAGATCAGGATAAGAGCATGATCGGTTAAGGGTAAGCACTGAGGTGAAAAAAAATTTTAAAGGTATTTCTATCAAAATTGCTTTTAAATTAATCTTTGATTTCTCAGGTTTCAAAGAACTTAGTTTCATGAAGATTGATGATTCCGAAAGTACTGGAATAGTCCATTTTATTCATGGGGGTGCTGTTACCTCTCATCACGGACGGACATTTTTACTCAAATTAAATTCACTCTAGTTTTGTTGTTTTTAAAGTTACTCTAATTTGGTTTGGATGTTCTTGCACTCTGAACATTAATCTATTATCAAACATAAATTAGTAGGAAAAAAATATTGGGAACTCATTTTTTTTGGTAGGTGTTAACATTTCCATTTTGAAATTTCCGTCCGTGATGAAAAAAAAGATGAAAAGTTTTTTTATTCTTTATCAGAATAGAAATAAAAAATAAAAAGGTGTAGAGGTATCTCACTAAATACTGTACATCATTTTATTTGAATATAGCTGAAATCCATACATTTTATCCATATCATAAACTCAATCCAAAATGATCACGGACGCACATTAATTTCATCACGGACGGACAAAGTAAATTTACTCAAATTCAATTCACTCTAGTTTTGTTGTTTTCAAAGTTACTCCAATTTGGTTTGGATTTTCTTGCACTCTTAACATTAATCTATCATCAAACAGAAATTGGTAGAAAAAAAATATAGGAAGTAAATTTTTCTGGTAGATGTGTCCGTGATGAAATTAATGTCCGTCCGTGATCAGTTTTTGATATGGATAATATGTATGGATTCAGCTTTTTATTCTTTATCAAAATAGAAACAAACATAAAAGTGTGTAGAAGTATTTTACTAGACACTGTACATCATTTTATTTGAACATAGCTAAAATCCATACATTTTACGCATATCATAAATCAATAAGAAATTATCATGGACGGACAAGTGAGCAATATACGCAAATACTGCTAATACTGTGGATTGATCCATGCAAATGGGAAACTTTGCTGAGCAATTTTCAATTTGCAGTGAAAAATGTCACTGAGAATTATTCAGAACTCAAATGGATGGAAACCTACAACTCTTTCACAATTCTTTTGTGGTATCTTTGTTTTGATGTTATTGGGGCTAAATTGTTGTCAGGAAAAATTGTTAAACATAATTGGAATGCAGATAGAGTTGGAAAGGTACATGTGTGTCAAAAAAGCAGGAAATAAAATATGGCAAGTACAAGTCCAAAGCTGTAGATTTAATCTATTCAAGCTTGCAGAAAGTGATGGAAAAGAAGAAAGTAGAATGCATAATCTGATAAGTAGAAAAATCTTCAATTTTTCCATGTACAAACCTATGGATTCACAATGCTTCTAACAGAACATGACATTACGGTCATGAGGCTTGTGAAAAGGACAAGAATACCTTTTTTCGAAGTCCATTTTGGAGCTAATTTTAAGCAAATTGCTTATCTGGTAAACTGTTAAAATGCATACTATTTTAAAGCTTGCACTGCAGTGTTTAGAAGCATAATAAGCTTTTGATTGGTATATGAATTATCAATTTCAATTTTGGATTCGGTCAGAGCCTAAATACATGAGGGCTGTTGATGTTATGGGGTGTCTCCACTTTAATATGGACAAAAGATGAATTTGAAGAGAGCCTCTGACAAGTGTTGTGGTCATACTTGATCCACCAAACAAGCATAAGGATCAGCAACCTTTGAATCTTTTGGATTTAGTTAATGAACCTAAAAACATCTTTGCTCTTGGAAAATTAATGCCTAAAAATGTATTAACATGTATCATCATGATATATCATAAAAATAGTTGTATCAATATGATCATTGATCAACTAGATGTTGATTTGGTACCTACTAGTATTCTATAATTTGAAAGAGAGACAATATGCATTAGGACATTCTTTACATTTGATTTTGACAAGAGCTGTGTTGAAAGCAATCATATGTCTAGATTATACTGTGCGTCTAGCATAGAAATCAAGTTGCTACAACTTAAATCAAGTTGTAGCAACTTGATTGTGCAACTAATACTGTTTAATCATATTAAAAAATGTACAAATCATCAATAAAATAGCATTTATTCCCCCAAAAAAGTAATAAGAACTTCTTACAAGGTACTTCCAATGTATTTTAATTGTGTCCGTCCGTGATGTCCGTCCGAGATGTCCGTCCGTGATGGAAAATATTTGCAATTCTCTCAGAAGTTTGATATTGGTTAAGAATTCAATATGCTGAACATAGAAGCTAACATACCTGAGTGTTAGTTGCATTAACAATTATTAGTCAATGTTAAGCTGTTTAGATAGAAACAATAAAAATGTACAAAAATTCTGAAAACCACATTTCTATCATGTCCGTCCGTGATATGGCACATTTACTGGATATCTATGTTTGTAGGTAACCATGACAACAAACTTTTTTTATCATTCAGCATACTTTGTCCTACCCTTCTCTATAAAACACAAAGGAACCTTGTTCAGCTTATTCCTAATTTGTTACAAGCCTTCAAAATTTCCTAAATCTATCAAATGTCCGTCCGTGATGAACCGATCACGCTCATAAATGTGTTCTCTAGCTACCTCAAAAATGGTCCTTCCTGTCTCCCACCTCCTAACAATGCTCTACGATTGGCCCTTACCCCACCCCACTGGCCTGGATTCCACAAGACCAGCTCTAATCATTTCACCTGGATCGCTCGACCAGACCAGGGTCATGATGTGTTCCCGACCTGGTCTCATTAATTCACATTATGGGAGTGCTAGATTACTCAGATGTTATTGCGCTGCTGTTGTAGGGATGGCCACGGCCATGCATAGGAAAGGCTGTCACTGGTATTACAAGAAGTGCTGCTTCACATCCGACAATGAACCTTACACCAAGGAGAACTTTGCCATGGATTATAATTATTTGGAGTAAAATTCACCAAAGGATAACTATGGATGTTAATTGACTGCCATCAGAAGATGTACCCTCCATCCAGTTGGTAATATTGACATTTTTATATTGTGCTATAGGCCTATAAATTAGTAAGCAGCTCATTGTTTCTCTCAATGGCAAACGTTTCCTACAGGGACATTGTATGCATGTTATCGTCCCAACCTACACAAATTTTGAACCTCGGTTAGTCCCTTCTGCACTCCCCCAACAACATTTCTATTGAGGCCGAGGGAAACAATAGGTGGGCGTTCAAGAGATAGTCCAATTCAAGAAAACTGTATGTTAAGAGACAGCTAAAAGGAAAAAAAATATTACTGTGGCCATAGGGCCCAGGGAGAATATTTTTTTAAAGAGTTATTAAACAGGAAGTATGACAAACTTGACCCCTTTTTGAGGGGGAGGGGCAGTGGGTTTTTTGTGTGTTTATTGTGTGTTTTTTGTTGTTGCTTTTTTCCTGTAGTGTAGCGCTGTTGTCTTCTCCCCCCAGAAAATATGCATTACAATGATACCTCAGTGTTCAATATGGCTGCTGTTCAATAAATTTTAAAAGATGGTGCATCATAATTATCCAGATCATAGGATGATCTCTCCAGTTCTGTATTTCGGTCTCCCTCGCTATTTTAATGGATTTTTCTAGAACATAATTGAGGGCTGAGCATAGTTTGTGAGTCATGTGATGGAATGGTGTGTCAAAGCGCATTCCCTTTCCATGAATGATGAGGGTTTTGCAGTGATTAGGCAATGTGACTACTAGTCAATTGGTTTATAAATCAGTGTGCTCCATTTCAGCATCTGCTATATGGTATAGTTCCTTCACTCTCTCTAACCTCCTCTCTCTCTTCTCTTTTCTCTTCTCCTCTTCTCTTTCCATCTGAATTTGAATCTTTCCCTTCCCATTCCCTCCCCTTTCTCCCTCCCTCCTTTTTTCATACAATACAAAGATAGTTCTTGATAACCTGAAAGCTTTGCCAGAGCCTTGCCAGATGTATCAACAAATTAATATGCAAATGGATTCCAAGTATTGTGTTTTTACCAGGTGAAAGGAATACCTTGTCCCTGTTTATATATGTAGGTTCCCATATGCATCAATATGGATCAAAATTGGCCTATTTGTTGACATTCACTTAAAAATCATTACGATAACAAATAAATGATTTGCAAATTTATGTTTACTGTAAAATGCCAAAGGATCTCTATTTGGGTACCAATTTTGGTAGCGAATCCCTCTTCATGAAATTGTGTTTCAAGTTAGCCAAGGTTTCAAAGAATTCCACCCAATATAATGATGATATTAATGATAATCCAACAACAGTGGCTACTTGTATAGTGTACAAGTCTTCCTTTTGGTGCTTGTGGCACTTCAAGAAAGTAAATAAATGTATTCACACATGAAATTATTGATAGAAAAAGTGGCTTAAATACACACTACTTGTGGGGGTGTAAAAGGGAGAGTGTACAAGGCTAGATCATTTAAGGGCAAGTATTTCGATTAGGAGAGAAGATCTCATCCTAGGTCACATTCACTTACTTTCAATTATAGATAGGACATTGATACGGGAGATAAGTGAAAGAATTTCAAGATAAGATCTATACACACATGCTCTCTATTGGAACACCCAGCTCACAGACTTAGACCTTCATCAGTCTGTTTTTTAGATTTTGGTATTTATTAGGGGATTTGAGGATGTGCCATTTACTCTACATCTTCTACCACATGATATACAATGGTACAGATATTTAAAAAAATTTAAACAACACCTTTGTAATGTTAACTAACTATATATCTTAAATCCCTCAAAATACTGCATCACATACATGTACGGCAATGGCCCCAGATAGATTTCTTTCTTGGGGGGGTATATTTTAAAACAAATTCAGAAGTGAGGGAGCAAAGCGACAGAGCATTTTGTGGCACTTTTGCATTCTTTAAAATGAAATTGAAATATATCGTCCATTCTTTTGGTTGAAATTTCAGAAATAAAATGTAAGTTTTCAACATTTCTGGAGGACAACAGCCCCCCCCCCCCTTCCTTCTATGTACAGCCATGCATGCACCCAAGCAACAGGTTAATAGAGAATGCCCTTTCCACACCTGTTTTGGACTGCAGCGGGTTCACATCTAACAAAGATTGTTTATGACTGCAATTTGACTGTGGTATGAAAGTCTAATGCTGTCACTTCTCTGTCATGCGTTATGACTGTCTGCCCCATTCAGACAGCATGAGAACTTTGTATAGCCAGAATGCCTGATAGGCTTTTATACATGTACATTCTTCTGGGACCCTGTTACATGAAACTTAGTTATTGATCAACGGTCTGAATTATACAATTGATTGCATCATTGAATATTGTGTATGAGCAGTTGCAAAAATCAATCACATGGTGAATTGTTAAGTTTTATGTTACAGACAGAGGTTTGTCAAATTCACAGATAACGATATTAGTATTATTTCATAATGTGAACTCTCCTTGAAGATGATGTTGTATTTTATATGATTATATTTTTTATGATTATGGATGTTGAAAATTTCCAATGAACAAAAATAAAAATCTGCAATGATAATTTTTTCGCAGTGTAAACAGTTCTTGAAGATGATGTTGTTGTATTTTTAATGATTGAAAGAGATGCGTCATATACCAAGGACAATGACAAACTACAATGATCTACAATTATTAATTATTTTCTAGTGTGAAGAGTTCTCGAAAATGACGTTGTTGGTTTTTTTTAGGATTTACGTTATGGATGTGGCATGCACTAAGGGAAACAAAAATAATAATAATAATTTTCCTAGTGTGAACTGTCCTTGGAGATGATGTTGTTGTATTTGTCATCTTGGTGTAATGATGCTGTATGGCTCAGAATGATGATGATGATTCACAGCAGCTGGAAAAGAACACATCTCAGCTTCATTAGTCTGCTCTCCATGCACTCAAAATAATGAGGAACACTCAGATATTTCAATTTTTTTTATATCATTTCAATTGAATTCAGTTTATTTCATTTTCATTTTCAGATAATAAACATGAATATATACCGGTACATAAAGCAGAATAAACGTCATAATAGATACTTCTGTTACAACTTTACCAGTAATATACACAATTGATTGGTGAATAAAAATAAGCCGTAGTTTCAAAACACATTTTGATCATTGTAAACCATGGGAAATTAAAAGGAGGAGGGTGAATATGATCAAATATAGCAAACACATATACAATTTTTTTTTCATTTTCAGGGGGTTATTTTTCACAACCTACTGCCTAGGATAAGTTTTAACATTGCAGTGAATGGGGGTATTCTTGGGATTTTTTAAATATTATTTCTAGGGCTGTTTTGAGCATTTCGGGGGTAAAATTTGTCAGCGTTCATCTGAATCGTCGTATCTGTCAATTTACAAGTGCTATATTCTATTCATAACTAAATTTCTAGGCAGCAATTTATCTTAGTTTCTGAGAGATGGGGGGATTTTCACGGCGATGCCAAGCAAATTGTTGATAAAATGCGCAAATCCCATAGAAAATGTGTACTGTAAAAAAGCAAACAACACCTGCGCGCACTTAATATGCAAATGCGCGGTCAGTCAAACCGCTGATCTAGCAATGAATATTTTTAAGGCTGGGGAATTAAGTGTGAAAATTACAGTAAACTTTGAAGTCGATTTTCTCTGAAATGGGTTTGCACCATCGCATGTGTTATAAGACGGTTCGGATGACCGCAGACGAATAGCCAGAATGCTTGTGTGTTTTTTTTACCCCGATGTCCATTGTCTATTCAAAAAAATCAAACAAGAATAGCAAAGAAAGTTTCATCCAAATTGGATTGAAATGAAGAACATGGAATTATGCGACTTATGTCAACACGACGAAATTATTGTGATGTCACAAGTTTGAACGCTTTCATAACTTTGGAACATTTCCCCCCCGACTCGGAGCATGTTCATGTACAGGGTAGTGCACATTATTTATAGCAGAAGGGATGGGATATATCTCAACACTGATATGAAAAATGTCAAGGTTTACTCCATCACAAAAGATTTTTAGTCATGTTTGTTATTGGTGTTGGCACGTATATAGGCCTAATGCACTGAAAATTATTTGTTATTTAAATGAAATAAGGAATATAAAAAATGAAAACATAAAAAATGTTTACATCATGTATATGTATATCTTTAGTCTGTAGATTTTTTTTCATTCCATATCCTATTTTACCACCATTGGTACAGCTATTGATTTTGAAATTAGTACTACATCTTGGAGATGAGACTAGCATACCCTATTGCTCTGACCATGTACAACGTATGTACATGTAATGTACCTGTACTGGTTGGTGTGTCCTTCTCCATATCATGCCAGATATTTTCCACTGTACACATATCCATGTTCATGTATGTACAGTACAGTAACAAGATATTTTAATATACCATTACTTTCTCTTAATAGCCATCAATCCTTCCATCCATCTAAAATGGTCCCATCTATTCATTTTTCCCCTCGATTTTATGTGTCATTAGATATATATCAGTATCACTACGTAAATTAACCATTTGTAGCCTGTACTTTCTTCAGGTGATGGAAGATTTTCATTTTGCCCCCTCCCCCATTCCTTCCCCATCCATCTGTCAACTTCATGTACAAATGACATGCCCCAATCCCAAAGTTTTCCACAAACTAACTTTCTACAGTATGTACCATATCCTGTGTAATTCCAGTAATCTTTGAAATTGATGGTATTTTTTTTAATAGCTTGTGTTGCCCTTTTGAATACCCTCATCCCCTTCCCCTCCCCTCCCATCCCCTTCCCATCTACTTCCCTTTTCCTTCCATCCCCTCCTCTCCCCTCTTGTTCCTTTCCCCTCCCATTCTCTTTCCTTCCTATTCCCTACCTACCCTTCCCTTTGTTCACTACCATTCCCTTCCCTTTCCCTTCCCCTTCGTTCCCCTCCCTCTTCCCTTCCCCCTTCCCATCCCTTCCCCTCTACTTCCCTTCCCCACGCTTTCCCCTACCTACCATTCCCTTCCCTTCCCCCATCCCCACCCTTTTCTTTTCCCCTTCCTCTTCCCTCCCCTTCCCTTCCCCCTCCCATTCCCTTTCTCTTCCCCTTCTTTCCCCCATGCCCTTCCCTTCCCCTCCTTCCCCTGTCCTTCCCATCCCCTTCCCTTCCACTTCCCTTCTTTTCACCTACCATTCCCTTCCCCCCATCCCCTTCCTCGTCTTTTCCCTTTCCTCTCCCCCTCCCTTTCCTCTCCCTTTCCCTTCCCCTTCCCCTCTCGTTCCTTTCCTCTCCCATTCCCTTTCCTTCCCTACCCTGCCCTTCCCTACCCTTCTCTTCCCCTACCATTCCCTTTTCCTTCCCCCATCCCCACCCTTCCTCTTTTCCCCACCCTTCCCTCCCTTCCCCTTCCCTTCCTTTTCCTCTCCCATTCCCTTCCCCTTCCCTTCCATATCCCCACCCTTCCTCTACTTTCCCCCTTCCTGTCCCCCTCCCTTTCCTCTCCCTTTCCCTTCCCTTTCCCCTCTCGTTCCTTTCCCCTCCTTTTCTCTTCCTCTTCCCTCCCCATCCTCTCCCCTCCCCATCTCGTTCCTTTCCTCTCCCATTCCCTTTCCCTCCCTTCCCTGCCCTTCCTTTTCCATTTCATAATGATCCCATCACTTGTTTTCTTCTTTTTTTCAACTTCATAACTCCATGTATCATCCTGTATCATCCAATCTTAATCCCCTCGTCTTTGAAATCGAAGGCCATTCCTCGTCTTGCCCTCCAAAATTCTCGCCCAGGTTCAAGGATCGGTCGAGATGCCTACTGGAGGTGTAATAAATGACTCTTCACTCAAAAAATTTGCAATGCTCCGTTGAACATCTGCTGGCAAGTTGCATCGGATGACATTGAACGTAGTAACTATACCTCCACGGACATGTAGCCAGTTTGGTGGTGGTGCTATGGTGATTGGGGGGGGGGGTAGAGGTCGTGTTCACACTGCAGCTATTTTTGCATTTTGATGTTGTTTTATATTCATTTTAATAATTTGATGGGCAACTCAACGATGCATTTACCCCCAACTCTCCACCCCCCCCCCCCCCCCCCGATTCAGACTTGGACTATTCCATGCTTACAAGAATGACCGAGGCAATGTTTTATAGCGATGCATGTATTGTAGGCCTTCATACGTATGTATGTGCAAGGATGAGACAGATCTTTATTGTTTCGTGAATACTGAAACTTGATCATACTCTGCACTGAAACTTTGATAATAAATTCATCTTCTCCTGAGAATTCAGTGAATATGCAGGAAGTCCCTGTCAACAGAACTTATTTAATACGAAAATGATCGCCCTTGCCCTTCTTTGAAGTTTTTATTCATACACTAACCCATGGGTTAAACTGGTTTTGTCAGTATCATTTATGCCTGATTACCTCCTTGTGAAAAAGCTAGATGATAACAATGGTCAAAGATGTTCAAGATGGCGGAATATAAATGACAGCGTATAGGAATAGAATTGATATGTACTTTTGTGTATTCATGAATTGACTTTGAAGTTTCCCGAGGTCAAACTCAAAGCATCAATATGTGAATAAGGAATGGATGAAGGATGCCTTTTAATGGAAGCTGATCACACACCATGTGCAGGAGATAATCTGGATTAAACACATAGCCTACTGTATGTATGTCAGAATCAGATTTTTGGTGCATTTTATTTGGAGATTGACACTTTACTGCATCAGTTTTGTTGTCAATAAACAACATAGTTGAAGAGGACCTCTTGGTTTGTGTGTCATCAAAGGTATGGATTCTTAGTGTCAGGAATAGGATATATATATATTTTTTTTAATGTTTTAAAAGTAAATCCCGCCCATTAACAAGTTTGCAGTTGCAATGAAAATTTCACTTTATTGTTGAGATAGGCCTATTTACAGATTTTGAACATTTAGTCAAGTGCACAAAGTTTTGAATTAGCAGCACATTTGGTCATTTTGAATATAAATTTCTGTTGAATTTGTATTTACAATGTAGGTTAAAAGTTTTGGGACCAAAGAAAAAGTCCCATATTTTTTATTTTATTTTATTTTATTTTTTTTTTGGGGGGGGGCTCTACCCTCGACCCTCTTGATGCCCGCTAGTCTCTTTGCATGCTATACATGTACATGTGTTGGATAGTGGCACAAGCCGAGGCCTACGTGTTGGCCTAGGTATGTATGGCCCTTCAACAAGACTATTTGAGAACCGCTGATCTACATGTAGCGCTTACATAAATTTTAAATATCATTTAAATGGGTACTCACTACATATACATGTAGTTTGACAGAGCTCTGTTCTTCCCCCTCCCTCAACCCCTACCTTACCCTCCCCTAAAAAATCCTGTCTGAAAGGCACCACAGTGTGTTCACACAACTCTTTTATTCCTATTCCTACTGCAACCTAAAGTACACCTGAAAGAGGTTTCTTGGGCGAACCAAGAAAACACAGTGCTAACGGCCCAGCCAGACACAATGGTCTGAATTCATGAAGGTGGTTCTTATTCTTAAAACCATCTTTCAACTCATGGTTTATGCAGATTTCCTGTATAAATTATGCTTAATTTAATACCGCATTTATTTAAAAGATGTCCAATACTGATGCGCGCTTTTGTCACAGTGCGCCAAATTAACGCCTGTTGCCATGGTTAAGTACGCTATTTTATCAGTGAGTCCACTGTTTGAAGAGTGTACTCATTAATTCAAAACAGTGGACTCATGAAGCACGCATCAGCATTGGACATTTTTTGTTAACTTTGGGGTAAATAAGTGTAATTTATACAGGAAATCTGCTTAAACAATGGGTTCAACCGATGGATTTAAAACCACCTTTGTGGATTTGGGCCAATAAGGACTAGTTTTGTCCTGTTTACACTGCATCCCTGGTCGCACAATTTCTTGCTAATGAGAATGGGCTCAACTGTATACATCATGAGCCATATCATGATCATGTTCATGTAATGCATTAATGTGTCTCACTTGCCAGTTGCCAATACCATCTAGACACATTGACAAAGCAATAATCCACCTGAGATTAATAGATTAAAGGTCTTAATCTTGGCCAACAGGTGATTGTGGATTAACCTGTTCGTTTATGCATGCACACGAGATGTAGGCAAGTGGCATTAGTTCTCTCTTCTCACATGCCAAGAATCGACTACAGTTATTTGTTTTTGCTTGTTTGTTTTTTGTGAGTGATTTGTTTTTTTGTTGTTGTTGTTTTGTTTTTTGCTTGTTTTTTTTTATTGGGGGGGGGGGTCTCTGGCAAATTTTTGTTACTTTATTACATTTAGTACATACATGTATGTATTTCATTTTGATCGTACTCCGATGGGGGGGGGGTGTGTTTGTGGCGATTTTGCCACGCTGTTTGTTTATTTGTCAGTATATATTTAAACTTACAACAAATCTACAGTGTGGAGGTATTTTGTAACAGGACAAATTTTAAAATTAATTGATATACTCCTGTACATGTATATTTTAGCACTTTTGATGTCTGCCAAGTGTGCAGGGAAAAATAACGGTGACACGACATTTGCTAGGACTGTGACAATCGCTCCAGGCTTTATTTCTTCTATTAAAGATGTAGGGTTAGGGTTGCAATAGGGTTTTATGTTAGGTTTAGGGTTATGTTTAGGTTATGTTAGGTTTAGGGTTATGTTTAGGATAAGATATAGCGTTTAATCAAGGTTTGTGTGAAGTTGATCATTCCATTAATGTGTGGAATTTACAGCGGAGCAATCGTCGCCGGAGCAAATGTCATGGGACCAAAATTAGAGCTACATAGTACTTGCAGCGAGAAACCTGTGTAAATGCAGGTAAAAAAGAAAAATAAATTATGCAAGCCCCGATTGCACACTTTTTAGAGTTTCGTAACAGTGCAACTACAATGGACAGTTGGTTTAACATGTAGGCTGATTATGAACCCTATAGTGTATAGATGTTTACCCTGTCTGTAGCCTTCAATTGGACATTGAATTCAACCAACAACAGAATTATCAGACTAAAAAGCACCATCAACAATGAAATAACCATTCTGCAATACTATTGTGTTTTTCCATGAAGTATAAGCCATGGTCCTCTGGTCTTTTGATTAATCAGTTAGATATATATGAGAGCCCATACCCACTGTGTATAGAAATACATAACATGTGGTTTACAGTTCAGTAATTTCATATGAACAGTCTTGATTGCATGGGGTCTCTTTAGGTGGTTTCAAACGGCCTTGATCATAAGAATCCCCGTTAAATTTTAGGCTAAAAAATACCCATTAATTATTCCTGCATTCACACCGCCCCGAAACACCCTTCGGGATAAGTTCCTGAATTTACGAGCATGCGCAGTATGGTCTTATAAGCAGGCAAGGCGCGAGATTCAAAATCACTAGCCCAGCAGCCACCCATGGCGCCCGCGCCCAACTACACGCTGGGCTAAAAGTTCCCGTAAATTGCTTTCACATTGCCAAAATACCTGCGACCTTGGAAAAATCCCCGCGAAAGTTCTCGTAATTTTGACAAGTACCTACTATTTTGTGGGTATTTTCTTTCGAGGAGATTACGCGTAATTTGCCTTCACATTGCCAATATTACCTGGTATTTTCTGATCGGGGTAAATTTCCCAATCAGAAAATACCTGGAACTGACGAATTTCGAGGCGGTCTGAAACCACCTTTTGTTGAATGTTGTTTATCAAGATAGTTTGCCAGCTTAATGAAGAATTAGTAAGCATGAAATGAGACAGTCATTTTGGAGCAAGAAATAATTTGAAGTTGATGGTCAAGAGAAATTTATACAAGACACCAAACAACAAACAAGATATCTACCATGATTATCTTTGATGATATTGGTAAGAAATGATTTCAGTTACACGTGTACATTAATTACTGGTAAATATGAATATACTCTTTTGTCCCATGTGAGGAAGAACCAGTTTTTTTCCTGTCAAACATAGAGGGAGCCCTAGTCTTTCTAAAGAAGAATCACAGGCAGTGTGATTGTTGCTCTTCACAATATGAAATTCAGAGGTTTTGCAGCTAAAGATGTCATGAAAAATTGTTGTTTATTTGAAATTTATGTATCTGTGTTGATAGCCAAAGACTTCCAAATTGTCCAGAATTTATCATTTTGAAAATATCAAAAAAAATAAAACTTTGAGAAAAAAAAAATATCCATGACACTGAATACAAAATGCTACAGAAAAAATTCAAATCAGTCCGGTGTTTATTCCTTCTGATTTTGAAATGGTCGTCTGCTAAATAAATTGATGATGATGATGATGGTAATGATGAGAAAGAGGATTAGAAAGAGGATGAGGATAGTGGTGGTAAGGATGATGATGATGATGTTGTGGAGATGATGAGGATGAATGATGATAATGACGATGGGATGACGATGATGATGACGATGATAAATTGTAACTCTATGGAAATCCATCGGTGTCATAATTTTTTCTACAGGAAATTTGCACAATTTCCTTTGTAAACAAAGAGAAGCACAATGAATGCATGAATATAGTTTATATAAAATGTTTTGAACAAACATGAATAATAGTGACGTTGCTGGCCGTCCATAGTTGTGATTGATTGGATCAATCGCAACTCTTTGTAAGACGGGGCCCTGATGTTCATTAGTATTCATTTTATCTCTGGAATTGGCAAATAACTTCATCTTCTGGCAAAATTAATTTTATAATTTCTTCTTCCCCTCTCTCCCCTTCTCTATTTCTGCAGTACTGGGAGTGTTTGCAAGAAAAGTGATACAGCAGAGGACCCAGTTTGGACCATTTGTTGCCCCGCGTGTGCCCTACAAGATTGAACCAGACCCGTTTAGATTACTCTATAAGGTAAAATCTTTCACTTCTAAAATGAGTTAATTTGAGAGAGACAACAAATACCAACACGAAGTTGCCAGGGAAGGTTCTCTATAAATAGCCAAAATAGAAAATTTGTACATTCAAAAAGTAAAGATGTTAACAATTAACATTATCTTATCTCAAAGAATAATTCTTCATCATACTGTCAAATTTTGAAGTTGAAGAATTAAATAAGATAAAGATAGGAGAGTTCTTTGAAATCAGTTTTTCTGGACTTCTTTGGAAGTTTCAGTGAGATTGTACAATGTGCACATCTCATGCTTGAGTGAACCCAAAACTCCAAACCTTGTTTTCTCAGATTTTGAAGCTCTTTCTGAATTCCTTTAACATTCAATCAAGTACTTGAGTAGGTTATTGTTGATCAATTTTGACAAGTTATGGATCATTTTAGGATGTGATTTTTCAAGCTCAATAACAATCTCAACATTCATATTTGGCAACTTATTGTTGGTTTTGGGGTGGCAGGTCGCAATTAATAGTTTCTCTTCAGTCATTTGAGTGCAGATTTATCCTATTTTTTCTGCAATTTTAGTCTTTTCACATATGTATATCAATGCTCTTTGTAAACAGGAATGGATTATGAACTTAGTTTATATTTTACTTAATACAGCTGAGGGTTCAACCACAATTAGGTCTTTATCTTTAACCCAAACCATGTTTTTGCGCTACTCTGTGGCCGACTAAGCGTGTGTCACGGCAGTACGGCGACCCCCGTAGAAAAACATGAATGCTGCTCTCATGTTACACGTGTTGTAACGTAGCACCCGGCTTCCCCCCTGTGACCAACCATGTCAGCTCTAATCCCGCGGAAGCCGTCAAAAACCACAATTGTCGCGAGCAGCGCACCCCGGGAGAGGGGTCATGGGAGATAATCGGCGGAGATAATCTGGGTGATCTCCCCTCTTCAAATGTTGTCATAATCCAAGGGAAAGTGTTGATGAAGTGTGATGGAACAGTGCAGGTACAGGGCTTATTGGGATTTAAAGGTGAAGGCCGTGTAGGTATTAATTTCACACGTTCGATGGGGGCTTGTCTGAGCGCTGGAGAAGAAAACTAGGTCCATGTGCACTCTCCGACCCACCCCGGCGTGAGCGTTAATAGCCAAGCTCGTTAGGCGAGGGGGTCTGCCGAGAAACGTCATATTCAAGGTCATTATGATCTATTTCCTACGGATTCTTGGATTTAAGAGTTCAAAGTGGGATCTGTGCTTTTTCAGTCTTGTTGCACTTTTCTCCACCCTTTAATCTCTGATTAGAAACTCTCAGCCATGTTCTTGTGATTCTCAGCGCTTTCCATGTCCTTTCCTTTCCACTTTTATTCTTATGCTGTGAGTAGCCTATCTACCTTTTCTGCCCATGAGTTTGTAAGTTTACTTACTAATATTTACTGAAATATTTACCTGTTCAAAAATTTGAAACTGATTGAGATACCTTTTTGTTTTAATACTAAAAAAATGTATTCCTTTCTCGGTCAAGTTTTATTATTTATTGATTTTTCTTTGTTGATATGTTTTGAATGTCTTTCCCCCCTCATCCATAAATATCTTAAATCATTGTTTTTAAGGACTTGTACTGTGCATGTCTATGAGGGTAGGGAAAGGATTCTATTCTCTATCAAAACACCTCTTAGACTATAAATTTACAGAAGTATTTCATGTAAAAAGTCTTAAAATAAAGGGCAAAGTTTAAAATATATGTTTCAATCAAGGCATGAAAATAAGTAAGTTGTCAACAAATGTAACTTCCATGAAATGGCAAATTTATTCCTTTAAAAGTTTTTTTTTTCCTTTTTTTTTCCTTTTTGTGTGACTAGGACTAAGTTGTGGTTTGAGGTTTCCTTGTGGTTTGCTTCATATCCTATCCTCAACCTATACCAAACCCTGTTCATATTAGGCTTTAAAGAAATGGTCCGATCTGGACAGTTTTCATTTAGCCAGGGCAGGTAATTTGGGCTGTTGTGTGCCTGGGGAAGGAGGTGGAGGATAGCCCACCCCCCCCCCCCTATTAGTGTTCACATTTTGCGTTTACATACTCTTTACCTTTATGGACCCTTGATCTTGCCGTTGCATATTCCAACATTTCTCAGTCATACCCCGTTTACATTAGTTCCAAGTGGGTTTAATCTGATCTTGTTATATCTAGGCGCTGCTGCACCAGCCAGAGTTTGCTTAATCTTGAGATCTTAGCCCGATCAGCCCTCTTCGCGATTAATTTCGAGATTCTGGAAACTCCTCTCCACCAGCGCAAGAAGAACAATTCGTGCTCGAATGAGGTATCAATGCCTTATGGTCTGACACTGTGAATCTGGAGTGCATCTGCAATCTCGAAATTAATCCCGCAAAATATTGCGATGATTGCATCTCCATTACAAATAATCTTGAGATAGTTCAGATCGGATAATTTGCCGGATCAGAAATAGCGGGACTATTTGAAATCTCGGGCTGGTGCACGTGGCCCTATTGGATCGGCTTGAAAAAGAAAGGGACAATCAACTTTTCTAACAAATAAAATTGCTTCTAAACACTGGCTGCCTTGCAGTAACTGTCTTGTGTTTGCATTTTGGTACTGATTGTGTGCACCCTAAACTCCAAATCCCATGGTTTTAAGCACTCACAGACAGTTGTGAAATAATCACCAAACCAATCAGATTAATCTCTCTAATAAAATCATGAGAGAAAGGCTCTTGGCTGCAGCGATACCGTACCCTGAGCTTTCATAGTCATCAAGTGAGAATCGGTGACAGGTCGACAACAGAGCGCAGGAGACCTGCTGGTGACGCACCCCAATAAAAACATTACCCTTGCCTGCTATGAAATGAGTCATGTTGAATGTTAAAGGATTACGAATGTAGCTTTCTGGTATTTAATGTTGCGATTAGCATTCATATCAGAATGCTCTATACATGGAGAGAGAGAGAGCATTGTGAGCATATGATTTTTATTGAAATCTGAGTCAAGATTTCAGGTCGCATGATCAAGGTCAAAGGTCATTCAGGGTGAATGAACTTTGACCATGTTGGAGCATCAACCTATTTAACCAAGGTCAAGATTTTGAATTTGCAAGATATTCTTGAAAGTGTATTAAAGTCCCGAGTCTGAATCTTGCACAATGGTTATCAAGTATCAGCAAACTAGAATGTAATTTCAGGTCACTAGGGCAAGTTCAGAGGTCACTTGGGGTCAATACACTGGTATCAACTTACAACAAAACTTAACCAAAGTTTAAGATGATATTAAAATCTAAAGCCTTATAATCTTTTTAAGCTTGATATATTTGTTGAGTAAAAATGTTTGGTCAGAGGTCATTTCAGATCAATTTACTTTCATTAAAAAAATTAAGTTTTGTTCATTCTCTTATCAAATCAAATGAAACTCATGCGATAAGGTGTCATTGGATACCACAAATGATATTGAATGAATAAGGGGTTCAAGTCAAGGTCAAAGGTCATTTGAGGTCAATTACCTTTTGGTTTCATTAACAATTAATAAATCTTGCCCAAAAGTCGCAATTATGAAGGTCTGTCATCTCCTTCATGAATGATGAAAACTAGTTTTCAAGAAAACAGAACATTATGGCACCCAAGAGATAATCTTATCTCGGTATTGATATTTCAATTTGAGTCAGAAGTCTGATCAAGTTTATCTTTCATGTGAAAAAGTAGGGCAAAAAATCATTATCACTTAATTAAATGTGACATGCGAGTTTTCTGCGCAAAGGAAATTCTGAGCCTTATGAGGGTTATTTTAATCCCATAATGAGACTCCTTTTACTGATTGAAACAGCAAACGAGTTCCTGTGAATGTTATGTTCGGAAATGTGTTCCCATCAGCCCATCTTTGTTCCATCTCCCGATTCTAACCTGATCAATTCACATGAGGCGGTGCTGCACCAGCCCGAGTTTGCTCAATCTCGAGATCTTCGCCCGATCAGCCCTCATCACTATTAATCTTGAGATTAAAGAAACCCAATCTCCACCAGCGAAAAAGGGCAATTCGTGCTCGATCAAGGCATTGATTTATTATGGTCTGACGCTGTGAATAAATAATCCCGAGTCAAATCTCGAATGCGTCTGCACCTGCAAATTAGCGGGATAATTCGTAAATAGTGTGCTATTTTGCAAATAATAAAAGTCGACTTAGGATTGCAAGCTTGAGATTTATCCAGCGAACTATTGCGATGATGGCGGCTCCATTACAAATAATCTCGAGATTGTTCAGATCGGGATAATTTGCCGGATCATAAATAGCGCGATTGTTTGAAAACTCGGCTGGTGCAGACGGCCCTATGGAGCAGGGTTACATGTAGATTAATTCAAGTCCATTCTATGACTTGGTTACCCACTCCATTGGCCCGGCAGTGTCCCTTTCTGTGATTTTGGTAAAAAGAAGTTTCTAGATTTATTTTTCCCATTTCTACTTTAATGAAAATGTGAACTTTTTACTTGGCCCTTGCACTATACATAATGTAAAAGTAAAATAGTGAAGATCGCTTTGCCTTGTGAACTGGTTTTAGCGTAAGGACACAACCGTTTTCATGGAAGTGATCTTCGTACATTTCAAGTGTGCTACTCCACACACTTTATGTGGAATGCCTACACTGCGGTTTTGAATTTCGCGCGAAACTTGTCACCCCACTGAGTGTTCCCATAGTAACAAGGCCGCTTTAACGTGTTTTTAAAAACCACGTTCAGGTGATCAAATGGGAACGCTAGCAAAGCGATCTTCCAAACTGGTATCCTGAACCAGTTTCCAGTAAACCAGTTTTAGAAAGTTAATGAGAATGGTGTCTATAATCATTGGGTGATGAGGAGGTGCCTATCCGTAGAGGAGTGACATGATGCTGAAACCCCGGAGGGAGCGGGAAAGCCAAGATGATTGTCGAAACAGATTAGGAGGAATTAAAATCCCTGTCAACAATTATTGAATCTATCCTTTTAATATGCTCCCTTCTTGTAGGGATGGATAGGTTGTTCCAGTAGGTAGGATAGGTGTTCCGACTGATGCAGAGCTGCCAAGTATTACTTGTTTTCAGTCATTATTGGTGAAAAATTAGAAAGAATATTGATGGTTTCATGCAAATTTCTGATTTCTAAAGTTGTGTTGAATATGATTTTTCTGTGAAAATATTGGGTTTTTTTAACCAAAATACTGATTTTCAGCCTTTAGAATACTGAAATGTTCTTGATCAGGTTGGCATCTCTGCTGATAGAGTACATTCAGAAGAGAGCACTTGCAGGAGTGATTTCATGTTAAAGGGGAAGTTCACCCTGACAAATAATTTATTGTAAATATAGCAGAGAAATAATAAGAAATATTACCGAAGGTTTGAGAAAAATCCATCAAAGAATTAAAAAGTTATTAGAATTGTTGTTATTCGATTTGTGATGTCATATAATGCGAGCAGCATTCCTGCATAGTAAAATGGTAAAAAATCAACAAAATGTCATTTTCTCAGAAAATTGAAAATGGTTTTTACTCTGTACCTTTTGTATATCAATAGACAACTCATTTCACACCCGATCATGAATAGAAAACCAAAATAATTCATCAGGAACCATTAAAAAAATGAAATGCATGCATTTTATATTGCATTTATGGGGCAGGTGCTCGTTTATGACATCACAATTTAAATAACCTTCTTAATCTTTAATGAATTTTCCTCAAACTTTCACCAATACTTTTTGTTGTTTTTTTTTCTGCTATTTTTTACAACAAACTTTTCTTCATGGTGAACTTCCCCTTTAAAGAATGGGAGATATATTCACCTTGCAGGAGTAGGGGACAATTGCAATCAATTTTCAAGTAAATGTTGGGCTCCCAAAATCAATGATAAGTCTTGTAATTAATTTGCAAATTGCACTCAAATGCTGATCTGTTTCTATTTTAAGTCAAAATCTTTTTGCTGTAGTTGAAATTGATCTTTCAGTTGTAAAACATAAAATTTGCAATTGATTGCAAATATTTTCTTGCAACACTCTATTAGATAGGCTAAAGTGTTCCTAACTTGTTTGAAGGGTAGGGTGTCCAGATGGGGAGGGAGGAGGTTGAGACATGGTGCCAGTGGGAATTGAAGGAGCAATAATGACTGGGGGGGGGGGGACTGTTCACCTATGTGTGTATCTGCAGATTGCACTCATAGGGTTAGTGTAAGGAATCCCGGGGAGGGGGGCATGGGGGCGGGGCATTTTGGTGTGGAAGGGCATGGAATGGCAAATGAAATAAATACAGATGAAATGTAGTTGAGAGGGAGGAGAAGGGAGGGGGGTATATTGATGTGTGGAAACCTTACTGGGGATTTGACAAGTGAGGGCAGCAAACAATGTAATCAGACAGTGACCAAGTTAAAATTCATGTTAAAGGGGAATGAAACCTTTGGAACAAATAGGCTTGTGTCGAAACAAAAAAAATCAAAGAATAAGAACAAATAAAGTTTGAGAAGCATCGGACAAATAGTGAGAAAGTTATGAACATTTGAATATTGCAATCACTAATGCTATGGAGATCCTCCCATTGGCAATGCGACAAGGATGTGTGATGTCACATGTGAACAACTTTCCCTTTGATGGACTATAAAATACCCCCAAAATGTCTCTTTTTGCTTTTATTAAGGTGATACAAACTCTTTATCCATGATGTATTCTTTAAAAATGTGTATTACATGCCCTCCTATAGAAAGAACACATGATCTACTGATAGATGTGATAAAAGAGGAAGTTTAAGTGAAATATATACTAAAGTAATGGGGAGAGTTGTTCACAAGTGACATCACACATCTTTGTCGTATTGCCAATGTGAGGATCTCCATAGCATTAGTGATCGCAATATTCAAATGCTCTTAACTTTCTCATATTTTGTCCGATTTTTCTCAAACTTTCGTTGATCTGTTACTTTGATTTTCTGTTTTCACACAAGCTATCTTGTTCCAAAGGTTTCATTCTCCTTTAAGCAATGTAAATGATAACTACAAAATTTATTAATAAAAGATGAAGAATGCTTTTAAAAAGGTATTTAAAGCATGTCTTGATTTTTTGACACTGTAAGTCCAAAAATGCATTTTTAGGCATTTTATTCCAGTTCAATAATAGATTACATGACTGACTTATTTAAACTGATGTATGAAATATATTTTATTTCATCTCTTATACATGTATATAAAACCACTTCTCAAGCATGGAATTGACATTAATATGGGGTGACCTTGTATTTAAAAAAATCCATATTTTATTGCTGTTTATCAAACCTCTCACACTATTATGAGAGCGTGTGAACACGTCCTTCGTTGTGAAGTACGAAAGCAACGCATTTGACTCATAGTTGTACACACTCTCCCTAGAGGTATCTCCAGCTCATTGTTTTTGAAGACCTGTCAAACACAAAAGACCCCCAAGTCTAGGATTTGTTGTCATCTTGTTTTAAAGGGAGTAATCACTCATTTCGTTTGTATTGTATTTTATCAAATATCAAATATTTCTTATCTTTATCTGATAAAAGTATAAAACATGATTTTGATTCTCCATGAACATGTGGAATTACCATTATCCTATTTTCATCATTGGTCATTATATGCAAATCTACCAAAATGTTAATATTTCACATTTAAAAAAAAAGAGAAAGAAAAACAAATTGTGAGTGCATGGCATGTTCAGATCTCTTATTTGCATATCACCATTGATGTGCATATATCACTGTTTTATGAATCTGATAAAACCTCAAAATGTCAAATACGTGTTTGTTTTTGATGAAATGTGTCAGTGTTTATGTTTGTTTTATTTTTGTCAGTTCGAATCAGTTGATGTTTTGGTGCATTTGACATAAGTGTCTTTTACTTCCAGACACCAGATTTTAAGGTGAAGTGGTCATTTTAATTATTAAAATATGTTTATTTCTTTTACTGTATATTATGCCCACATGTAGTTGTATGTTTTCATTCAATTTAACTCTGTGACTTCACAAATGGAGGATGGGGATGGGATGGTTGCATGATATATATAATCGGGCAGGCATTATTAAACATTGCAAAAGTCCAAAGTTTTAACAAGATTAAGTTGCAATGCATTCATTTTGATTCATAATATGAGTAAATATCTCTTGTAATTTCTCTCTCTGGAAGTTACAGGGGATGATGATGCTGATGCATTAGATGAGATTGAAACCTGTATGCATACTGTTTATTTTTAACATTAATATGAACTGATTTCCAAGGGGCTATAGCACAATTCTAAAGTTCAATTCGGAGTATTCCATTGATACTAAGTACGCCGCCCAATCATTAATTAACTCCCAAATCTGAGCAAGCAGACCAATCGGAGGCGTAGAAATGTCAATCCCCTTGGTCAAATTGGAGCAAAACAATCAAATAATAGGTGCTTGTTTGCATTTCCGAAGTCATCATCCAGACGATTTAAGCAATCAAGGAATCCAACGATTACCTGGCGCAACAAGTCATCCGCAATCAGGCGCAACGGCCGCTCGCAAATGTATCGTAAATCAATTCCCTGGGAGCAAGTTTGCCGGGGCTGAATCGATGGCTCTGTTTTGGAAAACAAAACGTCCATGTGCAAGAATCGCACGCAATTATTCAACATTAACCAGCCAAAGTGCAGGCAAGCGAAACCGTTTTCCCTTCCTCTCACTCCAGCAGGTTTCCCCCCAATAAATATCAAATTTTTTGGAGCAAATTGACTCAACAAATGGAGTGTAATGTCAGGCTTCTCCTCTCTCTGCTTGCCTCTGGCCCTCCGCTCTGATGCTTCTCCGCCGCCGTGACCGACCGCTTTCTCTCTCTCTTCTGCGTGGCGTTTAGCAAATAATTTCCCCGGTTTATGAAATGAGCGAGAGAGGGTATAACAGGACCTGAATTGCCGTCTCCCTTTCCTGCCAATTTTATGGAAATCTTTGTGGTATTGATTATTTCAGGCAAAGAGTAATTCCGCTTCCTTCGAGCTAGAAGTAGGAGTTCAGAGTGGCCCGGTGGCTGGGAACAGAAGAGAGTGCAGGAGCTTGCAGAAGACACCACAATGCCCCTTCCTGCACGCTCATCATCCATGTTTTCTGCATTTCATTAAAAAAAATTGTCACGGACCACATACTTGGGATGTTATCCTGTTTTTAATCTGAAACCGAAGCAATTTAAGCGCCTTTAAGTGTTTTCCATGCGAGGAGGAAGGACTTCCTGATGGTGCACTGTAGGGTGAGATATAGGTCATCCATTGTTGAATGGGTCTGCACATTTTCAGGAAAAAAAGAGGTTGAGAGGGAAGTGTCACTGGAACATGATTTTAATTTCATGAGATCATTCAGTACTCTACCACAGCCTTGCGTTTTCTCTCCTTTTGGAATATTAATTGACAAATCGTGTATGAAACTTGTTTATTTGGTGACATATTGAGGGGTGAGCTTTCAACCAATCACGGCTCTTCATACAAGGATTAAATATGCTGATTATTTAACAAGTTGGGCTTGTGTTTCTTCACCTAGCAACAGAACTCCATATCAGTTGCATATTGAACCTTGTCGGACGTTACTTCCAGGGGATTACGCAATCTCAGTACTTCATTGCGGTTTCTGATGGTAAGTTTCCTATTGGCGAGACTTGCATGGAAGTGTGGATGAAAACCTTCCACTGTTCTGTTGAACTCACCTATGGTGAAAGATTTAGCCAATCAGTGATCACCATGATAGGAATGTTTGTAAAAGTTGGTTTTCCTGTACCTAAAGTAATACTTCGTACTTTTTTTTTAAATTAGCGGCAAGGGGAATTTACTAACTGTGTCAGTTTTTAGTAGCTCACAAAGCAGTCCTTTGAGCATCTCTGTCCCCGCCCCTCCTCTCATCGTATTCTCATTGGTTCTGAAAAGTGTGATTAAAACTGTTTTATTTATTTGGTGAGTTTTGCTGGGTGTTGGCTTTCAACCAATACTTTGTACTAAATTTTGTGTGTGCAAGGAACACAAATTATGTCCCATTTTGGGGAGTAGTTCTTAAAGGTAAATTCCAGTTTTGGGAACGATCTCAAAATGACTTTTTACAGAATTTAATATAATGATCACCAAAGTGTCTGTTTGTATGAATAAAAAATATGTGCCAAAGGATTCTGGAAGAAATTGTGTAATTGCTGAGAAATAAGCAAAATAAGCACGGATTCGGTCACTTCCGTCGGGTCTTTATTCCAGCAATAATAATACACTGTCTCACGTGTGCCTATCTGTGTTGGCGATCTTCAGTGTGATCGTTTTAGCTAGATATTATGATTTCACAAAGTTCAGTTTATGTAACTGTACCAGATCTAGATCCACGATGATATATCAATACTTTACCTTGGTTTTACAGACTTTCTCACGAAATCAGTGTTTTACTGCAACTACTGTAATTTAGCTTTAAAGCATTCCTATGAGACTGACTCTTTGCCCCCTCCCCCAACCCCCTTCTCTCATTGTATTTCCCTTGGCCGATATTCACAAATGGATATTATAGGTCACATTTTTGTGTGGTTGAGAAAATGTATAAGAAAAGGGTGAAGGATGTAGTTTGAGAATATACACAGATGGCATAAAGACAGAACAATCCAAAAATATTTAAATTGTTTACAGTTTGAGCTATAAATTGACACAAAGGCTATATTAGATTTGCATTGACGAAACATTTTATGGATGATCGCAATTTCATTATAGTACAGAAGTTGAGACTCAAATTGTGATAGACTATTGATTCTCAAATTTATCATGCAATATTCATCAAATCATGAAGTTCTTTATCTGTAGAATACATATTTGCACTTTTTGTTATGTTTTGGATGCGCTCGACTCGGCTATCGCAAAAATCAAATGCGATGGGATGAAGAAAAAAAGAACAGGAATTGGTGATTTACTCCATCTAGTGGAATGTCTCCGTTTAGTTTAGTGTTTGATTTGCCTGGCTCTAAGCAAGATTACCAGACACAATTGAGGAGAGAGTTCAAAGTTATATGAGTATTTCTTACATGGAAGAGGAACATATTAGAGGTGAACAGGAGGATGGGAGATGTATGGATGGGTGGATGGACGGACGGACGGATAGATGAAAAGAGGGAGTTAATTAGGAATCGCTTAAAGGTGAAGTCCAAAGACCTCAAAAAGTTGATTTTATTAAAAAGAAATTAATCAAACAAGCATAATGTGCTGGCAATATCATCGAAATTGGACGTAAAATACGAAAAGTTGAAAATTGTCAAGTTTTGCTTAGTTTACTCAAGACAGATAAGTGCACAACAATGATATGCAAATGAGAAAGTTGATGATGTCACACACTCACTACTTTCTTTTGTTATTTTTTAATGTAGTATAAGGCGAAGAATGAGAAGGAGGAGAAGGAGAAAGAGAAGGATTTAGGAAAAGGGGGATAAAAAAGGAGGTAGAACACAGGATGATGTATTTTTTTTACAAAGGTAGTATAAAAGGAGATTCATATATGATGTAGAGGGGATGCATAAAAATAACAAAGTTTCCAAGATTTTTATATTGTGATGCCACATTCAAGCAGCTACATTCCTTATATTTTATTTTTCTTATAAAACCAAATCCAAATGATGGGCATGGGTTTGTTCAGATTTCTGTTTTTACCCCCTTTCAAATTGCTGTATTAACTTAATATCCCCTTTTGAAATGTAATGTTGCCCCCCCCCCCCCTCCTTTCATTTCCAGAGAAGGATGGGGAGCAAGTGGAAGACAATTTAAAATTTAAAAAATTACTGAAAAATTAGGAAAATGTGTGCATATACATGGTTCCCAGTCCATCGGGGAAAATTATTTTCCTTTTTTTCCAGTCAGGGTAAAACCAGAGAATTCGATATAAAAAAAATACCTCAAATCAGGGGAAAATGTCTCAAATGAGGGAAAAATCTGGGAATTTTGATTGGCCCAAAAGTCGAAAGCACGGTAGTCAGTCAGACTCTGTTATATTTTGTTGCATTCAAAACAGCATCCATTGAATGACTGGTTATGGTGGTACTGATTAGTTTTACATTATTGTTTTTATACTGAAAGTCCATGTAATTCATTGCAACAACTATGAAAACATGGGAAACTGGGAATGGGTTTAAATAATTATCAGGGAATTTTTAAACTTCATCAGGGAAAAATCAGTGAATTTTGTTTTCTTGAAAAGCTGGGAACCCTGATATAAGAGCATGGGAGTCTTTTTGGTAGTTTTTTTTTTAAGCAATAGTATAGCCAGCCATTTGTGCTCTTGTCGTTCTTGCTATTAAGATGTGCATGGGGAAGGAAACGGGTCCATCCTCCCACCCCCCCCCCCTCGTCTCTCTCTCTCTCTCTCTTTCTCACACACTTGTGCTCTTGACAGGATTGGTGTAGTCATGTTTTTTCGAGCTGGGGAAAATTACATGAAGAGTCATGCCAGTGGTTATCACTGACAAATGTTACAAGTTACTGAAAATGCTCACATTTGATTGGCTAAAACGAAAGTTGTCAGTTAGGAATCACCAACATGATGCTTCGTGAAACACTCGTTAGGGGAGCATTTTATGAAAAGTCAACCCAGTGATTTGCACTGGTGAATGTTGCGAGCTACTGAAAAGCCTTGCATCCGATTGGCTCAGAGCAAATTAGTGAGTGAAAATCAGTGATAAAGCTCTTCACGATATATACTCGCCTGACCTCTCTACAAAAAGCGTGCTTGTAGTATGTCTGGAAATCCCTCTCCCAAGTCGGTGAGGAAAAGATGTCTCTGTCTTTTATCTTGATCAACACGCTCACCTCACCCAAGGCGCCCTTAACTTTCGCCTGACATTGCCCTGCCAAAAATATAATAAACCAATCGTCAGATATAGAATTGCATTTCCTCTCCTGCTGAATACAGATTCCATGTACATGTTGCTCTTTATGGATTTATACAGGGGGGGATATTCACACATCTTTATCTTGCAAAGAAGCGTTGGTTTTTTTCTTTTATAAAAAGGAAAGAGATTGCGTGAGGGTGCAAAGCTCTATTGAACTTGTACTTTATCTCTGTCAGGCAGCGGTTATGTAACAGTCATGTGGATGAGAGCGTGAAGTGGACAGGGGCTAAAAATACACGTGAGAGACAGATGGGGGACTTCATATCCCAATGTCAGGCAAGGTCAGAGTTTACCAATAACTTTGAAGGCACGAGCCAATTGGGGGAGAAAATCATACGAGCTGCGTTTAATTTCTCTCTTACTCTTGCAAGCATCTATGCATGCACTCTCAGAGCCTCTGTCAACCCTTCCCGGCGAGGGAAACTATTAGGAGAGCTATTTAGCAGTGCATCAGCGCCAGTCGAGATTAATTAAAAGTGAGTGTGATTCATTAGGCATTGGGTGAGCCTCCGAATTGGATAGGGGAAGCCGACACCGCGTGCTGCCGCTGCAAGCCCCCATCGAAAGTGGAAAGTGTTTGAGCCGTGTTTTGGTCGGAGCGCCACGCTGTATTGCGGCCAGCCGGCGGCAGAGGCCTGGTTGGCCCAGCCAGCCCACGCGGACTCTTGGCCGCTGAAAGAAGGAGAGAGGTTAGTGATAGCAGCAGTTCTTTCCAGGTGACTTCCCTTTGCACTCTTAGACATCCCCTATTTTTTTGACAGATTACAGTCACAGAAATAGATCATACTCTGGTGAATATTCAAATGATAAATTACTATCATACTGGGCCTATTTCCTATCAAATTGTATTATTGCATCGAGACACCAGTATGTGGGATGCCACATAACACATCTCAACTTAACTTATTTTTTAAAAAAATTGTAGTGTATATTATTTCTTTTATTATATTTCATTATTAAATTCTGATATTTTTATTCATTCTTGTTCTTGTAATTTAAATCATTTCATTTATTAGATTTGATTGCATTTACTGCAACACCCATTTTATCCTTATCCATCTTTTTCTGATCCTCCTTCCTCTTGTCTTCCTTTTTTGATTTTCCTTTTTTCCTTCCCCCTTCTTATCCTCTTCTTCTTCTTCTTCTTCTTCTTCCTCTTCCTCTTCTACTTCTTCTTCTTCTTCTCCTTCTTCTTCCTCTTCCTCTTCTCTGTTTTCCCCCTTTTGCTTCCTCAACTACTATATCTTCTTTATTTTCATCAACCCTTCCTCATCATCCTCCTCCTGCACCTCCCCCATAGTCTCCTTATTTTTTCTTGTCCCTTCCAACTTCTATTGCCTTTATCTTCTTCCTGTACATCTACAATGTACTTATTCTTCAACTCTTTTTTTTGGGGGGGGGGGTTCTTCAATAAGCTAGTGTCCCCTTTTCCGTCCAACTTTTATTTCACAAAATCTCTTTTTCCTTTTTTTGTGTTCTTTGGATTCATACAACATGATCCTTACAGTGCATTATATTGATATCTTTATAAGAAAAAAAATGTATTTGTCGTACATATAAGTTGAAACAAAGTAAAACGTGTAAGAATCACTATGTCAAGGTTTAAGAAAGAAAAAAAATTCTCCTAATTCAATTGATTGACAGACTATTCATTTTGTACTGAACATACTGTTCATTTTGTAAACAATATCCAGGGATTGTTGTATTTTCTTTTATATACAGAATCCACACAGCTTGCAAATTTTTGTATTGTTAAAGGACAAGTCCACCCCAACTATTAGTTGATTTGAACAAAAAGAGAAAAATCCAACAAGCATAACACTGAAAATTTCATCAAAATCGGATGTAAAATAAGTAAGTTATGACATTTTAAATTTTCGCTTAATTTCACAAAACAGTTATATGCACATCCTGGTCAGTATGCGAATGAAGAGACTGATGACGTCATCCACTCACTATTTCATTATATGGAATGTGATATATTCTAATTTTCTCATTGTCAAGTGAAACAAAGATTAATTCCTCCCTGAACATGTCGAATTAGCATTGTTTTAATACTATATGGTTCAGTCAAGTTGGTCCTTATTGTCAAATCTGTAAAAAATGAAATATTGTGTAATTCAAACAATAAAAAACAAAAGAAATAGTGAGTGATGGACATCATCTCCTATCCCATTTGCATGCCACTGAGTTGTGCATATAACTGTTTTGTGAAAAATAAACGAAACTCTAAATTGTCATACCTTTCATATTTTACATCCGATTTTTATGAAATTTTCAGTGTTACATGTATGTTGGTTGGATTTTTCTCTTTTTATTCAAATCAACTTTTTGTTGGGGTGGACTTGTCCTTTAACATGCCTCTCCTGAAATATACAATTCATAAAAAGTATGGGTTATATGCATAGAACATGGAGAGTATTTCATAAAACAAAGAGTGAAAATCACTGAAATCATAAATTACCAAAATCCTTGCATCTGATTGGCTCAGAGCAAATTTGTCCCTAAAATCATAGATCATCTTTTTCTATAAACTCTTCAGTTTTCCCCTTCTGCTCTAAAAGGACTGATGATAATGTGGTTTAGTTTAAATCAAGAAATATTATTAAATATTCAAGTCATGAAAAAAAAAATTAATTCATGAGTTGTATTTTGTTACAATTTGATTATGCCCACAGCTATTTTGTATATTATTGTTTACAGCAGGAGACTTTTAGATTATTGACTTTTTTATACAATTCCTGTTCAAATTATATTCAGGTATTTTACATCAAAGAATATTTTTTTCAATAATGTTTAATATGCAATCACTTGTTGAAGGGCAGAAGTGTGTAAACATTGTAGTTTAAGAATTATTCATGAGATGTCAGAAATGGCCTTTTGCCACCAAAAATATCTTAACTTTCAATCGTAAAATCAATCTGTAATTTGCAAGCAACCTTATTTAATCACAATATTTTCTTTTCAAGCTAGTCACCCGTTTACTATATTTTGGCAGCAAAATTTGTTTAATGAATCGTATTTACCTTGAACCTAGATCTTATTGTGTATCAGGCTTTTTGCCAAGTTGTTGTATTTTTTACCTTCTCATTTTTTTCAGTTACATGTACTTCTTTATACTTTTTTTTCTAGGTTGTAACCCCCCAAAAGAAAAAAATAATAATTATAATGAATTACTTCATAAATAAACAAAATTAAAATGAAATGAATGAATCATATAGATCGCTTAACAAAATAAATTAATCAACCATAATTCATTATAAATGAATACGTTATCGCAAGGATCAACTCATAAATCTAAAGAAGTTTTTAATTGTAAAAAAAAAAATTTCAATAATAGAAAAATCTTAAAATTAGAAGGAAATTATGATCATAATACAAAAAATAAGTATATGTAAACACTAGTGTGATATATGAATAATTAAAAAAAAATAGAATTAATATGATATGAAATGAAAAATTATTTATTTTACAGAAAAATCAAAGAATAAGAACAAAGAAAGTTTGAGAAAAATCGGACAAATAATGAGAAAGTTATGAGTATTTAAATATTGCAATCACTAAAGCCATGGAGATCCTCCCATTGGCAATGCGACAAGGATGTGTGATGTCACATGTGAACAACTTTCCCTTTGATGGACTATAAAATACCCCCAAAATGTCTCTTTTTGCTTTTTCTTATGATGATACAAACTCTTTATCCATGATGTATTCTGTAAAAAATGTATTACATGCCCTCCTATAGAAAGAACACATGATCTACTGATAGTCATGTGATAAAAGAGTCAGTTTAAGTGAAATATACTAAAGTAATGGGGAGAGTTGTTCACAAGTGACATCACACATCTTTGTCGCATTGCCAATGTGAGGATCTCCATAGCATTAGTGATCAAAATATTCAAATGCTCATAACTTTCTCATTATTTGTCCCATTTTTCTCAAACTTTCGTTGATCTGTTTCTTTGATTTTTCTGTTTTCACACAAGCTATCTTATTCCGAAGGTTTCATTCTCCTTTTATTCCATGTGTTTCAAACAATAAAATGTTCAAAAATCTATCAGTGAATGAAAATATAATTTTGGATAGAATCAAGTCTGGATGTTATTACCTGTTGCTATGTCTGGCAAACTTCCATTCAGCTATCATTTTTATTTTAAGGAACAACCTTTCTTCAGCAGCTTTGATTGTGCAGACATATGGCCTGTCTTACAACCTATACTTGTCACATGTATTTTGTCACATTTTTACAAGTGATCATCACCTTCTGTTTCATATTTTCTATATTTTCTGTTCTTGTAAATGTAGATTATAATAGCTTGAAAATGTGCAGGTGTAGTGCTCTGGGAGTGTTTCATGAAACATCTTGTCAATGACATTGCTCTTAGCCAATCAGATGCAAGGATTTCAGTAGCTTACAACAAATAGTCTGTGAAACATCAATAATTGGTCCATGAAATGCTCCCTGGAGTTTCCACAAGTATTGGAAATGAGAATTTGTGTCAAATCATCTATGAGATGTCTTATCTAACTATTATATCTCCCCTCTTTGCCGACGATGTTCCCAAAGTTTTTTTATCTTCTTCTTCTTCCCCAATCTTTATCTTTGTCTTGCCCTTGATCTGTCAACATTTGACGTCTTTCCGTTAAATTTTACACAATTTTTTTTGCGCCATCTGAATAAGCAATTTCGAATGAGAGCCTGGAAAATCAATGGGATTGATTTTATTGGTTTTATGCAATTCCCACGGAGACATGCGAGAAATCACAAAGTCTTAAGACTGCAGTCTAGAAATTGTAGGCATTTATGCAAATCTGTTCTTGCAAGGAGGGCCCAATGGAAGATGTGACTTGCGTCCTTCTTGCACGGGGTTTATCCACATTGTTGAAATATGTCATAGTTTTATCTGTGGAGTATCCATTTGCAATCCATATTCGGCTGCTTTCCAACATAGATTTATCTTCCGGTGAATGTTCAAAAACCTATAGAAAAAACCTTGCTCATTGATTGAGAGGTGCATTTATTTCCACATTGAGAAAATATCATGATTTCTTGAACATTCATTTTCATTCTTTGTGTTATTCTGTGTACTTTATTTACTTGATTAATATATATTCTGAGTGAACCTCAAATTTTACCTCATCAGAACCTGGTTTCTTGTGTTAGCTATTTTATTTTATAAAAAGCAAACTTCCTTTGCCATTCTTGCGTAAGTATCCTATGAAAAAAAATCAACATTTGATCATTGAATTGAAATTGAAAATGTAAATACAGACTTAGTCTTTTCACATTGTTTTTTTTTATTCTGGGGTTTAAATTTTACAGTTATACTCTCTTGAATACAAATTAAAATCCTTCTTAAAAATTCATCACACTGTTTTCATTTTCAACCCCCCCCCCCCCCACAGGTGTGATCAGACTACTAACTTATCAAAATATTATGAACTGTCAATTAAAAGAAATGATGTAGATCAATATTTGATTTTTGTTCTGCATTCTAAAGTAAGTGCAGATACTTGATTTGAATGTTCAAGTGAGGAAAATGAAATGCCATTGCAATATATGTACTGTGATTAAAGTCCTTTCGTTTCTGTTTCAATGATTGTTTTATCAGAATGTTCTGAAAATGAAAAGTATTATCAGATAAATAATTATCTTCTTTTAGCTCAAGTATAGAGTTATTATATATCAAACAGGGAGCTTCCAAGCAATTGAGCCACATCTCTATGCTCTTATGTGAATTAATCAAATTTTAGTAGGAATCTTCAAAACAAAGGTACCTCAGATATTCTTCTTGCTTTTAATAGTTTTGAATATGATATATAATTATTTAGATTTTAAAAGAGGTAGGACAAAGCAATGCATGGTTGCATCTTTGTTTTATCTCTTTTTTGTAATACCCTTTTACTTTGACATTAATCATATTCCTTTTTACATCAGGCTTCTTTTGATAAGTTCTCAGTCTTAATTAAAGATTGTTTTGTAAGTTGAATTGCAAGTCAATATCCATATGACACATGCCTGGAATGTCTTACGAGATCACAAAACACTTCCCCTATTACGTGAATCCAGCTATTAAAGTAGATTTGGGAAGCAGCTCCGGCAAGAAGAAAACCTGCTTAGTGTGTTGATAATGTCCCTTGCGTAAACACCCTGAATATTATGATTAGCCTACAAGTTCAGCAGCGGTGCCAAGCCTGCATTAACGCGGTGCCGTGCAAATGACGACAAACGATTAGCGGGTTGATTGCGATTATTAAAACTCATGCGGGCGCATATTTCTGGAACCTGGGCACATACGAGATGGGATTTTAATAAGTAGCATTCAGCAGTAAATCATTTAGAGCATGAATAGATAAGTGTCTCTCTTGTGAATTTACATATTCACTGGAAGAATGCATTTATGTTTTACTTTCAAGATGCAATTTATTCTTTCATATTTCATCATACTTGCGTTATGAAAAGGAGGAAAATGTGTCTGACCCGCAGACCTTTTGCAAACAGCCCACCTTACATGAAAATCAGCTCCTTCAGATTACATGTAATTGCATTTTTTATATTTTCTTTTCATTCAAGAACCAATCTTTTTTGGGGGGGGGAAATCATTGCTTCATTAGAGATACATGGTGTAATATTTCTTTTCATTGAAATTCCTATTACATTTTTCTTTGTCCCAATTTTCACTTTATTTGCATTTTGATGTCGAAGAATTTCATCACGCTCTATGATCTCTGAAAATGTTTTCCTAAAACTGCGTCACCTTGTATATTATGGCTTCTTTGAATTATTTTCCCCAAGGTAAACTTAGATATGATTTTTCAATTCATCATTCAAACATTTCCAACAAACCTAAAAAGCTCCTATATTCCTGTAGAAGAGAGTTTGGCAGGGAGCCACTCTACCTATTACCGTGTCTGCACCGTTTTATCAAGTTACATTCAGCCTTCACTTCAGATGTTCATCTTCTACTCTATGCTGAACTTGAGATATATTTTTAGTTCCTTCTGTAAATTCATCCAGAGATGTATCCGATCAGCTACATGTAGCTCTCGATTATTTTTTTAACCAAAAAAAGATGGAGAAGAGAGTCAAACTTCCTACTGTAGGTGGACAGTAGCCTACTTGCTTCTTCTGTTATGCAGTTGTATCATGATAACATTAATGTTCTATTTTCTCTGATTCCTTTGGGCATCTTCCAACATTTTGTTTTAAAAAGGGGGTCAAAGGAAACTGAAGATGTAGAAAATGTTAAAACCACCAATTAACGTTATCAGTAGGTGTCCAAAGAGGCCAAACTCGATGAACATCTTCTTTTTTCCAATATTTCATATTCCCAATGTCTAGAGGCTGCAGAATGTTTTTTTTTAAGGGGGTGCGCTGAACATGCAAAAAAAACATAATTCCATGGTCATTTCATGTTTTTCTATAAGTTTCATGGGGGATGAGCCCCTCCCCCTTCACACACACACACAAGTATACCACCCTACCAAAATTAAAGTTTTTAGATTTTTTACATTACCAGATATAAATGAGCATTTCTTGTTTCGCAGTAAGTTAGTTTAACAACTGGATGAATTACTTCTGATAACTTTTTAAATGTTTTTTTTATACACGTGGCCCTGCACAACTACATCCTTTCAACAATTATCCTGCTAATTTCTGTATGTTAACATTGGAAATAGAAGGACATATGATGTTAAAAAAATGTATGCCTGGAAAACATTTACTTGCTATTTTCAAGGGCATGCAAGCTTGCCAACTTTATCTTTAAAGATAAAGAAATGATCAAGATTTAAGGGAGGCATACTCTTTAAAGTGTTAATATATATTGGTTATAGTGCATCTGCTTGCGATGTAGCAATTTTTTTTTCATGTGATAATCAATTAGAAATAAATCTTCTGTAATTGATACCCCATGCTGCATACTTTCTATTTCTATATTGCCAGGTTTTGCATTTTAATTGATCAAATGTAACTGTCAATCAATAGTATTGAAGCCATAGTCAAATCAGTTTGATGCCGGGCGATAAGCAGCATTAACCTAGAAATGATTGCTAAATACAAAGGGAAATTGGTTAACTTGATAATTAGCTCCAGATAGTGCTAAGTACATGTAGTCTTATCATCAGACACATTTTGCTTTCTGTCATTGTTTGTCGTAGCAGGAGATAAAAACTTGTGGATTTTTTTTCTTCATTATTTCCCCTTCTCTTTCTTTCTACCATCTATTTCATTATTGTTTTTTATTTCTCATGCATTTTGTTGTTTTCGTTTAATCTCTCAGTGTTCTTATTTTTTCTGCTCTTAAAAAATGTTTTTTTTAAGTGCTTATAGGAATTAAAAATGTATATCTCTGCCCTTCTGATGTCCTTCAAAGTTAGGAATATTTTTTTATTATATTCAAAAAATGGATATAAAAGAAAAGATGACCAAGACTTTGGGACCATGGCCCCCCCCCCCACATTAAAAGAATATTAAAAGGTTTTAATTCAATAGAAAAAAACAGCCAATGTTTAGTATTTTCAATACAAGTATAGACAATTAAATGTTTGTTATATCATGGAGGTAGAATGGTTAAATATTGATTTACAGTGATAGTTTTGTCAATTAAGTTGACACTTAGTGGACAGATTCAATTAAGTAGTCCCAGACATTGGTATTTTAGCACCCTTTCTTGGTCATAAAGTTAACCTTGCCCAACGACACGTTTAATGCCATTTGATAGACGTTCCTCTCCCACTTCCCTTCTGAACTTAAACCGGTAATTGAGACATGTAACAATTTCTCCGGAAACGGAGCCATATTCCGTACCGACCTTTTCCCCAATTTGCGCTAATTAGCGGTCGACGGATGATTGTCCAATCAGTTAGCAAATCTTTCTGCCCACGGAGATAATTGTTTAGGAAGTTCCATTGCTGGTTTTCGTGGGAGCATCCTTTAATCGCTATCTGCTTGATATCTTTTATTGCATCGTTGAAAGAATTATGTGCCGGTTAGCGATGTTTGAATGAATTTGCTCTTTTAAGGCAATGGATATTGTTGAATACATATACATGTACCTAACATTAAAATGAACACAAAAAATTGTCTAGATATTACTTGAAATTACATTCTTTTTGTGGATGAAATGTTGAAATATTGCATTCATTTTATGTGAGGGAGAAAAGAACTTAGTCAGAATTGCAATGTGCACCGTCTACTATATCAGATTTTAGTAGTAAGCTGTAGAGCAGAAACCAATATTTTAGCCTGCCCATAATCTTTATTTCCTTTTGTTTTATATTACAGACAATTGGAATATATTTAGTTCAAGTTTCTTTAGACTCAGTTTAAAGTTTCTTTTAGGCATTTGATATGTCATTGACAAAGTAAATTCTCACAGAAAAATCTAGATTTTTCTGAAACCTCTTTATGAATAACCTAAATTGTAAATGTTCAGAGCCAACATGTTTATATTGCTTTTCACATAGTTTTGTTGCAATAGATGTAAAATCACAAACTTCTCTATATTATGCTGGAATATATATCATAATTGGTACAGACATGCCCCGTGACTCACTCCAAAATTCGCCCTTTTTCTCCTCGGCCAGGCAAACCGAACACTCAGATTGAAATATGATTCAAAAAATGTGTAAGCAGGAAGCCGTGTAGCAGAAGGGAAACAGCATTTTTTATAAAAACAACAAATATGTGTCATTTTGCCCTGTAGACCCACATGGAGTATTTGATGTGAGTTAGGGGACAGGAGGTTATGGTATCAACTTGTGTTTCAGATCGGCCGATTCACTGCACATTTTTCTCCCTGGCTGTGTGTAGTCATGTCCTTCGAGAGTACTAGCAAAATCAAACTATCGGATGTTGAAAATAAACAACTGTTTGTTTTATTCTATTGTATTTCATATTAGGGGGATGGAGGAGATATTGTGTTTGTTGTAAATGTATCGTTCCCAAAAGAAAATTGATGTTTGCAATGTTCAGGTATTTGTAAAACCATTTGA
Organism: Lytechinus pictus; assembly: GCF_037042905.1. Classification (NCBI taxonomy): domain Eukaryota; kingdom Metazoa; phylum Echinodermata; class Echinoidea; order Temnopleuroida; family Toxopneustidae; genus Lytechinus; species Lytechinus pictus. The sequence continues at coordinate 24,440,146 of NC_087261.1, forward strand.
ACACAAATGTTTTCTGTTGATTAATGACTATTCTTTTTTTGACAAATTGACAAGTACAATATGCAAAAATGTAATATATACGAGCAGTATAGCCACATGGATGATGGAGAAAAAAAATGATTAATTAAATACATGTAGGCTTATAGTCAATGACGTGTCTTTGTTTCATTTCTTGTGGCTGTGTATACATTATACACAATTCCTACATAGACTTAACTCATGATGTCTGTGACAAACGTACTGCTTTTCTTCTGTCAAGTTTATTCATGAATGGTAACTGATACGTGGTGGGATATTTTGAAGAAAAGAAGTATTGAAAATACAATCTATAGGCGGTGCTGCACCATCCCGAGTTTGCTCAATCTCGAGATTTTAGCCCGATCAGCCCTCTTCGCGATTAATCTCGAGATTCAAGAAACCCCGTCTGCACCATCCCACGAGGAGCTATATCTGCTCGAGCGAGGCAACAAGCCCGATATTCCGGGCATGCGCACTTTCGGATCTTGGAGTTTCAACGGCCCGCGCTTTTGAATAACTTCCCGCGATATGCAAGCAATGAACTCCTTTCACTAGTACTTTCGCCGAATTCAACCGGTGTTATGCAACAATCCTTTCAGCTCAGCGAGTGAAGAAGTGATGTATTCTTCGTGAAATATGATGGCGGAGTAGGAGGCAACGACAGAGAGAGAGAGAGAGAGGGAGAAGGAGGAAAGAAATGCTATTTGCTCACATTTTGCGAAGGAATAAGACAACACTGCTGTCAGTGTTGTTATTGAATATGACCATCGTCGATGCGATGCTGAGCGCCTCCCCCTTCGGTCTGGTCTCTCCCGGGGTCTCTCCCAAAATCCATTCACTGGTGGGGACACCATCGTTGCTTATGAACGCTATTCGCATGTATAAAGTTGACTTTCGCACGTGTTTATGTTTTGACCAAGGCGGAAGTGGAACGCGAATTGCATTATGGACTGACGTCATGAATAAATTACCCCGAGTCCAATCTCGAGTGCGTCTGCACCGACGAATTAGCGGGATAATTCGTAAAATAGCGCGCTATTTTGCAAATAAACCCGAGTTGACTTGGGATTGCAATCTCGAGATTAATCCTACGAACTAGCGCGATAATTGCGTCTGCACCGCCAACTATCTCGAGATTTTTCAGATCGGGATAATTTGCCGGATCAGAAATAGCGCGCTAATTTGAAACTTCGGGATGGTGCAGACGGCCCTTATGACACCCTTTTTTTAATTGTTGTTTTACATACCAGAAATTGTTTCGAGCTCTCTCTCCCTTTTGCTGTGCATATTATACAAATAATGAATGTTTATGAGTGCAATGGACAGAATACTTCATGAGGTGAAAGATGAAATGATCCATTCAACGAGGCGTAGCCGAGTTGAATGGATCATTATTTCATCTTTCACCGAATGAAGTATTCTGTCCATTGCACGACTGAAAAAAAATTCATCATTTGGTTTATATGACACCTAAAAATTGTTTTGGTTTTTTTTTCATATGAAATTTATGAATTTCGATGCATGAAAACATGCTCATGCAGTGCAAGTTCGGTCTGTTGATTGTTACGTCAGTATAACATGCGCACTGCTGGTGCCTGCAGCTGCAGTCTCCGTGCGCACGTGCAATGGACAAAATCGTATGGATCCAAAATTGCACGGTTGATGACGTCATTGCAAAATGGGCTGAATGAACGATATCAAACAACCAATCAAATCACAAGGAGTCATATAAACATGTATACCGTATTCACCATTTTGTTCAAACCCTCAATCTTCATGAAGTGATGTCAGGAGTCGTTGGGTCAGTCATCAAATGCCAAGAATCGCAAGAAGACATAATTAACCAACAGCGATTGTCACGATATGACAAGGATAATACTAATCTGATCCGCCCATTTTGGTCAAAAGTATCCCCTATTTAATCCATCCCTTGGCCGTGACCTGACATTGGAGTGATTGCTTGACCATTGGTCTACATTCTCAAAGGGGCCAGTCTATCTTTTTTTCTAAAAGGGAAGTGTTTTTGTCTCATCCATCAAATATATATTTATTTTAATGTTAACCTTCACCTTGTCCATGTCATACTTTGACCCAACCCCATTCCTAACTGGTTCATATTTACTTCCGGATAAACTACAGCAGCATCTGGGGCCCCGTTTCATGAAACTTGTTGCAATAACAAATGTGTGATAGCAGTTTTAAGCTACTGAAATCCTTCAATCTGATTGGCTGATAGTAAATTTGTTATATAGATTGTGCATTTGTTATCATAATAAGTCTTTATGACACGGAACTCTGGTTGTCTGGAGTGACATCTACATGTACATTGTACACACCCTGATGGGGTGTTTCATGAAACTTGCAATTGATCGCAAGCCCATTTTAGGTCCCAACAATCAATTGAAAATCATGCATTTCATTGCAAGTTAACACTAGAATGATAGTCTGTTTCTTGTTTCAACAAGTATGTTAGAAGTGATTGGCTTTAATAAACAATAGTTTAAAATAATGATTTATTATACCTTGGTCACATTTGTTCTACGGCGGCCGTACGGCGAGTCGAAAACAGCCGTTTCATTCATTTTTACTATTAAAAACCACCTATGTAGCTGGTACAAATAAATGTTAAAATGGCTGTTTTCGACTCGCCGTACGGCTGCCGTAGAACAAATGTGCCCAAGGTATTACTTGTCAATTTGCATCTCAAATTTACAATTGATTGGAAATATTTTCTCGCAACACCCCCTATGTGATTGACAGAATGGAAACTACCCTTAGAATAAGATATATATATTGAGTTGCGCTTTACTGCACCTTACCTGCAATATAGATAGGATAATATAAGGTTTGGTACACATATTGTACGATTATTAAAGTCTATGGAAAGTTTAAAGTCATTGGCCCATATTCTGAATACAGGTTTAACTTAGACTCTGGTCTGTCAATCTCAAACAGTACAGATTTGATTTGTTGGCTCATTTGACTATCATGGATAACAAAAATTGTATTACTGTGTTGCATAAAAGCTACCTTGACCGTCCATTGGTATCTCCAATGGAATCTTTGATTATGATTTGATTTACTATTTATAACAGGGCTGCAGATCGGATGTGAATGCTTTACTTCAACTCTAGTCTAGATTTACATAAATTTAGAGCATTTGGGTTTGAATCAATTTAGATTGTAAAATAAATACTTTGACAGCAGATCTGTATTTATTATATTCCCTGTAACTTGGAGTGTAACTTTTTTTTGCAATTTGCTTCTTTTCAAGAGTGTTTTTAAAGAGTTTGCAACAGATTAGCTCAAAGTTCTGAAGTTTCCTTTTCTGTGGATTGGTGAGAAAAATAATTTGTCATTTGCTTTAGTGACGATTGCTTGGATTTAAATTGTCACTTTAGGGGGTGTCTTTCCCTATAAAAACCAATCCTTTTTTAGCGTCACTCTATTATGAGTGCCTTACCCTAAACTTCACAGTGGGAATGATACATCCACTACCTGTTACAATTTGTCTCCTCGTGTTGGGAGCACATGTCGAGAGCTAACGAGGGGCTTGGACGCCATCCAATAGCTTAATCCAATGAAACCTGGATGATCTAGTCGTCCAAGTAGAAACAGACCTCGATAGCGCATCATCATTCGCAGCCATTTGTTGAACAAAGGATTAGGGAAGTGATTTCAACTGAATGCGAGTAGAAAGAGAAATAGAAAAGTCTAGATATTACAATGGACCTTTTTTCTTTGGTCTGGATTTATTCCAATTTCAATTGACAGAAGTGGAGCTAGAAGCATTTATCTCGAGTCACATATTCTTTTTTGTTTGTGCATTTTGTTTTGTCTATAAATTGATGCACATGAATTTATGAAATAGATGTTTTCCTCTGTTCTATAATCATATTGATAATAATGATGGTGGTGAGGATGATGATGAAGATGATGGTAATGATGATGATGGTGATGATGATGATGGTGATGATGGTGATGGTGATGATGATGATGATGACGGTGATGATGAAGATGACGATGATGATGATGATGGGGATGATGATGATGATGATGGTGATGATGATGGTGATGATGATGGTGATAATGGTGATGGTGATGATGATGAGGATGATGAAGATGGTGAGGATGGTAAAGATGGTGAGGATGATGAAGATGATGATGATGATGATGATGATGATGATGGTGAGGATGACCTGGGTCAAGTGCAGCATACTTTGATAAATTTCTTGCTGTACGAAACAGTGCCATGGTTTGCATGCAAACCCATAACCACCCGATTTGAAAGGCTTGAGTGGCAATCATCAGACTTCGACACTTCCACATTACAGCATACGTGTACACTCTAAAAACTTTGTTTGTACATGTGGGTACCAGCACTTCCATATATATTTGTTGTCTAGTTTTTAATTTAGATGATCTTCATTGAATATTTTCCGTTACCTTCTATTTTGCAGATTTTTGACAAGGATGGTAAGGACAAGGCCTCACTAGACATCAACGATGAAAGCACATGTAGTTGGATGATGTTTGTAAGAGCAGCATCGAGTTTTGATGAACAGAACCTTGTAGCCTACCAGTTTAACGAAGATGTATACTTTGCCACCTGTAAGGTAAGTCAGTGTTTCGGGGGGGGGGGGTCAGAGTTGCATCAGGGACAACAAATGATAACATTAATCATATTACAAAAAAAATAATAATCATCATCATCATATTCCTTTCTATAGCTCTTAATCCATTGGAATGGCTTCTAAGCATTGTACACAGATATACCCTTGTAATCTAATTTCGACTTGTCATTGTCCACACTCCACTCCCAGGGAAATATTCCAGCATAATTTATATGCTCGATTGCTTGGCATGCTATTGGGTTTCACATCCTTCTGGGTACAATTGTTACTCTCGGGTTGAGAGTGGCAACGTGGGGGTCGATGCCTTGCCTAAGGACGCTAGGCTGTGGGCAGATACAACACCTTCTGGAGACTATTTCATGAAAAGTTGTCAGCACTAACAAGTTGTCTTTCTCTGACAGTTACCATAGTAACTGTCAGAGGCCAGTGCTTCATAGCCAATCAAAAGCTAGGATTTCACTGAAATAGTCAGCACTGACAATTTAGTCTGCGCTGACAACTTTCATGGAACACCCAGTAGATTACCACTCAAGAGTTGGAACCTCTACACCACAATGCTTTATATAAAGATTTTGGTTCATTTGATTACTTTTTGTTTCTCGACCCATTAGTTTTAGCAGGCTTCAAGAGATAATGTGATATGGGCTTGGAAACTCCTGTTGGAATGCTCCCCAGGGAGTGCAGAAAGTGCATGCATTGTGTGCTGTCGTGCCATAATTTGATGACTTTTGTAGAATGATGAATTATGTAAGTAACTGAGAAATGTTCTTCAAAGGGGGGAAGAAAAAGCAAAATATGCATTATTCTATGGTAAAGAAAACACATTTTGATCCGATTTGTTAGATTTCCCTCATTCTAGTAAATATCGCATTTGTTGAAATAATTATAGGAGATAACTCTTGTAAAGAGAAGGTTTCAATATGACAAACTTCATCCTTTTTTTTTTTTTAGTACCCCAAACATTCCTCACTGTAGAAAGCGCACCTAGTTCATCGTTACTCTGCGTTGATTCGGCATAAAGTATCCTGCTTTCCTCTCTGAGCATTAGACTTATCACGCAATCACAACTTCTTACACTTTCAAAGTAGATTATTATTCCATTTATAGCACTCCCCCAGCAAATCACACACTCTAGTGTTCTTGGATAGATCTGTTCGTTTTGGTTGGGACTATTTTTATGAAAAAATTCTTTGCCGCTCGAAATAAACACTAACGTAATGCAGGCCAGCTTTGAGGCTTAGTCGTGCCATGTAGCGTGTTGGAAGAACTGCAGGTCAGGCAGTTACAGTGTTACAGCATAGGATACATACGAATGTCAGGTTCCACTGGAGAAAGTTTTTAAAAAGTGCAGTTTGGAAGGATAAAAAGTGAATGTAGGAATCGGCCTATTCGTTCACAATGTTAGTGTAAGTTTGCATTTCCTATCTCGTTCAGCCCTTTTGTTTTTCAAATTGAATTCTTAAAAGACAATCAAATGCAGTTTAAATCAACCCTTAAGTTGGTTAAAATAAGAACCGACCAATTGTTGGTTAAAAAAAGATCACAATTCACTTTGCATGTGATTTTGTTTTAAACAAACAGTTGGTAAATTTGAACCAAATTTAAGAGAGTGCAGTGAAACCTGAAAGACTGCCTTTGTTGGTTAAAATATGAATCAACAAACTGTTCAAGGTAAACAAAAATAAATCACAATTAATTTTGCGTGTGATTTTATTTTAACCAACTGTTGGTTAAAGCTCATATTTGAACCAAATTTCTGAGAGTGGATTGAAACATGTTTAGGAAGACTGCCAAAGAGAAACAAGAAACTGGTCTTTATGAGCAGGTTGTGTTTATAAACAGTTTCCTGTGCCAGTTTTTTAAGTAAACCAAGCTTGTCACCAAAGCGAGCTTGACTGGGTATTTTTAAATGCTTTAAATGAGTTAAATAGTTTCATTAATATGATTGAAATGTGATAATTATTGATACCGTACTGTATTCTTCTTTTTATATTAAGAATTTTTTAAATGTATTTTGGATGAGTTTTACTAATGTATTAACGATACTCCTTCAAATTTTCTCACAATCTTATTGTTTTTTATTTGTTCTTTTTTAATAGTCATTACCTGTTGTATGATCTGTAAATGAAGACTTCCCCTTGTTTTTTCTGATTTTATATTTTGTGTTGGTAAAAAACATTGTTTTATTTGATTTTGAATGAAAAATCCACTTTTTTATTGTTCACTGTCCTTGAAGTAAAAATTGTTTCAAGAAAACTATGTTGATATACACAGATTATACATTGTTTCTACATTTTTGAATTTTGAAGTTACTCTCTTTAGGTGGTTTCAAACCGCCTCGATCACAAGAATCCCCGTTAAATTACGAGAACATTTTTAGGCTTAAAAATACCCATTAATTATTCCTGCATTCACACCGCCCCGAAACGTACACTTCGGGATAAATTCCCGAAGTTAGGAGCATGCGCAGAATGGTCTAATAAGCAGGCAAGGCGCGAGATTCAAAACCACTAGCCCAGCAGCCACCCACGGCGCCGCACCCAACGACACGCTGGGCTAAAAGTTCCTGTAATTTGCTTTCACATCGCCAAAATACCTGCGACCTTGGAAAAATCCCCGCGAAAGTTCTCGTAATTTCGCCAAGTACCTACTATTTAGCGGGTATTTTCTTTCGGGGAAATTACGCGTAGTTTGCTTTCACATTACCAAAATACCTGGTATTTTCTGATCGGGGTAAATTTCCCGATCAGAGAATACCTGGAACTGATGAACTTCGAGGCGGTCTGAAACCACCTTTTTTAACCTTTTCTTTCATCAGCAACATTCCTACATGAATTCCCTGTGTACATGTTCCGGTAATGCGCTCCCCTACCATTGAAAAAATGAAAATATTATTCTTCCTATGATTACAGAGGAGACATATTTGTTATGATACTGTGCAGAATTATAGATTTCAAAGTAGAGACAATGCCAGAAATGCGATGTCACTCTTTTTCTGAAAATTTATCTAAATTTATTTTTCTCCCAGACCTTTTTTGCTCCTATATCATGGCATGTTTTTTTCTTGTCCTTTTTTTTATCAATCCAGCTAGATGTTTGGTTATGATCGTAATTTCATCTTATTTCCTCGCAGACGGTCTAATCTTATTTTCTTATTTATCTCCATGGTTGGCCTGGGCTGATGCTTTTTCAAATGTCAGCTATTTAAGTTCTAAAATAAACACCTCCATATATTTGCATGCCTGTGAAATTTGGCCGAATATGTAAGCAGTCTTTATTTTTGCACATTTATTTGTTTCCCTTTCCATGCTTTGGCACTTTGTTTTGTTGGTTTTATCGAAGATTATCTTTTAAGTGTTATCTTGGAAGTCAACGGAAAGAAACACCTCACTGTTAGGGTTTTTAGGGGTGTTTTGTTTTGTTTTGCTTTTTTTAACGGGGGTCATTTTTTTTTTTTCATTTTCAAATATTTTTTATTAAGCCTTTCATTATAACCCTATTTTGAAGGGCTGGTACTTTTGTTTTCTTCATCCCCCCCCCCCCCCCCCTTTAGCTCCCAATTTTTTAAGCTTCATATTCTTAGCTTTTGTTTGTTAATGATTCCTTTTATTTTCATGTTATCCCAATTACTGGTTACTTTCTTTTTTACTTGGAACATTCCAAATGCATTTGCCCCTTCTCAAAAGACCTCACTCTTATCCTGTCTAGGTCAATTTTTCTAGGGGGTTTCATTCCCAGGGTTTGCTTTTTTTTTTTTTTAATATAACCATTTTTTTTTACCTACATGTGCAGTTGTAAATGTATCTACAACACTCTACCTCTCTCTGTTGGCCTTATTCCTTGTTTTTCTTGATTTTTAATTTAGTAAGCAGGGATTAAAGTCTTTTATAGCAATGTCTTACACATTGCAACCTGTCTATAGTGACCACCTTACTACAAAGACCATCTTGGGGTTTCTCCTGCAAATGTGCGTTGTTGTTACTTAATTTCTTTTTCTTTCTTTTTCCCCCCAGCCAATTTCACCCCACACAGAACTCAAAGTGTGGTATGCATCGGACTATGCCAAGCTTCTCAACTCACACGTACTCGGAAGGCAGGGTAAGTTAGGCATAGGGCATGTTTGGGTGACATGGATAGTCACCAAAAATAAGGGGCACATCCCTCTTCCCCCCCCCCCCCCCCCCACCCCCAGAAACACTGCTTTAGGTTGGTTAGGGGTCAATTCTCTCCCATGCCCTGTTACACAAAACTAAGTGAGTGATTTTAGGGTTGACTTTTATGATTGATCATACACAGTAATCTTCGAAGAAATTTACCCCATAATCAATCACTAAATCTTATAAAAGCTAATTGTGTGTGCGCATTTTATCCCCCTGTCTGATGTCATCCGTATCATATTGGGCTCATCTTCAAAGTAACTTGAAATTATAACAAGGGGTCACTTCCAGCGAGAAATGATAACAGAACATTCAGCAAGGGCTGCCTTTGAGTTTTCTTATGTCCTTTGCTCAAAAGCTCTCTGGTTCGTATTATGAACTCGGGTTTAAATTAAACCCTGGTTTAAAGTTGTGGTTTAACTATGGAGAGCCGATTGGGGCACAAATCCCCAACAGTACACATCCAATTCATTAACTCGAATGACACTCAAAATGATCATAATTGTCAAGGAATGATACCTGAAGTGTTTTTATTCATTATGAAAGCAAAAGGAAACAAAGTAGCAAACATAACAAATATACAATATAACAGAATTTTCGAATTTCAGGCTCCCCATAATTTTAACACAGAGTTAAGACAATGGTCTAAGTTAAACCCGACTTCAGAATACGGGCCTCTGTCTCTCCATCATCCACATTGTCTAGTCCTGTCGGGTTCTTTTTATCCTTTTTTTTTCTTGGCTCACCAATGTCAACTTTTCAACAAGGGCCTGTCACACTATGTCAATCATCGTGTAAACATTCTTTTTACGATTGATTGCATGGACTACAATGTTCAATTATTGTTGTAAAAGAAGCATGCGATTAGTTGTTAACCTTTCTTTCATGTATCCCTGATGATCATCATTAATGGGAAAGCATTGTTGAACATTGAATGTTTTTAATGTTCCTATAGGTGCTCTTTGCTCAAACACTCTCCATTTGGTTCTTTTCATCCTTCTTTTTTCTTGGCTCGCTCCAAAGTGACGTAAACTTTTCAAACCAGGTGATCATCGCTAATCGGAAATGATCGTTTTGCAGCGAGTGCTTTGAATTTCCATGTGATACCGTGCCAAAGGTTATTTTTGTTGCTTTAGGAACCGGTCCAGTTGGCTGCCAGTCTCAGTTCTATGAATGGAAATCGTTTAAGGTCACGCAAGAGTCAGGGATCGGGGAAACATTCTAAAAAAGGCGGCTATTTCTTCGCAAACGAGCCAAATACTATTACTGACTACTACAACTATTCTAGTATGGTTTAACACCCTCATTTCTTTAGCTGTAAAATGTGCTGTTAGCCTGATTTACTTCAAAGCAAATGTGTCAGTTAAGGCGGCAGAACTTTTGGGCGGGGGGAGGGGGTGGGGGGCAGGGGGAGATGTTGCAGGGGTGGGGGTAAAATGCACTGTCATGAAAAGTTGAATGCCATGCTTGTACATACATGTAAACATGAAAAATAGGCCCTGAATATTGGCACAGTAAAAATACTGTTTAAAATCTTTATACAATGCTCTTTACTTTATGGACCTTACATTTGTTGTTTAACTAATAACCATGCTTTCAAGAATTAATTATAAAAACATCATACTTTGTTGTTAAACATTTGTACACCTGTTTAAACTTTTTTTAACAACTACTATAAGGTTCATATAGTTAACCTCATTGGATAAAAATTTTAATCAGTGTTTTTACTGTCTGGGTATCCTTTGATCTCAAGGACTGTAAACATGTATATTTTAATATGATTTTTCCCCACACTAAACAATTCTAAAAAAATTAATATACTTTTTACACTTATATTGGCTGTTGAAACGAATACCTTTTTACATGCTTTTTTGTGTATGATAGGGAAAATATAACACGGGGTCTGCGGTGATCTGAATTGCTCAAAGGAGCCCTGGAAAGCCCCCATTCATTGCAATGTTAATGCTTATCCAATGTTGCAGATTTTAGTCAGTAACTTGTGAAAAGTAGCCCCTGATATAGATATATGGACTGCTTTGAGAGGCATGGTTGTTTCTAGAGGCTCAAGGGGACCGCAACGCGACTATGCCCGAGCGCATGGTCGGGCCGGTGCGGTACCCGTGAGCCGAAAGAAACAACCATGTCTCGGAATATCAAAGCAGTCCATATATATTTTATGAACCGAATTAAACGTTAGATATAGGGTCTAGTCTAAACTGTTAGGCCTAATGTTGAATTTAACGTTAACGTTAAATTCGACAATTGTAATAATTAGTTTTCTTCCCTACCTTCAAATTAGATAAGCTAATAAAAGGCAATAGTTCTTGGATAACATCTATATAATAATGATAAGCATCAATGACGCAATAAGGAAATGTTGAATTAAAGATAATAACAAGGAAACCATTGTCATTATTATACCCAGGGTGCTACATAAGCACTTGCCCGATTGCCCGGGGCAAGTAAAAGTTAGAGTTGGGCAAGTGTTTTGAAGTAAAGGCCAAAACTACTTGCCCAATTTGGGCAAGCAAAATTCTCACAGAAAAATGACCAAAATGAGGGTCGATGATATCGACTCTAATTTTGGTCATGGCAGGCAAGATAAAATCACTTTGGAAAAAGAAATGCAATAACAAGGTACCGGTAGATCAGTTCAACTTCATGTCAAAAAGAGAGAAAAAGGTCAATGGTTTATAAAACCGCAAAACTTTCTTTTGAAGAGGTGAAAGATTTTTTTTCAAGGATATTTTGGGGCAAGTGTAATAGATTTTTGGGCAAGTATACTCCAACTATTGAAAAATCTACTTGCCCAGCTGGGCAGGTGCTTCTAAAAAGTTATGTAGCACCCTCTTATACCCCCAAAATTAATTCAGCGTTCAAAGAGTTGAGTAAAGATCAAGTAGAAGTACCTGTATATTCTTTAGCTGAAATATATGATATAATTGAAGTATTTCATTTTTTATTTGAACCTGAAAACGTATACTTGGTTTAAAAGGACGCAGATTGCCATGTTGTTAATTATAGGAAGTAGTTCCGGAAACTTTCGGCAACCCCAAGAAAACAAGCCGGCTTTCTTCTATTTATATCAGTCCAGTGCAGGCTGGAAGCGTCGCCTTTAAGCCCCGTTTCTACTGAAGCTTTGCGGGGCTTTACCAACGTGTGAATCACCCCCCATTCAATGTCACTTGTATTAGCAGTGGATCTGCGTGATTGATGTAGTACTTATCTTGGTTTGTTTCCCATTCGTTGACAATATCCAAATGTAGTTAGTCATTTGAATAAAACGTTCACGATATGTGCAAATTATCCATTACCAGAGGCAACTTTATTCTCATTTAACCTGTAGACTACCATTTTGTTCTAAACCTATAATAAAATAAAGTGAACACTCTTTTATCATGCTTCCCAAAATCTTCATGTTCTGGAGCTGTAGAAATTTAAAAAAATACAGATTAGAATGATAAAATTAAATGCACACATACTGTACCCATCTGTATCGCATCACCATATTTCGCTGGTTGCAAATTGATTGAAAAAAAATATACTAATGTTCTTACATTTGAACTGTCATGGACACATCAAAATAAAATGTCTTTCCATGCGCACTAGCAAATTCGATAACTTTAAAAAAGTAGAAAATGCATCAATGAAATACTAGTGTTGCCAATTTGGTCAAATGAAGAAGAATGTTTCATTGGGAGGTATTAACGTTTGGTAAAGTTTAAAATAAGTATAATGAGGCCTTTCAACAGGCATGATGCAATACTGCTTGTATGTGTGATATTGCAAAAGTATGTAATTGATTGTTGTGCTATTTTTGTACACAGGAACTTTCATGTAGAATGCTATTTTAGGTTAAATTTTACGATTATTGGTTAATTAGATCAAGCAGAGAAGAGTTATAAAAATATGCAGCAAACATCTGTTGGATTGTGAATTATCTCGATGTGCACGCTGCTTTTTCTTGATAAAAACAGATTTTTGTAGGAGATTGTTGAAAATCGCCGTGAAATTTGGCACAAAAACAAAACCAGGGCTTTTATAAAACTATTCTGTTGTTTTGATTTAAGTTTAGTTACTCTGTTCTGTGAATAAGAGAAGAAATTATTAAAGGGTTTGTGTGTGTGTCTTCTTCAGGGTCGTTAGTCATGTAACATATTAGTTCAATTAAGTTTGAATTATCGGAGTATGAGTAATTAGAGTGTTCACATTTTTGGTGATTGTTTCATTTCGGAAGAGGCTCTTTTGCAGTGCAACTATGCATAATTAACATGGACTCAACATAGATGTTTGTAGTTATATTACTGATAAAATTATGTTTTTAATATCATCAGTCCTGCTTATAATGAGTGTTGCTAATATGACATTAATAATACTTTTGAAATTTTCAAGAATTATTCTTTATAAGACCATGCCAAAGATAAGACATGATCAATGATATAATCAATTGATATATGAATGCCTCAATGAATAAAAAAGAGTAATATTGAGTAGATTTATAAATTTGAAAATTAATAAATATATGCTAATGAATGAATAATTAAGTAAATCAAAGAAATTGACAGGTGAATTCATAAATTAATGAATAATCAACTTTTATTCAATTAAGATGAAGGTAATTTATATTTTGTTAGTTGTTTATTTTGCTTGCTCGCTTTCCTTCTCTATAATAATTGAGCATCGGAAAATGCCATTCACTGTAGGACTTTACTACTCTGTTTTATTGCTCATTATCAGATCATTTCTTTATTTCCCAACTGTCTGTCTTCTATTTCCGCTGTCACTCTCACAATGATACGAGGGCTATATGCCATTTAACTTGTTGCTTTTTTTTCCAAGTGTAAACCACAAGTATCAATACTTCATATTATCTTATTTCCTAGCGTTAAGTGTGCTCTAATCATCCAAATTTCCTCTCCATCTGTGCACACACACACATTCAATAGCTTTTTTACTCGGTCCATATGTACGTTCACATTTCCATTATAGCTACTGTACCTAGTTAGCTACCAAGTAGGCATGTGTACACTGTGTGTACCTCAACAGGGGGCTGTGCGCCACATGTTCTTGCGCACCGTGAATGGTAGTCATTGTGGCAGTGGAAACGTATCCTTCCATCCTCTATGTACATTATTTTCAAACTTAAAAAGGTCTCATAACCTGCGAATGTACATGTACTTATCACATAATGTAGCTGATCACTCTGGGGCTCGTTCCCATAGCTATGATGTGTGCAAGAACTGCTTGATGAGGTACTGGCATGCCTATGACAATGGGTTGTGCGTGCTGCGCATGTGTAACTTCTACACATCGTAGCAGCAGGGAGGGCAATCCCTCTAGGTGCTTGGGTGCATCTATGCACCATGCAGATCAGTATCACCATAGAAGTAAATAAGTGCCGAGTGACGGGCACACCTCGGGAGAATACTCTGGCTCGGAACTTGGACTTGCCTTTCCGCCGTCGTAGTTTAGCAACTTCATTAGCCGCTACAAGAGTTTCGCTAATTTTCGCTTCCCGAACCGAACGCAAACTTGTTGACGTTCTCATTTCCCCCCAGGTGTTCACTGTCTATGAGCTCCCGAACCCTGGGAACTTTGACTTTGTTTATGTCAGACTTTCAATGGGAAATTCATGTTAGAAGTCCATAACATGGTTGCTTCATTGTATTTTTATGTCAATTCTTTCAGTCAGTGGTGGTCTCAGCTTGCCTTATTACTATCTTTGTTCAGAGCTGAAAAATATTTTGTTATTTGCTATGCCTTTGGCTCCTATTATTTTACGTTGATCAATTTTATTTGTTTGAAATATTGAAAATAGTGAAGTGAATTCCAGGTTTTTAATCTTTATATGGAAAGAGGCAGAAACAGGGATAAAGAGAATCTTGAATAACCCCCCTTAATTCATTCATTTGAAACAAATAAGGATACCACTTTTCTGACATCAGTCCCAATAATGGCATCTCAGTATTTAGTGAGAATGGACCAACAATCTCTATTTTTTTTAGATTCATTCAGTTGATTTGATAAAAAAAAAGTGGTAAATGAAAAACTGTCAAGACAATAATGTCCAATTTAAAAAAAATGATACTGTTAAACATGAAGTCTTCCTCTGGTAACTAGCATACTTGAATTATACCGAATGATTTTTTTTTCTTAAAGAGTACTCAGTTAATAGCCAAATAATTGTAGCATTGTGGTTGTAAAAGAAATTCCAACAAATGATAATACACATGTCCTTTTTTGCTTTTCTGCAATATCTAACTTCAGTTTACTAATTTCTGACTTAGTTATCAATATTTACCATTCCGATTGCAAGATATAATCCACTGTATGTTGGTATTCATAATGTATAGAGGATTCTTGAGTATTGCTGCCACGGCTAGAGGTTTTTTCTTATCATTTTACTTTTGATTAATAAACCCCTCAAAAAAAGTTTCGAAATCTGTGTTTGGCCATTAATTTCTCCCAACTCCCAATTTTACACAATGCATATTTTACATCATTCAAAAGATCATTTAATTCTCTTTAAAATGGTACCATGCTCGTTATGATCATGCCATCACGAAAAGAGCAGGATTCAAAAGTGTTGGATGAGGTCTGAATGGAAAAGCTGCAAATTGAGCAAAAAGAGTTTGGAAATCTGAGTTTGGCCATTAAATTTTCCCAACTCCCAATTTTAAACAATGCATCTTTGATATCATTCAAAAGATCATTTAATATTAATTACACATTGATATATTTACTAGAGCCGAGGAGGGAATATCGATCAAAGTCAGATTTCCAAACTTTTTTTGAGGAGTTTAGATAGATCCCCAATTTGAACAGGTCCACATACAGTGGGCCAAGGGTACCCAGCAAAAACATTCATGGCTGCAATGCAATGTGCAAGATGATGGATGGGTTCCTAATGTAAATAGGGCCACTTAAAACAGGGCTCAGGAATGAGAGCAGAACTGACGATTCACAATGTGAACAAGGCTGCTGAAAATGGTGCTCTGGAATGAGACGAGTCCTGATGGTCGACAATGTGGACAGGGCCACTAATAAAACGTTGCTCAGGAATGCAAGCAGTACTACAATGTGAACAGGGCTGCTTCAAAAAAAGGGACTATAAAAAGGAATTACGGATGGGTCAGCAATGTGAACAGGGATAAAACCAGGCTCAAGAATTACCGCAGCACTGATGGGTCGTCAATGTGAACAGGGCGACTTACACCGAGCTCAGGGAGGCGGGTGACTAAGGCAGGAAAGCAACGTAACCGCAAGTGTTCTGGCATGGTAGAGTTTGTGGGTCAATCATGGTGACGAAGCGTTTCGTCACTCCCCCCGATCCAGGGGAGGCCGTTGGGTCCAGATCAGTGTGGTGACCGTGCATGTCGTCGCACAAGGTGCATTCACACTTTTGAAGAGGAATTTTTAAATGGGCAGGGTTGGCAATTTCCCGGGAAATTTAGGTATTTCCCGCATAGGTGGGAAATACGGGGAGGGGGGACGTGTAAATGCTGTGAAGTATTTAAGATGTACAGCCCTGGTGGGTGTTTCATAAAGCTGTTCGTAAGTTAAGAGCGACTTTAAGAATGACTGGTGATCCCTTCTTGTGGTAAATGTTATAATAAATTGGCGATGGTTTACTTTACTAAGCGCTTAAGAAAGGATCACCAGTCGTTCTTAAAGTCGCTCTTAACTTACAAACAGCTTTATGAAACGGCCCCCAGGAGGTACAGGTGGGCGCTAGAATATGCTTGGGAATTACCTGGGGCCTTGTTGCTTAAAAGTTACTATCATGGTAACTTTGGCATCTAGTGGTAACTATCATGGTAACGCTGATCAACAGTCAGTCAGATTCAAGGATTTCATGCTAGTTACCATAATGGTATTATGGGCAATGCCTGAAAATATTCAAGAAATATTTTGTAGTGAATCCACAACTATTTCCCATCTTCCTCAAACAGAGGCTGTATTTATTAACCGGCATTCAAAACCAGTATTTCCTACTCTGGCCAACCCTGACAATAGGGTTTACATCCGGCTTCTTAATGGAATTTGATTGTAAAGGAGCTGTATACCGCAAAGCAAGAAATATACAGAGAAATTATTACAGGGATTGGTCAAGGTGAATCCCCCACCCTACTTTTCTTTTCAAATACCCCTTCCCTCCCCCCCCCCCTCATCCGCAAACAGAGTTCGAAGGGTACTTGTAAACAAGAGAGTGTTTCATCAACATTTCTCACCTGACAAGTTGTCAGATAGGACTACTTTCCTTGATTTTGATTGGCTGAGAGCCACAGTTTTTTTTTTACTGGTAACTCTCACGTAAAACATACTTTGATAAAAACATCAGATAATTCCTGTCATGAATTGATACCTGAGAATTACTGTTTGGTCAGAGGAATTTGACCATACGCATACTATACTGGTTGCACCTTTTTTTTCTGTGACATTTAGCGACCATTGCCCTAATCGTAATCTTTGCGTTATTCTAAACCCTAAACTTAATCCTGACTCTATAGCTTTATAGAAATAAGGAAAAGAGCAATCGTTGCAGCTTTGATAGTGAATTTCAAATCACCATACTTGGTATGTTTACATGATATCCAAAAAAAAACTTTAATTTAGTTTGGGGACTTCAGTTGGGAAAAGGGTAAAGGGGAGATCCCCCTCCCCCCTCCTTCCATTTGCTTCTTAAAAGGGTCCTGTGTTGCTTTTTTTATGACGAATCCATTATTTGTTGATGATGTGGTTTGTTGTAATGGTTAATTCTGTGCAATCTGTCTTTAAATCAGTTATACAATCAGTTGCAAGTACAGTCCAACATTGCTACTATGACGGGCCTACTTTCTCCAGTGTGTTATATCATTAGTCACGAATACAGGTCTCCATTGATATTATGGTTAATCACTTGATGCAATTTGTCTTTTTAATCTCTTTTGCAGTCAGTTATGTAATCAATCAAGTATAGTTCCAAGTCAAATTCCACAATTGTACTTTCTGCAATTTGTCTTTACAGTTACATAATCTGTCACAAGTGCAGTTCCACATTGCTATTATGATAGATTATACTTCCTACAATCTGTCTTTAAATCAGTTTGTCACAAGTACAGTTCCACATTGCTATTATTATGATAGATGGTACGTCTTACAATCTGTCTTTAAACCAGTTACATATTATCTGTCACAAACTACAGTTCCACATTGCTTTTAGGATAGATTGTACTTCCTACAATCTGTCTTTAAATCAGCTAGATAATCTGTCACCAGTACACTTCTTCATTGATATTGCAGGGCTTGTCGTCAGCAGTGGCCTGGGGCAACCAAAAATGAGAGTTGGGCCACCAAAATTCTGTAAAAGCCCACACCACTTGGTGGTCCAGTCAGGCTACCAAAGTTTTGATAAATTGTATGGTTTGCTATTGTTTTAGGGCCACCAAATTGGCTTTGTGGGCCACCAAAAATATGAAATTGATGATTTTGGTGGACCGATCAGGCCACCAAGAAAGAAGGTAGTGTGGAGCCTTGGATATTATAATTTCTGCTACACAGACAACTTCGGGCATATTCATTAGTTCGAGAACTTACGCTAAGAAAAGGGTGTGGTTTAGGAGGGTATGATGTTGAAAATACAGTGGTGCTAGAAAGTTAGTGATCCCTACCACGAAATGTCCTCCTTCATGCTGAGTGTTGAATGTAGACAAAAACACTACAATGTTGGGTGAGCCCAGAGAAACAAACTTTATTGAATGTACATGTACTATTTTATTACCTGACTTCATATGGCATATAACTTAAACACTTTAAATATGTTCCATTTTTATGGTGAAGTCCACTTTCAGGTATATTGAGGCCTAAACAGGTTCTTGTTAATTTACGGGTAATTTGCTTTTCGAGTTGGTTTGAAACCATCTCTTGTCAGTTGTCAGTTGAAACACCCCCGTAATTGTGACTTCTCTCAGGGAAGCATAAGGGTTGGGTGGGTGGGTGGATGACTCTGCCACCGTGATCACCTGTAGGATTTAAAGGATCAAACTTTCCTAGAAAAAAGTCTGAAATCGTTCGTTGATGATGAACATCTGCAAGGGCCATGCAGCGTTGGCCGAATGTCAAGTTTCTGCTGTAGACCGTGAAATACTTTGTGGTGTCTTCGACTTAAACAGTGAGTTTTTGCAACCACTACGCAACAATTTATGTAATGTTGAGAATCTATTGAAAATGGGATGTTGTTTGAAGGTTTGCATGGTGGCATGTACAATCGCTGATGAAAATGCTCATCAAATCAAAATGAACGGCTTAGAGGTCATTGTCGAAAATTGCTGATTGGGACAGCAGAACATCCTTAGGTTCTAAGCTGACAAAAAAATGCAAATATGTTGCTTGTCCAGGTTCCTGGATGACATTGCTCTTTAGATTAACCAATTTTCGACAAAGGCTGCTTTGTCATGCAGAGCTTTTGACAATAGGTTCTCAATGTTCCAGGAAGCGTCTGCATAGTGGTTGCGCAAACTTCCTATTTTACTCTGACCCATCAGCCCAGAACCACAGGATCAAAGAATAAGTTCCTTGATTCATGGTGTTGTCCTGATTCTATCTCGATCAGAGTGTCATGGATTCAAAAACTACCCCAGCTGTTAATTTCCTTCAGCAAGACAGTTATCCACATTGTGCCGCACTCAACCCAGGTGAAGTACCTGGTACCATGTTATTCCTTGACATGCAGAGTGTATCTGCCCATGCATGCAGGATGTGTTATACATGTAGGATACCAACACTTGATTGGGAAAATGGTCAGGATAAGAAAAAAGGGTAACTAATTCAAGTTTAGTTTCTTGGAGAG
This sequence comes from Lytechinus pictus, assembly GCF_037042905.1. NCBI lineage: Eukaryota > Metazoa > Echinodermata > Echinoidea > Temnopleuroida > Toxopneustidae > Lytechinus > Lytechinus pictus. The sequence continues at coordinate 24,459,783 of NC_087261.1, forward strand.
GGGGGTGAATCTACCATGTAATTTCCTTATTTAGGTGCTTATTAGGGTTCACACAAAGAAACCTGTTAAGAAACAATGCAAAATACTTGGAAATAAGGGATGAATTTTTTCCAACGATTATGAAGGTTGGTTCCGGAAAAAAAAATGGTTGCCCCAACACCCCTTCTTCATACGATTTGCATTAAATGGGGAAACTATTGATATTCATGCAAGCTGTAATTACTTTCTTGTATTAAACAGAATCCTTCCTCGTTTCCTGACCGCTTTGAGAGAATAAACACATATCTTTTGACATGATGCGCTACGCCGGTTAGTTTCGGTCTGCGTCATCTAACCACAGTTAAATCTGCTTATTGTCGTTGAAAGCCAACATTATCTCACATACATTAATCATCTATATTTCTGATGAGTAATATGCAGTTTGATTTAGCAGCTGTGCAGAATCATTTGTATCCGGTATCAAAATGTCCCCTGTTACAAATCAGTCTAACACCATTCAATGGTGTATTTCGATTAAAAGTGATGTAGGTCTACGTATGTAATTTAATGTGATGTTTAATCCAACACACTCCCCCCACCCCCCATTCCTCAACTAACGGACACAGGTACCCGCAGGGGTTTTACAAAATGCTGTTTATTGGATTTACAGACTGTTTCAGATTTGATCCTCGGAGACAAACTTTTTTTACATGGGAACTTCATATGGCTATTTTCATATTTTGTATACATGTATGCCCTCTGATACTATACTTTCCCTTCCTTTTCTGTCTTTTTTTACACCGACATGTGCCATCTTCCTCTTGGTATTAAAGTACACTTGCCCTTTTTCGTTCGACTTCTAAGCACATTGTTGGACAGCCCCTGGCTGATCGCATTGCAAAGACATGACGAGTTCATCCCAATCCTGCACCTGTCTCCCTGTCAACTACCCTTCAACTGTTATGTAATATGGAGAGAAAAGAGATAGAGAGAGAGAGAAAGAGTGGCCGTATACGCCCCCCTTCCCCATGTCACTCCTACTAGTAAGTCCCTGTGTCGGAACATTCAGTGTGCAATGTCCAGGGATGAATAGGGATAGAGTTAATAGTAAAAATGTTCATCGGTTTCGTGATTGAGGGATGTTGTGCTCCAAATCTAGCAATTGTGACCAATTACCGAATTTGCAAATCTCATGTATGTAAGGCCTGCGTGCACAGGGGCTACTGTTTCGGGAGAAGGGCTCTTGCAGCAGAAATTGTATTGGATATCATTTGCATGACCTTGCTCTTCAATCATACTTTCCCAAAGTTTCTGTGTATGAAGGCCTAGGGAAGGGGTTTCAATAGAGATTTGATTTGCTCGGTAAAATGAGAGCATTGTGTCGATCTCGACTTCAACTTTGTTGTTTGTTTTTGTCTTCTTCGCCAGATGAGCAAATGAGCGATCTGTCTATCCCGACTCCACCACCGTTAAAACACAATCACACGCAAGAAGCCTTCCTCACGACCTTGAACTCGCACCAGGAGCCAGCAGAGGTATGGTATCAAATAATTATCGATCCATTCTGTCTTCTTCTCCTCTGTTCCCATGTTTCTACTCTTTCATCTAGTTCAATTCCCTTTCTCACACACTCTCCCAGTTTCTATCTCTATCTTCTCTCTGTTCCTTGCTTTATCAAGGCATTCATCTCCCCTTTATCTCATTTCTATTTGTTATCCCTCCTTATCCCTTTATTCTCTATCTTCTTTGCCGATATCCCTTTCTGGTTCCTGTGGATAAGCATTATTTTTGTATAAAAAAAGGCAAAATTTGGATTATTTTTCCAAATTTCATTAGGGATGTAGGAAATTCAGTCAAACTGTGTTGAAATACTAGGGAAAATTTGGGGTGTCTCAAATATATAACCACTTTCATAACTTTCGAACACTTTACCCGGCCCCTGCCAGTATTTTTTATTTATACATACAGACACTTGGGTGGTCATTTTATTGGATTCAGTTCAAACTCATTTTGAGATCTTTCAGGTTTTTATCTTTCAAACTATTAAATAATTGTCTGTTTCACAGCACTTTGGAAGAACATTCAAGATTTTCCAATAGGTTCTCACTTTCTTAGTTTCATCTTTTCCATGTTTACATTTATTGATTTCAGAAACTAACTTTTGCTCCTCCTTCTTTATTTTTCTTTGTGCATGCAGGCCGGTACAAGTTACCAGTGCAGTGACAACAATAATAACAGCAGTCCATCAGCAGAGCCTTGGAAGTGCTCCAACTGCAGCGAAGTCTTCAGCACTTTTGCACAACTGGAGTCACATCCCTGTGAAAACAAACGCGCCAAAAGAGGGCGCAAGCCAAAGGTCAAATCCCCTGTCAACCCGACGACGGTGGTCAACGAAAGTTGGATCTTGGACGGAGAAGTGGGAAAGCCAGAAAATCTAGCGTTGAAAACTGAAAAGGAAACTAAAACGGGTAAACCTCGACGGGGACGCGCCAAAAAGGAACCCAAGACTTACGCTTGTGGCGAGTGCCCCAAGATATTTGTGAACTCTGAGAAGCTGAAAACGCACAGGTATATGCACACAGGTGAACGGCCCTTTGTATGTTCTCATAACGGCTGCACCAAGGCGTTCATTTCCAAGTACAAGCTTCTTCGACACATGGCAACACATTCACCGAATAAGATGCATTGCTGCACGCATTGCAACAAGAAATTCCACCGCAAGGATCACCTGAAGAATCACCTTCAGACGCATGATCCAAATAAAGAGGCGTACCGATGCAACGAATGCGGCAAGGTCTACAGTACCAAGCCGGGCTACAAGAAGCACTTGGCGTTACATGCAGCAGCGTCGGGTGAACTGGTTTGTAAATTGTGTGAGAAGGACTTTGAGAGCACAGAGACACTGTTGCAGCATCTGAAGCTGCATTCAGGGAAATCTACAGGTGTGAAGGAGAAGAAGCACCAGTGTGAGCACTGTGACCGCCGCTTCTACACGCGCAAGGATGTTCGAAGGCACATGGTGGTGCATACGGGTAGAAAAGACTTCTTGTGTCAGACATGTGGGCAGAGGTTTGGGCGCAAGGACCATTTAGTGCGGCACACCCGCAAGAGTCATAAGGAGGACGATATGGAATTACGGGTAAGGTTAGGTGAGCAGTTGCAGGCTGTTGGGGTGACAACAGTACAACACATGCTCGGGATGCAGCATCTGCAAGAGCAGCAACATCATCATCATCAACTCCAGCATCAACACCATCATCTTCAACAACATCCACATCAACAGCAGCAACTTCCCCACCATCATCACCACCACCATCAACAGATGTCACCAATGGGCCAACAGCATCAGCAGCAGTTCATGTATCCGATGCAGCAGTCATTGCCACAGGCTCCCCCAGCGGCCAACATCCCACCTCCCTCCTGCACCATGTCCCAACCGCAGCAGTTCACCGAGCTGCTGAAGATTCCTCCCGTTCCAAGGTTCAAATCCCAGATCCAGCCCAAAGTAACCATCAAGAACGAGGTCCAAAAGATGAATGACCCGATGGACCTGGGCGGGCTGGACAACTGCAGCTTAGGGCGGAACCAGATGATGCAGGAAGCGTTAGGTCCAGGGGGAGTAGACTTGGGCCAGCTCTTGGGGTTCTTACCCCTCAATGCCATGCAGCAGCAACAGCAGCAGCCGCTTGCCTCTGCTGCTCCTCCAACACCGACTTCGCCACCCATGTCCCTACCACCCAACACGCCCCCGGCTACCCTCCCACAGTCCCCTCTTAACATCCCCCAAACGCAACTACCTCAACAAGGGATGCATGCCCAAGACCAGACGGGGGTTCTGCCCCAATCACACATGGACAACCACATGAACCACGTGCAGATGCAGCACATGGGTCCCACTCAAATTCCCTTCTCTGGGATGCACTCATTACCGAGATTTCACCAGGCTTTCCAGTGATCACTCCCTTTACTGAACCTTGTAGCGCCCTGCTAAGTCCTTATCAGCTAAATAGCTAAGTATCTCTGATATAGACTGTTATGAAATGTAAGCATTTTGTGTTCCTATAGCAGTTCATCTTACTCATTCCTAATATCTCTCTTCTCAGGCATCACCTACAAGAATCATTTTTGTCATGTAGAGGAAAGTTCTTAGTGGAACAGTGATTTCAATCTACTTGATAACACTTTACTTACCTATCGATTTAACAATTGGTGGGTAAGTAAAGCTCGTAGATAACCGAACATACATATCCAGGGTATATTCCTCTTCTTTTAAGATTCGCAAAGTAAAGAAGCAGGACAATGATCATAATGGCTTTATATACCAGAAATATAAAAATTACAAATTTGACATCCTATGTTACATCCATCTCTGATAGATAGGTGCAGATCTGTCATTGGTATTTCTGAAAAAAAAACATCTGTTCGCTCGTTAAAGAGCAGTTTAAAGGTTCCCTGCATTGTCTTTATAAGACATCGCTCTTCTTTTCAGATGCTGTGGATAGATCAATGAAAGTTTTTACTAAACTAATCACTAATCAGATGTAAAGGGATGATGGTTCCAACCGTGGCCATGAGCTTGAGATTGATTTATTCCTGCTTGGGTCCCGCTACTGTATTGATGTGTGAATAGACCCACGTTTCCCCTCACATTGTGATGAGAGGATTAAAGGATATTAAATTCCAGTGTGAACAAGAACCTTCATATGACTGTATTCACAGCACACAATTACCCCGTGCATTCACACCTGGTGACAGGTGTGCGTTATGCCATGATGTGATATGCAGGGGAATTATTTAAAATTTTTGGTGGTGTGCTGGAATTAACACGAGAGATGAAAAGCCTGCTGATTACGGCTTTACAACGAAGGTTCTTTGGTTGATTTTTTTACGACCTGACTTTAATACAGCCCTTGATATAATCCAGTTTTAATGATGTGTGAAATGCTCGTAAATGGTATATAATGAGCAAGTCAATGTGTGACTAGTGTGCTGCATACATACACGAGTAGATAAATGTGAACGCTGCCTCAATATAAACACAATGTTTAGTCGTGATACTGCCCTCGCTTGGCCCAACTCATATAGTGCAATTATTTTGTTCATACCTCTGTAGTATAATGAGCTAGTGTTTGCTATAAAATGAAATCGATGAGCTCTCATTGCAATCTCTATTCAGCATTTTCAAATGATTTGCATTGTAATTAGTAGCAGCTTTTAAATAGATGGCATAAAAAGGGTAAATAGAAATGGCAAACCTAACATGCTTCAGTATTTCATTCGAGGAATATTCAGATCAAAGTCTACGGGATATATATAGTTATTATGAAACAGGAATTTTACTGCCTTATTAGAGAATGAGAATTTTACTTGAAATTTTTTTCATTTGAAACGGAAAATGTATGGAATTTTTTGAAAATATCTAGCAAATGTAGTTTTGCTCAGTCACTTTTTTTCCTAACGGTCCTCAATGCATTAGTTACTACCGTCAAGGTGATATCATTTGTTAATGTCGCATGTATTACTCGAAAAAATACCTCGGAAAATATCAGTCTTTCTCTCGTTATGTTTGATTCTTTTTTTTCTTATTTTTACTTTGGTGTCTTTTTAATGAAATTTGTACTTTTAAGGATTGCATTTATTGTTCAAATGCACCTCTTGATGTTATTGTTATATTGATTATGCAAAGGGGAACTTGTTTTGTGTTACGGCCGAGTTTTGACTTCCAGAAAATTATTTTTCACTTGGTGCATTTTGTTATACCGTTTCATATCATGTTTTGAAATTATGCAAGTGTTTATAATAATGTCTTTGAATTTGGTTCATGGTTTTGGATTGTTTTGTCCTCGAAACATCGTCGGTGAGTTCTGTTGCAATAATTTGTTTCTTTTATGCCTGCTATCGGGGCAACGACTTGCTATGCACTCAATTAGATTTTTATTTTATTACTCTCTACTTTTGCTGAAAAGGAAACATTGCTTGTGACAAAAATGATAATAATAATGATGATAATCATTGCTTGCTTACAGAAACTTTTAAGTGCCATTTACCTGGGAGATGGTTAATTCTTTAAATCTCGTTCTATCGAATTGATAGCCTAATTATATCAGCATGATGAGATACATTATCTTGCAAAGTCGATTTTAGAGTTATCTATTGTCATGTTTATTTATGTCACGGCTAACCTATGGTCATCATGATAATGCTGTTATGTTGATACGACAAGATAGATGCCTCGCCATGTTGGCCATCTTGTAATATAGATGGCATTTTACAGTTTCTGTACTCGGGTAATATGCAGATTTTTTTTTTAGTGCAGACAAGTCAATAATGGAAACACATTACCCTTTTGCAAAAAGGTTCATTCACTACCAGCAAAATAGCTTTTAGAGGTATTTTACTTTCACAATAAGTTTTGGATGAAGCCTTTTGCCATGGATATTCAGTTTTCTGAAATGACACACAGAGATTTATACACAAAGGAAAACATCTTTCCTTATTCCATGTGAATCTTGTCTTTATTTTATATTATTACTTTGTGGAAGCGCCGTGGTGTAGCGGTTCTGACTCTCGCCTTGTAATCAGAGGGTCGTGTGTTCTAATCCCACCATGGCCTAGCGTCCTTTGGCAAGGCGTCAATCCACAATTTGCCACTCTCCACCCAGGTGTTAAATGGGTACCCGGTAGGATGCGAAAGCCTATGTAGTATGCCTAGCAATTGAGTCTTGGAACTCTTGTTGGAATGCTCCCCAGGGAGTGGAGAAGGTGCATACATTGTATGCGGGCATGCAAGGATCCGATGACCGGGGTAATAATATATCTGTAAAGCGCTTAGAGACGTCGTTCCGATGTGTTAAGCGCTATATAAATGCGGAATATTATTATTATATTATTATTTGAGGGGGTAAAAACAAATTTGATTACACTAAAATCAACACCGGATAGTGGATTTTTGAAATGCTTACATAGAATACTTTATTTTTGCCTTATAAAAGCCACATTTGAGCAGTAAATTTTAAATTGTTTTGGAACTTTAGTGGTGATAGTGTTTCAAATGATTTATATTTTAATCATAAATTAATATGGACCAGTTATAAACATGATTAATAAGTAACAACATCTCATGCTTAAGGGAGGATTTATTTAAATTTATCTCATTTTATGAGTAAGACATGACTTTGGACACCTTTGTAACAATGACACTGTAGAATGATAAGCCCTAAAAACAATAGGGTCTTATGATGTAGTCATTTTCAAATGCCCCAGTGAAAATGCTTAAGAATTATGAATGTGAATGTGTGTCTGTTTGTGTGTGTGTATGTACATAAATCATGTTCTTAATGTTGAATTCCTGCACAAATTATGACAATGTTCCTTGCATGTGTATTGTGAACCCGGGGGAACAGGCTTTTTGTGTATTTTGCATGTAAATTTTGTTACTACTGCAAAAAGTTTTATTTTGCTAAACAGATTAATTGAAAAGAAATACAGTCATGGGTATTGTTTCATGGAGCTTTTCTTAAAGTTCGTTTAAAATTGATATAAAGTAGGAAAAGGGGCTCTTTTTCTGATATTTTTAGGAAGCCCGACTGTTATTTATAATTTTATTTTTATTCCCCTTACCCCCCCCCCCAAAAAAAAAAAGGAATAAATAAATAGATAATTGAATAAATAAATACATAAATAAATGAATGAATAAATAAATGAATAGATGAATAAATAAATAATGAAAATACTAGTAAAATATGCAATGATATTGGAATAGAAATAAAAATTGCAGCGTATTTCAACTGGTACTAACAAAATTAAAAACAATTAAGACACGTATTTGACTTGCCACATTTCAGACACTTGTAAGATTGTCCATAACTTTAAGAACGGCTTTGTGAAACAGTCCCCTTGTATATCGTTCAAAACGCCATGCTTTTGTTGCAAGAGAGCAGTCAAGAAGGGTCGGGGTCTTGGCGGGTATGGATTACACATTCATTACAGCTGAACAAGCCTCCGCTTTCTATCTACAGTACGTCTTAGATATCATCAACTTCTTCAGATTCAGTGTGCTTTGCTTTGTCAAAGGAATCACTGACATTGCACTGAGATTTGCTGGGAAGATGGTTTTCTTCTGTTCATTAACAGTTTGTCATACATTTATTTGTAAAGCAGCTGGTTTCTACATGGTTTGAATAGGTTAGTGAGAAATGCAAAGATACTATCGATCTTTTTGAAAACTCAATTGGATTAAGGTCAATATTAATGGTGCAGTCACATTTCCCCTACTGGAGCCCGTACGGCAGGTAGAAAACAGCCATTTTAACCCGTTTTGTACAAGCTACATATAGGTGGTTTGAATAATAATGAATAAAACTGCTGTTTTAGACTCGCAGTACGGCCGCCGTAGGGGAAATGCGACTGCAGCATCATTGATCTAAAACATATATAGAACTTGAACCTATTGATTTGCGCAGCTGTTTTTTTTTTTCTCTATGATTTTTATTTGAAATAGTTTATGATGAAATTATATTTCTAAAATTGCATTTGTGCTCTTTTGTTAAAAAAAATATATATATATGCTTTAAAATTTTGTATTGCAGCTGTCAGTCATTCATGCAGCTTCTCATTGGCTTGTAGAAGAAAGTTTACATCTAGCAACTGATAACCAGCCAAGGACTAAGCTGCATATTTTCTTAATAACAATGATATCACATATTTCATAAAGATAAGGAAAGAATTAGGGTATAGTTGGAATATATTGGTGAAAGGGCTGAAATTCTGAATCCTTATTTACTACCTATGATCAGAAATTGTTTTCTATTAAAATGTTTTGCTTTTGTTTTTATGATTTGATAAGATCTTTGTTTCTTCTAAGTTCAGGTTAATGAGACACACGTTTTATTATGTTGTAGGGGGTAAAACGTAATTCTTCTAATATGCAAGTACACAAAAATCCCGAGACCACTTTTACAAAAGTTTACAAAGTATTTGTTGAATGGACAACTAATAGTAGCATGTTTTTTTAGCACATATTCCTGCGAGTCCACTAAGACAAACTTGTGATGGTTTTCAGGAATCATGGACCTGGTATTAGCTATCCGTTATGAATGGATAGTATAATAGTCCAAATTCTATTAGGGTGTCTGGTCTTTGATTTGGGAAAATATTGTTTGAAGACAAGATCTCTTTACCCTTAAAGTTCAGTGCTATCAGGCTTTCACGTGGAGTATTCAAGATTTTTTGTTGCCGTTCCAGCGCAGTTTTCCATTGATAGCTTCCGTCTGTCGTGAAAGCGATGGCCTGCTTTATGTGGTTGGAGAATGGGTGAGAGAGACGGAGAATGATGCAAAGAAAAGCTGATCAGACCAGGTGGGTGTTTCACAAAGCTTAGCAATTATCGTAGAACGTTTTTCTACGATTGGTTCCATTGACTGCAATGTACAATCAGTCGTAAAAATCAAGCGTGCGATCAATCGCTAACCTTTGTGTTACGGAGCCCTTGTGGGTATTTCACAAAGCTGTTCTTAAGTTATGAATGACTGGTGATCCATTCTTGATATAAATCATCCACACCAGATTGTCATTGGTGTGGATTTCGCTCTCCTAAGAAAGGATCACAAGTCGTTCGTAAAGTCGCTCGTAACTAACAAACAGCCCTATGAAACACCTACCAGACAAGTAGGGAAATATTGATAAGTGTAGACTGCTGAAGGATGATATAGAAATTTGATTAATTCGCAATTACGGTTTTGTACAATGAGGTACTTTTCCCAGGAGTCACTCCCCGTATGGCTTGCTACGCGCTTGTATTCAGAAAGTGTCAAAAGGGTTTTGTTTGGGAACCTAGATGTCAACTTATTATGGAAAAAAGGGTTGCTTTTTTAACTACATTTAGGGGGCATTTCTGAGGTTTGTTGGACACAGATAGGTAGCTGGCCATGTGGAGAGATACCCTAATTATACTTGCAAAGAACGAAATGATGGGAGGTTTCATCATGATTATCGATTTATTCAATTACACTTTTTTGCACTTAGTTCGTTCAGGAGGTTACTTGCTTCAACGGGTATGATGAAATCGTCAACATTCTTGAGGTCATCTTTGTTTTGTTTGTTTTTTAATTTACTTTGCTATATTCTAGTTTTGGAGGGAAATAGAAGCCTACACCACAAACATGTACAGGACAATTGGCAGTTTTAATATAAAATTATTTGAATTCAGGCCCAGAATTTCTTTTCGCCAAGGCAGATTTATATAAAATTTTGGGAAAGGCCTTTCAGTCAATTCCTACTAAAATTATACCTTGCACTTCAATCAGTCACCCAAATATTTGGGGGGGAAATCACATTGCTTGGGAAATCCAAGAAATTTCAGAAGATCATCATTAAAAAACGATCATAATCATTTATTATTTTTTATGCTTTCAAGTATATTCTCTGATTGGACAATCTACAAAAAAGTTGTGCGCACAGAGTATTCTATTTATTTTTTCAGGAATTTTGTGTGAAATCGGGTCGACACCTTTTGCACACATATCCACATACCTCATACCACTCTCGCAATGTATCAATATTTAGGAATCTGTCATTTAAAAGGGGGAAGAATTGTAAATTGACTCGTCAGTCATTAGTAAATTGAATAACTCAGATAGGTTATTTTCTGTTTGTACGGGCATTATATTTTGTTTTCTTTCTGTATTTTCTTTTTTTATAGCTTGTATTGCTAATAATGTAAGCCTGTTCTCCCCCTATTCTACTCCCTCTAGTGCCATCTATTGGCAAGGTTTGAACATGTTTGGCGTCATTACAATGAGATTGTAAATGTTTCCTGTCTGTATGTACATATTATATATCAGTGGTTAATCTTGAATTTAGGTATTGATTGATCTATTCACACGATCGAGATTATTGCCTAATGAATAATGAGTGAATTGTATGAATATGTATGAATGCAAGGAATATGAATATTCATGAACAGTACCTGCCTGCTGTGTTATTGTTGTTGTTGTTTTTTCTATCTGGGAACAGATATATGTGTTGTCCTGTAATTACCTCATATATGCGGAAGAAGAAAAATAAAACATGTTATTCAAAGCAAGCAAGATCTTTGCTTGCAGCGTGTCTTTTTGTGTACCTCATGATAGTATATGTATTGGCTAGTAGAAGAAAAGATGTAAATATACTGAGAAACGCTCTTTGAATCGTCGAGCTCTGTAAATGTTTGAAACCTATTGTTGTACCAGTATTGTATACAAGATAAGTTATCTTAACTATTTTCTATGTCTTTATATTATGAGGAACAAACTTTCCTTGGCTTTGGGGTTTTAATCTATGGTAGCCTAGTTTTTAACAGGAAAATTTAAACATTTATGTACAGGTATTATATATATAATGAATATATTTATTGTTATTTTTTGCCATACGCATTTTGACAGTACATTGTATTCCCACTTTGCTCTGGAGAAATTCCTATATGCTTCTCATATGTTAACTCGGCTCAAGTTGCATGTCGATAAGTAGAACAATATAGCATTCTATAGTGAATATATGAATATATCTATATATATGTGGAAATTTGAATAACGTGTGGTAATATTTAATGAGTTTTCATCAGCTGAAATATATGTATCAGTTATTGTACCTTTTTAACATTATTTTCTTGTGTTAAGACTCCTTGCCTCTTCCAAAAAAAAAGAACTTTGCTTTGATGATAAGTGTATCTTGCATTTTTTTTTTTTTTCAACTTATCAATATGTTCTTGGTTTTTATATTTTTCCTCCAACAGAAAAAAAACATTTTGAAAAAATCTTTAAAAGTGTGTGAATGTTGTTTTTACAGCATATGTCACTTTTCATATGCTGTATTTCTGTGTTTCATTTTGAATTTGAAATGTATTTTTATACATTTGGGTATGTTTATTTGTACATTTGATGTAAATTCTAGCAGATAACTTTCTTTTTTTTTACATGATTGTATTTGTTGTATAAATGAAAAAATTGACAATAGATATGTTTTCATTTTATTTTTGAATATCTACCATTTTGTATGCATGCTGCATTGAAGTACATTAGGAGACTACTTTTGATTTTTTTTCTTATTATTTACCTCCATTAGACAAATCCTGCATAGATTGTTATGTGAATATGATTATGATATGTTAAATGTGTTTGAGAGCCATATGTATTCTAAGGATAATTTGATGAAATTGATGATTGATTAATACAAGATTGGCATGCTGTATTTCAAAGAGAATTATATTCAGTGAAATTCAAAGATTTCTTGAATCAACTGTAGGTTGTATCTTCCACATTGTGTACTTAATAACAAAAATTTCCTGACATTTCTTCAAAAAGTCTACTCAAGATCATACAAATGGAACTTCAAAGGTAAACTGATTACACCACACCTTCAGTTTAACAGTTATATGAATATCAAAAGTGTAGATATAAGACTGTTTCCCAATATTGAAAAAAAAAATCCAGAACATTTTGAATTTTTAGTCATCAGAGATCAGGGGGGGAGCGTTTCACAAAGATTTAAGTATGACTTAAAGTCGCACTTAAATGCCTAGTTGCATGCGGTATAAAAAGGTATCGCATTGGTCAGATCATGCGAAGGGGATATACACTACTGTGTATTGATCAATATGATCTATCCATATTTCTGCACATTTCTCTCTCAAAATTCAATCCATTTATGATGTTGGGATAGGCTGTTACTAAATTGACATGGAATATACAAGTCGTTTTGAAGGGCATAGAGATATTACATCATCATGTAGTCATCTGGCGTTACAAGAACAGATTATCATTATTAATAAATTTGGTTGAAATATTTCCTGCTCGCTGATCAAATGATTAATTTTACAGATTAATGTATTCAATCTTTCAGCTTTAGTCGTCGATTGCTCTTCGAGAGTAATTTTATCGTGCAAACTGGTTTGGTATTCACAATTCAGGTACTGAAATAGCATACAATTTCTTCTGATTCAGAATATTTTGCTCAAATTATATAGTATGTCATATATTTACGAGTTTTATCGCTCTCACGATTTTGACAAAATATGACATTTGAATGCTGCTGATGATATGAAATCTATCAGGAAATAGAAATTGTATATTCATCAAAATCTTTTCTTTATTTTATTTCTTACATTATTAAACGCTGCAACATTCTTCCGTTATCGAATAAGTTCACATTTGCCTTTTTATTTGACATTTTGTTGGAAGAGATGGTTCGAATACTGAATTATTTTGTAATACTTGATGTCTTCATTTTGAGTGTACAATAGTCATTAGGCTATCAGGATTGTACAAACAAATATATGTTATGTTATTGTTTATTTTTATTATTCTGTTCAACCAAAAGTACAAATGATTGTGATTATTTTGAAGTCTTCCAAATACTATTTCTGTCTTCTAATGTGTATTTAGCAAATGTGATTTACTTTTTCCCATGGAAAACACCGGTATGTACTTTCACAAGTTGGTTGAAATCAATTCGAGGCTTGACTATATAAACTCGTGCTCATGCTAAAAGAATTGTTTCCTTTTGAAGGTTTGATAAAGACATGCAAGATTATCTTCATTCTTGTTTGAGAGCTCAATCTGTTCCCCTCAGTAATTCATTCATGAGCTGAGTAGTTTATCCTGATTCTAATTTGGATTCAACTTAACTGTGATCGAACATATATCATTTTGTTGGAATTTCACCCATGCAACTCAAGATATTTTGTATAATTATGTATACTGTCAAGCAGTTACAGATTTTTTTATTTCGTCAACACGTTATTGTTTTGTTTGTTCTCAAAAAATTATGTTGTGAGAAGAAATTATGTCTGGTCAAACTGCCTTGGTTTATATTCGTTAAAGTGTGTTTTCAGTTTTTTATTATTATGCACACAAATGGGTACGGGTACAAGAATTCAGCGAGGAGAAATATTTTGTGGTTTTTAATACATATGTTGACTTTGCACACATGCCTTATAACATTATTTTGTGCATATTTGGTTCGAGATTTTTTTGGAAGAAATCTGTTTTTTTTTTTTCTTTCTGCAGGTCCGATATGTGGTGATAGAAAAATTGTGAATTTTAGACTCATCAGCATGATAGGTGATTGATATAGTGTGCTGTTGCATTCGGTACGTGTGTGAGATTTTAGGTCCTCGAGCCTTGCTTACACTATTGACAGCAGGTGGGACTATCAGCGAAAAATGTTCACCCATTTGTTTTTATTTATGGTTGATACTCGAATGCTGATAGCTCCAGCGGGCCAGACGTCTAGAATCTCACACCGTGCTCCAATAATGCTCAACCTAGTTTATCCTAATGATAGTTTTCTCTATGGTAGTCGAAATACTGATACAAAAATTGACTGTTTATCATGTTAAGTAGATATATGGAGTAGACCGTTAATTGTTCTCTAGTGCATCGAGAGTCTGTGTAGTTTAATCTCAATTATAGAACCTATGGTATATCATAGATATTACATGTTATTGAAGAAAAAAAATAATGAATGATATTGACAAGATGAAAACCTTGCTGTATTGTTATTTAAATGGACTGTTCTATAATACATGAACTGTGATTGGCAGAACCTTTTTTTTTAGTAAGATTATCATGGTTAGTGAACACTTAGGCTGATGGGCAATTCAAGTCAGAGAGAGAGAGAGAGAGAATAAGAGAGGGAGAGAGAGAGAAAGAGGGGGCAATATAAGAAAATAACCCACAATGGAAAAAACAACGATCATCAGTGACCATGAGTTAACAGCATAAGATTCATCCATAAAACGGGATGAACTGAAGTCATGGAAGTTTCAGACAATTTCAAGCTAACTTTTTTTTTAGGAAACTGCCATATATCTTATTGTTGACTATTATCATTATTCTTATTATTATTATACTGTGTGACTATTCACCTTCATGCAAGATATTATGTGGCAAATAAATAACAAAATATGGTAACCAGAAAAGAACAAAATTAGACCCGTGTCCAGAAGTATGTTTTATTTACATTTATTTTACCTGTGTGTGTGTGTGTGAGAGGGTGTAGTGTGTATGAGAGAGAGGGAGACTGTACGGGTGTGGGTGCTGTGTGTGCGTGTGGATGTGCAATAATTTTATGTGGGCTGAGTTTCAGGGGCCCGTTTTATAACGCAACTGTTGTAAAATTTGCCATTATGGCAACTACCATGGAAAGCTTGATCCTGATTGGCTGCTGAGCCCTGTTGCCATGGTAGCTGCCATTATGGCAAAGTTGCAACAGTTGCAAGTCCTTTATGAAACGAACCCCTGTAGGAGAGTATGAAATGTGTTTGTTTGAAGGGTTTATATCAACTTGGTCTACAATCAGTTGGTCTACTGTTTGGAAAGTATAAAATTTTGATAGGGGGTCTACATTTTTTACAAGCTTTGCTTTTTAGTAGGGCCCCCCCCCCCACTTTTTTTCATTTTATTGGTACGTCTCAATCCTGCATGTGTTATGCAGTTGATGCATCTTCTCATTGTAAAAATGATTTATCATAAAATGTACTTTGATGATTTGTGGACTATGAATATACAGACCTGCCAACCAGTACGTTTTAGCCGTATTTAGTAAGTTCAAAACATACTAATAGATCTCCCTTCAACCGATTGTTGAAAGGGTGAGATTTTTGTTGCATTATTGGACCTTTTTTAGTTTGTGGGAGCAAAGTGTTTGAATTAATTTTTGATTGGCACGCCCCCCCCCCCTAAAAAAAATACAAATAAAAAGTAAGAAATAAATTTAAAGAAAACTTTGTAAAATCCTGGTTTGGGGCATGGACACTACTGTTTTTAAAATGATATATTTCAAGGTCAAGTCTACCCCAGAAAAATGTTGATTTGAATAATTAGAGAAAAATCTAACTATATTCTAACTATACTAGCATAACGCTGAAAATTTCATGAAAATTTGATATAAATAAGGAAGTTATGACATTTCAAAGTTCGCTTATTTTTCACAAAACAGTGATATGCACAACTCAGTGACATGCAAATGAGACAGTCGATGAAGTCCATCACTCACTATTTCTTTTGTTTTTATATTGTTTGAATTATACAATATTTCATGTTTTACAAATTTTACAATAGCTAGGGCCAACTTGACTGAACCATACAGTATCAAACAAGGCTAATTCCACATGTTCAGGGAGGAATTAATCGTTGTTTCACTTGACAATGAGGAGAAAATTAGAATATTTCATATAATAAAATATAAAAGAAATAGTGAGTGGATGACGTCATCAGAATCCTCATTTGCATACCGACCAGGATGTGCATGTAACTGTTTTGTGAAATTAATGGAAACTTTGAAATGTCATAACTTTCTTATTTTACATCTGATTTTGATGAAATTTTCATCGTTATGTTTTTCTCTTTTTATTCAAATAAACTTTTTGTTGGGGTGGACTTGTCCTTGAAACAAATGATTAATATGGAGAAACACTATGGGAAATGTGAATTAGGAATAGTCGGAACTTCAAAGTTGGTTATCATTTCTGTATATGCTTTTGAATTTCTTTTGAATATTTCTTTCAAGTGCAAAAAAAACCCCAAAAAATCCCCATATTTCACAAAAGGGCAGTGGGTCCAGTTTAAACATTTAAAAATATTTTCAGGGACGCTTCCATACATTGCAAATAAAAATGATATTTGAATCATGGAGCTACAGATTTAATAAAATACACACACAACTTTAAATATTCTATAAAAAGTAGCTCTTTACTTTAAGATATTATCTTATTTTGGGGGATTAAATATAAATGAATACATTTTTTTTCCTCCTAGGCCATGTCAAACATGGATTCATTCCGATTTGAAAATGCGGATTCGGTATTATTCCAACTTACTATAATTCAATCAAGAGTTCGTTCATTATCACATCATGCAAACCTAAAAGTTGAAATTAATCTATGTGTGATATCATCGCGGGCTCTTTCATTTGCACCTGTCATGTGTATGTACAATAATACAAATATTTTCTTACATAAAGTATGACTTGAAAATGTCATAATTTTCTCATCTTTTATCGATTTTAATGAATCTTTGAGTGCTGTGTCAGTTCAATTGTTTTCATTCTATTCAAATCCACGCGTTGTTGTGCGGACTTGACTTTTAAACATGATTGTATATTAATTACAAAAAGTGATTATATTTTTTATTTTGGAACGATAAAAGAACCCATTTATAAAAGAATCGACCTCCTGAGGCCCCGTAACACAAAGCTTAGCAATGATCGTAGAATTTTTTTTCTACGATGGATTACATCGATTATAATGTACAATCAATCGTAAAAATCAAGCGTACGATTAATTGCTTACCCTGCTGTGTGTTGATGCCCTCTACGTTCGTTGTTAACCTTTGTGTTTCGGGACCCTGGAAAAATTAGCGAGTTTTCACAATCACAATGGGGACGGATTCAATCTATTGAAAATGCCCGTGAAATTACAATGGACAGCTCAGGGGTCTTTGTCGGAAATTGGTGAACCGGGACAGCAGGGCCCCGTCTTACAAAGAGTTGCGATTGATCCAATCAATCGCAACTATGGACGGCCAGCAACGTCAACATGTATTATGCATGTTTGTTCAAAATATTTTCTAGCTATGATGTATATTCATGCATCCATTGTTTTCTGAAAAATTCACTGTGCTTCTCTTTGTTTACAAACGAGATTGTGCAAATTTCCTGTAGAAAAATGTGTGACACTGATGGGTTTCCATAGAGTTAAGATTGATTGGATCAATCGAAACTATTTGTGAGAATTGCCACAGATCGCCCTAAATTTCGGAGCTGACGAAAAGTACAAATATGTTGGTTTGTCCAAAGTCACGGACGAAACTGCTGTTTCGATTCACAGACCCTCGACAAAGACGTCATTGCCATGAAGGGCATTTGACAATAGATTCTCTACTTTCCAGAAAAAACTGCGTAACTGTTGCGAATACTCCCTATTGATTTGGGTATGAGTAAGATGATGTAAGGGTGATGTGAATTAACTAGTGGAAAACAGCCCAGAGCTTTCTTTCGATTATCTTCTTTCTACTTTCTTCCTATTTTTCTTCCTAAATTTCCTCCTACTCTTATTTTTGTTTTCATTACTTCATTGATGAACTGTAGGCATGGGCGGAAATACAAGGGGGACAGGGGGACGCGCCCCCCCTACCATTTGGAAAGGGGTGGACACAAAATTAAGTCTCCCCTAGCATTTGTGGTCGTCTATAAAAAAAAAAAAAAAAAAAAACAGATAAAAAAATAAATTAAAAAAAAATCCGGCTCGTGCCCCCCTTTTTGAAAACCATGATAAAAAATTGTTTTGCTTTTTTTGCTTTTTTTTTTTTTTTTTTTTTTTTTTTTTGCTTGTCAAATTTTCCGGGGGGAAATGTGCCCCCATACCCTTTGGAAAATCCTGGATCCGCCCCTGGTCCCCCGTACCTTTTGGGAGAGATTTCCACCCATGACTACAGGGCAATCGTCCCTTCACCCATCCTTTGTAGCGCATCCCCTGTGATAGGGCTTGCTCTCATCGGTCAACCCCTGTGTATTATATCGACGTACCTGCCAAATCCATACGAAATGCCCTTCTAAGTTCGAATTCCTTTTTTAGAACAATTTGTGTCATGGTTAACGAAATACACATCAAGAATACAATGTATCATAATTATGCTCATTCTATTAAATAATAGAATCGTTTTGAAATGTCTGACTGTTTTCATCTGGATTGCCTGATGTCTCGATGATAGTAAGTGGTCTGTACAACTCATTGTCAACCATAGCAGTGCCCACGGTGTCATGACAATTCGCGTCATCATCATCGAGCCCGTTTAAGCCGACGCTAAGTCCTTCGTCATCACAGTCATTCTCGACAACGCTTTCATTCCTGTCGACAATATGATACTCGGGATCGCGCTTTTCATGTGGATGTTCTGAGGTCTCGACATTACTATTAAGTGGTCTGTACAACTCATTGTCAACCATAACGGTATCAATGACGGGACGACCATTTGCATCGTCATCGCCAAGCCCGTTTACGCCGACGCTACGTCTTTCGTCATCATAATCATTCTCGGCATCGCTTTCATTCCTGTCGACAATTTGATACTCTGGGTCGAACTCCATCCCAACATCATCACCAAGATATTCTAGTTCAGCGTATTCGTTTGCGATGCCGTCATCGTGGATTTCGTCCGCGTTGCTATTTCCGTTGTTCGTACTGGACTGACGTCCATAATCCGACTGGGTGGTTTTTGTAGGGATTTGCTCGTCGAGGCACTCGACGTCACTTTCGTTCCTCATAACGATGTGGTAAAAATTTTCGCTCAAGGGCGCGGTGTCGTCATACAGTTCATCACCCGCGCCGTCAGAGTTCTTTCTCATCTTATCTTCCATTTCATTTCTCCCTCCAACATTGGCACCATCCCTAATGCATGTATCAGCACGTGTTTCATCGTAAACGTGTTCATCCTCCATCGGTATATATAAATCATTCTTAATCAAACTTTCATCATCCACGCAATCGCTTTGTAACGTTTTTGATATATCGCTCCCTTCCGTTTTATCCGCCCCAACATCGGCCAATCGCCGTGGTTCCGTCGTATCGAGATCGTACGGTATCTCCTGATACACCTCATTATCTCCGTGCGCGTCAGTCGACTTCGCTGCGTGATTAAGATCATCAAAACCATTCAAACCTGCAGCTATATTACTTCCACTATGCGGATGCTGATGGTACTCGTTTTGACCAATACCGATATCGTCATACACGCCACCGTGATCCTTCTCGACATCGCCATCCCCTTGGTACAATGCGAAATCAGGCTTCGCGTCCCTACTCATCGTTTCGATGTAAGTCGAATACCTGTGGTCGTCGTCGTCATCGATGATGTCGGTTGGAGGTCGTGGCAGAGGTTTTTTAATTGAGTCATCGCCGTTCGATCTCGATTGATGGGTTGAGTTGAGCACGATGTGGTCGATGGTTTGGTATTCGTAGGCGGGGTTGGAGTGGTTGAGGTTTTCGTCTTTGTCAAAATCTTTTTCGTCGACCAGGGGAGGGGAATTTCTGGAAAGAGACAAATCACATTTTTAAATCAGTTGTTATGCATCCGAAAAGTCAATACCCATTTTTTTTCGTAATCTTTATTTGCTTCATTTATGTTTTATTCGTAGATCTACGTTAGTCAAAATGTTATTTAATTATTTAGTCATTAGTTAGTTAGTTAGTTGGTTAGTTAGTTAGTCTTAGTTAGTCATCATCATCATCTCCACCATCTTCTTCATCATCATCCTCATCATCATCATCATTATTACTATCACCACCACCATCTTCATCATCATCAATGTCATGTAATCTCACCTCGTTCGTCGAACTTGCCATAGTATAAGAAGAAACAACACACTAGCAAGGATGAACATCGAAATGATTACAGTAGGCACAACAACTTTCTTGTTATCTGCAAGAATATGATTTGGAGAACTTATTATTTATCGATAATTATGGACATATCATTTTTAAAGAAAATATACCACATCCACCCTGAAAAAGCGTCGACTGACAGTTCAATCATAGACTACTAAAAACTGTTTCACATTCTTAACCTACAATTAAATATTTTAACCGTGTAATCTTAACACCTAGGGATAAACCTACTGAGATTATAGTAAATTTGCGTGCTTTATAGATTCTTGTATGTTGCCCTTAAGAACGGGGATTGATTCAAGCCGTCATCCAGTGTTATCGATAGGGGCCATCGAAGTTATCACCCCAGATTTTATGATACATTTTCAATTCATAAGCAATGTATGGACCACGACTTATCATTACACACATGGGAAAAGGGAAGGAAAGGTCAAAGGAAAGGAAAGGGAAGGGAAGGAAAAGAAAAGAAAAGAAAAAGAAATAAAATAAAACAAAGAAGAAGAAGAAGAGCCAATCGGTATCTTCGAAGAAGCTCCCTTAAAAAAGTCTACAGTTGGATTAGGAGACAGAGAAATGGCAAACAAGTCATTTCCAACAAAACCAACGAAAAGAAAAAAAGAAAGGAAATGGGTGCTAGAAACTAAAAAAAAAAACCTCCGACATGATTGTGTAAGATTGTAAATTTCGAATGTGATATTTGCCCGCCAAATTATTTGAGGGTCAGAGGTCATTATATCTAGTGTAAAACAACTAACCTGTTTGTGGGGCATTTGATCCGGGTACCAGCGGGTCTGTACTCCCGGTCGAAGTCGAGCTTGATTTCGACTCCGTAGCAGACGACATCATGCTTCCGTCACTGCTCGTAGAGGGCGCTGGACTACGAGTCGAACTGGGTTCTTCAGATGGTGTCCTTTGCGTTGGCTTGGTTCTTGGGGCAGTAGCTGGATTTTCGGATGGAGGGATTGCGGGTTCTCCTGTTTGAGTGTGAGTCGGATATGGAGGCGATGTCGGATTTGTCGATGAGTAGAGGGTCGGAGCTGTTGAAAGATTCGCCGTCGTCACTTCTGTCGTTGCTCGAGGATCAAGACTTGAACGGGTTTCTTGTTTAGAAGTAGTGCTCACTTGAGGTGACGTCGCTGTTGCGTTAAATGTAAAAAAATACATATATTTCAGCACTCCCAAACTTAATAGCGCCGCGGCGGTATTTGAGCAGACTTGGGGCAGCAAGTACTTTCTAACTTTCTATGTGGAGCGTTATGGCCCAGTGGATTAGTCCTCTGACTTTGAAACAGAGGGTCGTCGGTTCGAATCCCAGCCATGGCGTAATTTCCTTCAGCAAGAAATTTATCCACATTGTGCTGCACTCAACCCAGTTGAGCGCCTAGGCAACCCATGCAGCTAAAGCTGGGGTAATAATAATAGTAGGGCCCGCTGGGAGAACAGTTATCAGAACTGAAGTGGCTTCCCTGGGTAAATATACCTATATTTTTATTACTATTATTATTATTGTTATTATTATTATTATTGTTATTATTATTACTATTATAACACAAGGAGCCGGAAAGGGGAGAATGGAGGAGCAAGGTTATTATTAACACACTAATATGAACAAAAATATTGGAGGAACGCACACTGATGATTAAAAAAAACACAGTCCCATAGGGTGTCCACAGCCTGAACATAGTTTTAAATTCCCATCAAATTGTTAAATCTGAGCATTTGAACATTGTGAATCAACACACCGTGAACTCTCACAGTGTCCATATGTCCACAGTGTCAAATTATATTTACATTCTGTGATCTGAGTATTGTAACAGATCTACTGTGAGAATCACATCATCTGTTTGTGCAATAAGCCAATAAAATCATCAGTGGAGACACTGCGTGACACTGGGTCCTTTCCAGAACGGATACCCGACTAATGTAAATTTGTCTGCTTAGGAATTCCAGGCAGCACTGGTACTTACCTTCAATAACATTTGTAGTTACTACAATCCAAAATCCTTTATCAGTAATCGAAATATCACTGACAAATCGGAGCCAGATACTCGGACTATCCGACTCGATATCATCGGGTATCGCGCTTCCGCCGAAGGTGCCGATCACTACCGACTCATCGCCCGAGGGTTGCCGACCAGTTCCGATAGTTAGCGAATCATACCGAACGCCCTCTAAGGCGAATACCTCAAAGTGAATGACAGTGAGGTGATTGTTGGGTGTGGTGATGGTCCAAACTTCGTCAGAATCAGAAGGATATTCTCCGGGGAAGTCTGGGGAAAAGATGTTGGCTTGTCCCTCCGATGTGAGTGTTATGTTTCGTCTTTCCTCAGCACCTGTGAACAATAGAAGAACGTGTTTTCATACGCATCTCAATAGGGCTAGGTACATTAATGATGGAGGGAATTATGTGACATTTTCCTGTGACAATCGCCATGGTATCCTAAAAGCTCGACATGACTTGTTTCGCATCTTAACGATGTACCTAGACCATATAAACCCAATCTTTGTCCAATTTTGTCCACCTTCATGGCCTTTATTCTGTTGTCAACCATCCCACAGAGGCCCATGTGCTATCACATTCGTATGGCATAGGAAATTAGTGGTTCAGTTTTCACTAAGAGTTGATGAGATGTGAGAATGTGTAAAGAGATATGAAATAATTTTCTCGAAAATTTAGAAATCATCTTCTTTTTTTTAACGAAATCAAGCATTTTTTTCTTTAAAGGGATGGTCCGGGCTGAAAATATTTATATCGAAATAAATAGAGTAAAATTTACAGAGCAAAATGCTAAAAATTCCATCAAAATCGGATAACAAATAACGAAGTTATTGAATTTAAGTTTTCAATATTTTGTGAAAACAGTTAGATGCACATCATCATGAATATTCATTAGATGGGCTGATGATGTCACATCCCCACTTTCCTTTTTCTTATGTTATTACATGAAATCATGAATGTTTCATTTTTTCATACATGTGGAAATAATGTGTCTCCATTATAATGATGAAATAAATTGCGGCAGTAAATAACTAGTGCACTTAATCAGTTATCAATCCAATTGTTTTAGTTTTTGGTAGAATTTTTTTGAATAAACCTAATTTCATATAATAAAATACAAACGAACAAGTGGGGGATATGACTTCATCAGCCCACCTAATGAATATTCATAAAGACTGTGTCACCGGAATAATGCAACTCTGTAAAATTCAATAACTTTGTTATTTGTTATCCGATCTTGATAAAATTTTCAGCATTTTGCTTTTTGAATTTTACTCTATTTGTTGAGATATAAATATCTTCAGCCTGGACCATCCCATTAAAAACCTGATCCACCAACTCTCCCCAGGAAAATCGCTTGAGAATGTATGCAAAACTCCCAGGATCATCCAAGATTAATGCAGTAATTGAGAATTAATTACATACTCTCCCATAAAGACCCAAGGAGACTTTGATATTGTATACGTGCATGTACATACGTGTGTGGCGATCCAGTGATCAAGTCTTCTTGGATCTACCTGGGAGAGTACGTCATTAATTCCCAATTACTGCATTAATCCTTGATGATCCTGTGAGAACTGCATACATTCTCCAATGATTTTCCTGGGAAGACTTTGTGGATCAGGTGCTAACTTCATGGAAAGTCCGTCGTCATTACAGCTTATTCTGCTTAACACAGGTCATGGCAAGACAGATCATATAGAGACAGTGAAGGGGAGGGGTGCATTATTGAAAATTCTTTATCATTCTCACCTTTCTCCACGGTGTATATCTGGAGAGAAAATCCGTCGTAATTCACCAACCAATCGGTCGTAAACCTAGCCCACATCTCATTCAAATCGGTCAAAGCTACTTCTCCGTCAGCCCCACCGGAAAACTCATACAGCATTGTTGAGACATCATCCGGATCGGTCCCACTGCCGAGTGTCAAGGCATCAGATCTCCATTCCGTGTCCAGCTTGTCGAATATGAAAAGCAACTTGAATTCCGGTTCGCATGTTATTATCCAGGATATATCCGCGTCATTCGGATACTCGGAGTCGGGATATCCGGGTGAAATGAGGTTAAAGTTTTGAAACCCGGGAAGAAAATTGTAAAGTGTAGGTTCTACAAAAAAGGGGGAAGAAAGAAACACCGTTCGGTTTTATCAGCAATATAATATGACTACGATAGAATTATTTCAGTAAGTGTAAAACCCTTTTTTTTTTGTCGTTAGAAGTTAAAATTGCATTATTCATTATAAAGCTATAAGATAGCAAGACCTCTTTAAGTGCTGTACGTGGCACTTTGAGGTTTCTGGACTCTGGGGTACACAATTGCTATAACACATGAGCCACCGTACGCCTCTCACCGTATCCCAGGAATCTACTGTATGTTCAATAAACTTTCAACCAATCAAAGGAAGTATTTACATGACGGTTCATACTTACACAAGTCATAGTTATCGGACTGCATGATGTACTGCGATACTACATGTACTAAGCGCTAATGTCGTGAATGTGATTGCCCTATTGAAGGATTATTTTGCAATGAATTTTATCATGTTTCGGGTGTG
Organism: Lytechinus pictus; assembly: GCF_037042905.1. Classification (NCBI taxonomy): domain Eukaryota; kingdom Metazoa; phylum Echinodermata; class Echinoidea; order Temnopleuroida; family Toxopneustidae; genus Lytechinus; species Lytechinus pictus. The sequence continues at coordinate 24,484,734 of NC_087261.1, forward strand.
CGCCTGCTGTGATTCTTGTAGAAGAGTGTCTTCATTCATTTCCGGATTCACCCATTGCTCGTACGCATCATTTGACACAAATTGAATTCTACATTACAGCAAAGAATCGCATGGATAAGGAATTAGGCAATTATAACATACATCGCATATAATAATATCACATTATTTGGTAAAAGAAACTTATTCCGTAAAAACTGTATATGCATTCATTTTAAGGACATTCATTTGAATTTCAAGGTGTACAGGTTTTTCTGACGCGTTCGGTATATAATTTAGGATGCCCCTATTTTTTTTATTTTGCAGGGGGGAAATAACGTCTTCTTGGGTCGTCTCGCCCCTCCCCCCCCTATTGTGTAATACCCTGGCGTGGCAGCCTTGCCAATGATCCCAATGTTTCTCACCTAGCTTCGTTGATTGAAGCGTCATCTTAAAACCGTCGTCATCTGTCCGTCCGTCCGTCACCATCTTAATCCAAACATCTCCGACCGGTGTGATGACGTCATCGGGAATAAATTCTCCCGAGTACCGCACCAGGACATTCGCGCCATTGCCCACAGCTTCCCAGTCGGTGCCGATCGTCAGGTAGTCCGCCTCCTTCTCCGTGGCGAAGTCGGTGAAATGGATTCGAATTCGGGACCCACTCGGGGAGGACACGAACCACAGTTGGTGGCAGTCGTCTGGGTAGTCCGAAGGATAATTTTTGGATGTTATTTGCGCGGAAATAATCCCATCAAGAGAGATTCGTCGAGTCTCTGATGGAATACAAGTTTTCAATGAAAAGATTAAGAGAGTCATCAATACGCTGAAAATTTGTATTGCATTATTCAATGTATTATATTTTGTAAATCTTATCAAAATTCCAGAATGGGTTTGCTGGGGTTTTCGTGTATTAGTTGTTTGTTATATTTGTTGTTTTTTAAGGACTGGACTAATTTAACAAACAGAAAAATGCGATCTACCCTTTCTCCGAGTAGATCGACAATCATATAGCGAATATAAAGTAGGTAATTGCTTTAATTTGAAGATGGAAATACCAAAAATATACATGAAGCTTATATTTCTGTATTCTACATTTTATTTTGCAGAATATTTTGTTTTATAAAAGATTTTATTTTTAAATAAATAAAAAAGTAAAAGTCTGAAACAAAATCAGAAAATGAAGGAGAAAATTATGACTCTTTAAATATGAGATAACAAGGACCACGTATACCCCTCCCCATTTGACAAATTTCACCCTGGTGATACATTCCCCATCAGATAACTCTCTTTATTATACTGGAAATACATATATTTACCTTTCATTTCAAACTTAAACCGTCTTTCTGCAAGGATATCCCCCTGTCCCCCGGAAGTAAACCATATCCAGAGGTCATTGCTATGCGATACGACACTGGTCGATACTGGATCGCGCCCGGTTAGATTGAGGTTGACAGTCGTTTCGTCAATGCTACTGCCATCGCCGACGTAGATGAAATCGAGGTTTTCTCTGAGGAGTACTTCGGTGAAGTCGACATGGATGTTTCGTCCGCGACTTGTTGAGACAAGGAGCAGGTAGTCGACGTTGAGATCGAAATTATCGGGATAGCCTGGCGAAGTCATTTCTATTTCTTCGTCCTCATCAAGGTCTATGTTACTGATTACACCTACCAAATGCGGATGAAAATGCATGAGTAATGATAAAATACGTCGTTCACTCACTGAAAGCTTAAGCCCTATATGGGGGGAACCATTTCCCTCTCCTATCCCAACCTTGCTAAGTTCGCAAATGGAATAGTAGACCCGCCCACTTGCTTATCAAGAATGCAAAAGAAAAAAAAACACAACAAGGACAATATAAGCAATCCTCTCCTCAAGTCTCTCCTGACACTTTTTTCTTAAGGTTCCAGTTGTCCTAAACATTTTTTTAATGATTTTTTTTGGCCTCCGTCAGAGGATTTATTCACATTCAAATCAGGGGTTACACAGTAAATCACATTTAAATCATAGGTTACACAATTAATCATAAATTATGAAACACAAGTATTTTTACAGAAATTACAAAATCATATTTAAGTTACATAGATTGTTCTTACATGAATCGTAGCAAGCCGTTGGGCAGTTCATCTTTTTCTTTGGTCTATTTACTAGCAATGTTGTACATTTCTATCCGTTTTTTAATTTCTTTTATAAATACATGTTTCAAAACAAAACTTCTTTTTTCAGTTCCTGATTTGTTCCTATCCAAAATAACTTTATATATTGACCAAAATGCAGTAGTTACAAAGAGATTTGTTTTACTATCACTTTCAACTTTAAGCAAATGTTTGATGTTTACTTCCACTTCTACATTGTAAACTTCTCACAAAATAATTTTGATGTATTCAAAAAAGGATTGTTTAGTTCACAGTCAATAAAAGCATGTATGATATCTTCTTTAACCTTGCATGTTGGACACAAATCGTCAGTTGCAAAATTCTATTTAAACAGGTTACTTCTTACTGGTAAGAGATTATGTCATAACTTAAGATTGAATTCTCGTAATTTATTTTCTCTAACTTGAATAAGATTATTTTTAAATACATTTGCCCAATTTACATTTTTTTAATGATACCTATTGTCTCCTTAGCTAGTTTCATGTGTATGCTATATTATGCAACCTTTTTTTCTCAATATTCAACCTCTTTTTTTATTTTTGATAAGAGAGAGGAGTCAAAACCTGTCCTTAAAAATCGAAAACGACCCTATGTAAAACACATGCACTCTAAAAAAGAAATGTTAACTAAACATTTGAAAGGGTGGAGGAGTGACAACATTTTCTAAATGTTGCATTTACCACTTTAAATGGTTCTACCCAACACTTAAAATGTTGGATTCATGCAACTTTATACAAGGTTGGATGTAGCATTTGGAAAAGGTTGTCACTCCTCCAACCTTTCAAATGTGTGTTATGATTAGCAATAAAGCTATTTATTTATCATAGAATTACACAAAATGAGGTTTTTCCCATGATAAATGTAATTACTTCAGTTCTAATCGTTGGATTTGCATGAAACTTTCAGGGCATGTGTATCTTGAAGAGTACAACAGGATATTGGTAGCAATTGTGCATGGTAGCCTATCCCAACAAGCGGAGTAAAGTATAGAATTCTTTCCCAATATAAGACAATTAAAGTAATACATCAAATTTAACCCCCCCCCCACTGTGATGTAGAGTTATTCCCATAACAACTTCATTTATTGAGAAATCACATCAATTTTCAAAGTCATGACTTTGAATGACCATATTTTGCTTTATTGTTTATGCTTACAGCAAACATGCTACAAAGCAAATATTTGTGTTAATCAGTTGATCAGTAATAGGGCACCTGGCACCTTAACTTTTAGAAAAATTAATCTTTTCATAATTTTGACGATGCAAATATATATTCAATACGATTCATGGAAGATATGAATATATATACATATATTATGAGCGCACAAAATTTCATGTCAAGTTATAATGCCCATACTTTTTTTTTCTAAATAATATATGGAATTGAAAAAAAGTGAGGCTGGGTTTCGTAGTGTAGGGTAAACCATAGCTTAATTGTACCAAATAAATATTTTGGGCACACTCGGATATAATAATTTGAATGAAATTTGACATCTCAATAGACCCTTTTTAAGGAAAGAAAAGTACTTACGACTTGCAGATGACTGGTCTAGAAGGATAAAGATGACACAGATGAAAAATCCGATTGCCTCGATCTCCATTTTCAGTCCTATAAAAGATATATTATGAAGAACCTATATAGTTTAATATTGTACATATTAATGTCTTTCAATGTATTAAAGGCCTTAAACTATCTGTAACCAATTCCTGTAGAAAGATTGTAGTGGTCTTAGTGTGCATGCAGGTTTATCTTGTATGCCTAATAATGAAATACTGCGCTATAGGAAAATATTCATAATAGAATATATGAATATCATTTGTACTCTATACTGGAGAGTGTTGCATCGAGGACGTGACATTACATCCAAATGAAGGTTGAAATTTAACAGAGATGCCCGCACCTTCCGCCCCACCCCCCCCCCTCCCCGGGCGCGCCTAAATATCAGGGGCCGCAGAACAGTTTTTCAGAGTGGGGGCTGAGCCAAAAGTGGGGGGGGGGGAGACCATGCAAAAAATCACAATCCTATGGTCATTTTTACGTTTTTGTACACGGTTTTGGATAAAAGTGGGGGGGGGGGGGACTTCACACCCCCGCCGCTTCCGCGGCCCCTGAATATGATGCAGCAATTACGCTGAGCATTAAATCAGGGGTACTGTTAATATTTTCACATTCTCAGAGCAGGAACTTTAATGAAAAAATACAAAATTTAAAAAAATGGGGAAATAACCTATCAGGTCACCATTGAATCAATTTAAGTTAATCTTTACATTAATTTGTTTCCAGTGAATAGGATCGTTATTTTTCATCCAGTTTGAATGAATTCGGATTCTGGCTTTTATGGTTAAGTATATCACAATTTAACAATACATCACCGCCCAATCGTTTCTGTCAACCCCCCCCCCCCCCCCCGCCCCGCCCACACACACCTTCACACTCTTTATAACTCTAGTCTGTCTACCTATACGCACAAGTGTGTCCCAGTGAAGGGCTCGGGGCTGAATCTTGCCTCCAATTGAAACGATAGCATTGATCAATGCACTAGCTCGAGCAAGGAACAATACAGATAGAATAGATATTGAATGATAACAATGCGCTCGATGTATACAGTAGGATTACCTCGAGGAAAAATGGAATTTCTAAATTTACTTCCTTATCTGTTACAGTACGGTAGCCCTCTGTACCACGATTACGTTGGAAATGTAGCAGTCCTTGCCATCTTTTTCGAAATCTCGTAATGTGAGACTCAAAGTTGCATACTGCAGGGGCCGCGGAACGGTTTTCAAATTAGGAGGGGGGGGGGGCTGACCATGCAAAAAATAACAATCATATGGTAATTGTTACGTTTTTGTACACGGTTTTGGAAAAAAGTGGGGGGGGGGGGGCTTCCGCGGCCCCTGTACTTAACCATACATATTGTTTTCAAATAAGAAAGGGTGAACCCCCCCCCAAAAAAAAAAAAAAATATGAGGGGTGGGTTTGGGATGTAGGTCTCACTAATTTCACCTTTGTGTCATTTTAAGTGACTTTTACCACTACCTAAACACGTTCGTTCAGCATTACTTTCTTATTTTGTTTTCTCTTTATACTTTTAAGACTACCCAGTGATGGAAAGCCCTTAAATCGTATGAATTCTGTTTAGAAGTCTGAGGGGAAATTTGTGAAATATAAAGACAAGAACCAAATCATGGGCGGCGATACAGGGAATTTTAACTTTTTAGAACACCGTGACCCTAGGAGAGGGTCACCCCCCCCCCCTTCCGCCCCGGCCGCCACCACCCCCTCCGTGAAAATCAAATGAAATAGACCCTGCTCACAAATTATTCATTCAAACATATCGAATTATACTGAAATATTTTATAGTTAATGATAGCATCGTATTTGTCACCAGATAAACTGAAAACGTTTCATATCAATATCACATCACGATTTCTTATTATGTTTTACATTATAATCCAACTTATACCTACTTGATTAAGCGAATCATTATCATTTGTATTCAAAATCAAATAATTTGTTTACCCAAACTGCAGTAAAATGCAAATCCATAAACATAACACATTATAATCAATGCAATATGATATAGATGTAACAATAAAAAGAAGGACGAGAAAAATGTGTATAGAGAAATCTTGACTCCAAGAAATCATTATTGACTTGTCGATTCTGAAGCAACCTAACCAAGCACCACCCAACATATTATTATCTCATTTCAATTTCAATTTTAGACAATTTAAATTGAAGATAACTTACCAATATTTGATCTTCACGACGGTATATTTCGCAGTTGAAACCGCACGACGTAAAATACATCTAGGTTCACGATGTAATTGTGGTTACAGTTAGCATATAATTCACTTCTTTGAGGAACAGTTCAAGCATGATAATGATCAGTTTCATTTCGATATTCCAAACATTAATTTTCTTCGCATTTTGGTATTTTCTCGGTATATAAACCTGGGTTGAACCCCTATCAGGTTACCCTCATAAAATGGCAGACAGTTGAACAACACATTACATACTGATAAATTTGCAATCCAACAGCGATGAACTTTAAGAGAACACCCCTATTTCGAATGATTATTCTTATCAGGAAATAGACTTCGTACAAAAAACAACATCAACACAGGATTATTCTGTTCTGAGACGCGTTCTGTTCCGCAGTTGTCAGTATAGCTCGTGATTTTGGGGTATTATTTATTTAACGTCCTTGTATGAGTTGATGCCATCATTAAGCGTATCACTATGTATACAATGATTCGGCAATTAGTAGCGTAATATAGAGGTACGCAACTCGTACGAAATACATTCAACTAGTCGTGTCAAACGAAGGTTATTTTAATCTCAGGGGCCGCGGAAGCGAGGGGGGGGGAGGGGGGCTTCAGCCCCGGCCCCCACTTTTTATTCCAAAACCGTGTGCAATAACGTACAAATGGCCATATGATTGTGATTTTTTTGCATGGTCAGCCCCCCCCCCCACTTTTGAAACCCTGCATCTGTTACGTACTAACGTAATATAAACAGTACTAGTTTGTTAAAAAATAATAGAATAAATTAAAACGCGTATTTAGATGTATAGGCGAGGGGGGGGGGGCACTGATATGTTGGATGTAAAAGAAAACTTGTACTCACGTTAACCAGGGAGTTGGGAATGCTGACCCCTTTCGGTGTTTTTTGTGGGAGGGTTAGTGGGTGTGTGTGTGTGTGGGGGGTAAATTATTCAGCCCTCGAAATTAAGATGTGGGCCTTTAAACTGTCAAATGTCTGAGTATTACAAACATTCAAATGGCGAGCTTATGACCGAAAGGCTGTGCTGGGTAGTTTCCTCTACCAGTCTGTACCAGTCGTTTATTTGTGTGTTTGTGTGAGGTTTGTGGTGGATTCTAGCATTTTGAACTTCATTAATTATGCAAATTTATTGAAAATTGATAAAAGTGCAAGCTGTCCTCTTTTTATTTTTTATCTTTTTATTATATTGCTGTTCGTTTATTTGAGATATTTTTGTATAGAAATGACTGTAGTTCAGAAAACCTCTTAACGCAGACATTTGTAAAGCCCCCCCCCCCCCCCGTACCATATTCCACTACCGCTCCAACCGCGAACGCAGACTGTCGTCACAAGCCAGCTACTCGCATGAAGACCTTCACAATATCAAAACTATGAAAACCCATGACTCCCTTAATTTTGTAAGGGCTTTTCGCCAGATCTTTATTCATTCACAGGTTTCTCTTCTTTTCTGCTTTTATTAAAACCGATTTATTTCAACACAGCAGTAACTGTTCATCAATACCGAATACGCTGTTTTTTGGATAGGTCCCTGTATAAAGAAAAATACAAACATTTAACAACGAAAGATATACACAAGAACATAAAACAAAGTTCCCAATAAATGTAACAAAAAATGCTATAAACGCATGCAAAACGGAACGGGTTTAAAAGTGTGGGGGGGGGGGGGGTTGAACTGACTGTACAAAAAAAATCACAATCAGATGGTCATTTTTATGTTTTTGTACACGATTTTTGAAAAATTAAAAATGGGGACTGAAGGCCCCCGCCCCGTTTCCACGGCCCCTGCAAAATAAAAAGGTTTGATATCCTCAAAACATTGCAAAAGAACCAATTTGTTTTCGTCCTCTATACTCGGAACAATTGTGATTCATAGTTACGACTGTAACTATTCATCAATACCTAATACGCTGTTTTCGATATGTCCGCGCATAAATCAAATACAAACATTAACAACGAAATATAGACACAAGAACATAAACATTGCTTATGGTATAAAGATGAAAATAGATAAATATATTAAGTATGAATCCATCAAAAATAAAATAAATAAGAAAAGAAACATAAATATATAAGAAACATATATATACACAAATATAAAGATATATATATATAAAAAACGTATATATATATATATATATATATATATATACATGTATATATATACATATATATATATGTGTGTGTGTGAGGTGGTGTGTGTAATTTCATAAACACCTACAATAAACAAAACCAATCAAATATAGATAACTGTTAGATGAATTAGAAGATAAATGTACATAACATGACAAAGCAGGAACAAGTCAAAAATACACAAAAAGCTCAATTATGTTGTGGCAGACAAAATACTATACATAAATCTGAGAAAAGGGATTGAAGTTCGCGTTCCAATCCCATGCAAAGTAGGCTTCTATTTAAGACGTCCTTGTTTTACTCAATCTTGTCAATACAAATCAGTTCAATCCATCAAACAGTATGGATCTCGGTTCCGGTGTCTTCCAAATCACCGATAATGTTCATGATATTACGTATTTATCATACATTGCATTGGAGTACGAATTCTTTTTAAAGTCCTGAATTTTCTTTCTTTTAGGAGCCACTTTGGGCTTCATTCCATTGTGTTTTGGTTGTACTTTCCTGTGACCAACGACGTATGTATCAGCTGCACCTCGTCCACCCTCATTGACGCGTTCATTCGCCGTTTCGTCCACCCGTTCGTTGTTGCCTTCTGAGGTCATTACCTCATAGAGAGTTTCAATGGTTTGGACTTGTCGACCAGTCTTTTCGTCTGATGAATGATTATTTATAAGATTGACATACGTGTGTTTCTTCAGATCTAACTCATTGTCATTCGTTACGGCGCCCGGCGGCATTCGAGGTTCGTTCCCTTTTGAGGTTTTAGTCGCGCTTGCGCCCATCGGGAGGTATGTATGGTAGGTGTTTGCGTCCCTCGCCTTTCGATTATTTTCGATTTTGGTCATATAAAGTGGTTTATTGGCCAAAACATTCAGATCGACGTCAGGCTCGGCTACGGAAGCCTCCTCGAGGTTGGCGTAGTCATTCACCGATTCGCTGATCGACGTGGCGTAGTCATGTTCAATCTGGCAGTACCCGACGGTGTCGTGTCGCGTCGGGTTCTCAGTGGCAACGGTGTAGTGATGGTGAGATAAGCCGGGTGATGGTGGGTTACCCGTCGGCATGGCTTGGCCGACTGCGTCGTAATCATCCTCGTCACCGTTGTCGAGCTCGAGGTAACCAGAATCCGATCCATTAGGAACATCGGCCAGACTACCGCTAGAGACCTGTACCATTAGGATGCCGAGTGACGGTGAGTCTGGGGGTCTACCACGGGTATGAGCAGGGGAACGGATATCTTCTGTGTCTGGTGTGGTATACAGATGAGAAAGAACTTCGCGCCCTGACTCCATAGGTTTCTTTCTGCGTCTGAAAAAAAAATCAACCATAAAATTGAAGAACGAATAAATCAAAACAAATTTCTTGTTCGATTGACGGATTATAAAATAAGTCACCAAAATAAAACAAACATAAAATGGAAAAGTCAAAATAAGCTGCCCATTGCAATGGCAGTCCGTGGAGTTTGTCATTGAACATTATTCCCTGGCTGGGCAGCTAGTTTCGCCAATATTCGTCAGCCAAGGTTCTTAAAATAGATGTCGGTACCATCGAGATGTTTGCCAGAAACCCCCATCAAATACCCCAGTCAGCTCATGGATGTCTGCGAAAGGTACTAGGGAGCTTTTGCTTCCAAGACGCACGACGTATTCACAAACATAGAAAATGTATTGTCAAACGCTCTTCATGACAATGAACAACCAAGAAGTCTTTGTCGAAAATTGGTGAATCAACACAGCAGTTTAATAATAATAATAATAATCCGCATTTATATAGCGCTTAACACATCGGAACGACGTCTCTAAGCGCTTTACAGATATATTATTACCCCGGTCATCGGATCCTTGCATGCCCGCATACAATGTATGCACCTTCTCCACTCCCTGGGGAGCATTCCAACAAGAGTTCCAAGACTCAATTGCTAGGCATACTACATAGGCTTTCGCATCCTACCGGGTACCCATTTAACACCTGGGTGGAGAGTGGCAAATTGTGGATTGACGCCTTGCCAAAGGACGCTAGGCCATGGTGGGATTCGAACACACGACTCTCTGATTACAAGGCGAGAGTCAGAACCGCTACACCACGGCGTTTCGTCCTGGACTCTTGACAAACGACATATGTGCAATTTTTTGTCAGCTCCGAAACTGCTGTTCCGGTTCACCAATTTTCGACAAAGACCTCCAAGCTGTTCATTGTAATTAATCGGGTATTTTCAATATATTTGCTGTGTTTTTTGATATTAAAGTTGAGGGTAATGGCATCTATTTTGTCCAATCTTAACCCACCCCTCAGTCAGACATGTGCGCAAATGTTTATAACAAATATATCAGTGGATCGGCGTTATTAAAACCAAGAAGATATTGGGGCAACTAGCAAATTTGAAACACAAAACTTTGATACCCACTTCTGATCGGCCAAATATCAAGAGTATTTTTTTCTTCGGCATCAAACGCGTTCAAAAGTAAAGATTCGATCACTGGTCCAGAACGCATATATTGTACATTATTAGAATTTCTGTCGCTGAAACAAAATGACAATTCAGATTTTGTTCACTTTGTCCATTCTCGGTGTTTTCTTTTAAACTTACTTAATAGTACGAATAGGGGGGGGGGGTCCTACAAAGTTGAATTTCAATCTGAATATGTATATCACTCAGAATTTGTTCTATCACCAGCAGTAGCATAATTAGTCACAATTTTGAGGGAGCCAATAGTGGCATAGGGGGCAAACATTTCTAATAAGCTGCGAGCGCGCAAAAGTGTTGGCCTGGGGTCCGTTGCAGAAAGAGTTGCGTTTAAACGCAAGTCAAAATATCAATCGCAAGTCCCAAATGCGCGCTGTTGATTGGTTAAAAATCAAGTTGCGCATGATTTTTGAAGTTGCGTTTGATTGCAACTTTTTCTGCAACGGGCCCCTGGTCTTGTTAATACATACATTCAAATATTGCAATGTGTTTTTTACATAAAATTTAGAAAATGAAAGCATATTTCATTATTGTCCTTTTCTTTATTTTTTAACATGAAATTTAGACAATGAAAGCATATTTCATTCTTTTCCTTTCCTTTATTTTTTTTCTTGACATTGAAAATTTTGAGGTTCCATGCCCCAGCCTCCCCCCCCCCCCACCCACTCCTTCATCTGCACGCCAGTAATCACCAGACTGATAACATACCTCCGAACACAGTAACAGGAAATGGTCAGCGTTGAAACCAGGATAAGCAAGACTGCGACACCGATACCAGAGAGCATCGGGATCATGAATCCATCTGAGATGAATCAAAATTAAATGTTTTCATAATAATACTACTACTACTACTACTACTGATAATAATAATAATGATAATGATAATAATAATAATAATAATGATGATGATAATAATAATGATAATAATAATAAGAATAATAATAATAACGGTATATATACCCAGGGTAACCACTTAAGTTCCGAAAAATGTTCTCCCAGCGGGCCCTGCTATTATTATTGGGCCAAGCTAGGCTTCCTATTCAGGTGCACACAACTTTTTGAGGAATTACTTCCTGCCAGTACCCATTTACCTCACCTGGGTCGAGCGCAGCACACTGTGGATGAATTCATCATAGATGACATTGGCAAAAGTAAAATATAACTTGCATACTAGAAGGCATAGGATGTTGATTCGTCTGTTGTTTTCGATAGATATTTGACTCAGGCATCATGTGGGTGGGGTGGGGGGCTAAAGAGAACTTTAAATTTGTGATACCACCTCATAGGTACGCTCGAGAGTTGATGGACGTTTTCCTCCTCTACCTTGGTTATATTGCGGAGGTGTTTACTGACATAATCAATACTCCAATTTCTGGTTTCGGCCGATTCTTTCTTCAAGTATCTCTTTATGTCTCTTAATTTTTTAAGGGTAGACCTAATAATGGCATAGGCCTATAAACAGTTAATTAACATCATCGTGTGAGGCGTGGGGATTATGGGCCTACATAATATAATTTCTTCACGATCTTTTTGTAGAACAGGTTGTTTCTATAGGGGCGATTCCATGCTAGAAAAATCAGCCATTTTCACAACATTTTTCAACCTGCTGTCCAAACAAACGAAGAACTTTAATTTGCTTTGTGGTGATATTAAAGTACTACTGGGTAGACATGCAAGAAACTGACAACGAACAAAAATATGTTGTCCGTATAGGTGAATTAGAGCTTAAAATGTTGCGTGTCGTACGGGACATTTCTGCGTCCCTTACGACACACAACATTTTCACCTATAATTTACCCATAATCATTTGTTTGTGTTGGTTATTAGTTTTTCACATGACTACCCACTATAGCTTTAGTATTGAAAAAAAAAGAGAATATTTCATTGCTCAAGCATTCGGCTATAGGAAACTAAAAGTTGTCAAATATCCCGTACGACACGTATGGAATCGCCCAAACATTAAAGCTTCTCTTTTGTAAAACGATACATGTAATGAATTTGCAATAAAACTGTTTGCATACAGGTTTAATTCAGAGTAGATGAATATACAAAGGGACTTTACTTGAATCATTGTTATCCGTAGATGATCCGTCTGTGTCGGGAAAACTCTCAGAAGATTCTAACTTCGGAATAGGGGTGACTATGTTCTCTGAAAAGACAAATGAAAAAAAATAGTAATGTATACAGGAGAAAGAAAAAAAAATCGCACACGTGTGTTACGCTATTCATAGAACAATTAGGCCTACACAGCATAGCTCAGCATTAAAACGGCTTTTTTTAACATAATAATTAAAGCTATTTATTCACTGTTCCTTTTTCATTACATCGGAATGGGCATTTCTAGCAGTTCTGACAGGTATATAGGCCTGTATTTTTGGCCAGTGTGTTCAGAATGATTAGTTTCATTGGTTTTAATGATTTTTTAAATGCCCAAATGGGACATTTGTTTCTGTGTTTCTGACAGAATAACCAAGTGATCGCGAAACTCACCTCTTTCAATGGCACTAACTCGAAACCAAAAGCCTTGGTACTCCACGCTGTAATCGGATTCGAACCGAATCGTAACCGATTCGTTCACCGGATATTCGACAGAAAACCCTCGCGGAGCCAAACTCCCGGTTAAAACTAGGACATCGTCTTTCGCTGAGGTAGTGCCGATTTCAACAATGTCGTGCTTGGATTCAAGATGAGAGGAGATGACGTCGACGCGAATCGATTTGTTGATTGGTGGATTCAGATACCACGTGATGTTTTGATGCTCTGGATAAGGGGAGGGGTAATTTTCCGACGCGATGTTGATTGGGGAGGTGATATTAATTTGTTGTTCTCCGAGTTCTACCTGAAATTCTGAAAAAAGGAGAAGAAAAGATAAAGAGGGCAATTGATTGTTAGTAATTTTGTTTTTCACAAGAACAATGAGATCAACTATTTGAAATTATTAGTAATGACATCTCTTCTCGAAAAACGGGACCAGCTTCTAACGTGAATGCCTCGTTATTATATTGACTATTCGCTCTACATTATGCCCATTTTTCGGCTTATGGTTTCTGTAAAGAAAAATGTATAAATTGTAAAAACACCAATTATAATAAAAGTAATTTTTTAACACATACCTTCAAATTGGTCCGGTCCTGCAATTATATCGATCAGAAAACCGCGGAATGCTTTTGAATTATCGGTCTGAAACCTCAACCAAATTTTGTTATAACCGGGTACGATTAGGTCCGTCGGCAAATCGGTTTTGTTGTAATGACTCGTGATAAATGCCAAATGGTTTCTTCGGTCACTGTAATCCGATCCTACTCCAATGGTGATCTTATCGTATCGGTTTTCAATATTTATATCCTTGAACCGGAAAGTAACCGATTGCTGGGAGGGCGCTGAAATTCTCCAGATGATATCGGCGTAATTCGGATAGTCGTGAGGATATCCGGGCGATGAAATTTCGGCAGTTTGGGTGTCCGAAAGGACGACATCTCTCTCATGATGAATAGCTGAAACAGAATCAGGAAAATTACGACTTTCAGGGTTTTATACTTCCGGCATTTTTTATTTCTTATGTTCTTCTTCATTAATATCAAACCATTTACTGTGAAACAAGCCTATAAATGTCCGTTTAAATGAAATAAGTTAGAGCATTTTGATTATGAAATGAACAAATTTGCAGATATTCATGTTAGGATCTCCTGAATTAATAGATAGAAGGGACTAACGTGCTCGACTTTATTTTAACGATTATGAGCAGTTTTACAAGTATAAGGAGCAATGGCGGTAATTTGGATGAAATAGGTAAGGAACTCAACGGGGACTTCACGAGGACGTGCATTGGGGACAGAAAAGTCCGTATGCTTTTATGGGTGAAGAAAAGGGTTATCGTTGGCAAGAACTAACGTCATTAGACTCCGAAGAATACATAACAAGCAAATTTATAAATACTTTGAGATGCAATGCCAGGTGTAAATTTCATAAGGTCAGAATTTATACATAATTTATATATTTTTGAAGAGGTGTTGTGGCTCAGTTGATAAGTCTCCGGAGTCCGGACCTTTCAAGATCCGGGGTTCAAATCCAACCTCACATTTTGCCACTCTCCACCCAGGTGTAGTAAATGGGTACCAGGTAGGAAGGAATTCCTTGAATGCTCGAGCGTCCGATCAGGATAGCCGTGCTCAGGGGCGGAAATCTCTCCCAAAAGGTAGGGGGGACACAGGGGCGGATCCAGCCTTCGCCAATAGGGGGGGGGGGCGGAAATTTGTTTCAGCCATATTTTCTCCGATCGGCAGCTCGAAGATGATTTGTGTTTGTTTCTTTGAAGGGGTAGTCCTCATTAGTCACTTCTTAGCTTTATTCTTATAAATTCATAAATAATATCATAATCCTTATTATATGATGCGACCGCGAAGCACGAGCTATTTTTTTGGAAATGTTATGTATTTTTACCCAAAATTTGAACATTCTGGGCAATGTTTGTTATCCTGAAAAAATGAGTATGCAACTTAATAATTACTACGAACGCAAAGCGCGAGCAGAAATGAACTGATGAAAAAGATACCTGTTAAAGACTGCGTGCAGTTAGCATTTAACAATCAAATAATGCGAGCGCGAGCTGAATTTTTTTTAACATTTTCACCTAAAGAATGGAAATTCTAAGCACTTTTTGTAACTCAAGCAGAATAGGTATATAAGTAGACAATTGATGCGAGCGCGAAGCGCGAGCGGAATATTTCGAGATTTAGTCCTATAATATTTACTGAACGAGACACTCTTGACTATTCATGTTTTGTAAATCATAAAAAGGATGAGTATTAATAATGCGCGCGCAAAGCGCGAGCAGAAAATTTTTATATACGTTTTGAACTGGTACCTGTTGAAAAGGTACCTGTTAAGGACTGCTTGCACTTAGCCATGAAGGCGTAACATATTTCAACAATCAAAAAATGCGAGCGCGAAGCGCGAGCTGAAAATTTTTGAAAATTTCTAAAGAAAGAATGGAAATTTTTAATCAATTTTTGTAATCGTGAACAGGATAGCTATATAATTCAACAATTGATGCGAGCGCGAAGCGCGAGCAGAAAATAAATCGAGATTTAGACCTAAAAATGGGCCACTCTGTTCATGTTTTTTAAACAGCCATAGGCTGATCGAGGGCTTTTTACCGTGTTTAAATGAATAAATCAATCAAAATCAATGTTTTGTAAATCATGAAAAGGATGAGTAATAGGGGGTCTTCCTACATTAATAATGCGAGCACAAAGCGCGAGCAGAAAAATTTTGATTTTGATTTTGATTTTGTGATCTGAAACTGGATAATGATTTAAATAGAGAACAAGTTTAGTATTTGAATGAACATGCGCGCGTGTTTCATATTAAGACATAAACTTTCATATATTCCGATCTGAAAAAAAGAGTCAATTACAGCTTTATATTTCAAGCACTTTGTAGGAAAATTGTAAGGTGGATATGGATCTCACTTTAAAAAAAGAGCTAAAATTTTCATTATTATTACTTTGAGTTTTGACATAGGAACGGGACATCCTTACGACATGTAGTCATCATATGATGACTATCTTCCTATTCCTCTTGCTAAGCGCGAGATGAAACAAAAGGGATAATTTAATTATTAAATTAATATCATATTTATTAATGCCTAATGAGGGCGCGAAATCTGATGATATTATGGCATAAAAACTGGACATTTCACTTTTGTAAATATGAATAGGATGCATCAGTTAATATATTTTTAACCATTAATGCGAGCGCTAATCGCGAGCTAAATTTTTTGATAAATTGTCATGAAAAGGAGATTTTAAGTAGTTTGTTGTATAATCAATATTGAAACATACATAACTCGCCAATCAAAATGACAGCGTGCAGCGCTAGCTGATACGTCTTGACAATCAGACCTGAAATGGGATATTTTGAAAACTTTATGGAATACACGAAAATAATACGTACCTGATAAATGAAAATTTGGAAGCGCGCAGTGCAAGCAGCAAATGTTGATAAAATTAAACTGATATTTTTACAAAGCACTTTTAAAAAATAAATTTGTAAATTACAAACAATAATGAAAGTTCGATTTCCGAGGTGAAATATGTTTTGTATATTGACTTCCAAACTTGATATTTGAGCTCCATATTGAATTGGATATTGGATCCGCCTATGGGGACAAGGGGCGGGAATATTTGACAAGCAAAAAAAGGTTATCATCCCAAAAGTACGGTCATCTCGTCCCAAAATACATGTTTTATTTCGATTTAGAATGATGTATTTCTTACCATCATAGAAGACAAAAAATAGTAGGGGGGACATTTGATATTGTGTCCCCCCTACTATTTTGAGTAGGGGGGACACGTCCCCCCTGTCCCCCCTGGGATTTACGCCCATGACGGTAATAGTATGCAGCGCTTAGAAACATTTGTGTTAAGCGCTATATAAATGTTGCATGTTATTACTATTAACATTATTAAAATTATTAATATTATCATTATACAAAAATTAGAGTATGATTTCGAAAAGCTAAAATATTCGCTCGCTTCGACTGCTCGCGACTTTTTTTATAGAAAATTTGACCCGCTTTCATCGTCATTTTTTAAAATGTTTTGTGTGGCCGTAATTACGCCATGATTTCAATGTAAAATGCAACTATAAACATGATCATTCCAATCGCTATAGGCAGGCTTATATTGCTTTGGCCTACAGAATGCTGATCTCATCAAATCTACAATATTTGTTGCAATCTGATTGGTTGTTGTTTCTTCCATTAAATCGTTCAAGGAGAAACAACAAACAATCGGTCAAGGTGTGTATGGGTATCTTATCAGTGTAATGACTGTATTCCACCTGTCTGTGGTGGTAGGCAAGCACTGTTTTAATGCAAACTTATTATGGGACAGTCACACCCCCGAACCGACTGCAAACCGAACGATAGTATGTCATTGGTATTAACGTAATAGCTCTGGTCGGTCTGGAGTCCGTTTCGCAGGTGCGACAGTATCTTGACTCATAGGTCTCTGTCACACGAAGTGAATCGATGTATCACATCCATGGCTCTGAGAAGCGGGGTGCTGCGTGTGTTATACACCACAGGCAGCACCCCATGGAAATCGTGTTAGTATGCTAAAAAGTAGAAATTTAACCAAAATCACCTTAATTTTGTCACATTCTTCTTCCAAACCAGCACCTTCTATCCCCCCCCAAAAAAAAAAAAAAAAAAATCGTTCTCTGGGTCCTCAGCACATCAATTAGAAACCAATCATAAGATCACAGAATACCGAATGAATTCGAGGCCTTTATCAATTTCAAGCTCTAAGCTTCGGATGGAGGTCTCCCACATTTCAAAATGTATTATGTCGACATATGTATATATAAATTTATCTGCTATTTCTTTAATGATATTAAAAAGAACAAAATTTATTAGGTATAAATATATTTCAATTAGATTGTTAGAATTTCTTTTTTCACATGTTATTCATTATGTCATTTGCTTATTGCTATGTTATGCTGAGAAAAAGTTACACTTGTATATACTTTAGTTATTGGAATGTGGAAATAAATAAATCAAATCAAATCAAATATAAATCGGTTTCGATCGGAATTAATAGTTCAATTACTTCACAATGTGACCGGGTATTTAGCGGTGCATCTTCCTGCTATTAAGCTACACATGGTTTCCTGTGTGAATAGTGCTGCAACCGAACGATAATAATAAAAGAGTTTAATGTGAGTTCACAATTTCCAGGTAGTGACAAAGCTTTGTGGATGCACATGGGGTAATTTTCTACTAAAATCCTATATTTTTTATGATCATCAGAAATTGTCACCAAAATATAAAATGTTTTTAAACTGTCAAATGCAGAATATAAGGGTTCGAAGTGAACATGAAATTAGGGGAAAGTCATTTTATGCTCCTATCCACCCCGCCTCCAAAAAAGTAATAATAAAAGAAATTATGTGTTCCGGATAAATAAAAGACCTTTTTGGAAAAAAAAACACGCCTAATAGAACAAGGGACTTCAGGACTGAGATGTCACTTCAAATGCCATTTCCTCTTCTATATTCCATTTATTATTAAATATTGTTAGTGCTTATTTTACGTACTACGTCAGTGGTCCCTGATCATTATGAATAGATCTTTTAGCGTAATAAAAATGCCCTAAAAAATTTCATCGACATTTGAATTGAGCTATTTTGCTGACCCAAATCGCATGGTATTATATCAAGGCCTCATAGCTGGCACATACAAACATCGTTGACTTCCTCCAAACCTGTCTTGATGTATGTATTTTCTCTTGGCTGGATTTGTGGTTTTAAAAAAAGATATGGAGCCGGATTTCCCAAAGTATGTAGCGACTTTTATTCAAAATAGGGATAACAGATGATATGGCTTATACGCGCTATATACTCAAGCTAGTTCTTTTAAAAAAATCTAATTCTTACCTTCTAATATTATTTCAAGCCTGTGTGGTAGGCTGCCCCCAGAAGTTGAATTCAATTTCAACCAAGCCCGTTGGGAGGGGACGAGGATGCTCTGACTTGGGAAAAGCCCCGAGAATCTCGCGAGGATTGACGAAGTATCCCGAACGCTCGAACCCGTCCCGACGACAAGCGTATCGTCGATGTTCTGCAGCATGAACTCCACGAAGCGAACTAGGATTCGGCAATCATCGGGTGCCCGAACGAGCCAGGTAGACGACGGTCGGCTGACCTCGGGATAACCGCTAGTCAATGTCAGATTGTATGGGTGTCCGTGATGTAACTCGATTTCTGCAAATAAGCAATGTACATGAAAATTGAGTAGGAACTCAGGGGGAGAGAAGGGTGCGAGAGAGCGATAAAATACACAACAAAAATCAAATGAATATTAAAAGGGAACTTAAATGAAACACGTAAAACATGGCAGAAAATAAAGGAAATACTTCCAATTCTTAAAAGGTATGTTTGTATTTAGGCCTAAATGAAACACATGGAGCTATGTTGGGAGATTTTCTTTGTAATTGAGCTCTAGGAAACTTTGCCCTGTATGCTAAACCGGGGTTCAATTTAACAAACTCTGGTCTAAAGTTGGGGCTAACTATGGAATAATCAATTGTGACACTATGGAATAATCAATTGTGACAATCTCCAGCAACGCAGGTTACATTCGCCAGGCAGTACAATCGGCGACCAATATTCATTCATAACCGTCTGTGAATAATATGATATGACTAAATACTAGCTTTTCTTTGCCATTAAAATGAAGAATAAAGCAAAAACAATAGACAAACCGTGTACATAATAAACAAAGTTCTAACATATTCGGCTACCCATAATTTAGACTATTGCCTAAGATAAACTTAATATGAGTAGACGTCTTTCCCTTATAGAACTTGGGTTCAGTTTTAACTTCATTATAAAACGCAACGCCTTCAAATCGGTTGTAAAGTTGTCACGATTGTGTTTTGAATGAATAGATACGATTTTCAATTTGAATTGTCGTTTATTGATTAGCTGAAAAGAATTTGAAATATCAATCAGATTCTCCGTGATTTGTAATATGAAAAAAATCTAGACGTGTATGAATTTGTATTGATCAAAATTGATGGGTTACGAGATGGTTGACGAATTCGTGTCTAGAGCATTGAAATATTGCCTCTATACGTACCATCAGGTTTGGCAGTCGCCATGCATACAAATGTGCTCAGCAACCATGCTTGAATAAGACAGATAGTAAGCCTGAACATCTTGAAGGCTTTGTTAGAGAAGATGCAGTTCAACTTTTTAAATGCAAACACCGATAAAATATACTCATTTATCTTCCAACGAGGAATCAATTCCGAGCGTTTCCAAACTTTAAGAGATCATTAAAGAAAGTAAGAAGACATTTGGTTAATGTAAAACAGAGGATCAGGGTGAAAATAGATCCAAATTGGTTCTGTCCTCTTCAGTTCGTGTAAACTACTGTCCTGGGCAACCAGAATATCCTCATGAACGGCGATGAAAACATGTAAGAACTAATTAACGCACGAATAATAATGCAGTCTTCTGAGTTCCGAACTTCCCCTTGGCTAGGAAACTCCAACATAGTATCCAAGCAAACTTTCACCAGACATGCCAGATAGAATCACTGTAATTTGAAGTTAAGCTGGTTAAAGGGAAACGTCTGATTCCTCTACTGGGCTTCCTTAGACGTTGGAGGTTTTAACGAAAATTAAGTCACAACATTCGATGACGATGTCCTATATAGAATGATCGCAAATTATAATTTGAGCCAGTTCGCCATTGTACAATCCCCATCAAGCGGTCAATAACCACATCATCATCATCGTTGTCACTGTTCAGGGTTTAATTGAAGTTCTGACATGCTGGACAACTACCACAAACACCTAGGTCCTGGCGGTTGACGACAAGCAAAAGACTTTGAGAACCAAATGCTCTTTTCTGAAACACCTTGGAGGCGTGAGAACTCCGCGACCCGACCAATGTCCATTTCCCAAAGCTCGGCTCTGAGTCATCGGAGCATCGAGGACTCCTTGGATGACGTCATGAATGATCGTCTTACATTTTTAATGGACCGTAATGGTTAGGATACCATGCTATTTTGTTAAATGAAAGCCTATGTTGTTTGTTTTATTATTTCTTTCAAGCTCAGTCCGCATTGACTCATGCGCTCGTATAATCTTATCCACCACGAACGTTCAGACTGCCGTCACAGCGCGTTGGTTGTCGAGTTTTGTCAAGTTGCGCACTGTCCCGACAGTGGTGTTCTATTGGGCCAAGGAGGAAACGTAGGCCCTATAATATGACTCTGGTAGACAACGAACTTCGGCGACCTTATTGCATATTCCTTACTATTTCATCCCTCTAACAGAAACTATCAGCGATTGAAGCTCTTGCATATTCCTAGATTTTTAGAAAGCAATCTTGGATGTGAAGAAACTACACGCTGGCAATCCGCTTCGTATTAATGAACAGCCAATATGTAACCTGTGAACCAACGAATATCACAGCAATGTATATCATTAATGTCGACTAAACCACACAGAACCTAGCTCAGATTGAGGGTGTCACATCATCCAAGAATAGAGTAAAATCTTAAAGGAAAAGCTGCTCTCAATGCTGCTCCTTATTTTGCGTCACCATAGCAACATCGGTACACACTACACTCCCTTTCCGAATGTTCCGATTGTCTCTGACGCTTATTGCCAGGGTGTTATCAATTAGCAAAGAGAATAGAGAAAGAGGGTTTGATATGGTATAGGCCATACAAATAGACCATCAGATGGGTCTACTTCAGACATGATACAGAGTCAAATAGAGGCAACCGGATGTACATTCTGTATTATCATTAAGTTGGAAAGGAATTATAAAGGTAGTCTCCATTGTTTGGTTCTGATTGCGTTGGATCGATCGAATCTTTACAATTAAGATTATATCGGTTTTAATTGCTTGGCGGACAGGATGCACAAAAAGCCAAGACATTATGCTTTGAATTGCTTGTGACGTTTTCAAAGACCTTATGCCGATTACAAACCCGCCTTTTCGACAGTGTGGGATGCGTCACAATGTACGTGGGAATTATATTTTCAACTTGACTTTTCATAACGTTTACCCCAAACATAATCTACCAAGAATGCTTTAATTAAACCCGATCAACCCGAGCAATTGTATTAAATGTATACGTCGCTTGAATCATAACCCAATCAGTTATCCGAAGACCTTGTGTTTTGGAGGCATTCGTGTACTTTTGCCATCGCATGAAAAAACAACAACTAGCGTTTCTTTATTATATTTTTTTACAAGTGAGCGCGTACCAAAAAGATTGTCGATAAATCATATCAATTTGTTAATTGATTAAAGTCCCTCCCGACATTCCTTCAGGGCACGTTGCGTAAGAATTGCGATTATGGTAACTTTGACATCCAATGGAAACTACCATGGTAACGGTTACCAACAGCCAATCAAAGTCAAGAATTCCATGCAAGTTACCATTGGATGGCAATGAGCACTCCATTTATAATGATGGCTCGTAAAGCAAGCTTGCTTTCTTTGATTTTGATAAACTGATTGTAGGACACTTTAGGAGTTAGTAAGAAACTTTCGGAGCGTTTTGCCACAAAAATTCGAGAAAAAAAAAGAAAATCACCAAAATGCCCTCTTAAACAGTCACGCTCGTCAGTCATTTAAATCTTTAATGAAGTCAACGAACTTGCGAACCATGAAAAGCCAATTCATCGTCTGCTCGCTACCCAATTCGAAAAAAGAAAGACTTATCTAATAATAATAAATTCCTTATATAGTTCATTTTCATCTTCAAATAAGTCCCCTTTTCACTATAGGCCTACATATTACAATTTGATATAAATATTTTGTTTAGTTCATGCTGTATATGACCACTAGAGTAGTCCTCAGGGGGGGGGGGGGCGTTCAATGCTGCTGCCCCCGATCACCCCACCCTCTCCATAGAATGAATAAAACAAAAATCTATATCATTATATTTTCGGCATATCTTTCAATTAAACTTATCCACTATTTGGACAATTCGATTGGTTTACAGCCAAAAATTTATAACAAAGATAATCATAACAGTATTTTTTGTTTGCTTGTCCAAGTCTGCAGCTCGCAATGTTTCCAAAACACTGCATCGAATGCAAAAGTGAACCACCTCACAATGTTATGTGGACCCCTCGGTAGACCAACAGCACCATGATTTATGCTGCTGAGTAGGGACATCCTCCCGTTTTTTTTTTTCATTTTTCTATTCACATGTTTAATTTTATATGTATTGTTATTTGTTTTTAACGGACATAAATTAAATTAAATCAATCACTCAATCATTGTTTACATATATAGACTTTAAATTGCTTATGGCTACTCTTTCTCGCTTTCCTAATATCAGAGTTCACTTTTCCGTGTTTGGCCCATGGTTTTACCGGCAGTGGGTACGGCTTATATCTACATGTTGTTCCTGTGCCCTTAAACGTACAGGAAGGTGAAACCATTGTGCTCTCTTTTCCTTTATCCACCGAATTTCCGCTCTCCAGTCTCCAAACATCTTGTTTCAAAACGACAATCAGGTCAAAGATACCATCTAAATTACAGGTTGACACCAGGGAAGTAAAGCGTTTCATGAAGCAAATCGTCAGTGACTTTTCACTGACAACTGTTATAAGCTACTAAAATCAATGCATCTGATTGGCTAAGAGCGAATCTGTCGGTTTAAAAGCACTGACCAGATACCTAGTGAAATGCTCTCAACATGAGTCTCAAGTTCATTGTGTTAATTGGAATAATTCCTGGTAGAGGGCCGGGGTGCATAATATTGCCACATTGTCATAATCATCATTTTTCTTGTTACTTCATAATCATAGCACCAAATATTACTGATGGTGGGTATACTAAAAAGAGTAAATACAAATTTAACTTCCGACTAACCGTTTGTCTACAACAAAACAATCCACCAAAAAACTCTTTGAAATTCACTCTTAGCACATTTTTATAACGATAAAGTATTTGAACAACTTTCATACCAGGTTTGGAATAATAATTATTCGGTTAATGAATAGGCATTAGGCTCTCTGTATAAAGTGAATCTAGGGTTAACTTTTTTTTTAATTAATCGACATGATCATTGTCATTATTTTCGTTCTCTTCATTTATTCTGCGTGGCGTCGTCAATTATGTGTTGTCAGTATATTGATCAACGGGGCTATTCCATGCTAGAAAAAAATCAGCCATTTTCGCAACATTTTTAAACCTACTGTCCAAACAAACGAAGAACTTCAGTTGGTTTTGTGGTAATAATAAAGTGCTACTGGAAAGTCATATGAAAAAATGACTTATCAGTTTTTCAGATGACTACCTACTATAACTTTAATATTGACAGAAAATAATTTTCTGTTGCTCAAGCGATCAGCTAAGAGACTAGAAATTCTTATCAAAAATCATCACGAATCGCAATATTTAGTGCAGGATATTGGCAGGATTACAACAACAACAAAAAACACCAGAACATAAAAACAATGACTACTAAAAATAAAAACAGCATTACAAATCGACGGCTGTAAGGTGCCGCGAATGATTTGTCCGCTACTGACATAAACACTTGACGTTAAAAAATCGATTTTAAATCACCACGTTTAGATTACATGGAGAAGGAGTCTGGCCTGAATTAAACTTTTTGCAATACTTTGAAAAGTTATTCCTGTGTGAGTCGCACTCGCATCTGAAATAGTCGGATATAGCTACAGATGAGTAGTCGGAATGCAAGATTGGCAATTATAGTAAAAATGTGATTTCAAAATTCGATCTTTTTTCATAGTTAGGTTATGCAGCTACAAATGACAGGGGCACAGTCACAGGAAACTAATTCAATTCAATGTATTTTCATACTTCAACACAATACAAATAAATACAAGATAAATTAATTGAACAAAATTCAACATTGAATAAATTATATACATATTCAATAAGTGATTCAAATATAAATTAACAGGCATGTCAAATTTAAATCAATGTAATCAATATAATTAAATCAATATAATTATATATCATGAGAAGAATGGAGGGGTCCACTAAAAAGCAAAGCTTGTAAAATGTAATACTTAACTCGCGACAATAAGATTCATGGGATTGGAAGTTGAATTAAAATATGAGCCAATCGGTGAGTAGTAGTGTCATTCCTGCGCGAGTCGCATCTTGAATAGTCGGATAGTTGCAGATAGATTAATCGGATTGCAAGTAAAGGCATAGTTACACCGGAACCGAATCAGCTGCGAATCCTTCCGAATACACGTAATCGGGTGGTTTCGGGAGCATTCTGTTCTCCCTCCGCGAATGCAAGAATTCAGGAAGGATTCGGGAACATTCGAATCCACCGAAATGGGCCGAATTCGGCTGGAATCGGGTCCGAATTCGTTCGGGAGAATTCGGTTTTTCGTGTAACCCTGGCTTAAGGCGGTATCGAGGGCCAATTGCTATGTCAATTATTTTGCAGACCGGTTGGATTCAAATTCACTTATTCATTTTGATGCGCGGGGGCAGGGGGCGTATTCTCGTATCGAACACAATAAATCTTCTGTTGGGGTTGATTCACGATGTTTTATTGGTTTCCAATAGCAAGCGTTTCCATCCGACTTCATCTCCTCAAACAAAAACATGATGATTAAGTGTCAGTAAGATTGTAAAGTGTGGGTGTGTGAAAATTTGAGTGGGAGAAAATGATGAAAGAATAAGAAAAGAAATGCAGAAAGAAGACGGATGAGAGGAGTGAAAAAACGAAGAAAAAGAGGAATGAGGGAGTAGTATGTGCACAGTGGTAAGTAATCGTATAAGTATGCATAATAGTCCGGCTAATAGTTGTAGTGTAGTAGTACAGGAGTAGTAGAAGTATAATAGTAGTAATAGAGTAGTGGTGCTGGTGGAAGTAGTAGTAGCAGTAGAAGTAGTAGTAGTAGTAGTAGTAGTAGTAGTAGTAGTAGTAGTAGTAGAGGTAGTAGTAATAGTTGTAGCAGTAGTAGTGTAGTAGTAGTAGTCGTAGAAGTAGTAGTAGTAAAGGAGTAGTAGTAGTAGTATTATTAG
Organism: Lytechinus pictus; assembly: GCF_037042905.1. Taxonomy (NCBI): domain Eukaryota; kingdom Metazoa; phylum Echinodermata; class Echinoidea; order Temnopleuroida; family Toxopneustidae; genus Lytechinus; species Lytechinus pictus. The sequence goes on from NC_087261.1 coordinate 24,510,807, forward strand.
TATAGTAGTAGTAATAGTAGTAGTAGTAGTAGTAGTAGTAATAGTAGTAGTAGAGGTAGTAGTAATAGTGGTAGTAGAAGTAGTTGTAGTGGTAGGAGTAGTAGCAGTAGTACTGTAGTAGTAGTAGTCGTAGTAGTAGAAGTAGTAGAAGTAATAGTAGTACTAGAAGTAGTGTAGTAGTTGTGTAGTAGTAGTAGTAGAAGTAGTAGTAAAGGAGTAGTAGTAGTAGAATAGTAGTATTATTAGTATAATAGTAGTAATAGTAGTAGTAGTAGTAGTAGTAGTAGTAGTAGTAGTAGTAGTAGTAGTAGTAGTAGTAGAAGAGGTAGTAGTAATAGTGGTAGTAGAAGTAAAAGTAGTAGTAATAGTAGTGGTACGAGTAGTGGTACGAGTAGTGGTAGGAGTAGGAGTAGTAGCAGTAGTAGTGTAGTAGTAGTCGTAGTAGTATTAGTAGTAGAAGTAGTAAAAAAAAAAGGTCTTCGATCACAAATAAAGGATTTCGGTCTTCAAGCTCGTCAGGGGGGCATTAGAGGTCTTAAGGGGGCAAAAAAGGTTTTTCGAGCCCGTCAGGGGGGGCAAAGATACGTTTTTGCATGGGTTGTGACTCGTCAGGGGGGGGGGGGGCAGAGTGCCCCCCCTGCCCCCCCCCCCCGTAGGTACGCTAGTGAGTAGTAGTAGTAGTAGTAGTAGTAGTATAGTAGTCATGGCCTGTCCGCATAGTCAGATAGGCAGATAGGGGGCTGTACGTTGACTCAGGGGCGGTGCCAGGGAATATCTATTTTTCGATATTTTGAATGGAGCAAGATGATCTAACTGTGACGTCATTACTCTCCCAACTGAGCAGTAGTAGTAGTCAAATAGTAATACAAGAGTCCGGTCAATACCACGTGCATCATTTCTTCCGCAATTAAACGGTCGCCTTATCATAAATCCAGCAAATGTAAACACCATTTTAAATCGGAAGGAATTGGTTGCCGTTTGTGTTTTAAGCACACTTCAGCGACTTCCTAGTGAAATCTGAAAAGAATCGTCCACTTAAGTAATTATGTTAGATGTTCCGAGAACTTGGAATTTGTCATTTTTTGGCTCTTGGATGGCGCCATTGTATTTTGATGTGGTGGATGGAGCAAGACGTCATAAAGGCATTCACGTACAATTCGAGGAGGGGGTGCTTGTGGAGGGCTCGCCCCCGCCCCTCCCCCCCCCCCACCACAAAAAAAAATCACGACTACGGAAAAAAATGGGAAAGAAAAAGAAAGAGTATAGGGTGAAATGTAATATCATTTTCTTTAATACTTGGTCAAAATCTATCACAAAATTTGATATTTGTAATAAAAATATCGAAATTTTTGCTCACTCTCTTCGCAACTTACGCCACTGCCTAAAGGTGACATCATTAATTTCTGTATGGAACTATGGGCCTAATAATATAGGGCCTACTCAAATACTATTATCCCTTCATTCCTTTTTCTCCCTTGCTTTCATTTGAAAAGCAAAGGAGGATGGTCCCCTGTCCCATATTCGACCAGCCCCCTGGGTTAAGTGTTTTTTACCCATCGGTTGAAATAACTCTGAACATTGTCAGGGAAGACGCATCTTTCAGTTGTGTCATTTTGATTAACCCCACCCCCATCTTTCTCTGGTTTTCTTTCCTCTTGTCTGTCTATTCAAATCATCAGATTAAGCCCTTCTCTCATCTCTCATCCCTCCCCCTTCTCCTGGTGCCGCGGAAAGCCTTCAAAAGTAGGGGCGGCTGAACATGATAATAATAGGCATTTATATAGCGCCATCTATCTAGAAATATTCTATTCCGAGGCGCGATGTCATTATCATTATTACACTGGCTTTAGCTCGAGCTGCCTTTCAGCGCTCATGCATTCAAGGAATTAATCCTCCCGGTGAGGTGAATGGGTATTCACCTCATCTGGGTTGAGTGCAGCACAATGTGGATGAATTTCTTGCTGAAGGAAATTACGCCATGGCTGGGATTCGAACCCACAACCCACTGTTTCAAAGTCAGAAGACTAATCCACTGGGCCACAACGCTCCACAATGCACCTTAAAGAAAAAAAAATCATAATAAGATAGCAGCTCCTATTCTCAAATCGCTCTCTCTCTCTCTCCTTTCCTCCCTACTCCTCTCTCGCTGGATCTGTCCGTCTCTCTCTCTCTCCTTCTATCTCAACTCCAACTCTTAGAAATGAATGCTGTCATTACTTAAGTCCATTATTCTTTCTGTTTCTACTATTTTTTTTTTTTTTTTTTTTTTGGGGGGGGGGGGTAAGCAAGCCATACTTAACCACAATATGTTCATCTCTATTTGTGCTATGTAAGAACCATAAATCAAACTGTTCTATCAGTACAATATCCATTTAATACACACTAGTTCCTTCTATACACAATTATGAACAATGCACATAATTATATACAACACCTCCTTTTTATAATGTCCCATTCTCGAAAACATCAGAAGTTGCAGAACATATTTAGTGTATTTGAAAAAAAAAATCCATTTCAAAAGGCAAATTCTGCTCGAGGTCGAATTTGCGTTAATAAGAGCTGAAAACATTTTAATGAATGTATGACCGAAACACATCAAAGAATGAGAGTTTTGGGGGTGCGGTGTGATTTTGAGCAACTCCCACACATGTCATGCGATCAGAATCTTACAAATATATTTTCGACAGTTCACGATAATCGATTTTTTTTTCGTTGAATAGTGAAATGATGCGTCTGATGATCTTAAATTTCTGGAGTTTCTACCACACGAGGAGAAAGGAAGCTCCTTGGTCATTTTGACCATACAAAAATTAAACATTTATTGCCAATTCTGTCTTATTTTTTATTTTGACGAATCAGTTTGTTCTTTCCATTAGAAATGAAAATGACCATTATACATGTTATATTGTCATGGTTATCAACTTCTAACCTCAAGCTACGGGTAGCTTGGTAAAATTAGGTGGGAAATGGCCGAGATCGGGGGGTGTTAATCACCCACCCCTCATGTACAATAATCAGCCAAGTCTTTTTTTTTGCTATGTAAGAAATTGCATCATGATCAATAAATCATTACCTTAGCCCTCATTTAATAAATTTCTAGGGATAATACTTATAAGAAGAGGAATCTAGACATACATTTGTCTTTATATCCATTGAATTTATCTTTCATATGCGTAGATCCAAATAAAAAAGCAACAATGAAACTCAAAATAATGTATAAAAATTCCAACTTATCTAGAAACGTCACAGAGTTTTGATCTTTCGAATTGTCATGATAGTGTCATGAAAAGAAGCTTTGCACATAACATCATAATTGGGTAGTATGAAAGGTTAGTCAATCAGGACACGACGAACCAACTTCCCACACATTCCACATAAATGAATTAAGGAATGTTCAGAAAATATAGGAAAGTGTGCAACTATCTGCCATTTGAATGACAAAAAATGTTACTTTAATTATAAACCTGTACACATCAAAATAATGAATATTCGTTGCTAAGACAGAAAAGTCAACCATAAAGCGTATAACTAAATCAACGCATTATAGTTTGCGTACAGTCGATTTGCAAGGCATGTCGCTCTTTAATTCTTATGACACACTGTCTAAGATTGTCAATGTCACGAATTTATCAAATGTCAACGCTGTACAGCTTTTTGTTTTATGCGATTCAGCTTAGGTCTGGATAAGCTTGGCATAAACAAGGAGTAATAAATATACAGTAAGTATGGTTTAGGTCTCTTGAGCATGTTCATACCAGTGTCCAAGACAGAAGTCTCAATATTTCATTCCACTGCCGGACGACGACGATGATGATAAGTATGTCCCGTCTAAACGTTTCGTTGTCAGATATCAAAGTAAAGTTTCTGATATTTGTGCTCAAAAGTTGTCTATCATACCTATTTGAACCGTATGAGAGATAAAGGGTCAAGGGTTGATCTGTTAACGTTTTGAACTATCTTGGACACACATCGTCAACACTGATGTACTCATGGATATCGTCATCTTCATCGCTGCTGTCGCCACTGATTGCACTGTAAATCCCTTCCCCGTTAGTCAGATCGTCTCCACTTCCCTCCAGACCTATTGATGAATATACCCCTGACGTTGTTGAAAGACGATTCTTTGAAGATAGTTTATCCAACGTGGCGCCCCCTGTAGGTTGGCTAGGACCAACATCGACTTTTCCAATGGAACTTGCTGTCTCCTGGCTGTTTCTGGTGCCTGATGATTTTGAAAGATGATGCAGCTTATGTAGTTTCTTGTCACCAGAACGTTTGTTTCCCGCAGTATGTTCTAATCCCATCTGAGTGGGGACGTCCTGGAATTCGTCCAAAATGTCAATGTATAGATTGCCTAGGTTTGTTTCAGTCGTTGCATCTGCGCCGTTTTCCATGTCCAGTTCATCGTAATCATTTTCGTCGGTTTGGGGTCTCTGGATAGTGGCACTTGCCATTTTATCGGAGCGCCTCGCGGGAGAAACAAGCTGGAAACTCCCAACAGTCGTAAGCTCCCTCCCGAGGACCACGTCAACGGTAGGACGTATCTGGACACTCTTCCTATTCATTTCGTACTGTGTACTAGGTAGAGGAGGCGAGGTGATTTCATCTGCAGGAGTCCATCCGGATGTTAGGTTTTCCAAGGACGCAGGCCGACTAAGAGGTTGGTATGTCTGTTCGGTACTGTCTATCTCATTGTATTCACCATCATCTTTCATATCCCCATTAACAAGATGGGAACTTCTGGATTCCTTTTCCATAACTGGCCTTACTTGCGTTTGGTTCTTCCTAAGCGTTTCATACTGCGATTGTTGTGGCGCCTGTGTATTTTCTTTTTTAGGATTAGAAGTTTGTGGTGAATCCACCATAGATGCAGGTCTACTGAGTGGTTGGTAAATGGATTTTTCTTCTGTTTCATCTTCCTCAATAAAAGCATCTGAGACAAACGAACGAAGTCCATCTCTATATCCAGGTGATGTTTTCGTCAAGGATTCTGAGCTTTTACGAAGGTTATTCCACAACTGGACGCCGACTGCATTCAGGTTAGGATTACTTTTGGCGAGGCGCTTGTCCAGTACTTCTATATTCCGCGAAGCCTGGGGAGTGGCCAATAAACTTGTGGATCTCAATGCAGTGTAATGCCCCGACAGCTTGCGAGGTTGATCACTCGTATTTGCCCGACGACGCTGCTCTGGTAGTGAATGCACAATGTCAACAATCTCCCAACCTTCACCGTCAGAAAGTATTAATGAGCCTACAGGAGATATGACTCCAGGAGACTGACTTTCCAGAACAAAATATTCCTGCTGTGTTAAGTCTGCAGAAGAAATAGTCCCAGGGGGCCCTCTTTCCAAAACATAATACCCAGGCTGTTCATTGTTATTCAGGATATTTGGGGCCACGTGTGCTTTTGACGCAGTAGACCTTAGAGGCTGGTACGTAGGGCCAATACCAGGATTTGATTGGCCACAGTTAGCGTTTCTGATATCGGTTTCCATAAATATAGGTATCGAGCCCACACTTCTAGCTCCTTTTAGCTTCATGTTCATTGGATTTACACCGAATTTACCTATTGCATACTTCCGAACCGGCATCTGAGGTCTTGAGACAGTGTTTGGCTTTTGTGCAGGTGTGACAAAAGCATGGCGAACGCGTGGGATGTCAGCCGTGTTTGCTCTGGAGCGTTGCCCAGCACTCGCATGATGGGAACCACTCCCATCGAGACTACCCGCACCGAGTGACCTCTGCGACTTAGAAACTGGGTGTAGCATGTTATCAATCATGTTCGTAAGTTCACAGAACTCGACATCAAGTTCGGCGCTCAAGGTCCTCTTGCTTCCGTCACAACTGGCGGTAGACCCGCTCCTCTTGCTGTTCCCGCGTGGGTTCTTGGATATTTCCTGGTACACATGCGGTCCGGGGGTACCAAACAACAGATTGTACTCGCCTTCTCCTATCTCGTAATAGTGGTTCTTTAGACCCGGTTCCATTGGTCCTGTTTGTGCAAGAGCAGGTGATACTTGATGTGTGGTCAGGTTCATGTCTCGTTTCTCGTGATTCATAGGATTGTTGCACATCCCCAAAGGCGGTCGGGTGTCGGAGGTCGAGGCGTTCGCCGTAGATCTGCATGGATACAATTGTCAAATTTGATTATGAAAACATTTTAGAAATGTAAAAATATGAATGATATAAAAGTTATAAAAATGCATCCTATTTTCAACTCAATGTTTATACCACACGATTGTTTTAAAGTTTGCAACGTCTAGAAAGAGTAACCTTTTTTTATCATTTTCACTGTTGTTAAGAGGTAAAAGGTCGCGGGAAAGGAGGAAAACGGTCTCCGAAAGGGATTTTGTTCTTCTTCCTCATCTTCTTCATTTGTCCTGTTTCATGTTGTTGTTCTTTGTTAGAAAATGTCTTATTTGTCCGCTAGCATCTTTTACACCGGAAGTATTGGTGCACTACAACAAATTTTGTTGGTTTCAGTGAGAGCTGAATGAGGATGTTTGCGTATACTGTTACAGAAACACTTTCTAGCAATGACTTAGGGACTACGAGGAAAGGCTAGATAAGGTATGTGTTCTATGTTAGCTGAGTCCCGAAGTCAAATCCGTTTCCGTTATTCATAAATACAATTCTGTTAAACCATATAGCTATGCGATTTAAGTAAAAAGGGCATTATTTACCTCTTCTTTTTGTGATAGGCGCACACCACCGCCACTCCTAGGCCAAACGCGACCAGAGTCAGCCCAACTGCTAATGGGATTGAAACTCCAAGGCGTCTCCGGGTAGCTGATGAAGACAAGAAACAAGAAAAGGGTGACATCATTTAGGATAACACGTCAGTAAATAGTGATAGACGATAGCTTTATATTACGTATTGGTTATTTGATGAGGACAAAATGTTAACAGGATGAAAGATGGCAATGGTTATCATGGTAGTGATTCCGTTGCTGATGCTGCTGATGATGACGATTATGGTGATTCTTTTCTGATGTAATACTGGAATGAATTATGCAAGGTATCGTAAAAAAGTGCCATTGTGGTGATAAAAATTTTACAATAGAACAGGGTGCGTCGTGCAATGTAAATCTGAATACACGACAAAGAGCACGGTTCCCTTACATGGAAGATACCCTTGTGGTACCTCGGTCATCTAATTGTATCTACAGTGATTGGTAAAGGTGTTGAGCGGCCAATCAAAAGCATTGCATGAACGTTACCATCGGATGGTCAAGTTACTATAAAAGAAACTTTGATACAACGGGACCCAAGGGGTGGTCTAGTGGTAGGCTATAAATTTGAATATTGTAAGGGACCGATAACTCTTTAAAATGCACGTATGATTGAGTGGATACAGCTATGCCAGGAAAGTGGTTCCATATCCGATAGTCTTTGGGAAGAAGGAGTTCTGCTGACTTTGGTCATCATGGCAGAGCAGAGCATGGTCATTCCTTGCAAGACATGCTGCTAGGTCACTGCATGTGGGAAAGGCATCATGACCAGTCCAAAATGGGATGCTGGTGATCGGAGAACATTGGTAGATGGGTAGCCGATGGTGCAATAAGTTCCATGCATGTGCAGATAAAAGAAGTGAAGTTATAGACCACCTGTAGTCATGATGATAGTGGTAATAATGATTATGAATTGCTGAAGCTGGTTAAAATGGTGATGAACATGATGTAATTTACATGCATAATTCCAACTAGGAAGTGTTTCATGAAAAGTCATGTCAGTGATTTTCCCCGGCAAAGTAAATTGCTCTTAGCCAATCAGATCCAAGGATTTGCAGTAGATTTTACTGTGGAAATCACTGACCAAACTTTTCATGAAACACTCACAGAAATAATAACGTGCACTTGCAGCCTGCTGTCACTTGTTTAAAAAACATTCCTCATTATAAGAGGAACCGGGTCGTGTGGTCCAGTGGTTAGAGCATTGGACTTATAATCGCAAGGTTGTGAGTTCGAATCCCAACTCTGCCATTGTCTCCACTTTGATAAAAAGGCCAGAGAGTGATATCTGTCGTCTATAACGTCAGCCACTATGACTGATTAACCTAGACGTAAAATGTTTCCTAGGTAATTGGTTATATACCAGCTTGGCGTTTACCAGCAAAAATGCTGTCCTGCCGAGTTCCTACGGGAGTTACCATAAACAGAAACAAACAGAAATAAACAGAAACAGGAAGTATAAGGGATGATATACAGACATGATAGAGAGCGACGAAAGGGGGCGCATCATTAATTGCATTCGAAACAAAGGTATATGGATACTCACTTGGTTCAAGAGACACTAACGGAAGATCCATAAAGTCTGTAGCCACAGGTGACTTAAAGTCCATTATTGGAGTAATGTCTGGTAAGTCGGTGGGATCTGAAGGTTAAAGAATAATTTGTTTGCCATTCATTGAAAATGTTGGCATTGTAAACATACGGTGTAAATAAATGTAAGACTACAAAGACAAGGGGGAAAGGCCAGTGTGACCTGCCACTCCAAAACCAGCAAGAAGTGGCCCAAAGTGAGTTTTAATTTTTTAAGATACCTTGACAGTGATGTGGCTGCAAGCGCGGAATATTGTATCGTTCTGCATCATCACACTTGGAAATGATGTTTGCTTCTCTGCACTCCCCACAATCTTCTAAATTCAATTCCTCCTTCCCAAATAACAACTGAAGAGTCCCGAAACAAATACAAAATCCCTAAAGCGAAATTTTACAGATGTGCAGTTATTAATCATACGATTTTAGTGTCATTTTTTCTATAATGGCTCATTACCTGATGGGATGCGTATGACTTCCTTGGCAGACCTTCCGACCACATTACGAATAACCTACCCCTATATATTAACATGTGTAAAACCACATTGGAAGATCTCCGAGTTACGTAGGTCCACGAAAAAATGAAACAAAGGTACGAATTTAAATTTTGTACGGTCTGGGCATTATCAAATAATGGGGTCCCCAGACATGTAAGAGGGAGAGGGACACACTCCCGCGCGTACTTTTCATGGAAGGGGAAAGAGAATAGAAAAGGAACCAGCGTTATAAAAAATTAAAAGGTACAACATTCAGTTGTCACGGTTTCTAGAATGTTTTATTTGGGGAAGGGTGACAATTCATTCTTGCCTCGGGCAGAATTTTTCAGAGCTTCTACACCCAGACTTCACCATGTCTACAGCAATACTCACCTGGATCGACAGCAACTGTCAGCCATATTCCCCTGTCGGTGACATTGTCGATGTCCGAAGAAAATGTCACCCACACCAACTCGTTCGTGGCGAACGAAAACGTGCTATTGACCACACGCTCGAGATCGTCATCTGCCTCGTACATTTGGGTCTTGGCCTTGTGTTGTCCGAATCTGAAGGTGTCCCCTGTTGCCAGCTCTAGGTCGTTGACGGTTAGCGACAGACCGCATCCAGAGGGCGCTTGAAATGTCCAAAGGAGGTTGACGTCTTGGGGGTAGTTTGATGGATAACCTGGAGTTGTGATGTCGATTGGGGTTGTGTTCTTGTCGAGGACATAGGTGCAGTAGGGTACTGGTATTTTGGAAAACGAAACAATAACGTTGTGAAACTATTAAATATTAAGAAAAATCCAAATGAATGATATCGTTTTTTGTTTTTATTTCTACTGCGTGTGTATATCTACATAGGCTAGTATTTTCTGAAAGAAGGAGCGATGCCAGGGCATTATATAAAGGGAGCAGGAAGGCACACTCAAATGTATTAAGATAAATAGGTCTCGTACGGTAAGAAAACCAAGTCTTACCTTCGCCATATACCTACTATGTGGAATTTACCTTAATTTATTATTTCACCCCCTTTCTTTTTCATCCTTCCAATTACACATCTCCTCCTCTGTTTAGGCCGACAGCTCTGGGGAATAATTATTAGACCATATTATATACCGTATGGTAGCTTAGTAAGAAAGTGGTCTAATGACAAAATTATTTCCCAAACTGTGGCCCGTATTCTGAAGACCAGTTTATCTTGTGGCTCTGTCACATTGTTCCGTGCAAGCTTGTGTGTGACGTGACTTGCAGGTAACTAATTTACTACCCGCAGGTCGACCGCATTGACGGTATCTCGCACGCATCTCACACGCAGTTGCCTGCAGAAGCGCATTGCACGCAGAAAAGTTTTGAACATGCTCAAAACTTTGTTGTGGGCGAGTTGCAGGCAATCACTCGCAACCCACCCGCAAGGCTTGTACGGAACGATGTGACAGGGCCTTTAGACAGGTCTATAACTCTGTGCTAAAATTATGGGAAGCCGAAAATGTAAAAAAACAAATCTGTTCATAATTTATGTGTTTGAACTTTACTGTTTTCGTTTCCCCATCCATTAATGATGAAGAAAACTGTTTTTCATTCGCTCATTATTCCGAGAAAGTTATGAAAGATGTGTGCACAAAATGAGCAGATAATTAGACCTTTATTGTTAGAGGCTTGTGTCACAACTGGGTAGCCATAGTTGAACAACTTTAGACCAGAGTTTGAATTAAACTGGAACACAGACACTGCAAAAACACCGGTGTTAATTCAACACCATCCTGGTATCTGTATCGGTCCACACCAGAGAGGTGTTGAAACAACAGTCGTTGGCGTTAGGCTAACACAAATTTGGCATTTAACTTAAGCAATTTAAGCAACACCAGTTAGTGTTAAACCAATGTCGGTTTGATTCTTAACTGGTGTTGTTTCAACACCTCACTGGTGTGGACCGATATAGATACCAGGTTGGTGTTGAATAAACACTACATAATAACTTCCACTATTTGTCACAATTTGTGGACGCTTGTGAATAACAGGCACGAGACATCTAAAAAAATTATTTTTGGGATAGGATCATTCAATGGTACGTTATCGCAATGACCGCTCCGTTTGTAAACAAAAGGTGGACAGGAATAGATCACTTCCTTTGCCTCACGTACATCCGACCCGAATTGTTGACCGAAATGGAATGCTTAGGCTTTACCAATTCAAACATCTTTATTCTTCCATTTTCATACAATTTCTTATACAACGGATATATATTATTATCAATAAATGCTTTATTCCTACTTTGTCCGTTCGTGCAACATTTCCATTAACCCATTATTGGGATCATCATTAACATTACCATCGTAATCATCAGTAGTAGTAGTGGTGGTAGTAGAAGTAGTAGTAGTAGTAGAATGCCTAGTAGTAGGTAGTATAGTAATAGTAGTAGAAGAATAAATTGTTGTGGTGGTGGTGGTAACATTAGTGATGGTGTTTGTTGTTGTTGTAGTAGCAGCAGCAGTAGTAGTAGTAGTAATTAGTAGTAGTAGTAGTAGTAGTAGTAGTAGTAGTAGTAGTAGTAGTAGTAGTAGTAGTATAGTAGTAGAGGTAATAGTATTAGTAGTAGTAATAGTAGTAGTAGTTGTAGTAGTATAAGCAGCAGCAGCAGTAGTAATAGTAGTAGTAGTAGTAGTAGTAGTAGTAGTAGTAGTAGTAGTAGTAGTAGTAGTAGAAATAGTATAAGCAGCTGCCATGATAGGTGGTGGTGGTAGTAGCAGCAGAATCAGCAGCAGCAACTTTTACAAAAGTGTGTCGACATTGTCACTGCATAATTATTAAACATCAATTTACATTGACTTTCCTTGAATATCTTATTACACACCAAATCTTACATGGAACTAGTTACCCTTCCTTCTTAGAAGGGCTCCGTTTGCGGGGACACGCTCGCTCGCTTTGTTCACTCTTGTAGATTTTAAAGAATAGTGCTCCATACCCAGTTGACTGTACTCAACAAACACACTGTCGGTCCATGTGCTCTTTCACACCAGTACCAATTAATAACATTAAATTTATGTGATTCGTTAGATGTGTACACGGAAATCCCATTGAATATAAAGGATTGCATTGCACAGCCCCATTGCAGATTTTGCGAGGAATAAAACCAAAGAGAAGTTTCTGATTATTCATGAACTATTCATGGAATTTAAGATAAAAGAAAGGGAGAGTTAAGCGTGATTGGCTCATTGAATTGTCAAATAATCTCGATGACTATTTTACAAAAAACAAAAGAAAATTCAAAACGTCGTAAAACGTTCTTTATTATAATTTTGAAAACCCTTTCGAAAAAAATATATAGAGTTAATTTTCCAAGACCTTATACTAGTTTGTCATAGTTTTTGTTATAGACCAATGGTTAAATGAGAAAAACATATTTACTAGAAAAGTAGGCATGAGTTTTCATTAATCTTGAAAAAGGAAAACCTAATCATGTTTCACTTTACAAGATAACTTTGTGAAGGGTATGAATGCCATAATGGATGCTGCATATAACACATGAAATTTCAATAGCATCATGGTAATTTCTTTAAATCATGTAAGCATAACTTACATGACTCATGTTTAGTTGCATAAAAGGTTTAGAAAATCACAGAATGCTCTCTCTCTCTCTATATATATATATACATATAAGAAAAACAAACGTATTCAATTAAAAACAAAATCCTGATCACTGAAGTAAGTCAGTGCTTGAAATAAGGCCAGGTCAAACATCACTGTGTTGTTTTATGTAAATATGATCATACCTATATATTTTTACACTATAACAAAATATAATATATACTTACGGCAGTCTTTATCTGATGATGTCGCAGGCGGGAAAATACACAGTCCATATGTTATTAAAATCACGAGGCTTCCTGGATTATGAAGGAGAGTCATGTTGTCGTGCAGCATTCGTTTCAAGGAACCCTAAAGACTTAAAATTATTAACATCCACAGTGGCTCATATGCGCTCAGCGCGGAGCTACATTTATTTATTTTTTCTTAAACAACACACGTTGGTGTTTTTTCTTCATGCAGTTAATAACCTCAGTGTATTCAGAGGTAACTGCTGTTTGTAAGGCCTATTCAACTAATTTATCTCGAGTGGGGAGGAGATGAGGTAGGACAGAAATCACATCCTCTTCCGGTGCGTTCGTGTGATAAATTGTTTTCTAAACATTCAAGAGAAATAAGGAATGGAAAGAAAAGTAGTAAGAGAGGGAGAGTGTATGTGGGGGTGGAGTTGTTTTACAGTGTGGGTGTGCGCGACGTGTGTGTGTGTGTGTAAGAGAGAAGGGGTGAAGTAAAAACTAACAGAGCGATGAGACAGGCAGACAAATGAACAGAGAGATCGTCCAACCCGAAAAATACGGAAGAAAGGAAAATGAAAGGAGAACATAATTCAAGATACAAATAGATAAAATGAAAAGGTATTGAATTGATATGGAGGTTCGGACTGCTAAGGCTGTACACTAAAAAAATGGAAGAAAGCCACAGGAGGGACTGGACAGAATAACCAATTAGTCGGTGAATGTGTGCCCAAAGAAGAAAAAGAAATGGTTAAAATTTACTATTTTCTGTTAGAATCTATCAACAATATTGTTGACTTTGGACATTATGCTTTTCGGACCGACACAGTACACTCTAATAACACAAATTTTACCCAATATTGGGTAGAGAGGGAACATGCATGTTTACTGGGTATTTTTTTCACTCTATATTGGGCTATTTCAACGCAACATTACTCAACCATCATGCATGTTCCCATTTTACCCAACATTGGGTAAATATTTTTTTAGAGTGTAAAACGCAGAATGAATTTGTTATACAACGCTAATAATATATTAACATACAGTAGTTGTGTCAATAGTTTTAACCAGTGTTTTAAACTCTTAATAAGCGAAGTTGAATTTTTAATACTTAATCTTCAATAGATTAGGCATGGATCTAAAAACATTTAAACAACTATTGTATAGTTCATATAGTCAATAACGTTGTATAAAATTTTAAAATACGTATTTATTTTCGTATTCACGAACAGAATAACTGTTTTGACCAAAGGTTCACCAATATCTTTTCTTACAGTGGTCGCAAGACACAAATGCCGGAAGTTTTCAGAATCTTTTTTCTCACATAGATAAAGTCGATACGTGGCTGACTGGTGCAAAATGATAAAACGGTAGAAGTTACATCCGTCATGATAATAATCTGAACACGTGATTGGTCGAAACCCCGTTATGTGACCGAAGGTACCAAATTTTCTTGGGCAGTTGGGGGTGCTACATGTATTATTCTCCACAGGCAGCACCCCCAGGTATTCTGGAAGATGTGTAAAAATTGAGAGAAAAAAATGTAACCAAAATGACATTAATTTTTGTAGTGAAACCTTTTTTTTTCTTTTTTCTTTTCAAAATTACATCAGCACCCCAGATAGAAAATCGTACCCAGGGCCCTGATATTCCTATAGTCATGATAGTTTTAATCTTTTTTTTTTTTATAGATTACCAATGAAAATTTCCCCTTTTCAACACACCAATAAACAAATACATGACACTGATGTTCCTTCCATTCAAGAGATACGGAAGCTTTAAACCGCCATGTGCTTGACGAGATGGCGAAATAATATTTCAACTTGCTATAGTCGAATTAGCTTTAATATGTCGAAATGGCCAGATACGTTATCTAGCTAAGTCGACGGATAAAAAGTTTTACATCGTCATGGCAAATTAAATTTTCACAATCTATTGTATCACGCCATGTCGACATACAACTTTGGATAATGTCGACTTGGCAAGATAACAAATATCGCTATGTCATCATAGTACGACTATTAAGTTAACAGGACAAGATAAGATCAATATAGTTTCCATACATTGTCGTTGGCTTGGATATCAGTTCATATTCGACAGGAATTTCTGTGGATATAACAATTGAGACATTTACATTCTCTTATTCTGTGGATCTTTACCGATTTTAACTCTAAACCTTTTGTTTACGAATCTGGCACGAAAATAGAAATAACGTTCAAAGAACAGGATATTTGCGTGACTATAGTAACATCGTTTATACCTATATATAGACCAAAGTTTAAAAGACAGTATTCTTTTTTAGCTAGCAGGGCAAAACCGTTGGTATACAAACACACACACATACATATATATGTATATATATATATATATATATATATATATATATATATGTGTGTGTGTGTGTGTGTATGTATACATATATATATCATATGGAAAAAGCTTTTTTTATTATCACCAAACTTGCCACATTAAGAAAATAATAACAGCAACCACGATAAAATAAATACACAGAGAAAGCGACATCTCGTATGAACTTAATAGATTTCTGATGTTTAGCACATTCAATTAAGCAAATTACAACAAAACAAAACGATATTGGACAACTGTTTTATTTCAAAACCAAGTCCTATTCCAAATTGTCATCAGGGCCCCGTTGCATAAAAGTTACTATTATGGAAACTTTGCCATCCAGTGGTAACTACCATGGTAACGATGCTGAACAACCAATCAAAAACAAGGATTTCATGCAAGTCACCATTGGATGACAAAGTTACAATAATTGTAACTCACAATTACAATTATTAAAATTACAATAATTGTAACTTTTATGCGACAGGGACCTGGATTACCTTTAAAAAGGGAAATTAAGTTCAGCATGAAAACAAAGCGAAATTATTGTTCTAACATGTACAGTCTATTCATAACACAAACACAAAATCGGCGCATGACAAACAACACATCTAAATATGTTTCGGCTTCGCAACGCACGACGAATTCAAGAACACAGTAAATAATGGCATGCCCGTCAAATGACAAAGAGCAGCTGGTAGGTCTTTGTCGAAAATTGGCAAACCGGAACAGCAGTTAACTCATACGTTTCGGAGCTGATGAATACTATGTCCAGAGTCCAGGACGAGATTACTATTTAATTCACCAATTTTCGTCAAAGACTTTTTGGTTGACCCTCTTTGCCATGAAGTGCATTTGACAATACATTTTCTGTGTTATTAAATCCGTCGTGATTCGTGGAGAGAAGACCCGTTAAAGGGAAATCCAACCTTGGTCATAAAATGTTGTGTCGGAAAGGAGAAAAATAAATAAAACAAAATGGTGAAAGTTTTAAAGAAATCTGACAAGCAATAAGAAAGTTATGGCTGCTTTAAAATCAAAATCCCTAAGACTATGTAGATTTTAAATTGGCAACTGAGTAAGTAAATTATGACAGGGGGCAAGGACTACTTTCCCATCGGGGCCATGCACTTTATCATCAGGGATTTGAAGTCTCCATAGTGATGACCATTTTTTTTAAAACAAATTTGGAAAGTTCATAACTTTCTTATTGTTGTCCAATATCGTTCAAACTTTCACCTATCAACTTGTCTGATTTTTCTTTTGCCTCTGAAAACAAGATTTTATTTGGGTTGGATTCCCCTTTAATATATAAATCATGCTAAAGAACATAAAGACAGATTAACGTTCTATGCTAACATTTACAAACCGATTTTCTAATAACAAATATGAAAATGCAAGGTCACTGCATCTAATTAAAAACAGACAACGCAGATATCACCCGAACGCCTCGCTCACAAACTACAACTATGATTTCATACTAGACAGCACACCACTATAAAAAAAATCAATGCTTCCGATGATTTTATCAACTCGATCGAACTCCAACAATGGTCGATCTTATGGGGTGTTGCAAGACACTTGCAATCAAATGTAGGTCAATTTTAAGTCCCCAAATCATTGATAAGTCTCGCACTTAATAGCACACTTGCAATTGATTGCTGGGCCCCCGTCTTACAAAGAGTTACGATTGATCCAATCAATCGTAACTCTATGGAAATCCATCATTGTCATAATTTTTTTCTACAGGAAATGTACAAAACGTCCTTTGTAACGAAAGAGAACAAACCGAGACGGCAAGAAATCAATGAATTTATGGATATACATTCATATCCATGTCTAGAAAAAAATGAGCAAACATGCATTTTGTATGTTGAATTTGCTGGCTTTCCATAGTTGCGATTGATTGGATCAATCGCAACTCTTTGTAAGACAGGGCCCTGGGCCCTATCTTACAAAGAGTTGTGATTGATCCGATCGATCAATCACAACTATGGACAGCAAGCAACGTCAACATCTAAAATACATGTTTGTTCAAAATATTTTCTAACTATGATGTATATTCATGCATCCATTGTTTTCTTGAAAATTCACTGCGCTTCTTTTTGTTTACAGAGGACATTGTGCAAATTTTCTGTGGAAAAATTATGACACTGATGGATTTCCATAGAGTTACGATTGATTGGATCAATCGTAACTCTTTGTAAGACGGGCCCCAGGTCTGCTTCATGTATCAACAAGTATAATTTGATTTGATTTAGAAAAAATTGATCCATCATTTGTAAATTTGCAGTCGATTGCAAAGACTTTCTAGTAACAACACCATAGTTTTTACAAGGGACTGAGCAATGTTAACAAGACAGCTAGCAGTCACGGCAAACTTTCCATGATTGATAAAATATTTTCCCTAAAACAGAAAACTGATATAAAATCACACGAAACTATGGTAGCTAATAGGATAATTCATTTCAAGGCACAATTACACAAGCATCAATTTATATTTTAATTATCATGATTATGATTTGCAAATTATATATATATTAACACAACAAATGTATATAATATATAACATTCATTACAACCAAACTGCATATAAAATGACCAAACGAGGGCACTTCATATCATGCAAATATTATCCTATAGATAAAAAGGAAGAGAGATGTGTAAACATCAACATTCTTTATTCTGCCATTTTCTACAGAATCGAACAAAAAGACATACCTTAGACATATATATTCTTTATTATTTAAATTTCTGTTTTCAAACCTTGTTTTGTCGGGTGTTCTGCCACTTACCTGGCCTTAATCTACAGACGATCATGATTAGATATCGAATCGGCATGGCGATCGGGTATTCTCCACATTGCTCCTTGAATGTTCTTTCGTCATCTCGTTGAAGACTGACGATATGGAGAAGTTAATGACTTTTCTGAAGACCCAGCTTTGAATCCAAATGCTAACATCTTTAGGAAAATATACTTTTGAAGGATTTAGGCAGAAGTATAGCGACATACAAATGTTGTAAAGCATCATCATGATCATGATCATCATCATCAGCAGCAGCTTAGTCATCACCTACCATATCAACGCAGACCTACCTTTTTGGAAATGAAACAAGTAAAGTCCAGAAGGACACAAGTGATACACATGTGTACAAAAAACAAAATCAATAAACACTAATCGACGTCCGACGAAAGTTGATGAGATTGGTGCTGCGTGCTTCCATCTGATGGTCCACTTCTAGAAGATCTTTAAAAGGTAGGACGACGCTGCTATGGTTCCTAAGTGGCAGGGGACATGGCGATGTCAACATTACGTCATCTCTTATTGCATAAAAGGGGTCATTGTGGTTCTATTTTCTTCCAATTTCTTCGATATTTCTCTTTTTGTCCTTTGATTTTTTTTATATGATCTTCTCTATTTGATTAATAACAAGGGGTCGTCATCCCCTTGCCCCTAAGGTAGCCATAGTAGCGCCGCCCAAATAAAGAGACATATTACACTTTAAAATGATGTATTTAAATTCAAAGATAGCAAATGACAAATACGGCATTCTGTAAAGCATTTCAGCTGCAATCATATTCTATGCTATCGTGTGTCCGACTGCCTGAAGACCAGCATTTTCCAAGTTGATACCACGGGGATTCAGTGAGGGTACGCACCGACCTTGGCGGGATCATGGTAGAGCAGTCCCCTCCCAGATTGACATTCATCTTGTTCACAGCTCCAATCAGACCTATATTGATAATTGGGTTTCCAAGGTTCTTTTACATGAGCAGCAGGCTCAAATTTGTGGTCCACATCATCTACCGACCTACTAGCTGCTCAATAACATGAATAATATAAAGAATGCATAGCTATGGATATCAAAATGCATCATAATGATATGCATGTAGGACAAAAACACAAGGACGATGAGCCATCTCGTCTTTCAGCAGACCTCATCTTGACGTCTCTGGAGGGTCCACGACCTAAGAAGATGATAAACCCCTAAATAATAGGCAGCAGCGGGTACAACAGATTCATATAACATTGGATGTATTAAGTAAATGTGGGTATAGTTGAACTATCGTCGATATTTTCCCGAAAATCTGCCAGACAGTCGTAATCCTCTTCTGCAAAGTCCAATTCCAGCTGAAGAATGGCACACCTTCTTTGAGCTCAGTCACACCACAGCAACCGACACCACATCGACCGATGGAAACTCATCGGAAATAATGTAATATTTTGGTCGATCTAGAGCTCATTTTGCCGATGTGACTGCGGCGTAGCGGAGGTCTCCAGGGGAAGAACAAACCTGTGCTATTTTCAAAATAGATACGACGAACAAAGACAACACTAACCAGTAACTGAACGGAAAAAAAGTGAAAGGAATTACCTGGTACGGCCGCTACGGAGAGGTGGGCAGTCTTTGACCTGCTGTTGACGCTGCATTCGTAGGTCCCTTCGTCAATCCGAGAGAACATAGCTATCTCAAGGACGCTGGTACGTGAACTCCCTACTGCCACTTCTGAAATCTGGAAGATTTGGTCCTGGACCACTGGCATCGTTGCAGCTGGAGGAAAGATCACGTGGTATTAGCGTCATTATCATTATTGATATGTTTCAAGGCATGAAAATATAAATTTAACGGCAATGTTTCTGAAGATGGTAATGATATGGTACTAATAATGATAATGTTGCTCATGTAAATAAAGCTGTTCGTTTTTGGTATATGCACTTACTTTCATTAACGACCTTTGACCAGGTAAATAAGATCACACTTTCTCCTTGAGACGCGGTACACGTGAGTCCAACGTCATCGCCAAGCTGGATTCGTTCGGTCACATTAAGCGTCAGATCTCCCTCGTACGCTGAAATACATTAAAGATGGTGAAAAGATGGGATCCTAATTAATGAGTGGCTGAATTCTATCACGCGATCAATCCCTTTATTTAGCAAACGTGAAAATATGCCAATAACTGGTACTAAGGACTAGTTCTAATGATCGGTCATGGTGTGAGATGAGAATGGTTAATCAAATAACAAGGGTCGACACTATATGCTATTCTCTACTAGAACTGATAATTTAATTTGGCTCGGGCATGAGAATCACACACATTTGTTAACTTTGAAACAATCCAGACGCCCTCGACTAATTGCCTCGGGTGCCTGAGAACTGTTCCAAATGTTTTTTTCGTGGATGTAACTCTTACTGATGCCCTCGATGATGTGTATTAATTATAATATTGAACAGGCAGAGCGTTTCTCAATGTTATTCATAAGTCACCAAAATTTACATATATGGTGTAATCAACAATGTGGAACTGTATTTCTAATAGCCGTTCTTATTTTTTTTTTTGGGGGGGGTTCCAATCTGCCAATACAGATTTCAACTTTACCATGTTTACCAGTTAGCGGTTTATTTGGGAATCAAAATGATTGACGGGCAGGTCTCTTTATGCCGTATAAAAGATTAATTTCACGAATTGGTAAACATTTGCAAGGCATCCGCCTTTTCGAATCGAATATATAAACAAATTAATTTTTAGAGATTTTAAAACAAAAAGCGGTTTCTACCATCTAAAATGCCATACAATTAATTACAAGATCTTTCAAGACCATTGATACGAATGAAAAAAAAAACTAGACCAAGTACTGAACCGTGGGGTACTCCATGCCGAAAGACTAAAAATGATAATGACCATGGTGACTGATTAACCCCCCCCCCCAAAAAAAAAAAAAAAAAACGAGCAAACACAACAAAACAAAACCGATTTTTAAAAAATATATATGTATTGACAATGTGTCGATTATTCTGGAAATATCCATGAATACCGATAGCCACCAAAAATCGGCCTACATTCACGTTTGATAAAATCAAGATTCAACTGAGAGTCGATGTTTAATTTCATCAGGAACCTTGGAGAAGAGATCAAGAAGCGAGCAGCATCATAATTGTAATACGTTATAGGACTGTTTAACTCTGTCAGGTGATAGCTTCTAATGTTTTAAGATATTGGATTCGGTTTTGATGAACTGGTCACAAACGGTTCGCTTTGTTAACTTAAATACTTACCAGATTTAAGCCATATATCGTCTTGGACATCTACCGTACCGTTACCGGAAACAATGCACGTGTAATTCCCATCATATCTGGTGAGGTCCGTGGAAGATATTTTCAAGGTTTTAGTTACGGTACCGTCGGTGACAGTTTCGACCACCACGTTGCCGTCACCTGATGTTGTATGCTGGGTACCTTCGGGCGTGACCCACGTGACGGTTGGCTGGGGGCCGACATAGGTGGCGACACATTCGGCCGAGTAATACAGGTGAGTGAAATTATATGCACCCGATATGCTTGTGATTTTGAAACTCTCACCTGAAATAAACAATAATGAATAAATAGTCAATAAATAAATAAATTATCATTCAGCTCACATTAGTAACCAACTGCAAGTATTCAGTAAGTTTAATTGATTCTTTAAATAGCAAAAATAATTAATAAGCAAAATGTCTTGGTCAATTTGATTCTGCTATTATCACTGTATCAGAGTCCTTTGTTTCCATTTCCCATACAAAACAGATGTTCCAAAAAAATATACACACCTTCTAGCTCAAAGAAACCATTCAGAAGATACCTTTCTTAAAAATGCTTTCAAACATACGGTTTCATCTCTTCTTCTTTAAAAAAATATTTTGACTTTGTACCTTGCGATATGTTCACAGTATCCGACCAGGCATCTTTGTCCGTACGTCCCGTACAGGTGTAAGCTCCAAGTAAGTACTCGCCTTGCATCGTCAGTGTCGAAACATTAGCTGCCACCCCTGCAGTCTCGGATACTTGATACGTTCCATTTGAATCACTCCCTGTTATCAGGGTTCCGTTTGGTAGAGTCCATTCTATAGCAGAGGGATTGCCGCCATAGTGGACGACCGTACACACGAGGGTGTAGGAGGTGTTGACTTGGTGATAGCGAGGATAGGCAAGAGTCACAACCAGTAGTATATCTGATGTGGAGGAGAATACAGTGGTATTCAGTTCATACCAGTTTATCGATGTCAGATTGGGAAGTTTGTATTTAATTCATTCAGGTAACGTGGAACCCCGGCAATCATCGAGGTTCACACGATGGGCCCTTTCCATAAAGGATTTATAACCACTGTAATAATGTCACTATGACAACTTCCATGGAACCAAGGGTCAGCAGCCAAATCACAATCGAGGTTTCCTTGATAGTAGCCATAATGACACAGTTGCCGTCTTAATCAAACGGGCCTCTTATGGTTTAATGGCCAAAATTTGTCTCATAGATACTGAATTATGACAGTAACAATAAGCTCTTATGAAAATTCCCTTTGGATGAGGCTCATTTATTGAGCATAATTCACTCAAATAAAAAAAAAAAAAAAAATTTACCAGCGTTGATGGTGATGTTCATCTGACTCGTCGCCTCATTAACAGAGCATTGGTACGTTCCTTCATTCTCCGTTTCATACGACTGAACGCTCAGTGTAAACACTCCTGGGGAATCGCCAACCGTAAACCCTCCAGTCGTGACCCCGTTTCCGGTTTGCAGGAGGGTAGGTGTTGTATGGGTGGTGTTGGTGAAATACCATTCCATCGTGTATACGTCATCACCAGAGGCGGTACACTCAAAGGAAACGGTCTGAAGATATCTGATCTCGGTCTTATTCTCGACAGATATTAGTCCGTCGAAACCTGTAGAATATAACATTTTCTAGAATAGTTACATTTTGATCTGAAGAGTTGTGGAGGATGTACCGCATTTACCATTTACATAGCACCTTTATCAAGTTCCATACTCAGTTGGCCAAGATGAAATACCAGGCACAGATACTCTTATTATTCAGATGTTCATGCTTGTCAGACATACCTACAAGACCTATCACATACCAGGTAGGCCTACCGTTCATTGATTAAACATACGAATTGTATACACCTTCTTTTGATCCCCATGGCATCTTATATTCTAAATGTACTTGGCATGTGCAGGATACAAATATAAGAACCTTCCATGAGTCCGTTGCAGAAACAGTTGTGGTTAAACGCAAATACAAAAAATCAATCGCAAGTCCCGAATGCACGCTGGTAATTGGTTGAAAATCAAGTTGCGCATGATTTTAAGAATTGCGATTGATTGCAACTCTTTCTGCAACTGGCGCCTGACCGCATATTGGAGAACAAAGATATAAGGAATAATCTTGTCCTTGCGCGAATTCTACCACACCCTTTAACGAACCATGACATTATTCAGGATGAAACATAGCAAGTTAGAGATAGTCCTGACCGTAGCTCGTAAGCTAATGATATATTTATAAACAAACCTTACTAGAACTACCACACGTCGTCTTCACGATTTGTATTTTCTACCCAGGAATCTGTTGGCAGAACGTTTCGATGCGACCATAGTGTTACATGCTAAATAGGTTCTGACTGTAGTCATCTGGGGTCCGTTGCAGAAAGAGTTGCGTTTAAACGCAAGTCAAAAAATCAATCGCAAGTCCCAAATGCGCGCTGTTGATTGGTTGAAAATCAAGTTGCGCATGATTTTTAGAGTTGCAATCGATTGCAACTCTTTCTGCAACGGGCCCCTGCTTTGTTAGCAGGTCACTTGCTGCTAAACGTGTAACCTTTCATCGTCCCCATTGGAACATGTATAGCTGGAATTTGTTCATAAAGTTTCTTTTCCTTGCCCCGTTTTGGTATTGAAAATGAATTCCCAACCTCTCGCCAAAATTTTCGAATATGCCGCCACGAACAAGAGGCTGTTGCAGAAGGAGCTGCACTCAAACGCAGCTCCAAAAATCAACCGCAACTTCAATTTTAACTAGTAAAAATGCGCATTTTTATTCTTTCTGCGACCGGCCTCTGCTCACCATAACTTGGATTTGAAAATATAAACTTACCATATTCCGTCTGTATGTTCTGTGTAACGTTAGCACCATCTGCAGAAATCACACAAGTGAACACCACCTCCTCATCCGAGAGCACGAAGTCTCTCAACTCAAGTTCTTTGCTGCGTGTTCGGACATCCTCTATCTCCTGCCCAGAGACATATCTCGGTTCTGAGATCCCCTGATCGTCAGCTAACCAAGTGACCACTGGCGGCGGGAAGTATGATCCCTGGCAGTACAGAGTGTAAACGTCGGTGGTGGAGTTGTATGAGCTGGTAAGTGCCGTGAGATTTAGTTCAGGTTCTGGTGTTCGTGAAGAAATATTCAATGCATCAGATTAACGAATTGTTGAAATCTACAGTAGATGGGTAACTATTCTTCGTTCCACCCCTTCTGCTACTTCTACCACTTCTCCTACTACTCGTACTTCTACTTCTACTACTACTACTACTACTACTACTACTACTACTACTACTACTACCACTACTACTACTACTACTACTATTACTACTACTATTACTACTACTACTACTACTACTACTACTACTAATAATAATAATAATAATAATAATACTTCTACTGCTGCTACAACGTCTACCATTGCTGCTACTACTTCTATCACTACTACTACTCCTACTACTACTACTACTACTACTACTACTAATTATTATAGTATTACTACTATACTCCTCCTTCCTCTGCTGCTACTACTACTACCACTACCACTACTACAACTATACTACTATACTACTACAACAACAACAACAACAACAACTACTACAACTACTTCTACTACAACAACTACTACTACTACTACTACAACTACTGCTGCTACTATTAGTACTACTACTCCTACTAATAATTATATTATATACTCTTACCACCAATACTCTTACTACTACTACTACTACTACTACTACTACTACTACTACTACTACTACAACTACTACTACTACTATTACTACTTCTTCTTCTACTACTACGACTACTACTACTACTACTACTAATACTTTTAATACTTCTACTAGTACTACTTCTACCACTACTACTTCTACTACCACTACCATCACTATGCCTCCCACTTCTCCCACTACAATAAATGAAACTGCATATCATATTATCAGGCATACTATTAATATTGCTACCACCACTATTACGACTGCTGCTACTTCAACTATGATATTAAAAAAAAATGCATACAAGATTGGTGGTGAAATCATTAACTTGTTCATTGCATGAAATTGTCCTAGCGAAACAATGGATAACTTTGTGTTTTTTTATCTGATTTTGATGAAGATCTCACTCTTTTTTAGGCCTATTTTCTTTTCATTCAGATGATAATGATATCATGCTGGATATAGGGTTGTACCCTAAGACTAACAGAAACTTTATGAAATTTTGATTTAAACAATGAATATTTAAACTTGGATGTATTCATTTTCAAAAAAGATTTGAATACCAATCTTTAGGATTCAAATCAAATCCAGAATTTAACTTGTCACGAACCACGGAATATTTTGATTGACTTTAAATATCTGTACCACTTTGATACAAGGATACATATTTGGCCATACTGTTTTAAGTCAGATGACAATGTAGTATGAACAGTTGATGGTTATCGCGTGAGGTATCAGTATAAACCCACAAAGTGACGTTTATTTTAATAAAGGGAACTATTGCGATATGGCACAACCATGTCATCTTTTTTTCAATAATGCAAGCTATTATTCTTTTATCAATACGAAGAGTTACCTTCTATGGCACATCCATAGAATTCCACTAAGATTTGATCAGCGCCGTCCGTATCCAATGATCTGAGTCGGACTATCCGAGATTCGATAACCGGATCGAAAGACTGCCACACAGCTTCTTGACCACCGGGCAAAGTCTGGAAAGGATCACATTAGAAATTAATCAGAGTTAGGTGATACCAAAATTTCATTTTAATTTCATTTATTTCCATTTCCAACATTTACATTTTTCTTCGTACAATAATCATTATAATAAAGAACATACTGTATAAGCAATGAAACATAGCATTTTTAACGTACAAACTTTATACTTACGATTATCATATTAGCAGGTTGGAAATGGAGGAGGCTGCTAAAATACGGAGCTCGTAGGATGCAGCCTCCCGGGGGGGGGGGCACTCAGTATATAATGCATAGTGGGTATGTGCCGCGGAGGGAACCCCCATTTTTACACTCAAATTTCCGTTCCAAGGCATAGCATGTTTGTCTTATTGAGAAAAAACCTAAAGAAAGCCGCTCCAAAGCATAGCATTTTCTTCTTATCGAGAAAAAAGAAGAAAGAAATCCGCTCCAAAGCTTCGCATATTTTCCGTTACGCCGTTCCGGCAGTATTGATCTGCTACAATGAGCCGCAATTTTGGTGAAAAGCGGCCGCAGAGCGCTGTCCGACCATCGCCTCTGCGCTAGCGCACCCGGCGCCCGTGCCGCCGGGCTAGCTGCATGCACGTTCCATAGGGATGCATACGCACTCACATGCAGGCGACCCGTTCCAAGGACCCCCGTTTTCACAAACATATGTAGTTCCGAAGCCCGTTCCGAGGACCCTCCTTTTTACAATAAGCCCGCTCCAAGGCCCCCGTTTTTTGTCTCGCCCGCGGCACCTACCTACTACTTTTTTGGTCGAGTGCCCCCCCCCCCCCGGGCAGCCTCCTAATAAAAATATTATTGTAAATAGTATAAACCAAAACGAACACACACACACACACCATCACACACAATGACAACTTGAGCATAAAACCAGTAAAAAAAATAGGGGGGATAAGAATGAAACAGAAATAGAAAATGATAAAAGAGAGAGATGAATGGTCTCCAGAATCTTGCCCTGGCACACACAAAAATGAACGAAAGGGAAATAAAACATAAACCCACTGTCCCCATTATACAGATTGGGTCGGTAGAAGGTGCAAAAATTCATTTGAGGGAACGTCCATGTAATTTTGGTTTGAGTGTTGGTCGTAGTGTTTTTATTTGGGGGGGCGGGGATTCGTTTCAGTTTTTGTTTATATCGTTGTGTTTATTGGTAGAACATAAACAATATGTAGTTTGGGACGTGCGTTTTGCATCACTTACTGTGATTTATATAAGCCCTAAGCATGAACATGATGACAATAACAGGACATTAGTACTCTAAGCAGGGTGCGGTGGAAAAAGAAGATAGCCTGGTAGCGGGAACTGTTAAATTAAGGAGTTAATGAATATAAGAATTACTCAAGTTCACCCCTATGCGAAATTGGATTATCCATGAGAATGATTAATTACACATAAGCCGATCTCGTGTGTAAGTGGTATCCGAGAATTCCACCCGAAGTGCCCCAAAATGATTGAAAACCTCCACAAAAATCCTTGTTGGACACAACTCTTGGTTTTCTTTGCTCATGCTCATGGGTCGATGCTGAATTCAAATTTGAAATTGAAATATTCCCTTTTCCCCAGGCCTCAGTTGGGTCACAGTGGTATGGTAGATTACTGTGAATGGGTAAGTTCATGATCTTACTGAATGGAAGGTTAGGGGGCCAGATGGCGCGTCGCTGTAGGACACTTCGTAGGATGATACGAAAGAAGAGGGAGTTCCCTGGACTACAAGCCCTGCAAACTGAGAACAAAAGAGGTAAACACTATCAGAAATGTATTCATCATTTCGTTGACTTTGATGATTATGTTATTGATCCTAATGCAACATGATGCTTTTGTTGGTGATGATGATGGGGATGATGATGATGATGACAGTGAGGATGATGATGACAGTGATGATGATGATGATGACAGTTTTATGACGAAAGTGATGATAATGATGATGATAACAAAGATCATGAAAATAACGGTGATAGCAATTACCTTTATAAAAATTGTATTAGTTATTCTCACAAAATGATCGTTACATATGTGTTTAAATGGCCCTCATTCTTATGGTGAATCCGACATCACTACCTAAATACAATCAACACACCTTTCGGCATCACTTCACATCAAACTTGAATGGCACAGCAATTTAAAAATGCTAAATATACTGCAATGTGTATCAAGTGTCGGTACCAATGTTTCGTATGCTATTTGTGGAAGCAATATTCACCTGGTGACGTAAGCCGAAGTCAAATTCAATGTACGCTGATTGGTCAGTAACTGTCGAAACCCAGGGTGTTCCACCATTTATAGAGGGCACCCCACTGTAAGCCTACACACAGTATAGTGGTATTAGAGGAGAAGGTGAAATGATAATGATAATAGTAAGAAAGGAATTATTGTAATAGCAGTACGGACGATAAACGTTGAATTAGTGGTTGCCAATAAATAAAATTGATAATTTTGATGACAGCCACATTGCACAAAAATTTCAGTTATTCATGATAAATTATTATAAGAACTTCACATTCTAATCAGAAATACTCTCTTCTTCTTCTCCCTTCTCCCCATCTTCCTCCTTCTTCTCCTTTTCTTCTTCTTCTGCTCCTTCTTTAACTCTTTTCCTCCTTCTTCATGAGTACAGACTGCCTTTGGCATATTATCATACTAGAAATTCAATTTTGAATTGTTGATTAACATTGCTGCTGTTGGTGGCGGGGTTGTATCAACTGGTCAGTATCGTGAAATTTAATACACATTTTGAGAGATGTAACGTGAAAAATGAGATTTGATGCATAAGACTACATATAAACACACTGCCCGACATCTACATTAGATGTGAAAATACTCCCTATTACCCCCCCCCCCCCTCCGCGAATAGGAAATCATGAGTAAGGATGGAAAATGAAACTGTACTTACAACATTGGATGAAATCTGCACTGATCTTATATCTCCTCGTTCAAATCCAGTAGCTCTCTCACATTCGGTTGCTGTGAAGGACAAGGGTAGAAGGGAAGGACAATGCCGTACAAGTTCAGTGTCGTTCGCAAGGCGTAAAAGTCAATGCCAATGGCACATAACTGTTCTCGAGGGGTACAGACTACAATAAGCCTGTGCCGCAAATACATAAGAACATCTTTAAGCAGCGAGTCTGTTCTATCTCTACTTATGAATTAATCATATTAATTAATTGCCTCAACATAACGGGTTACTAAGTAAGAAATTCATGAATCCAATCGAAGAAAACAATTAAAGTTTTATCTTTGCTCTACTTGACATCGATACAATTGAGCTTGGGTTGGGCCAGTATTGTCGATCAGTTACATTTAGCTAGAGTTTATACCTACGAAACCGACCTCAAACCAACCGATGGTATTAGATTATCATAAGGTACAAGCTTTTGTCGGACAGGAGCCGGTTTCACTGGAATGACTTCGGCATATCATATGCGTTCCCATCCAGTGGCGTCAAAATATTCTGGTCAGATGGAACGTAGGAGTGAACCGCCGTTTGAACAATTTATTCAATATGAAATATACACATAGAGATATCGACCAACAGCAGAGGTGAAAGGGCAACTTTACAATCTCATTTTACAAAGTAAAATTAAATAGATATATGTATAGTTTATAGAATTGGCTCAAGCCTCAAATATTGCATTTTTTTCATTATGGCAACTACCATTGTGACATGGCTCAACAGCCAATCAAAATCAAGTTGTCCATTGTAGAAGTCGCCATGATAGCAAAGTTACTATACCGGTAGTTGCAGTTCTCTATGAAATGGGTACCAAAATGTTCCACGCCATGTACTACTTCTATTCGTATGGACTACTAATCCACTTACGCCATTCGACAAACAACGTTGCGAAGTCCTTCTTCTGGTTGAATTCGCCAGAACAGATGAAGGTAACATTCCCGAAGGGCAAGTTGGTAACATAGTTAAGGATTGCCAGTTGTGATGTGAAGATACAGCCTGACCTATCCTCGGATATTACCTGTGAAGTACTGGTCTGAATGGGGTAGACCTTCGCAGTGATATTCACGTTGGTGGTCATGAACCACTTCACACCGGTAAGCGGATACCCTTTGACCTGACAAGTCAGTGTTAGGTCTGGGTTAAGATGGTGGCTGTCGATCGTGAGTGAAAGAACTTTGGGATCGGTCGCTGTACAGAAGAATAAATGAAAAAAAAATGCGTTGTATCGTTAAAAGCGCACTCTGTCACCCAGAAATGGCAACAAAGCAAATGTTATCCCATAGATATCATTTTCCTTTTGAATTCAAACATTCTGGCAGTATCCTACAAATATAACATGGACATCCAATGCTCCACATTTGTCACAGTTTTGAGCAGGTTAATTTCACATGCAGCAAAAATAATGGTTGATTCTTTGCGACAAGAAAGGAGGCCACTTGTCTCGCATGTGCATGCATCATTATTGTTTCATCAAAATTGCCAGAATGGTCAAGCCTTTTTTCGAGTTACCATGGTGACAGTCAGTGCTTCTCAGCCAACCAGTGCTTCTCAGCCAATCAAGACCAAGGATGTTACATCAATTTCCAGAGGACGAAACACGCCAGAAGGCATTGCCACAAAATTTGGACAAATGGCTTTACAATATCTTGATATGCCCAATAATTCTTACCTGTTTCGTCGCAGAGGTGGAGACCCATCACTGCCTCATCCGTGAGGACATAATCAAAGAACTTGACGGCACTGAAAGCAGCATCAGCACTGTTCGAACCCGACTGGCTGGATCCGATGACAAAGTCGTCTTTCACATCGTGGCTGTTCTTTTCTAGCGTAGACACGTCGGTTGACCCTGTAAAGATATCGACTACCTTTATGGTTCAACATGTTTATTGTGTTTGGGTACTTTTAAATATTGATAGGGACAAGAATGAATACCCAGGTATTGTGAAGACCGCACACCATGGTAGTGCCTAGGCGGTGCGTATTAGATCTACAGTATATTTTATATATTCTCTCCACCTTTGTCACTATTTACCTTTTCTTCTTCTGATTTCCTCCTCTTGTTATTCATATATGATCATTTTATTGTTTTGTAATCTTTAGTTCATTTTGCTTTCGTTGCCATTCCTGAATGCATGGTTATTCTTTCCTTTAGAGAGGATGTCTCCATTGTATTCTGATAGCCACAACGAGACCTAAAGGTGTCTAATTTACGATTGAATAAATCGGAATTTATACAAGCGAGACGTTTTTAAAATGATCAATTGGAAATATCGTAAGAGCGGGGATGGTCGCCACTCATATAAAACAGCCAGCCATGCCAGTAGTTCTCATTATATTCAGTCCAATATTTTTCCCGCATTAATTGGAACACACCAAACACATTAAAAAATGAAAAACTGAAAAACAGGCTTTATACAGGCAAACCGGAATAACGTATATAGAAAATGAGAAGTGCAGCATTCAAGTGAATCGGAAAATAGTTTTATCACATCGCAAGAGTTATTCCGAACAACATTTTTAAGAGATCATATATACCCTTTAAACTGCCGTCGATGTAAATCTTTCCTTCATAGGCGTCTTTGAACGTCAGAGTCACGTGAAACCATTCACCAATTGTGACGTCAGCTTGAGGGACGATTATCTTATCCCAAACGAGACCATCGCTCCTAAAATGGGCGTAGTATTTCTGAGAGATGGGCATATACATTAAAGAAAAAAAAGATTCAAGTGAGCTTACTAGTCTAAAATGATGAGATTGCGAATTAATCTATTTATTTTATTTCAATTGTAGCTGGTGCTGGGCCATTTATTCAATAATAGTTAAAAATGCATTTTCCATTCAGTACAAAAGACCGCAAAATTGTGATCACTTTGCGTATATTATATCATGTATGATATACATGTATCTAGTGGAATTGTTTCTGCAGAAAACAGGCTGTAAAGAATATTTGAAAATATGAATATATCTACATTTCATAGTTATGTATTTATATTAATTGATTGAGATATATGTAAAGATATTTTTTTGCAGCGTGTGATAATATTGTTTAATTTCTGTGGAAATTTCCATGTACATCCATAGTGGTTATGGTGGTATTGCCTCTGAACATGCTAAATAAAACCCTTCATATTAATAAACACGATATGCAGGAGTGAAAAGATGAGTGACATTAGAAATGAATTATTGAAATTAGAATCATAATTGCTGAAATATCATTGATGTCGATGCGAATTCTTTGTTCTTGGTGGGAAAGAGTCTAAGATGACGTCCTGTGAACTTGAACAGTTAAATGATATGTCTTGTTCGACGGTCGATTCAACTTCTCCATAAGCCTACCTTGTCACTTGCAGACTGGATGAAAGCGAAACCATTTGAATCACTCTCATCTCCTCCACTGGTGAAGAACACCATGTTGGCACTTCCGGCGTTGGTCATCTGCTTGATCCACATGGATACAGTCATGCCGTCAGGGCACCAGCCGATCTTCGAGAGGCACCTGCCATCGTAGTTGCCGAGGGTTATGCGTCCGTCGGTGTTCATGGCTGCACATTTCTGTGAAAGCTGTTGACGGGGTGAGATGTGGCATGAATTAATTTAGTTTTCATGTTTTATTGAAGATATGGAGATGTCATGGGTTGTTTCAAATTAAGAATGTATGTATGATAATGGAAACTACCATCAGCCTATGGCAACAGGGCTCAGCCGCCCATCAAAAAGTAAAGACTGCGTGGTTATCATTGGTTGGCAAAGAGGCTAACAGTGGAAATTGCAAAGCTCTCATAATCGGGAAAAGAAAAAAAAGGGAGTCATGGAAATGTCGTAGGCGGGCTGGGTCGTGTATGTGAAATATATATATATATATATATATATATTTCTTTGAAATAAAAATTAGTTTGTATTTATGTATATACATATATATTTGAGAAATAAAAACAAATGAATAAATAAGTACTCCGCTGCAACTTCAGACCATAGGTATCCTGAAGTCTGCATTCTTTCATTTTTTTAAAAGCACATTACCCTTTTCCAGCTTCGTAGAAATTGTCATCACCTACCTGTTGGGGAGCGTCAGTGTATTCAATCTGCGTCGAAGATGAGCCGGATAAACCGCCAGTATTCGAGTAAATATTATTGTTAACATGGCTGTTGCAATCTCCCGGTTCGGTGCCATCAACGGTTGAACGACCGCTCAGGTCCCAGTATTCCAGCGGTGAATCAGCTGAAAAAAAACAGAGAAGATTTCAAGAAATGGGAAGAGTGTTCGTGTGGATTTGCACCCCATACCAGGTGCAGTACCCTTAAGCATCCTTAAGCACTCACTGTCGGCTAACCATATACAGGGACAGCGCCAATGTATGTTGATAAAAAGGGCAAGACGACATAAAATGCGGCGTATCCCCCTCCATTTCATGAAGATTAAGCATTTATTGTATTACGATAGCAATGCTTTTCTCATTTCAACCCCTTTCTTCTTCCCCTTTTCCACTTTTTTCACTACTTGCAAATTCACAGTGCCTGACCCCTTTGGTGCCACCCTGAAAATTCCAGATTGGCCTACAAAACGACGGGACTTAGTGAACTAAGTGTACTATCTTTGCTTTCATGGTGATGTAGAGAGTCAAAGAATACTGAAGGGCAGTGTAGCACCTTCTTAAAAAGTTGTAAGTACGTTCAGGCAATAAAATTCCCGGTGTAGTACAATAGAGGGAGATAAAGTGCAGATGTTGTTCAGGTTTTGTTTGATGTTTCATTCAAATAGGGTGGCAAACAGGGTAAATACCAACAGACCCTCGGATGGTGTATAAAGAACAGTCTTTGACAAACCGTACTCACCAGTAGGATATGGGCATGCGTAACGGACCTCGAAGTCCTGGCATCCGCCGTTTCCGGTGTTGTCGGCCCCACGACAGACCAGTCCTTTGGGGGTACATGTATAGGGGTACTCAAGGACCACATTGGTGGAAGCCCAAGGTGTAGCTGTACCAACTACCCGACACTGGGCGAAGACAGGAGAGGCGCAAAGTGTCGGGTCGTTCTGTGGGGGAGAAGTACGATACATATGGAAAAGCATTGCTGTATTACAGTTAAATATTCTGAATCATACACGTCATGGTCAAGATCCGTCATTAATTTTGAAGGCCATACAAGATTAGGCCTACTTTAGGAATACACATATCGTGCAATCGTTGCAATGTAGGCCTACTGCCAAATAACAAAGGACGCCTGAGAAGTCTATGAGGAAAATTCAAAGAACCTGAACCGCAGTAGTAGATCAATGGGTTAATCCAGGGGAGGGCAGCAAAATGTATTTCAAAACACCCCCTATACCAAATTATTTCAAAACACCCCCTAAACGAGTTTTTCTCTGTGTGCAAAATAACCGCCTAAACAAGTATTTGCGGGCTTTGTTTACACATTTTGGCCTCTAAACAAGTTTTCGCCAGAATA
Organism: Lytechinus pictus; assembly: GCF_037042905.1. Classification (NCBI taxonomy): domain Eukaryota; kingdom Metazoa; phylum Echinodermata; class Echinoidea; order Temnopleuroida; family Toxopneustidae; genus Lytechinus; species Lytechinus pictus. The sequence continues at coordinate 24,544,964 of NC_087261.1, forward strand.
TGACCCCGAGGAAAATGCTAGGGGGAAAAACATACCCTAACACGTTTGGCTAGTCTTAAAAAATGCTTTGGAAAAAAAATACCCTAAATACGTTTGACCTGCGATTTACCGCTGAACAGTCTGTCAAAACTACCCCTTTTTGAAAATCAGTGTTTTTGATACCCTGAACAAGTGCACGCGCGATCTGCGTCCAAAACTGAAAAAACACCCCCTTTAAACGCGGTTTTTTTGTCACGAGTGTGTACAGCAATATATTTGACTTGGGGGTGAACGAATGTTCTGCTCTGAACTTAGGACGAAATGGTAAATGAAAGAGCATTATTAACGCACTCCTGTAATCCGATGTTCGGCAAAGGCATAGGTATCCTTTATCATGTGTCAATACATTACTCTCTTCCTGAGCGAAAACTAGAAGAAACACTCTTCGATTCCAATGAGAATTTCAACAGTCACTGAAGCATTGATTGAAAATTAATATCTTGAGTCTTTATAACAAATGACGAGCACCATGTTTTCGGCACAATTGAGAAGGTTTTTTCGGCATTCATATGTCTCCCCTTCCAGACGGAAATACTATGGTGACGCCCATGTAGACGTTGCTCGAGCATCCAACAAGTCACTGAATAGATACATCATGTATAAAAGCGGCAATACCATTAATACACTAAAACAAATCAGTCAAAAATGACTAGTTAATTGGGTCAACTGGGTGAAACTGTTATTCTATAGTCATATTTGACTATTTTAAGTCGTATTTTACTAGAACAGAGTTATTTCTGACTAGAATATGTCAGAAATGTGATGGTTAGTGATTGTGATATCAGTTGCACCCAGCTGACTACTGGTCTAGTCAATTTGACTGATTTGTTTTAAGAGTGTAGCCAAAATAGGCCATTTAACCTTTCCACCTATTCGAACAATCTTTGAGCCGAACTGAATTTTGTTAAATCCCTATCAACAGATCAACCGTGCATCCCTTTTCCAAATTGTGTGTCCCGTTCAATCTATGGAATATTACATCGCGAAAGACATGTACGGGCTTATTTGAGCAATATATTCCCGGGGCTTTTATAGATCTACAGGAGAATCCGACTTACAAGTCCCTGATGAGTGGAAAACATTTCTTTATCGTCGGTACCATCATCAGCGTTAAACCAGCTGGTCCAGTAGATTGGTTCTGCAAGAGTAAGAAATCAAATCAATTTTAGGATGTTACTCGTAGCATATATATATCACAATATGCTACTAGGGGATTATTTCATGACACAACATGATTTTCGCTTTTATAACCTTCTGAATCCTTGCATCTGATTGGCCCATGTCACATTTGCCAGACAAAATCATATTGAAGATGTTTCATGAAGCACTCACTAGTATTTAATCATTACGAAACATTGCATATTCCCGGTGTTTAAACCCTTAAAAGGATCAGTCATAGCCTCCAATCTCTTAGTGTTTTTGTGTCCGACCGATAATAATGGTCAATATCAACCAAAAATTCTGGTGGATCTAACCATTGGCAGCGGAAGGCAAACAAATTAGGGGGGTCCACCTGAAATTTTGGGATGGACACAGGTAAAAAAAATTGACAAGCAAAAAAAAAAGGTTATCAACCAAATATTTAGGGGGGCCACACAAATTTTAGGGGGGTCCACCTGAATTTAGGGGGAGGGACGCAGGAGACAAAATTGACAAGCAAAAAAAAAGTTATCAACAACAAACCTCAAATTTAGGGGGGCAGCCTCCCCCTTCCGTTTGCGCCGCCTCTGTATCTAACCAATAAATTAATTGATTTTGACGATGGCTTTTGGTCGGACACATATTCACCAAATCATGGATTGTTTTACCAAGTATTTTTAAAAGTGAATGGTCACAGCACAACTTCAATCTTTTGCTAATAAACTCCCATCACAAAGACGAATCAATACCCAAAGTCCATCTCCCCTAGTACCACGGGAACGGTGCTCAGGGTGGTTTCTGAAGACTTTATAGTAAAGTTATTGTATTAAAGAAATTATGCTATGATAGTCGAAAAAGCTGGTGCGTCCAGCTTCATTGGAAAGTTTTGAACAGTCGAAGGGATAAGTGGCTATCAAGGCTAACGCGTTACCTAAATGAAATGCCATACATTTGCAAGAAGAATGAATTGTCACTGACTGTCATGACAGCCATTTCTCATTGGTAAAATTATGCATGACAAGTTGTGACAAACGTGTTTCAGAACGTAAAATGTATTCTTATTTTTAGAGTTGGTTTAAAAGATTCACATGTCCGAATGAAATCTAAATCATACATCTGTACAAGTACAATAATTAAGTAACCTATGAACGCTGCAAGTGATATGGGATATTTAATCCTGATTCAAAATGCTCAAACATCTTTTAATGACGAAAGAGTCAAGTCGGTAGGCTTAAAAAAATGTTCCTGCTCCAATTGGATATTCGTGTTTTTGTATTAAAAAAAAATAGTAAAGATCCTTAACCGCATCATGTGAGACGTTTGTACCATACCTTGCTGGCCGCTACAGAGTAGGCATGATCGGAACCTGGGAGTTGGAACTAAACTTATCATTATATACTTCTCTGTGTGGGCCTTTGAGTTCACTGTTATTTACTTTATTTGTTTATTTAATTTCCACAATCTGATAGTCATAATCAATGAACTTCGGAATACTCACGTTGTGGACAGAGCAGCCGGACTTCGTAGTCAAAGCACGTAGAGTTATCCCCGGAACTCTGACTCGATCCAATGCACACTAGCCCGCCCTCTACGGTACAGTTAACGTCAAACACCTGTCCAGTCATATCGGAGAGAATATGGGTGTACAGAGTCCGGCATTCAATGCCTATCGGAGTCTCACAAGTTTCCTGTAAAAAGAGAGAAGAGTTGTTGAGAATATAAGTCTTTTCCTCGAACTAGTCGGTAATTCATTACGTTAAAAAATGCGACTCGAAATCACAAAGAAGTAGGCCTATCGCTTTACAGTCATTTTTTAAAGTAAGATCAGCTATATCCATGAATATATACTGTGCTAATATATTAAACCAAGTGTTACTCATTTTTGTTCTGTATTGTAAATTACCGAATGAAGCGATACTGAAAGACGTGCGGGTTAATGTACCATTCTTAGTACACTGAAATTTGTTTTATACCTCTTCGAGTAAAGCAATGCTTTCGTTGTCCACCCCGTCCCCGTGCAAATAAGGTGCGTCCAAGCTCATCCAAGCAGTCCAGTTGTAATTACGCTCTGAGTGGAATGAAGCGAAAATGTGTCATATGAAATGCTTTTCAAAGAACATAAGCTTTTATTTCTGATCCTTCCAGTGATGTCTCGAAAATTAGAACGGTAGAAACCTTCGTCGCATCTTTTAATTCATAAGGGAGAATTTTCGAAAAGAAGAAAGACAAAGATGGTTGGTAAAGGCATAAAATCATAATGTACATGCTCAGTCATAAGGATAATCAATTTTTATCTTTATCTACTAATAATTTTTGCCTCACGTCGTAACTCTTGATTTTTGTATAAATAACTTCCTCAACACCACTCTAACAATGATGGGCCAAAGCTAATACTTTACCTATGTCATGTATGTAGTAGTCACATTGTAGTTGTTAATATGATGATGATACTGATTAGTATTTCTGTCATTATTATCATTCTTCCTATTATTGTTTATTATTATCATTATTTCAGATTATATTATTTAATTTGTTGTTCTATTATCACCACCATCACCATCATTACAATAGTTAGAGGCACATAATGAAACTTTTACCATGTACTCTTTCATTTAACTGAGATCGTGAAATACTCACTCTGCAGTGGCACTAAACTTTAAGAGTGTCTGGTTCTAATAGCGTGCATCTTTGTCAAAAACCATCGTTAGAAAGGGAGGCGAGCGAGAAAATGTGTAATTTCTGAAATAATTGATTTGTATTGATTTTGGCTTGTACAAATTAGACTTCGTTGAAAATGAAATCTAGGTACATTACGTTCTCAACAATGGTTAAAGGAGAATGAAACCTTTGAAACAAGATACCTTGTGTGAAAACAGAAAAATCAAAGAAACAGATCAACGAAAGTTTGAGAAAAATCGGACAAATAATGAGAAAGTTATGAGCATTTGAATATTGCGATCACTAATGCTATGGAGATCCTCAAATTGGCAATGCGACAAAGATGTGTGATGTCACTTGTGAACAACTCTCCCCATTACTTTAGTATATTTTCACTTAAATTGCCTCTTTAATTACATCTATCAGCATGTAATACAGATTTTTAAAGAATACATCATGGATAAAGAGTTTGTACCACCACAAGAAAAAGCAGAAAGAGACATTTTGAGGGTATTTTATAGTCCATCAAAGGGAAAGTTGTTCACATTTGACATCACACATCCTTGTCGCATTGCCAATGGGAGGATCCCCATATCATTAGTGATTGCAATATTCAAATGCTCATAACTTTCTCATTATTTGTCCGATTTTTCTCAAACTTTCTTTGTTCTTATTCTTTGATTTTTCTGTTTCGACACAAGCCTACTTATTCCAAAGGTTTCATTCCCCTTTAAAGAAAAACAACATTAATTTGTGGAATTGTGTTTTTAGGGAAGTGAACGTAGCAGACCTTATCAACTGGTCAACACCTCCCCTTAAATGGATTTTTTTTTATATGCTGAAAGAACACCAAACTGGTATATAACTAAGGACATAGGAAACAAGTTAATCAGGCAGAGTGGGTGATCTTGTAGACGACAGAAATTACTCTCGGGTCTCTTTTCACAAAGTGTAGACAATGGCCAAGCGGGGATTCTAACTCACAACCTTACGATCATGATTCCAATGCTCTAACCACTAGACCACACGACCCGATTGGGTGATTCTTCACGTGAATAAACATCCCATCCCAATAGCACACACTATTTACCACATAGTTCCGAACGAGAGGCCTTCCGAGCTCCAGTTGCGTCATCAACCGCCTCGCACACGACGCTGGCATTGCCACCGTAATTGATCAGTTGCAAGGCAGACTTTATGCGGTAGTTATCGCTTACGAGTTCCGTGTAAACGTGGCCCTCCAATCCGGATTGATCCAGTGCGGAGTAGTTTATTCCATCCGCATCCACTATGAACCAGGTGATAGACGGTACCATGTCCTTTCCGGGTCCACGAGCGACGCATTCGACAAGAATGTTCGGGTCTGAGGGATCACTGACTTGGACGACGTAGAGGATGTGAACTATATCTTCAGAACTAACTGATAAGGCTATGTACCGAGAGATATTGATTGGAAATAAAATGAAATACAGTTATCAGTTTAAGATATACTCTATTGCTACAGGTAGGTTTCATATACATGTATAGCAAATGGATTGACTAAGAACCACAGTTTAAATGGTACCTGTCAGTAAAAAAATACCTACTTTCGGATAAAATGTCCCCGAAAGGCACCTTCATCAGTTCATGAAACGCTCCTCAGGTGATAAATTCCATTTTAATGCTTAACCTTATCATCACAGTGTGGTATTGTTTTCAAGTTGTGCCAATAGTCAATCAAAGCAAATATTAATGAGTTTTCTTTACTTGTATCACCTAGGCATTGGAAAAGTTAACAATGAAGTTAACCAAATTGTGGACACCCCACCCCCTTCTATCAAGCACCCACTTTAGGGGCAAACTCTCATTAATTCTAATAATTGCAAGTTCTCCTTACTTCCAATCTCTTCGGCATAGAGTTTTTGGGCTTCAGCCTCGGTGAACTTCCTATAGAAGATCTTTAAGTTGCTGATTGACACGTCAGGGGTGGTGTCCAAGTCGTTCACGTCCGGGTCACGGGCGAAGAGCAGGAGAGGCATCGTGCTCGGGTTGCACTCAGGATTCTCACTGGAAAAACCTTCCGTTATGTTTAACAATCCGTTGTGGTAGACCTCCGTTCCTGTGCGATCATTTAAGACGATGTAATGGGCCCATGTCCCGTAACGAGTCAACAGAGCAGGCTTTGATCGGTCGACTTCAGCCACAACTCTGCGGTTATTGTATCGGAACAAGAACACAAACTGTTTGAGATTTCTTTCTGTAGTATCGGAAAGGAGATAAACATTATCAAACAACATAAATAGTAGTAGTAGTAGCAGCAGCACCAAGGTGTTGATTATGAATGTTGATATGCATTGTCGCTACATGTACAGTGCGCGGATATCCGGTTATCCGGCCTATTGGCCGTGTTGCAAATTAATCACAACTTCCCACTCAATACTCCGTCTGGGAGATTTACCTGTTTTTCAATAAGACTGGCGTGGTGGCAGCTTGCGGTCTGAATCTAAGGCACTTAAGTGATCCTACCAACAGTCTGATAATTCTTAATCTATACAAAGGGCCAGGCGCTCCGTCAGACCCACTGGCATAAATCCAGTCCGAGCAGTGGGGGAGGGGGAGGGTGGGAATGATAGTGTTACACTTTACACATTATGATGGTGGAAGATATATAATTGTAATATTCAGGTAGCGTTAGATGGCGTAAAGCGAGTGTTACTAAGAATGAAGACACAATGACGAAGTTGATTGCGTTCCAATATATTTAATCAATTCAATTCAAGGTTTATTATAAAAACATGAGTCGCAGCCAAATGGCTGAATTGGTCATGTATACAAAGTAAAAACAATTAAAAGACTCATTACATATTTCAAACATTAAAAAGCAGTAACCTTTGTAAAAACTGACATGAGAAATATGTGTATAGGCAAGAATACTTAGGCAATGAAAATTTATATACGTGTACATAATATAATGAGGAAAAGGTAAATTAAGAATAATAAAAACAAAATAAGTAAGCTGTAAAAGATCAATAAAAATATTTGGATATTAAATAAAAGAGTTGATTTCCTCATTCATGAAAAAACTTGATATAGCAAGTAGGCTGGTATTGCTTCCAAATGAGCAATGGGTTTATTGATTAGGCATGTCTTTATTCAGGAGATCTATGAAATATGGTATGGGGCTATTGCGAAATCGATTTGTCTTACATTTGTATTGCTGATATCGAGGAGTATGTCGGAGATTGATGGTTAAGTTTTTTGGAGGAGGTAACCAGGTACTGAATGTTGGATGTTTGGTTAAAGACATTGCGAAATCCAGGCTGAGTTTCTCCCTTCTGTATTCCAGAGTAGGAATTTCACATGATAGGCAAGCACTGGCATAATCTGTGTAGTTTGGGCCCAACATGATTCTACAAGTACTTTTTTTCAATTCAATTCAATTCATTTTATTCAATCATTTAAAAAATCAATATACAAACCAAAATATATACAAAATCATACATGAATGTACAGTATAGTTTAAATGATTAGGGTGCCCCTAAAAGCAAATGCTTGATGAGTGGGACACCCAATATATATATATATATATTCCACGCTTTAATAAAAACAACTGTCATTCAAACTTGTCACAATTCACGAATCTTCCCTGAAGAAGGTAGATGTCTACCGAAAATTTGGAGAGTGAATAAAAGAACTTAATTGTTGGCACTTCAAAAACTGCATTACTCGTGAATTTGTTTCGCATTTCTGATGTCTTATTATTATTATTGCCAATACGTGGAAAACCAAGATGCCTATATATATATATATATATATATATATATATATATATATATATATATATATATATATATATATTTTTTCCAAAGGGTAGATAGCTCTGGGGAACCTTGATTTAAGCTACGCCTACCATTGTTCTCTTCATCCATTTCTTTACAATATAAATAAAAAAAGAGTTGCCAAAGCTGTTGTACATGTATAACTTTACATATATATATATATATATATATATATATATATATATATATATATATATATATATATATATATATATAAAAGCGTACATAAAAGTTAAAAGGTAACAATAATAAACACAAACAATAGGCCTACATAAGAAAATAAGACGGTAAACCTACAGGGGAGAGGAGGGGGTCAGGAAAAGGGTGTGGAAATGAATTATGTGATTAATTGGCATACATAATTACAAGTGAAATTTTGAGTTTTGTTTTTAAATGCAATAACATTTGTGCTAGAAATTACATTGGAAGGGAGGGAATTCCATATTCGCGGACCAGTGGATTTAAATGAATAAAGGGTTGATTGATAGAATGCTACAGGATAATGGAATTTAGAGTGGGAACGGGTATTGTATTGATGGTAGTCTTTATTATATTTAAATAGATAAATCATATTAAGGGGTGCTAAGTTGTGATTTACGTAGTACATTAGAATTGCAATTTGAATTTTATGAATATCAAAAACTGTCAAGGTGTTAAATCTAAAAAATAAAGGGCGTGATGTAGCTAGGTAGTGGGAGTTAGAACAAATACGTAAAGCCTTTTTTTTGGAGTATGTGTATGGGGTTTAGTTTTGTAGTGCCACAACTTGCCCAAGTATTATTACCATAATAGATATAAGGAAGCAATAAAGAATTGTAGAGCATAAGCAAATGTTTTTCTGTAAGATTATTATTTTTGAATTTGCTCTAAACTTCTTACATGTTTCTTTGTAAGCCCACCATTAAAAACTGGGGTGCAATATTCCATAACAGGTTGCCGTTTCATAAAGCTGTTCGTAAGATAAGAGCGACTTTAAGAACGACTGGTGATTATTTCTTATGCGCTAAACCATTGCCAGTGAATATACCATTTACCACAAGAAAGGATCACCAGTCGTTCTTAAAGTCGCTCTTAACTTACGAACAGCTTTATGAAACACCCACCAGGACGAATGTAGCCCATGTATACCAATTTCAGATCCGATAGAGACAGCCCATATCGCTTCAAAAGCCTAAACATATGGTGGCCCTGAAGGGACATCGCAAATAGACCAAATCGCGAATATTCACGACGAAATTAGCGACGAAATTCACGACATCGTGAATTTCGTCGCCAATTTCGTCGCGAATTATTCACGACGAAATTCACGACGTCGCCGATTTCGTCGTGAATTTGTTTTGCTTGCCTGGGCGGTATGCGGGTTGAAACCAATTCGTCTGCTGGTAATTCCTCCACTCACAACAGGGTCTACATTCATTTAGTCTAATGCAATTATGTCCATCAACTTTTCGCCTAACAACCATATGGTCCATTTGGTCCAGTCATCACTTCGTCTAATCACCAGTTCGTCTATGACAATTTCGCCTCATAACTAGTTGGTCTAATATCAATTTTATTTTCCTTAATTTTAACAGATTTAAGTTTTTGTAGAGGTAAGTTATCAATATAAAAGCTTGGCTCAGCAGGATGATATTTGGAGAATGTCACAGTTAGTGAAGAACATTTTGAAGGGTTCAACTTCATGTGGTTTAGGGAGGACCACTGATCCAGATTGTATAATGTAGATCGTAAGTCAGAAGGATATATTTATTTACGACATTCCAACAAAGTAAGATCGTCTACATATTTATAGCAATCGACTGATGTGTTTTCACAAGCATCATTAATCATAATCAGGAAGAGGATAGGACCTAATTTAGTCCCTTGGGGCACGCCAGCGTGATTGGGTAAGTAATTAGACAAAGTGCCTTGATATTTTACACATTGTTGACGATTTTCCAAAAAACTTATAATCCATTTAATGATACAAGGTCGTACATTGAGTTTGATCAACTTCCTAACGAGGATGTTATGATCCAGCCTATCAAAAGCCTTAGTGAAATCAGTACACACAACCCTGGATAGACTCTTGCTCTTTTTGCCATTCTCATACATCTTGTGGAGCAAACTCACAAGATAATGAGTGGTCGAAAAAACCAGAGCGGTTTCCGAATTGTCGTGAGTCAATTTTGTCAGTGATATCTTTAACAAGCCATTTAGCTATAAAAGATTCTGCAATTTTAGCAAATTGACTTGTTAGTGCGATTGGTCTGAGATTGTTAATGGTTGCCGGTAATGATTTCGGAATTAGATTACTAACACGGGTGCTGTAATAATGACGTTTAGCATCAGATAAGGAGCAAATTACTTTATTTTTGAGCTTGCGCCATAATGTTTTGTTGCCTTTCTTGAAGGCCTTTTGCCTACTCCGGATCAATGATTTGACATATGAAGTTATCCATGGTTTATCAACATTGTAGGAACGTACTTCTTTCGTTGGTAAGTACTGGTCTAAGTTTGCCATAGTTTCGCTTTGTAATAACTCACATTTTTTGGATGGATCTTTCGTTTGGTAGACTTCTTCCCATGTATGTCCTGTGATCCATTGTCCGAAACCCTCAATCCACTATTTCTTAATGGCCGAACTATCCTACCCTTGACAATTGTCTTAGGTCTGTTATATGATTTCATGGGTTGCCACAGCACACAGTTGTGGTCACTTAGACCAAGAGGTGAGAGTATTGAAACAGGTGAGTAAAACTGATCAAAATTTGTGATTATTTTATCCAAAATGTTGTTGCCTCTACACTGTAAAAAATGAAGTGCTAATTTAGCACTTCCAGTGCTTGTATAGTGACTGCACTACCAGTGCTGATTTTCTAGTTCAAATTTAAACTAGAAAATCAGCAATCGAAGTGCAGTCACTATATAAGCACTGTAAGTGCTAAATTAGCACTTCATTTTTTACAGTGTAGTAGCTTGTTTAACAACCTGAGTAAATCGATCATTTCTTAGCAAAGGTTAAATGTTTAAATCATTGGTGTCACCAATAATGGCTATTCCTGCATCATGATATTGCATTAATAAATCATCTATGACTGTGGTGTAATGATTCAAATATTCATCCTCATTAGGATTCTTGGGAGGTAAATATGTGACACACATTATGATACATGACATTTGTCTAGGTAGACGTGTTGGTCTCATCATTACCCACATAGCTTCAACATTACCAGGTGAGTCGATTTGTAGGGCACGAGGCTTTAATGATTGTTTTACATATAATGCAACGCCTCCGCCTTTCTTTCCTACTCTAGGTTTGGAAAACATTACATAATTTGGAAGGAAAACCAATTCTAATGGTGTATCTGGGTTCAGCCACGTCTCTGCTAATGCTAGAACGTCAGCGTTTTGGTTTCTTGATACCATTTCTAATTCATCTACCTTATTGTTAATAGATCGAAGGTTTGTTAATAATACAACAGGTATATCATACATTTCTTTTCAGTTCTTTAGTGTCTGTTAAGCATCTAGTTCTTTCGTCCCTTGGTTTGGCACGTTGAATCCGCTCACGCGCAATAACAGTTATCTGTTGCTGTTCATGAATAGGATACTCTGTCATCAGGGGCGTCGATCCATTTTTCAGAATGGGGGGGCAAAATCATTAACGTTCCAAAGGCGCTCGATCGTACAAAACGCCCACCCACCTACACACACACACACACACCCACACACATATATATATTATACACACACACACACACACACACACACACATATATATATATATATATATATATATATAATTATATATATATGACTCATGAGACACAGACACGTATCTCACCAACAAATTACCGCGAGCGCGAAGCGCGAGCTGATTTTTTTTAGTATACTGACAGGAAAAGCGTGCCTGTTTAGGACTGTTTGTAATAACTCATGAGGAGGATACATATCTCACTACACAGATAGTACGAGTGCCGAGAGTGCGGCCCAAATTTCTTTATATTCTGAGCTGAAAACTTGATATTCTAAGCATTTTTTGGTACCAATGATTAAGATTTGTATCTAAAAGAAGAATAGATGCGAGCGCGAAGCGCGAGCTGAAAATTTTGATATCTCGATCTGAAAAAAATGACAGTTTACTGGACGTTTTTGATAAAGAACAAGCTATATATCCAAGAAAAGATGATTGCAGTTGAAGCAGTTCTTTTGAGGCTTATAACTGAAAGCGGGACATTTACATTCACCAATTTAATCATGAAAAGTATGGGTTTTTGCTACAGAAATGATGCGAGTGCGAAGCGCGAGCTGAAAATTGTTATATTCCAAATCTGAACAGCGGACATTTTGAGCACGATTTTAAATAAAGAACGAGTTGTGTATCTCAATCTCGCTTGCTGAACATTACAATCTTGTTTTTTTTTAATGCATATCCGGAATTATTGGGGGGGGGGGGGCAAAATGATATGTTTGCCCCCCCCAATATTTTCATTGGTGGGGCGATCGCCCCCCCCCCCTGCCCCCCCAGGATCGACGCCTCTGTCTGTCATGAAAGTAGGACGCTGTACATTTCTTTTTCTTCTACCTTGTCCTTTTGTTCCACGATGAGTTTTCCGGTATCTTGCAATTCCCAAGTTCTGAATGGTATTCCAAAAATCTTTGCTGATTCTCTGTTTACAGGATTCTGCGTCATATTATTGCCTCAGATTTAAGGTAGCCTTTGGTTGTTGATGTTCATGATGTATGTTAGGAGGGGGCCTGGATTGGGGCTCACATCTCCACAAACAACAAGAGCTAATTGAAATGTTGATATGGTGTTTCCATAATACTGGATACGGAAACCGAAATACTTCAGCACTTTTACTTCATACTCGTGCATGTATGTGCAGTTCAACACAGAACTATAAGGAAACTGTGTAGATATTGGTGACAAGGAGTGCTGCTTAATTAATCTTTCTTGAAGGTTAAAAGAATTGATCACTGACATACAAATATAAGATATTGATGAAGATAATTGGAGTTGTATAACTATATGATGAAAGCTCTGGTACTCCTTGGTTTACGGCCATGGGATGGGCCATGAGCACTAGCGTACCTACGGGGGGGGGGCAGGGGGGGCACTCTGCCCCCCCCTGACGAGTCACAACCCATGCAAAAACGTATCTTTGCCTCCCCTGACGGGCTTGAAAAACCTTTTTTGCCCCCCCTGACGAGCTTTAAGACCTTCAATGCCCCACTGACGAGCTTGAAGACCTTTTTTTTTTTTTTTTTTTTTTTTTTGCTTGTCAATTTTTCTTCTGGTACGAAATCCTTTATTTGTGATCGAAGACCTTTTTTTTTTATTTTTTTTTTTTGCTTGTCAATTTTTTTCTGGTACGAAATCCTTTATTTGTGATCGAAGACCTATTTTTTTTTTTTTTTGCTTGTCAAATTTTTTGGCGGACGGTTTTGCCCCCCCCCTGTGGAAAATCCTAGGTACGCCACTGGCCAGGAGTACAATCAGTGGATATGTAGGGTAGAGCAGAGCTCAGATACCCAAAAGAACCAAGAGTAAGAGTTTACATCCTTACTTACACTATTCCCTAACAAGACTAACTAATTACACGGAAGAATAAGATAATTTTAAAGATTCTACCCATGTGAATGGTCTGCTTAAAAGAGGGATTGTATTGTAGACAGATATAAAGAGGGATAATTAATCTTTTGTGAGGGGTGACAGAGAGAGAGAGAGAGAGGGAGGGAGAGAGAGATGCTTGACAGCCAGTGTAAAGCAGGTGAAATCAAAGGAGAGATATTACAAAGAAAGTGAAGGTAGGATTACTGGACAATGCCAAAGCTAATCAGTAGTACAATGGCTACTCAGCAGCTTCTTAAAATCTCTTAAACGGAGCTAGACCAAGCTTATAAAAATAAGAGCGATTGAAAAGGAAAGCTAATTAAACTAAAACTGAATGTGTATTCTTGGTCTTACAAAAGCAATATATTGACCTGAAATTTCAAATTTTTGCCGCGAGCGAACTGAGCCAGCAAATTTTTAGTAGTTGAAAGACGCAATCGTTGCCAAAACCGTCTTTTAAGTGTGCAATTATGGCTATCGTAACGGTGGTTTTGATGTGATATACTACTGAATTACAGTTAATAAAAATGTGAGCGAGCGAAGAATGTAAAAAAAAAAACGCCTTTTATGGGATGTGGAATAAGGGAAGAATTGCGGCGAGCGAACGTGAGAGAGCCTTGAAAAGTTACAGTCGTTTAAAACAATGTGCATAGAAGAGGGTAGTAAGGGCAATTTACCGATACCGAAAGGGGAAAATATGAAGTTGTTATATGGAAAGAAAGGATTAAACCGTCAACATCTTTTTAATGAAGACTCATTTGCTCATTAGTTAGAGGTGAGTTGAGAATGAAAAAAATGGGATCATGATTATCAGGAATAATGGTCCCTTATTAAATTATTTGAAGACCATCATCTCATAATATAAACCTCAAAGAATGCGGATATGGCACTATAATGCAAACAGAAAGAAAAAAAACTGCAGCCAAAATGGAGGGAAAATGGTAATATTCAAGAATATATTGGGAGATGATGCAACGTTGAATTCATATAGTTGACATTATTCATCATGACTATTTGGCCACGGAATATTGATGTCGTAACAAGCATAAATGTTTCATTAACGGCCATGATTTGATCAACATCATCAGTAACTCGTCGTACAATAAACTTGAAGTATGGGGTATAGACCTATATTTTATTGTACAACTTATTCCTAACTTCCAAAAAATGATGGATGAATATCCCCCCCCCCCCCTTTGCCAGTGTATTTAAGCACTTTTTATTATAATTATTTTATAATCATAGTCGCAAATAATACATTTAAGTCATTTGAATTATTTAATTCATAAATGGATTTATCATAACCATACCCTCATGATAGCGGATTAAACCTTTGCAATAAGCTAAACGTAAGGGTTGTCATGGCTGAATTCCTGTAATGGGTCGAACGCGGGAACGGAGCGACCGCGTGAGAGATTATGCGTTTTCAGAATGCAAAATCAGGCAAATTCAAGCACTTTTACTGTATTTAAAGATAAATCCAGGCATGAACAGTAGTATTAATCATTTGATAATTAAAAAAAAATCGCTTCTGTGTTGAAAAGTGCGGGGGATGAATCCCCCACCCCCCCCCCCATCCGTGGTTACACCATGGACTTACAGCGTAAGTCCATGGTTAGACTAACGGTGATAGGTTTGAGTTCTGTTGCATTTTGAGTGTGTGAAAAATATGATGATAATCATAATAATAACAATAATAATAATAATAATGATAATAATAGCTGGATTTATAAAGCGCTCTTGGGCTGATGATCCAAAGCGCTGATATTATTGCCCCGGCTTTAGCTAGAGCTTCCATCACCGGCGCTCAGTGCATTCAAGTAAATAAATCTGCCGGGTACCCATTCACCTCACCTGGGTCGAGTGCAGCACAGTGTTGATAACTTTCTTGCTGAAGGAAAACAAGCCATGGCTAGGATTCGAACCCACGACCCTCTGTTTGAAAGGCGAGAGTCAGAACCACTAAACCACAACGCGCCCATATATTCATGTAGAGTGTGAACAGTTGCTCGAAAATACATGTGGGCGTGTCCGCGGCCACGGGCACAGCCTCGCGAGAGAGTGCGGCAGTTTACAGTAGAATGGAGCAGTCAGGATTCCACACTCATGGAAAATCCTGGAACAAATTGTGGTCATGGAAAGTCAGGGATTTTGGAAAATTTGTGAAAAGTCATGGAAAAGTCATGAAATTGCATTTACCTCTTGCTATGGCAGCTTTCCAGTTTGTCATGTCTCGCAACTTTCATACTCTGTGATCATACTCTGCTATTAGAGGATTCTAAAACCTACTTCTACTGTTCTGCTCTTTCCACAGCTGTGAACATTGCTGATTCAGCATCTACTGGATAGAGACAAACGGTACAGGAACCCATTTATGTTTACAGTTTTTGTGTTCAAACCTGCCTAGCTACCACCATGCCTACCGTATCCTGCCCAATTCCAGGCTGCGACTACGCCACGCCGAATTTGGATGCCTCTATTGTTGCTGCCCTGCTCACGACCCACTCCACAATTCACGCCTCTGCTGGGACAGGGTTTGCTGCCAAGATAGAGAAGGTCAAGAGGCCCACCATAGTTGCAGCCGGTACTAGCGAGGACTGGGCTTACTTCACCTCTCGATGGTCCGATTATGTGGAGGCTACCAAGATTTCTGGCAAGGACAAGGTCGTGCAACTCCTTGAATGCTGCGATGAGCCTCTTCGCAAGGACCTTACAAGATCCTCTGGCGTCAGCCTCACTACCAAGTCTGAAGCAGAGGTGCTGGCAGCCATCAAGAGGCTCGCTGTGTGTGAGGAAAACACCATGTTGGCTCGAGTGGCGCTACATAACATGCGTCAGGACCGGGATGAGACAGTCCGCAGCTTCGGGGCCCGCTTACGTGGTCAAGCAGGGATCTGTAAGTTTATCATTAAGTGCCCTGGTTGCTCTATGGATGTCAACTACACTGATGAGATACTGCGGGATGCCCTGACCAGGGGAATCGCTGACCCCGAGATTCAGCACGACCTCTTGGGGGACAAGAACAGACCATGGACTTAGAAGATGTCTTCCAGTTCATCGAGGCGAAGGAGGCCGGCAAGCGTTCTGCTTCATCCCTCCTGGACGCTCACGTCGTGAACTCCGCTAGCAACTCATATCGGAAAACCAAGCAAATGCACCTCAAGGCCAAAACTTGTGTAACTACTGTGGCAAGAAGGGACATGGACGGGGTGCCCCTGCTCGCGTCCGTAAGACACAATGTGATGCTTATGGACACAAATGCAGGTACTGTAATAGATTCCACCACATGGAGAACGTACGCCGAAGCAGGGACAAACAAAAAAGTCTCCCTCCGACTCTTTTTGCTCTGTTCATGGCTATGATCACTCCTGCGGAGGCAATGGCATTCCCCTTGATCATCACGTTTATACCAAGCATGGATCCCCGCAACCCTTTGTAGATGTGACTGCTCTGGTTGTCCCTAATGACTACGAAGCTCTTGGATTTCGGCTCTCCTCCCCTACGATGCCTCAATCTACCCCTGCTATGGCTGACATAGGGTGCCAGAGCTGCTTGGCCGGCATGAAGATAGTTCGCCGCCTTGGATTACGTCAACGGGACCTCATCCCTGTCAGTATGAAGATGCGGACTGCCACTAAAGGGGGCGTCAGGATTCTTGGTGGCCATTCCATTGTGTCTGTCTGGCACGGGTGCCCGAGGCCATACCATCCGGACGAGACAGCTTACCTACGTCACAGATAGTTCTATTCAGCTCTTCCTCAGCCGAGAAGCCTGTGTTGGCCTTGGAATAATCTCAGATAGTTTCCCACAACTGGGTGCGACACGAGACCCGCCCCTGCCGGAAACGGCTGCAGTCCTTGAGGGGCCTCATACAAGACGTGCCTGTCACTACCCTCAACGTAGATTGCCCCCACCGCCTCCCATCTCACTACCTTTCCCGGCAACGGAGGACAACCGTGCCAAGCTCCAGCAATACCTCCTTGATTATTACAAGAGTAGTGCGTTCAACACTTGCGAACACCAACCACTGCCCCTGATGGATGGCCCTCCCCTTAAACTGATGGTGGACCCCGATGCAGAGCCTATCGCACATCACACCCCTGTGCCTGTACCACTCCACTGACGGGATGCAGTCAAGGCTGGGTTAGATCACGATATTCAGCTGGATGTGCTTGAACCTGTACCTGTTGGTGAGCCTGTCTCTTGGTGCCATAGGATGGTTGTGTGTGCCAAGAAGAATGGCAAACCAAAAAGGACTGTCGACTTCCAGGCCCTCAATGCTCATGCAACCCGCTAGACACACCACACTCAATCCCCTTTTCTCCAAGCGAGGTCAGTTTCACACGGCAAGAAGAAGACTATCTGTGATGTTTGGAATGGCTACCACAGTGTACCAATCTGCCAGGAAGATCGCCATCTCACAACATTCATCACACCCTGGGGTAGATACCGCTACAAAACCGCATCTCAGGGGATACATCACTTCTGGTGACGGCTACACCAGGCGATACGACGAGATTGTATCAGCCATCCCAAGCAAGACAAAGTGTGTTGATGACGTCTTACTCTGGGCTGACACATTAGCTGACAGCTTCTTCCAAGCAGTCGAGTGGCTAGACATCTGTGGTACTGACAGTGTCCAGCCATGCCAGAAATACCTGCAGGCGATCCTTGATTTCCCAGCACCGTCTAATATAACTGATGTGCGGTCATGGTTTGGGCTTGTCAACCAAGTATCGTATGCCTTCAGCATGACAGAGAAGATGTTACCATTTCGTCAGCTCCTGAAGCCCAGTACGCCATTCGTGTGGAATACTGCCCTCCAGAGTGCCTTTGAAGATTCCAAGGCTGTTATTGCCGGCGAGATCGAAGATGGCGTGAGGATATTTGACACCAGCAAGATGACCTGCCTGGCAACGGACTGGTCTAAGCATGGCATTGGCTTTTGGCTTCTGCAGAAACACTGCACCTGCGATGGCACAATCCCCTTCTGCTGTGTCACAGGTTGAAAGGTAACACTTGTAGGGAGTCAGTATACTCATGCTGCTGAATCCCGCTACGCCCCAGTGGAAGGCGAGGCACTAGCAATAGTGGACGCCCTTGACAAGGCACGATACTTCGTCTTGGGATGCGAGGATCTCATCATTGCCGTTGACCACAAGCCACTACTCAAGACTTTTGGTGATATGGCCTTGGAGGGGATCCCTAATCCCCGCTTGCGGAATCTAAAGGAGAAGACACTCCCAGGGGGGGGGGCACTCAGTATATAATGCATAGTGGGTATGTGCCGCGGAGGGGACCCCCATTTTTACACTAAAATTTCCGTTCCAAGGCATAGCATTTTTGTCTTATTGAGAAAAAGAACAAAGAAAGCCGCTCCAAAGCATAGCATTTTGTTCTTATCGAGAAAAAAAGAAGAAATCCGCTCCAAAGCTTCGCGTATTTTCCGTTACGCCGTTCCGGCCCTATTGATCTGCTACAATGAGCCGCAGTTTTGGTGAAAAGCGGCCGCAGAGCGCTGTCCGACAATCGCATCTGCGCTAGCGCACCCGGCGCCCGTGCCGCCGGGCTATAGCTGCATGCACGTATGCCCGTTCCATAGGGATGAATACGCAATCACACGCAGGCGACCCGTTCCAAGGACCCCCGTTTTCACAAACATTTGTCGTTCCGAAGCCCGTTCCGAGGACCCTCTTTTTTACAATAAGCCCGCTCCAAGGCCCCCATTTTTTGTCTCGCCCGCGGCACATACCCACTACTCTTTTGGTCGAGTGCCCCCCCCCCCCCGGGAAGACACTGCGGTACAAGTTCAGAATGTTCCATGTCCCTGGCGTCCGTCACCGAGCTACAGATTGCCTCTCTCGCCACCCTACAGGCAAGGCAGAGAAATTGCACCTTCCAGATGACGTAGCCATGGTTGGTGTCATGCCGCTGTCGTTCCTGCACTCACCGACGCTAATGGGCAGCCTTCGGACCCTTACACTGATTCTGTTGAAGTCTGCACACTATCCTCTGCCATGTGTGCTTTGGACTCTATTCACCTCAAATCGGTTACATGGGATAGAGTACGTTCTGCAACAGCGAGTGATGACAACATGCAGACCCTCCTTGAACTCATCGAGTCTGGCTAGCCTGCGCATTGCCATGCATTTCCGCACCCACTGCGTGAATACTTCCAGTTTCGCGATGGACTTTCATCGGTTGATGGGGTTATCCTCTCCAATGATCGTGTACTCATTCCTCCTTCCCTCCGGGATGAAATCTTGACCCACCTGCATGCTGCTCACCAAGGGGTTACCTAGATGACTGCTCGTGCTGAAGCTTCTGTCTTCCGGCCTGGCATCACCCCCCGCAATCAGAGCCCTACGTGCAGGATGCACTCAGTGTAACCGGATACATCCAATCCCAGTGCACCGCCGGCTCCCCTGATCTCACCGGCCTTCCCCTTTTAGTGTATCTGTGCAGACTTTTTTCATTACAAAGGATGCAACTATTTGGTCATAGTGGACAGGTACTCGAACTGGCCAATCGTCGAACGTTCTGCACAGGGGGCGAATGGACTCATCACATGTCTCCGTTGTGTCTGCGCCACCTTCGATGGTGGCCCTGAGTTCACAGCGGGAGCTTCGCATTGTTTCCTTTTGGATTGGGGCATCCATCATCGTCTTGCCTCTGTTGCATTTCCCCACAGTAACTGTCGAGCTGAGGTTGATGTGAAGATCATCAAGCACCTCATCATGAGCAACACGGGCACTACTGTTCCCTTGATACGGATCACTTCAGTATCGCAACACCCCGGACAGAGACACGAAGCTCTCCCCAGCCATGTGTGTCTTTGGCCACCCGATCCAGGACTTTATTCCTATTGCCCCTGGCAAATACAAGCCACACAACACCTGGTGTGAGACCCTACAGGCAAGGGAAGAGGCCCTTCGCAACCGTCAGATGAAGGGAGCAGAACGCTGGAAGGAACACAAACGGCTTCTCTCACTTGTTGTTGGCAACCACGTCCGCGTTCAGAACCAAACAGGTCCGCATCCTCTGAAATGGGACAAGACCGGCGTGGTGATTTAAGTACGGCAGCATGACCAATACCTAGTCCGTGTTGATGGATCCTGCCGGATCACACTAAGGAATCGCAAGTTTCTACAGCATTACACTCCGGTCCATCGGCCCTTGCCGCCGAGGACGGTTGAAGATGACCTTCGTGCCCTGAGTTACCCGAACACCCCATCTGTCCCATCGATCCTGACACCTACTGATGTGTCTGGCGGACTACCATCCCCATATCCGGTTGCGCCCACTCCTTGACAGCAACCTGGGCCCATCACCAAAGCCTGCCCATCACCGGTGACGGATCAACCTGATGGCTCCCGCCAACCACACCCTGTTGATGTCTTGTCATCCCTGGCCGGCCAGCTGCGGTTCCTCGTGAAGCTTCCCCTCCGGTGGCTGCTCGACCACCTCCTCCTACTCCATCACCTTAGGATGACGTCATCGCTCCTGCTGCCACCCCAGCTCCTTCGCCCAGGCGATCTCTCCGTCGGGCCAGTAGACCTGCATGGCACTCAGATTACGAGATGTCTCTCTAACGTGCTATGACATCCTTTTTGTGTTCTTGGAGTTTCTGTTTTACCCGTTTTGTTCCTGCTGGTGTTCGTGTTTGCGGTTATTTGGACGTTACATTTTGTTTTTCTTTTACTTTTTGAAGATAACTGTTTGGAGGAGCCTTTCAAAATAGACATTGCTTTTTGGACAGGAATTTCATCTTTGCCACTGACTCGTTTTTCATCACTTCTCATCGTGCCAAAGGCTTGGGGGGAGATAGAGGATTCTAAACCCTACTTTTCCTGTTCTGCTCTTTCCACAGCTGTGAACATTGCTGATTCAGCATCTACTGGATAGAGACAAACGGTACAGGAACCCATTTAGCTATGATAATTTGTGTTCATAATTTTCAATTTTTCCCAGTTTTGTGACATCCCACGAGAAGTCATGAAAATCAGCAATTTAGTCATAGAAAAGTCATGGAATTCGGTTTTCAAATTTCTTTGGGAGCCCTGAGCAGTACTCCAACCATTGTAACTCAGTTACATCCCCTTATTTCCCAGCTATTGGTGGATATGGTTGCAATTATGAACAGAAAGAAGTGACAGTAAAGATAAGGAGTGCGTGTGACATGACATGTATGAATTCAATCAGCGAATTAACGGCAGAGATATTGGAGAAAGTGATTAATGAGATGATGATATACCTTGAAACAGTACCTAAACATACAACAAAAGTGATTGGCGTCACTTATTTCTCACTGTTCCGTGATGACCTAGAATTACAATTTGATGGTTTGGTTGTTGAGGATGAAGCCATGAATGCTGGAATCATTGCTGGTGCCCCCCCCCCCCCCCCCCATTTATGGAAGCTAATGACATCTCCGTTAGACCATGGAGTTGTAGTAGGTCCTTGGTTAGACCAGCTAGGTATCTGATCACAAGGACCTATCACATTCAGGGATGATTCTGTTTTCATCTATCATAGTAAATCAAGTGATGTCGGGCGTCCGCGCTAAGCTCGGCATCGATATGCTTTCTTGGTCGGAGGATCGAGCAACCAGTTCGTTCTAGTTTGGTTTGAATAAGTGTTTCCTCAATTTAAAGTACAATTTCATTAATGATAGAACATAATGATAAAAATGCAATAGAAAGAAAGAACATATTTGGTTACATTCCCTGATTGAGTGTAGAATGAGGATGAGAGCAATGTATGATATTACAGCTAAGTCTTCATTTCTTATGGCTTTTTTGAAAGAGCAATAAGACTCTTATAACAAATTTGCGAATCTCTGGTGTGCGAGAACATTCGTGTAGATCGAGATCAGTCTACTCATTATGAGCTTGGTGGTGATATTGATCCTAGCTGCATGTGGTGTCTAGGCCAGACCCCATTGCCGGTAAATTGCCAATTCGTCCACTCACCACATGGTCTACCTTCATTTAGTCTAAAGCCATTCCATCCATCAACATTTCGTCTAACAACCATTTGGTCCAATAAACATTTGGTGAAATGATCACTTCGTCTAATCACCATTTCGTCTATTACCATTTCGTCTGATAAGCAATTGGTCTAATGCTCATTTTCTTTACATTCATTTTGCACAATTAACACTTTAGTTTAATTCGACCAAATGGTAGCATATGGACGAAATGGCTACTGGACCAACTGGTTATTAGACGGAATGGCATTAGACTAAATGAAAGTAGACCAAGTGGTGAGTAGACGAATTGATGATAGACCAAATGGTAGTAGACGAGTAGACGGCAATTGGACAAATTGGCATTAGACGAATTGGTAATAAAGCCCATTGCCATAGTCGCCATAGTCCCCGGGGATTATGAGCAAGATCTTGTGTTTTCTTTGATGGGAGTCAGTCTAATATGGTTGCATGCAATGAGCTATTGAATTCCGTTAATGTTGCGTCTGAAGATATCAAGTCCTCTGAATTTGAAACTAAACATTCCGCCTCTAATTTTGTAGATTCAGTTGAACTAGGTCTGTCTCAGTCTGAACACTCTTACATTTGTATTGAGTCAAGTGAGGGTAGTAAAAACCGGTAAATTGCAAATTCATCCACTGCCAACTCGTCCACTCACCACATGGTCTACCTTCATCTAGTCTAATGCCATTCCGTCCATCAACATTTTGTCTAACAACTATTTGGTCCAATAGATATTTGGTCTAATCATCACTTCGTCTAAACACCATTTCGTCTAATAACCAGTTGGTGCAATACCCATTTTCTTAATTTTGCAAAATTGTTAGTTTTATTAGACCAAATGATATATGGACTAATAGTTGGACCAACTGGTTATTAGACGAAATGGCATTAGACTAATTGAAAGTAGACCATGTGGTGAGTTGACGAACTGATGATAGACCAAATTGTAGTAGACGAGTTGGCAATCTGACGATTTGGAAATAAACCGTAAAAACCAACCTAGCAAGAATCTCAGTGATGTTAATCATACGACTCTCCTAGTAGGCCTAGATCTACATGAGGTTGATGAGCATAGCCCTATACAGTCGATCTTGGGCCGATACATCCGACAACTTTCGCTTGCCTGTTTCGATGGCTCAGTTTGCTCCGTACGGCTTTGGTTTGACTGATGAAGTAGTGCAGTTGCAGCTCGATGATTCGCACTCGTCCGTTTTGACCACGGCGAATTGTGCTTGCCCGATTTGATCGTTTTGCTGCGCTCGCCCGATTCGGTTGGAAGCTAAGTCATGCTTCCCGATTCGGATCCATTTAACAATCCCTGTTCGTTCGTTTCGCTCGCTGACGATTTCGTGGTCAAATTCGAGTCTATCATGATCTCCACATCCACCCGGTCATTTACAAACTACATCCACATTTATGGCACTTCCCCGGGGGGGGGGGGGCACTTCCATTGACGAGTGGATACCATGCGCGACCATGGGGTCTCGAAAGCACCCTAAAAACGTATTTTCCATATTCTGAAAATGTACCCCTTAACAAGTATTTGTGTGTGATGAAACCCTGCATGCCCTTAACAAGTATTGGAAACAAAACAATATTCTTGGCAAGTATTCCCTGAATTGAACCCCTAAACAAGTACAGCAATATCAAAAAAAGGAAAAGAGAAGTATAAACCCGGGAAGTGTGAGTTCCTCAGAACAAACGATTTTAATGTAATAAGACTCACTGTCCAACGAAAATCCCATGGTCTGTGTTTGCTGAGCTCCTGTAGCTATAAAGGGCAACTTTGCTGTGCTCTCTGAATGGTCGTTAATCCAAACACTCACTGTAATCTGTAATATTATAACAAGAAAAGGGAGAACGTAAGCATAATTATTCAAGTAACCCTGGAACTATTTAATTTCAGAGCTGTATTGCTTATTGCATGTATTATTGTTTTATTTCATATTTCGTGACCATATTAAGCAAGTCGGTCAATGCTGTCCCAGGGACGAAATTATTTTTCCCATCGCAGTTCCGGACGCCAATATAAATATTCATGACTTGCCTCTTCGAAATAAGAGTACGCTTGCGCGTGTTTACAAAAATTAATTGTGGTCGCCGTTCACGTTAACGTTGCCAAAAATAAATCAACACCCTCAAATTACCGGTACCTTTACATCATGTACATAAGCCTTAGGCTAATTAGATCTATCTAGATCCAATTCGTAAACACTTAACAAATTGCCATTCGTGACAAGGCAAAGTGCTAGGCTAGATTACTGGGCTAGCCTGGCTACCGCATTAACTTCATCTTAAACCTGGACCTGTCTAATGCCATGGACCATAGATAACTTATATTTTAAAAATTCCGAACTTTACGTTTACTCACGTTAGACGAATGAGCTTGGTAGCCTGGCTTGGATTAATAGGTCTAGTCCGTATATAGAACCATGTAGTAACACAAATAATTAATTTGCCGATTTGATCACGGGAAGTTAAAAACTTGACTGATAAAGAAAATGCAATTCGATCTAAAATTTTGTTAATCAAAAGAGTTACTCTGCAATTGTAAATGCTAGCCGCGTGTACATGTTTACATATTAAGCAGTGTGTAATAATGTTATGTGCATGTTCTGTGCACTGACGTGACGTTAATTTGTGCCTGACGTTAAATTAAAATTAATAGGGCTACGTTCAATGCTGATACAGTGTAGATCAGAGTCTCTCAAGACCTAGAGACTATAGACTAGTTCTAAACTAAATCTATTTAGATCTACGACTATTTCTATCTACGGACTAGACCTATTAAACCCCGGGTATTAAACCAATGCTACTAAGCTCGATATCATTAGTCAAACGTTAGTAAACGTGAAGTTCGCAATTGACATGATTAACCAGTTCCAATAACCATGGCATTTCGGCATTAGGATTTAGACAGGTCCAGATTTGAGATAAAGTTATGCTCTAGCCTTAGTCTAGCCTATATAGCAATTTTCCTTAATTAATGACATAACAATTTGGTAAGTGTTTAAGAATTGGATCTAGATATGGATCTAAGCCCGAGGCTAGCTATGTACATGATGAAAGGGAACCGGTAATTTGAGTGTGCTGATCCACGTGCCCCTCCCTGAGATTTGGGTTGCCCCCCTGAAAAAAATTGACGGAGCAAAAAAAAGGGGGAGAAAGAAAGAAAAAAAAAGAAGGGGAAAGATAGAAGAAAAAAGAAGAGGAAAATGAGAGGAGGAAGAGGAGTGAATAATATAAGGTGAAGGGAAGACTTTCTTTTTATGTCACTATATAAAATTTTCGCCCACGCTTCCCGCTCGCATTGCCTTTTCGATGAGATTCATATCTGCTGATATGGAGCTTAAAATATCAAGTTTTGAAGTCAATATACAAAACATATTTCATCTCGGATATCGAACTTTTATTATTTTTTAATTAACATTTTTTTTCAAGTGCTCTGTAAAATGTCCGTTTTATAGTCTAAATATTAATATTTTCAGCTCACGCTGCTCGGTCACATTTTTTTGATTTGCAAAGGCCTACTTCTTTACAAATTCTTACAAACAGTCCTTAAAAGGCACCTTAAACAAATTGTATACTATCATGATTGCCAATTTGTATGGAAAAAACACTTTATTTGATTATGTCATATTGTTTACAATTTAGTAATTTTGGTACCCAAGAATAATACACACAAAAACACCTTGTAATTTTACCATTTAGGGCCTAATTGGGGGTAATTGTCCTCGGGGGTAATTGTCCTCGGGGTAATTGTCCTCGGGGGTAATTGCCCAGGGGGTAATTGTCCGGGGGTAGTTGTCCGGGGGTAATTGTCCGGGGGTAATTGTCCTCGGGGGATAATTGTCCGGGGGGTAATTGTCCGGGGGGTAATTGTCCTCAGGGGGTAATTGTCCTCGGGGTAATTGTCCGGGGGAATTGTCCTCGGGGGGTAATTGTCCGGGGGGTAATTGTCCGGGGGTAGTTGTCCGGGGGGTAATTGTCCTAGAACCGCAATTCATTATTTTTCGTGTAGATTAATATTAGGGGTCTTTGCTGCGCGGCATACGGAGGGTTCAAGCACACGGTAAACGTATTGGCAATGCCTGTCAAATGAAAACAACTGGGAAGACTTTGTCGAAAATTGGTGAACCGGAACAACAGTTTCGTCCCAAGTCTCCGAGATGACGAAAAATAGTACGGACCAACTGCTGTTTTGATTCACCTATTTTTGACAAAGACTTCTTGGTTGTTCTTTGTCATGAGGTTCATTTGGCAATTGATTTTCTATGTACGTCTCGAAGCGAATAATCCCTATTTACTCACTCCTCTAACACCAGCGCCGGAGTTGCAGCACTGGAGATTGTTAATGCAGTGGTCCGAGAAATATCCCAGATTGGCTTGGCCGGTTACCGCGCTCCGTAGTGCGCATGCGTGTCTGGAGGAACTCGGACCCTCCTCTAGCAGAAGCGTGCTATGCTCATTCGGGTTCACCGCACCGTCCGCTACACCCGGGGTGTTGCTGTAGATTGTGGTGTTGTAGAACTTGGGTCGTCCGTCGCACCATCCGGGGGCTTTACCGGAAGCTGATGTTCGGCCATTCAGCTCCCAATGGAGATTCGGTTCAGGAAGTGCACCTGTTGGGTTGATATCAGAGAAAATTCCAGGATAATTTTTTGTATGAATTCACACAAAGAGATGCCAAAACACCTCGGGGAGCATGTTATCTGATAACTTCCCTTGATTTCAATTGGATAAAATAAATTTAGTCATAGGGATATTAAAGATTTAGGCCTTCATGACCCAAATCATTATTTGTTTATAAGAACCTCTTCATTCTATTTTTAGGTATTATGGCCTTCTGAGGTGCTTCTTCTGAATAGCTCAATCTAATTTACATTATGTCACCTTCATCAAGTCTTTTAATACTCAGACTTTAATTAACAGCGTCCATAATCATTGCCAAATGATTGATTGATATGTATATTGGTTTATGTAATTTTTCTTGTATTTATATATTTTATTTTTATGATAGAAAGTGAAGATAAGAAATGAAATAAGTTAGTTCAATTCAATTATTACTATTACTTTCATCATAATCGGCAACATTTAGCTTTACCATCTGTCCTGTCATATTTTCCCGCCATATTATTTCCCACCACATGATTTCCCATCATTTGCTACGGGAATGGACCTACCTGGATCAGGAGGGCAGGTAAACCTTATCTCATAGTCGTAACACTTTACCCCTGAAGGTTGAGACGAGTCCCGACACTCGAGTCCCGCATTTGGGTTGGTGCAATTCTCATCTAAGACTTGGGCTGCATCCGTGGAATTCAGGAGGGCGATTCGAACCCGACACTCGACGAAGGTCGGCGATGCACATACATTAGAATCCACCTGCCCATGAATATTTGAAGGAAGCCATGACTCATGATTTATAGATGCATGATATAGACATGATCCATTAAATTGATGTCCATAACTTTCTGGTTAGTCGATAATATGCTTAATAACGTTAACCTGCATCTGCTGTTTGTATGATTTGTGTTTTATCCTTCACTGATTTTAATGTCTTACTTCATTTTTAGGTACTTCTATTTCATTCTACCGTTTTTCTGTTCTTTTGTGGCATTATAGTTGATTACATTTTCTCTACGCTTATTATATATTTGTAATGTTTTATTCTCTTTTTTGTATTTTATATATTATATTGTTTTATGAACTAGGTCCATATACTTTCGAAGTTATGACGACATTTCAAAAACTTAACCTTTGATTCACCCAAACCTGGTCTAAGTTCTTTGACCCTAAATGTCATTTAACCTTAATCACGTGACCTGAAACTCAGGCAGAATGTTCAGCAATACTTGATTACCTTTATGTTTAAGTTTTATGAACTAGGTCCATATGCTTTCTAAGTTATGATAACATTTCAAAAACTTAGTCTTGTTTAAGATTTCAATGTTGACGACGCCGCCTTCGTTGCCGTCGGAAAAGCGGCGCCCATAGTCTTGCTCTGTTATGCAGGCGAGACAAATATTAGATATTTTTGGTTAGTGACGACATAATGCGAGCAGTTTCCTCCTATATCGTGTAGTTAAAATAAATTAAATGTAATTTTCTCCAAAATTGAAAATGTTTTTTATTGTACCTTTAATATATTCAATAGAAAAATTATTTCACACCCTGCAGGAAAAATATTTTTGTCTCAATGAACAATTAAAAGAAATTGAAATTGACGCATTAAATACGTTACATAATACGGGGTAGCTGCTATATCACGTCAAAAAGCAAAAACTTAACTGAAAATATTAATAACTTTTTTAAACTTTGATGGATTTTTCTCAAACTTGTATCATTTTTTCTGGTATTTTGCAACAACTTTTCTTCACGGCGAACTTCCTGTTTAATCATTTCATGTTGATAAAGCCTTAGAGTATCCCCCACATGCACACCCACCCACACACACACACTCCTCAGTCAATAGGGGGCGGTACTCAGGGAATACTCACCGCTTGGACTAATGCGAGGTTTTCAATGTCAACACCGTCACTTGGATCATCCGTGTTATACCAGGCAGTCAAGTAGGGCTTTGCAACAAGCGCCCCGATCTTCTCTGCGTCTAGGAGTGTACATAAGAGATGTAACATTAATATGATAAGTATTGATTGCTTTGTAATCAGTGGCGTAACAGGCGGGGGGCAGGGGGGGCAAGCTGCCCCCCCCCCCCCCCTGGCGGAGCTCACCGGGAAAATAAAAAAAACGGGAAAAAGAAAAAAAGGGAGGAAGAAAGGGAAAGGGAAAGGAAAGAAAAGAAAAAGGGGAAAGGGAAGGGGAAAAGAAAAGAAAAGGGAAAAGAAAACTAAGAAAAACATAAAAAAGGGAAAACGGAAAGATAACGGGAAAAGGAAGGAAAAAAGAACAAGTGAGAAAAAACAATTCGCCCCGATATAATACATTAGCATGATTAGTAAGACAGGGAAATAAATTAAAGATGGCAAAAAGGCAAACAAAAGCGGGAAATAAAGGCAGAATGGAATTAGCCAAAATCTAAATTGGAAAATAAAGAATAGGGACAAGATAACGTACACTACCGGGCTGCCGAGGATTGAGCGGGAAGAAAAATGGATGGTATATAGCATAATGTCGTATGAAAGTCTATCATAAACTTGCTAAATCTCCAAAGGCTCTGTCCTAAAGTCAAGACCCCGTGCAGTGGGGGCTCTTCATCTGTAACCTTTAATGGGTTCTATAACGGGCCCCTATATGGACCCTTCCTGCATTAAGCTTTACGTTGAAGCACTGGCGTACCGGGGGTGGTTCCACAGCCAAGGGGAAATAAAAGAAAATAAAGGAGGCAGCGAAATGAGATGAATGAAAACAAAATATATGACATGATATTTGCTATAATGATGTAAAAATCTATCACATAATTAGAATTTCATTTTAACAGGCCATTTTTTTTCTG
Source organism: Lytechinus pictus (assembly GCF_037042905.1). Taxonomy (NCBI): domain Eukaryota; kingdom Metazoa; phylum Echinodermata; class Echinoidea; order Temnopleuroida; family Toxopneustidae; genus Lytechinus; species Lytechinus pictus. The sequence goes on from NC_087261.1 coordinate 24,574,666, forward strand.
GCTCGCTTCGCTCGCTGGCGACTTTTTACAAATTTTCCCACATTTGCTATAGTGTGCTCCTCACAATATTTGGATGATTACGATACACAACTGCATTGAATTTATGTGTTGTGTTAAAGCTATATAAATAAACACGCAATATGATTAAAATAAGTGGCCATCTGTAAGGTTTAAAATGGCTTTGATATCAAGAGGTTCCGGGGCTCTGCCCTGGACCCCACCCATAAAGCACTGTTACATGGATGAGTTGGACCATGGCCCCAAAAGTTCTACAACCAAACAAAAAAAAAGAGGAAAGAAAGGAAAGTGTATTATATTTTTCTGAATATCACGTCAAAATCTATCTTCATGTTAGATTCTCATGAAAAGGTGATTTTTTTTATCTCGCTCGCTTCGCTCGCTCGGGACCTATATTAAGCTACTTCTTGCCAGAAGCGCCATACTCGGCCCACTCGAGCATATAGAGCTTCGCTCTGATTCTCACAATCATAACAAAAATCCTGTTCACCGTGGCGTACAAAAAAAGAGAGAAAAAAGGAAAGAGAGGAGGGTGAAATATGATATCATCTTTTTAACAGTATGTCAAAATCTATCACAAAATTGGATTTTTGCAATAAAAATTTGCTCGCTCGCTTATATATATATATTTGCCCGATACGCCATATCGCCCCCTCAAAATTTTTGCCTTATGACGCCATTGCCTGTTCCATGATATGACCGGGGAATTTTTGGCTCTTGCCCCCCTGGCCACCGACCCCTGTTACGCCGCTGTTTGTAATGTGCTGCAGAACAACATTTTTCTGTCACAGAATGGCTGTAAGATATCACAAGCGGGAATTACAGGCCCGGGATTACAGGTCAATATTTCAGCTTTCGTAACAATGCAACAGGAGAGAACACACTGGGTGATTTCAAGTACGGTGTTCTGTGTTGAGAGCGTGAAAAGGCTGCTGAACCGAGCACCAACACCGAGCTGGGTTAGTCTGCTGTGCAAACCCTTCACTCGAGTTAAGGGTCTGAATGTGCAGCCTACTCATGCCTTGTGTACTGAAAGCCCTCTCGATCAACAAGTTTTGTATGTGCTAGTCTTTGCGTGGAGACATACTTGCTGATCAAAGTTTCAATCAGGGTCTGTGCCTACAGACAAGAGCTGGGTTCAGAGGAAAGATACCGATCGTGTTATCGATAGCCTATGACGTCAAGCCTCTGCGCTGCGCTGCGCTGCTGATCATCTCAACATCACGCGAGAAATTCTCGAAGACAAAAGTGAAATCGGGGAGAAATTGCAATAAAATCTTTTCGTACAGAATGCAAAGGTTAAAATCACTGCAGAAATCATAAAGCATAAATATTATTTTTCATTAAAACGAATATAACTCTAATGATCTGCGCTCATCTTAACTGTAGAATATAATTTTACGGGGATGTTTCATCGTGTTACCCGCCTGTTCGTGAGCTACAGTTCATCAACAACAACGCGGAACCGGCACCGAACTTGAAATCACGTTTATCCCAATTCCTGGGGTAGGTGTTGGTGAATGGGGAAATTACACGTAAATCGTCAACACCAGCTGTAATAGTCCAGGATAGGCCCCATAGAAAGCTGACCAAACCTTGTTTTTTCATATATACAATATTTTTTGATGGTTTCTTGTCAATTCGAGGGTGCTGATTACGAATCTGAATGATACCATTCGTGTAACCTTGAGCGTTTGCTGCAAATTGGCAAAATCCAATATGGCCGCCAAAATATGCAAATTACCCATTAAAATCATACAATTGCCCGCACATTGGTTATAAAATGTATGTATTTGTATTGCAGGAGAGAAATACTCTCTGAAAAAACGATTTTTGGCAAAAAAATATTTTCTAGATATTCAAAATGGCCGCCATAGACCCCTGTATACTATATTATGTACAATATGAATGGGGAAAACTAATTTTCACAAAAGTGAGCACTAAATGCAAGTAAATGTGATTTTTAGTGAAATAATGGATGAAAAACGATTGCTAACGAAATGTATCATTAAAGGGGAATGAAACCTATGGAACAAGTAGGCTTGTGTCAAAACAGAAAAATCAAAGAATAACAACAAAGAAAGTTTGAAAAAATCGGACAAATAATTAGAAAGTTATGAGCATTTGAATATTGCAACCACTAATGCCATGGAGATCCTCTCATTGGCAATGCGACAATGACGTGTGATGCCACATGTGAACAACTTTCCCTTTGATGGACTATAAAATACCCCCAAAATGTCTCTTTTTGCTTTTTCTTATGGTGATACAAACTCTCTATCCATGATGTATTCTTTAAAAATCTGTATTACAAGCCCTCCTGTAGAAAGAACACATGGTCTACTGATGGATGTGATAAAAGAGGCAGTTTAATAGTGAAACATATACTAAAGTAATGGGGAAAGTTGTTCACAAGTGACAACACACATCTTTGTCGCATTGCCAATCGGAGGATCTCCATAGCATTAGTGATCGCAACATTCAAATGCTCATAACTTTATCATTATTCATGTTATTTGTCTGATTTTTCTCAAACATCTGTTGATCTGTTTCTTTGATTTTTCTGTTTCCACACAAGCTATCATATCCTGAAGGTTTCATTCTCCTTTAAATTATGTCATGTATGTAATAAATGAAGCATTTTGATATTAAAAAAGCCACCAAATGCCCTGACAGTATTGTGTACAATGATAATGGGGGCATAAGAAAATCACAAGAGTGAGAACTAAAATGCATAGTATAGAGATAAGCGAGTGGAATACTGGCTAAAAATATAATTTTTAACGAAATATAAATGCAATTTATGTGATAATGCTGTATGTTGACATTCAAAATGGCCTCCATAGGCTCATTATACATTATGTACAATGCGATTGGAGAAATTAATTTTCAGAAGAGTAAGAATTATAAAGTGCCTGTAATTGTGATCGCCGAGGAAAAATAATGTCTGAAAACATGTTTTCTAGCGAAACATATCATTTATTTTGTCATGCATGAGATAAATGCTCTATTGTGAAATTCAAAATGGCCCCTATAGACCCTAAAAGTATTATCTACAGTGTAAATGTAATTTTGTAAGAATTTGGATTTACTTGACTATGAAATCCATAATATGATAAAACATTATTTGAAAACATGATTTTTATGAAATATAGCATTTCTTCTGCCATGTAAGTGATAATTACTGTATTTTGACATTCAAAATAGCTGATACAAGCCCTAACTAAATGATGTTGCATGCGTATAGGGAATCTACTTTTTACAAGAGTGAGAATCATAAAATGCATGTAACTGTGATGTATGAGTAAAAATATTGTCTTAAACATGATTTCTAAATAAATACATCACATATTGGTCATGGAGGAAATAAATGCTGTACTTTGAAATTCAAAATGGCTGCCATAGGTACTTAAAGTATTATGTACATTGTAATTTGGGACATATAATTTTGACAGAATTTGGCTTTGCTTGACTACAAGTATTGCATAATTTGTGATGTAAGAGTGAAATGTTGTCTAAAACCATGGTTTCTACCGAAGTATATCATATCTAGTGCATTTAAGGTGGTTATATAATGCTGCATTCTGAAATGGAAAATGGCTGCCATGGACCCTTATTGTATTATGTACAATTTGAAGGAGGACAGATAATTTTCACAAAAGGGCATATGGCGGCCATTTTGAATTTTGAAATATACCATTTATCACCTTAATTTTAGATGATATATTTCGAAAGTAATCATGTTTTCAGACAATATTTCACTCATACAACACCATTAAGTCAAGCAAAGCCAAAATCTGTTAAAATCATTTGTCCCCATTCACATTGTACATAATACTGTTGGGGCCTGTAGCGGCCATTTTGACTTTCAAAATACAGTATTTTTCACATACCTGGCATAAGAACTGGTATATCTTGCTAGAAATTATGCTTTCAGACTATAATTTACACATAGATCACAATTACGTGCATTTATGGTGCTCACTCGTGTGAGAATTTATTTCCTAGTTCGCATTGTACATAATACAATCAATGTCTATGGCGGCCATTTAGAAAGTCAAAATACAGTATTAAACACAAACTCTTAACCGGAATGATATATTTTGTTAAAAATTATGTTTTTCAGACAGTATCTCATTTATTCATCACAAATAAATGCATTTCAGTGCTCACTCTTGTTATTTCTTTGGTCCTCTTTCTCATTGTACATAATACTGTTGGGGCCTTTGGCGGCCATTTTGAATATCAAAATACAGCATTTATCACATACATGGCATATGAAATAATATTTCGTCAGCAATCATTGTGTTTTCAATCAGTATTCCACTCGTTTCTCTTAATAATATGCATTTTAGTGCTCACTCTTGCAATTTTTGTTGGCCCATTTGCCATAGAAAATAGTACTATTTGGGCCTGTGGCAGCTATTTTGAATATCAAATACAACATTTTTCCCATAAATGACATAAAAAATTATATATCATGTTAGAATTGATGATTTTCATATACTACTTCGTCCATAGAACACAATTACTTGCAGTTTAGCGATCATTTTTGTGAAAAATTAACTTTCCCTATTCATATTGTACATAATTATACAGAGGTGTGTGGCGGCCATTTTGAATATCAAGAAATCAATATTTTGTCAAAAAAAAAATTTTCAGAGAGTATTTCACTCCTGCAACAAAATTACATACATTTTATTGCCAATTTGCTGGCAATTTTATGATTTTCATGGGTAATATGCATATTTTGGCGGCCATATTGGCTTTTGCCATTTGCAGAAAATGCTCAAGGTGACACGAGTGGCATCATTCAGATTCGTAATCAGCACCCTCGAATTGACCAGAAACCATCAAAAAATATTGTGAAAAAACAAGGTTATGCCTCTTCTATCCTGGACTATAATGCTCGGTTCAGAAAACGACATTCAACACCAGCGCTCAACAGGAACTGCCGGAAATACGTCATATTTTCAGAGGTCAATATCAATACCAACGTGATTTCAAGTACGGTGTTGTGGCTGGTGTTGTCACAACACCAACACCAGATTTCAACACCATACGTGAAATCACCAATTATCAGATATTGTGTTCACAGTGTGCTTACCGTGTGTTCACTGCGTGCTAATAGTGTGTTCACTGTGCGCTAATAGTGTGCTTACCGTGTGTTCACTGCGTGCTAATAGTGTGTTCACTGCATTCTAATAGCTAGTGTGTTCACAGTGTGCTAACATTGTGTTTACAGTATGCTCACAGTGTGTTCACAGTGTGCTAATAGTGTATTCACGGTGCGTTTGCAGTGTGTTCACAGTATGATCACAGTGTATTCACAGTGTGTTCACTACATGCTAAAAGAGTGTTCACAGTGCGCTAATAGTGTGTTCACAGTGTGCTCATAGTGTGGTCACTGCATGCTAATAGCGTGTTCACAGTGTGTACACAGTATGTTCACAGCGTGCTAATAGTGTGTTTACAGTGTGCTAATAGTGTATTTACAGTGTGTTCACAATGTTCTAATAGTGTATTCACAGTGTGCTAATAGTGTACTCACAGTGTGCTAATAGTGTGTTCACTACATGCTAACAGAGTGTTCACAGTGCGCTAATAGTATGTTCACAGTGTGCTCATAGTGTGTTCACTGCATGCTAAAAGCGTGTTCACAGTGTGTACACAGTATGTTCACAGCGTGCTAATAGTGTGTTTACAGTGTGCTAATAGTGTATTAACAGTGTGTTCACAGTGTGCTAATAGTGTGTTCACAGTGTGTTCGCAAGTGCTCACAGTGTGTTCACTGTGCGCTACTAATTAGTGTGTTCACAGTGTGTTCAGTGTGTTTGCAATGCATTCACAAAGTGTTCACAGCTGTTTCACACGGTGTTCTCACAACGTGCTCACAGTAGGCCTATACCCAGACAATGCGTTCACAGTACGCTTATAGTGTGTTTACAGTATGAAAGACAATTCTACTCTGTGGACATCTCTGCAGTGTGAGTGTAAACAGTGTGTTCACTTAGTCATGCTATTGAACAAAGTGAAAATGTGATTCACACTGTGGCAATGATTTAATACTGCAGACAGACTGTGTGACACACCGGGGGGGAGGACACACTCCCGGGGGGGGGGCACTCGACCAAAAAAGTGGTAGGGGTGTGCCGCGGGCGAGGCAAAAACGGGGGCCTTGGAGCGGGCTTATTGTAAAAAGGAGGGTCCTCGGAACGGGCTTCGGAACTACAAATGTTTGTGAAAACGGGGGTCCTCGGAACGGATCTCCGTATCTCTGTGAGTGCGTATGCATCCCTATGGAACCGGCAATCGTGCATGACGCAGATAGCGCGGCCTCCGCCGGGTGCGCTCGCGCTTAGGCGATGGTCGAAAAGCGCTCTACGGCCGCTTTTCACCAAAATTGCAGCTCCTTGTAGCAGATCAATGCGACCGGAACGGCGTAACGAAGAATATGCGATTAAGCTTTGGAACGGATTTCTTTCTTATTTTTTCTCGATAAGAAGGAAATGCTATGCCTTGGAGCGGCTTTCTTTGTTCTTTTTCTCAAAAAGACAAAAATGCTATGCCTTGGAACGGAAATTTGAGTGTAAAAATGTATGGGCGGCCAAAAGGGTCAAAATTAACAGTTTGATATTATATATACACTCTTAAAAATTAACTTAAATGCAGAAATAAATCTAAAAATAAAGACATTTTAGAAAAAGATAACAGAAAATATAAAAAATCACAGAATCAAACATTAGTTCAGAAATAAGGACAAACACCAAAACAAGACAATCGCAAAAAATAATAAATGATAAAACTATATAGTTAACCATATAATTGAACACAATAACAGAATTATAGGTTCATACAGAAATAGAGAAAGTTTGAGAAATGTAAAGACATTCATAGAATTAAATACAACTTCAGAAATATAGACAACCGCAGAAATAAAGACAACTTGGGGAAAAATAGACTCCACATAAATAAAGACATTTTCAGAAATATAGACAGCCAAAGAAATAAAGACAAGCTCATAAATATAGACAACCTCAGAACTAAAGAAAACTTCAGAGACCTAAAAGCTAAAACAGAAATAAAGGCAACTTCGGAAATAGAGATATCTGCGGAAATACAGATGTAAATACAGATGACCGGAGATACAAGGACAAACACGGAATTATAAAGAAAGCTTTGGAAATATAAACTACGGAGTTAGAGAAAACGGCAAAATTAAGGTCAAAAACTCAAACAAACTGACAATAAAAGGACAGGAGAGGGCGTGCAGATACAGATAGCCGGAGAAACAAGGACAACCACGGAATCGTAAACTCAAAGCTTCGGAAATAAGGACAACTACGGAGTTAGAGAAAACGGCAGAAATAAGGTCAAAAACTCAAACAAACTGACAATAAAAGGACAAGAGAGGGCGTGAATAAAAGCAGCACTTTGGATCGTTGATCACGCCGCCGCGTCCTGCGCCTGCAACCCTGCACTAGTCAGCACTGGTGCTACTGCTATCATGCGCCGCTGCCGGTCCCGCCTAGCCTAGCCTGTTTGACCGTTCACGTTTTCACCGGCAGGGAGCTTCGAAGTTCATTGGACATTCGATATTCAAACTGTGAAGTTGGTTTGATATTCAGGTTCGACATTCAAACGCGTGTGAATTTGGTTGATTTTCGATATTCAAAAATTAGGGGTTTTGAAAGATAAATAGGGGGTTTAACAGGTGCAGCACGTCTCGGGCATCCATAAATACACTGGCTTGCCCTAGTACGAGGACATTTTAGGGGACAACGTCAGTGAATAAAAGGGCATGACATTTTTATTTTTTCATTTTTTTTCGAGGGGCCTGAGGGATATCCCGACGGCCTAGCCAGGGTAACCAAGTATCCTAACTTGTAGAACTCGACTCGGGCAACCAGATAAACACTAGCTTGACCCGGCGCATGCACATTTAGGGGGCTCAAAATTAAAAAGGGTTTTTAACCTAGGAGGAGGCAAACAAACATTTTGGGGCGGGGGGGGGGTACGTGTGACACACATTTTTTTTAAAATCGAGCGGGAAGCGCGAGCTTATTTTATTTTAAATTCAGTCCCTACTGAATTAAAAAGGGACCTGTTAAAGATGAGGATGAGCTGTTTGCAATAATTGGGTCATGAAGATGATATCTCACAAAATAAATAATGCGAGCGCGAAGCGCGACCTTAATTTTGTTTTATATCCGGGATGATACCTGGCCGTTCTAAGCACTTTTTGTAATTATAAACTGAATGGCTATCTAATTCGCTGAAAATATTTTATTTATGAAAGTTATGAATACGCAGGATATGTATCTCGCTAAAACGAATAATGAAAACTCTAATAACATTGAATTTTTAAGCCCCATGTGCTTATCTCAATCCTTAATAACTGCGAGCGCGTAGCGCGAGCGACATTTTGAATGTTATATAATGGCCTGAAAGATTTATGTTAGTTACCAAAATTATTGGGAGCTAAATGCTAACGGTGATTGGATGAGAATTTTTTTTAAATTTAAAGAACAAAAAACATTTTGAGAATTATGACAACGTTTACTATACATTTTTTTCTTCAAATTTCGGGAGGGGGGGGGGGGCAACTCACTGGGGCCTCCCCATTCGGTGGCGCCACTGGTCTGGGGCGGATCCCCAGGAACATCGTGATATTTTTAGACATTGCAGATGGCCTTTTTTTTATCAAATCGCGGGTACATACACCACATATTATATTAAGTTCAACGCAGTTGGGGATAATAAACGAAATATGTTGAGACAGCACAACATAGCAAATGTGGAACAATTTGAAAGTCGCCAGCGAGCGAAGCGAGCCAGAAAATTTGGGCCTTTTAAAATAATTTTGAAATTAAATTCTAAATATGTGATAGTCGCTTTGCTTTGCATGCACCGGGTCAAGGTAGTGTTTATCTGGTTGCCCGAGTCGAGTTCTACAAGTTACATGTAGGATACGTGGTCACCCTTGCTAGGCCGTCGGGATATGCCTCGGGCCCCTCGAAAAAAAAAATCAAAAAATAAAAATTTCATGCCCTTTTATTCACTGACGTTGTCCCCTGACGTTGTACTAGGGCAAGCCAGTGTATTTATGGTTGTCCGAGACGTGCTGCACCTGTTTGACCCCCTATTTAGCTTTCAAAACCCCTACTTTTTTTATATCGAAAATCAACCAACTTCACAGTTTGAATATTGAATATCCAACCAACTTCCTGCCGGTGGAAACGTGAACGGTCGAAAAGGCTAGGCTAGGCGGAACCGGCAGCGGCGCATAATAGTAGTAGCACCAGTGCTGACTAGTGCAGGGTTGCAGGCGCAGGACGCGGCGGCGTAATCGACGATCCAAAGTGCTGCTTTTATTCACGCCCTCTCTTGTCCTTTTATTGTCAGTTCGTTTGAGTTTTTGACCTTATTTCTGCCGTTTTCTCTAACTCCGTAGTTGTCCTTATTTCCGAAAATTTTAGTTTACAATTCCGTGGTTGTCCTTGTTTCTCCGGCTATCTGTATCTGCACGCCCTCTCCTGTCCTTTTATTGTCAGTTTGTTTGAGTTTTTGACCTTATTTTTGCCGTTTTCTCTAACTCCGTAGATTATATTTCCAAAGCTTTCTTGATAATTCCGTGTTTGTCCTCCAGTTATCTGTATCTACATCTACATCTACATCTGTATTTCCGCAGATATCTCTATTTCCGAAGTTGCCTTTATTTCTGTTTTAGCTTTTAGGTTTCTGAAGTTTTCTTTAGTTCTGAGGTTGTCTATATTTATGAGGTTGTCTTTATTTCTCTGGCTGTCTATATTTCTGAAAATGTCTTTATTTCTGTGGAGTCTATTTTTCCTCAAGTTGTCTTTATTTCTGCGGTTGTCTATATTTCTGAAGTTGTATTAAATTCTATGAATGTCTTTACATTTCTCAAACTTTCTCTATTTCTGTATAAACCTATATTTGTGTTATTGTGTTCAATTACATGGTTATCTATGTAGTTTTATCATTTATTATTGTTTGCGATTGTCTTGTTTTGGTGTTTGTCCTTATTTCTGAACTAATGTTTGATTCTGTGAATTTCTATATTTTTTGTTATCTTTATTTCTAAAATGTCTTTATTTTTAGATATAATTATGCGTTTTAGTTTATTTTTAAGAGTGTATATATATTTATCATACTGTTAATTTTGGCCCTTTTGGCCGCCCATAAAAATGGGGGTCCCCTCCGCGGCACATACCCACTATGCATTATATACTGAGTGCCCCCCCCCCCCCCCCCACCCGGGGACACACTGCTGCTGTGTCAGACTGTATTTTTTCCAGCTGGAAAATCCCAATGCTGTCACCTTTAATATGTGTCTCTTGAAGGGCGATAGAAAAAATGATAGACAAAAGAGGGATTGTTGCAAGATAGAAAAGCTTTCACTTTGTGAGCTCCTCAAAAAGTAATGACAGTACAAAGGGATATATATTTTCAGTGATTGTAAAGGTTTGATATAATTTTGTACGATTAGTTGTGAAATCTAATTAGAATTTTGTGTGTGTACATGTATATGTGTGTGCTTAAACGAGATCAATACTTCATTGAAAACTGTGTGATGAAGTTTTCAAAGGAAAAAAATATTGTCAAAGTGGAATGCAACAGAGCAACAAATCATTTTCCAAATAGTATAACACATTACCTTTTTTATTTATTATTTATTTATCCGTTTAATTGTTGAATGAATGAATTGAATAAAAAAAAAACATATATTAAGGCGGGTATAAGATATCCAAGTAGCTCTAAGAAAAATGTATTGTAAGCCAACTCACCGGTACTGCATTGAGCGTTTGCATATACGAACATAATGCAAAAGATCCAGGCGATCATAATCTGTTTTTAAAAAATAACGAAAAGACACCATAAATTACATTGAATATGCTTCACAATTCATTTGTATTCTTTTGTTTTGTTTGACCCTTTTTTTAACGGAAAAAAAAATCAGCTTTATTTTTGAGCGAAAAGTTTTTTCTTTTCTTATACTTAATTTTCACATGGAAATTGATCTTAACAATCTGAAAATTTGTAAGAGGCTTGCCAGACATAGTACTATTAGGTAATATCTTAATAATAATAATTATGCTTACTAATACACGCTTAGTACTTACTTTATCAGAAGTCTCTAGTAAGGGCTCTACAGTGCGTCCCCAAAAAATAAACACTTTTGAAATGCCTGCCAAATAAAAAATATATCACTTTGGGGGAAAACACTCACATATTTGGAAGCCAATAAAATCTTTCAATAAAAAACTTTCAAATGACACCAAAATGTTGGAAAACTATTCATGCTTGAGCGAGTAATGCCCACTGAAACAGAGGGTATGAAAATTAGGGTGGGCAGGAATTAGCCTTTCAATTTCTTTCAGTTTTTGAGATGAAAAACGCGAGTCCCTTAGAACTTGCAAAGTTGACGGTGATTGATAAATCAATGATCAAGCATTATCAATTTAGGTTTTTATAGCAAATTTCAAGAATTATTAAATTGAAATTTAATGCATGAGTAAACATGAAATACAAGTTTTCACTTTTTCAAGTGGATCTCAGCAATGTGTTCATGGAAGTCAGAATAGGGATAGGACTTAGGTGGGGGAAGTAGGTTGACGGGATATGGGTCAACAGGACACTTAACCCCCCCCCCCCCTCTCTCTCTCTCTCTCTACCCCTTTCACCCCTCCTGAGAGACTAGCCTTTGTTAGGGTGAGCAGGAATTAGCCTTCCAGTTTTTTTTTAAGGTGAGTCCTTTGTAACTTGCAAAGTTAAGGGTGTTATGCTAAATTACTGATGAATTGAGATCAGTTTTGGTTTCTTAAGCAAATTTCATGAGTTACTAAATTGAAATGTAATGCATGAGTAAACAAGAATTGTAATTTTAGTGTAGCATTTTTAGTTTAATATGTGGATCTTAGCAAAAGTGCTTGTGAGAGTCAGAGTAATGTGATGGTACTTGTTACATGCAAGGGGGTGAGATAGGGTAAGACTCGGTTAAAGGGGCATTCTTCTCTGTGTTCTCTTACAAATTACATGTCATGTACTCGCCCCGCCCTCCATCCCCTTTCTTTCTCCTGGATGGTATTTAAAACTTAAATGCCAAGTAACGTATGGTTGATGGGTCTGTCTTTTCCATTGAATGATTATTAAGAATTTGACTAATTATGATTTATGAAATGATTTATTGAAAAAGCTGAATGTTTGATTAATAATTTATTGAAAAAGGTGAATATTTGATTGATCACATTGATTAAATTGATTTACTAACAGATTGTTGATTGAATGATTGATAGGTAAAAGTTGATGACCTAATTTTTAGAATTTATTATCAAATTGACGGTCCGCTCTGCGCTTAATGCATACATTTAATAGCAATCAGTCTCAATCTCAACAGGAGGGGGAGGGACGGACCTGTAGGAGGGAGGCGAAACGTTCTGTTGACCCTTTTCCCATCAGCTTACTTCACCCACTGAAGTCGTTTCTTACCCCTATTCTCCTGACTCCAATGAACACACGGTTGAGACCCACATTGCAGATTGCAATTCACGCTCACTTATGCATGGAATTTCAATTTGATAATTCATGAAATTTGCTCTAACAATTTAAATTGATAATGAATGATCATTAATTCATCACAACACCTTCAAGTTTGCAAGTTCCGAGGGACTCGCCTCTCAAAAACTGAAAGAAACCGAAAGGCTAATTCCTGCCCACCCTAATTTTCATACCCTTTGTTTAAGTAGGTAGTGCTCACTCATGCATATAGATTTCCAAAATTTTGGTGTCATTCAAAAGATGATTTTATTGGCTTTCCATATATATAAGTCTTTCCCCCAAAAGTGATATACTTTTTATTTGGCAGCCATTTCAAAAGTGTATAGTTTTGGGGGACGCACTGTACAGTAATGCAGCTGGATCCTCGGTGTTGTAGTTCGTTAAAACAAGTCGGTTAACTTGAAGTTCCCCAGCAAGAAACATCCATAACTTTGAATCCATGATCTGCTGGTTCGCTACGCATTTCAAAGCTCTGGAACCAGCAACTAATCTCAACAGCAACACATTTACAAGTCTGACAACCTGACATCCACTTGGACTAGCTGCTGTGAGGTATTACTATACCAAACTGAAATTTTTTTGTATTATATAAAATCATACGTTTAGTGAAAAGTTCATTTATGGTGTGAACAATAAAGAAATTACTTTCATTAAAAGTGTTTTCTTGTTATGCACACCTATTTCGAACACATTTTCCACACACTGTGGCGTTAAATAATTCTTTGAAATCCTTGCGCGCTATCAAAGGCTTGCCGAGCAAAGGCAAGGTTGAGAAATATCCAAACGTTGGAAGCACTAAAAGAAGTAAGACGTTATAGGGATTTGCGCTATATAAGTATGGCCTACGGAATATTATCATTATTATTCGATTATATTATTAGGCCTATCACCTTTTCAATGTCATGACAAAGAATAATTCAACATCATCTTTGTATCATCATAATTATGAATCTTATTCTTTTTTTTTTACTATTAGTCCTGTTATTATTGTCATTAATATGAGCAGAAGCCGAGCAGAAGTCATGATTACCAAATGTGTCTTTCATTTTGTGCCGATAAGCAAGCCAATATCATTAGTATAATCCAAGAGATAGAATAAGGGAGCGAAAACAGAAAAACAAATTGCGGTCATTAATTCATAAAGCGTGGGGATATCAATCATTAAAATACTAATTTACGCAGTTGGAATCCAATATGAGGCCCATTAGTAAAGCAATGAGCTTTCCACACGATCGCATTCTCATGTATAAAAAATGTGTTAGTATTGTTTTTCCCGGAACCTGATCACATTAGCGCGAAACTTGTTAAGGCGGGAATAAGGCATTAATACAAGCTGCAAGGGCACGTAAAAGTGTGTCGTGCTCCTAAACTTGCCAATTTCTGTGGTTATAAAAAAAAACATGAACATGACATTTTGCTCTATTTTATTCTGAACTTTTGTTTGTATATCTGTTCCTATCACAGTTTCGAAAATGGTTTCATTCAATAACAATAAACATACTCTGCTGGAGAGAACACGGTGTGATCACAGTATGTTCACAGTGTGGGCTATGTGAAAAAAAATATCCACACTGTTCAAATGCTCAAATTCAACAGTGTGAAGATATTTTCACACTGTGGACACTTCAACAGTGTGACTGTTCACAGCCGCGTGTTGACATGGTCGACTATGTGAATATGTGATTCACACTGTTGAAATGCTCAAATTTTACAGTGTGGAGGTGATTTCACATTGTGGTTCACACCACTGTGGCACACACTGTGGGACACTGTGTTCTATTCCAGTAGGTTATTCTACTACCTCCTCATCATTAGGATCATACTTGTCCTATGCGTCATTATTATTATTCCAATGTTATACCACAAATAACTGGGGATGATAATACAGGCTAATCCAATCTAAAATATTCGGGATGATATATTCCCCATAAACCATCACAATCGACACCCATTAAACAGGCCTAAAATTATTAACTAACCCCACAGTTATTTGTATGCCTACTGATTGCACATTTTTATCGACAAGAGTTACAAATATTATTAATTAAATATGGGAATCTTTATACTTATTCTTATGCTGATATGGAATTTTATTTTTTACCTATGTTCTTTTTACCTGTGCCATATTTTTACTGTACCATTTTTACCCCTGCCGTCTTTTATTGCGTCATTTATTATATGTGCCGTTATTTACCTATATCTTTTTTATGTCTGCCATTTTACCTCTGCTATTTTTACTTCAGCCGATTTTTCCCCGGCTATGTTTATTCTAAAATTTTTACTTCTGTCATTTTTGTCTCTGCCACTTTTACATCTACTATTTTTACCTGAAATCATCCAATTCCATCATCTAGGTTTATTAAATATGATAAACTAGGTTTATCAAATCGGTTGTCCAAAATTTGATTATCAATTCGACAATCCCAGTATGCTTGAGGCTCGGATTATGTATTTAGTGAGATTCAAAGTCAAGTTTAACCGTCATCCCCTTTTAAAGTCAGTAAATACATAAATATATATGTGTTTACATGTATTCATATATATATAATCAATTCAAATTGATTCTTTATTTCATTTTCATTCAGACATAATACAAAGTAATATAAATCAGATACAAATTAATATTGACGATTTGAAATTTTAAAGAAAAGCAGTATAAATAGGACACATGGAAATGAAGGGGTCTATATTAAAAAGCAAGCTTGTAAAGTGTGGATCCCCATTGAGAATGTAAAAAACAATTTTATTGGGTACATTTTTTACATACGTTTTAATAAAAGAAAGAACAAAGAGGAAAAATAAAAAATGGAGAATTTGAGAATGTGGAGATCAAATTGAGGTATGTAATATTTTGAATTGCAGTCAATATACAGGTTCAGTCACCATGGTCACGCTATAAACAGAAACAAAATGTTACGACTTGCCTGTTCCATCCTACTATATTTAAAGGGGGAATTCGGGGCTTAAGATAATTAATCAAAATAACAGTAAAATTCATCGAGAAAAAAGCTGAAAATTTCATCAAAATCTGATAAAAAGTAACAAATTTATTGAATTTTGAATATTAATTTTTGTGAACACAGTTACATGCACATCGTCCTGAATATTCATAAGGTGGGCTGATGATGCCATGCACATCCCGACTTTTCTTTTTTATGTTATAACATGAATTCATACTTATTTCACACTATCATACAATGTGTATGGTATGTCTCCCTTATGATAAAATAAGGTGCAGCAATGAATACCTAATGCATTGAATCAGTTGTCAATCCATTTTTTTAGTTCTTGGAGGACAAAGTTTTAATAAATGTGCTTTTATGTAATAAAATACATAAGAACGAGTGTGGATATGATGATATCATCAGTTTGCTCATTGATTATTCATGAAGCCATGCATAGATCTGTTTCTCCTAAACAATGCGAATCTTTAAAATGTCATAAGCTTAGTATTCCCTGTCTGATTTTGATGAAATTTGCACTGTTTTGTCTGATTTTTCTTTTTCTGTTCAAACTATATTATCATCTGCCTGGGGTACCCGCTTTTAATAAAGAAATATAGTATACATACATATTCCTTACAATAACCATGTTGACAATATGAATATTTTTTATGTGATCAGAATTATGACTCACCCGATAGAGTTATACGTATATAACAATATTATAAAAATGTAAATAGATATCAATTACCAAGACGAAATTCATAATTGAAAAAAACTATTGAGGCATCTAGAAAAATACTAATAAGCGAGGCTTGGTCATGCAGGTAACGAATGATTTTCGGGTAAATTATTTTTCTGTTGACCCGCCTCCTATATGCAGGGTCCCTTTATTTAAAGGTCAAGTCCACCCCAGAAAAATGTTGATTTGAATAAATAGAGAAAAATCAAACAAGCATTATGCTGAAAATTTCATCAAAATCGGATGTAAAATAAGAAAGTTATGACATTTTAAAGTTTCGCTTATTTTTCACAAAACAGTGATATGCACACCCAGTGACATGCAAATGAGACAGTCGATGATGTCCCTCACTCACTATTTCTTGTGTTTTTTATTGTTTGAATTATACAATATTTCATTTTTTACAGATTTGACAATAAGGACCAACTTGATTGAACCATATAGTATCAAACAATGCTAATTGCAAATGTTCAGGGAAGAATTAATCATTGTTTCACACGACAACAGGGAGAAAATTGGAAATTTTTATATTTCACATAATAAAATACAAAAGAAATAGTGAGTGAGTGGTGTCATCAGTCTCCTCATTTGCATACCGACAAGGATGTGAATATAACTGTTTTGTGAAATTAAGCGAAACTTTAAAATGTCATAACTTCCTTATTTTACATCCGATTTCGATGAAATTCTTATTGTTATGCTTGTTGGATTTTTTTTTTTATTCGAATCAACTTTTTGTTGGGGTGGACTTGTCCTTTAAAACCAACATGATATATTTTTTATACAATATATAATTGAATTATCAACACTATTCATGCCACAAAAATGATAAAAATACAATAATCCATGAATTGTCATATCAATAATGAAGAAAACAGCTTTCAATGTATAAAACAAATGTAACCGATTCTTACAAAAAAATATGCAATCATAGACTCTTGAGTAGAGTAAGAACTGGCCTCCTTTTCATGATATCTTTTTCAGTTTTTCTTTATATACATGTATACTTTTCAAAATCATAATGAGTTTTCACTTCTCAAATAATATGATAAAGAAAACTGGCAAACACTGTTGGGCAGCTGAAAAAAAATGACCGAAAGTGAGGCGTAAGGTGCATAATTAACCGTGACTACGAGGTTAACCACGCACATTTTAGAGTGTGTAGTCTGTCAAGAATTTATTTTTTGGTTGTTTTTATTTTAAATGAAATGTCAGCGAAGGAAAAAAAATCCACTCACCGCCTTGCCAGCTCGTGAGATGTCCATTTTGAAATCTTCTAACACACGAACATGACAATGTAGAAATGACTCGATTTTAATAACAAGTAATAAAGCTCGAGCATAAAACAAGGATTTTTATGCGAATGGCAATTTCAGAAAGGTGCGCTGGTATTTATACCGAAATGACGTCCCTTGATTGGTTAGTTGACTGGGCCCCGTAACCATGGTAACACAAAGGTTAGCGATTGCTAATTTGAAAGAGCAGTTCTGATTGGTTCTTAGTCTGTCTACTGAGCATGATGCGCATGCAACGATGTTCTTGATAGGTCATTTCATTTAGCGATTAGTCGCTAACTTTGTGTTACTGGCCCCTGGTCTCATTATAAAAGAGGTCGAATATTCTTCAATTTACACTGGCTATAAAGGTGTATCGGTGGAAAGTGTGTGTGGGGGTATATATTATTTTGTTCTTTTTTATATTCTATTCTAATCAATTCAATTTTTTTTTCTCACTTTTGGAAAGGTCTCGGCAGATGTGTGAATACGTTCATGTGGTTGAATCGTAAATAAAACAAAATGTCTGTAATTTGGGAGGGGTGGCTAAATCGGCTTTTTTTTTAGGGATGGTGCCAGCCTTTGGATCGGGGTCTCATTATGAATGGGGCGGTTTTTTCTTATCTCAATTAAATAAAAGGGGGTAATGAAGAGTTTTAGAATGTACACCACTCTTTTAAAGTCTCCTTTCTTCATTTCTTGCCCTTGAAATTGTTCATCTATCACTACTTGGAAACTAATAGGAGGGCGACGGCCCACTGCCCCCACACCACGTCAGCGATGACGCCCTGTTTGCCAATATTTTTCATAGCAACCGAACTTTACACAAATTGTTATAATCCGAGAGGAACCCATTTAATATCCGAAATCGATGATGTTGTCTGTAATCTGTGGTACAGAAATTTATTGTACAGATATACCCTTAATCATATATGAACACGGAGGCCCTACATTTGTCCATTGTACTCCCGAAGTGTCGACCTATTTCATTCTCCTATTGCAAGCAATGCTAACACACTAATCGATTGCTTTTCACGTTCTCGGTTCGTAGTAGGTCTATCTTATCCCGTCGTATACCCGATGGAAAAAAGAAGTCTACTACTAAATAATCCCACCCCTCTCCTCCCCCTCTCCTCCCCCTCTCTCTCACGCACCCCAACACGAACTCAATCCATCTCGCTCTCTCCCTCTCTCTTCCTCTCTCTTTCACTTTACTCCTTTTTCCCTGATTTCTTCCAAAGCTCCCTTCTTGTCTGTCTAATTCTGTCAAAAGGAAAAAGTACATCGCAAATATGTTTATTTTCTCTCTCTCTCTCTTCCTTCTCTCCCCCTCCACCTCTCTCTCATCTTTCCCTCAATCGCTCCCTCTCTCCATCTCTATCTATCTCTCTGTCCCACTCTTCAATGTGGATTGGTTTGCAATATTACCTTGTCCAAGTACTTAATGAAGTGATTTGTGACAATTTGATTCATTAGAAGTCCCTTTATCATAGTTATTGTCTCTTACCAAGTCTCCAATCTCCTAATTCCCTCATCATCAATCTATAAAGGACAAGGCCAACCCAACAAAACTTCATTTGAAAAAAAATCTATCAAGCAAAACACTGAAAATTTCATCAAAATCGGATGTAAAATAAGAAAGTTATGACATTTTTAAAGTTTCGCTTAAGTTCATAAAACATTTAAATGCATATTCTGGCCGGTATGCAAATGAAGGGATTGAGCATGTCACACACTCACTATTTCTTTTGCATTTCATTATATGAAATAGGAAATATTCTCCCCTTATTCTTCTCATTGTCAAGTGAAACAAAGTTTTATTCCTCCCTGAACATGTGGGATTACCATTGCGTTAATATAAAACTGAATTTTTGTATAATTAAAACAATAAAAACACAAGAAATAATGAGTGGGCCCATGGGGGACATCATCGACTCTCTCTCTCTCATTTGCATATCAATGACTTGTGCATATAACCGTTTTGTAAAAAAAAAATAAGCAAAACTTTAATACGCCATAACTTTCTCATTTTGCATCCGATTTGATGAAATTTTAAGCGTTATGCTTCTTTGATATTTCAAATCAACAATTTTCTGGGTGGACTTGACCTTTAGTCATTTGCTTTTATCGTTAATACAATTTAAGGTTGATTATCATGCCTTTCAATATCATGAAGAGTCTATTCAGGAACACATCAGAGATTGGGAGAGGTGATAAAGCACCCCGTTAATCAACTTCTGATATTTTTTTCCTAAAGTACATTACATAATTCACTTCATTTTTTACATGTCTTTATGAGTCTATATTTTACTCATTGGATAAAACGTTTTAATACACATAATTATGTTATACCTTCTCTTTAATATACTTTCTTGTAATCCCTGAAAATGGAGTCAGTGTCTCAAATTCCACTCCCCATTCTTAGACATCTAACCGCAGTTGTTAACACTTTGCAAAATGCAATTCACGCGCCTTAAAATGAGAGAAAGAAAGTTTTTTTAGTAAATAATATAATAAATATAATAATATGGGTCCTTCAAGTTAGATCCTTTTTCAAAACACACACACCCACAAACCCACACACACACATATATATATATATAATGAGATGAGGCGAGGCCAACTCAACAGATGACGCAGGACACCATTATTTGCTTTAGCTTTCGTCTTTTAATTGAGACTTCGTCAGAAGCGTCTGTAATTACAGACTATTGTGATAGTTAAGTATGACCGTATCCTATCTCGGTCGTACTTAACTATCACAATAGTCTGTAATTACAGACGCTTCTGACGAAGTCTCAATTAAAAGACGAAAGCTAAAGCAAATAATGGTGTCCTGCGTCATCTGTTGAGTTGGCCTCGCCTCATCTCATTATGTTTAATATTCACAACTCAACAGCGATTGGTAGAAGTAAACTTATCATCACTATATATATATATATATATATATATCAAAACAACTGATTCTGTGCTCTATTTTCATTTTTCCAGTATAAAACTGATGAGAGATGTAGTTTTTGATAAAACAACGTGTAAGATAATTACCGATTTGAAAACTTGATTTATGTCTTTGGAATCACAAGGCTAACGATTGATTGACCCACAAGTCGCTGAATAAAATGGGTCGTAGATTGAAATCAATATTTGTGCTCTTATTTCATTTTCAGCAAAAGTTGTAATTTCAGAGATCGATCTCGCCGCCGAAAGAAAGGACAGAGAAACGAGACTGATTCTCTCTCTCTCTCTCTCTCTTTTGGCTTATAATGATAGCAATTAGTCATAATAAACAAAGAAAACATGTTTTAAAAAAATAAAATAAAAATCCGTATTTTATTGTTCGAAATGAAATCTGATAGTTGGAATTTTTGGGCTCAATTGATCGTGGCCCGGCAGCCACTGTGTAGCACCAGATCGACGCAGCTCTTATCACATTTATCCTGGCCAACTTTAATTTCCTACGTAAAATAACCAGGTAACAAGTCAATCATATAGAATAACAATCTGGAGCATGTTCTCCATCTTGTATCACTAGCTCTGAAAAGATTTTGTCGGCGAGAGTTATCTCTGAAAAATTTTCACATTTGCTTAAGGTGGTGTGAGGAACGCCTCTACTAATAATTGGACTTGACGGGAATGAAGAAACACTGCTCTGTTAAAGATAATCAACTATTTGTTTGAGGTTTGAGGTAAGATTCTATCCGTTTAAAACTATAGACTTGTATATGTCCTTCCTTAAAGGGGAAGTTCACCCTGAAGAACAGTTTGTTGTAAAATAACAGAAAATGTAATAAAAAATATTGGTGAAGGTTTGAGGAAAATCCATTAAGCTATAGGAAGTTTAAATTTTGGATTAGTGACGTCATAAACGATCAGCTGCCCCGTAAGTTATGTAGTATAAAATGCATAAATTTTAGTTTTTGAATTGTTCGCGATGACGTGTTTTTGTTTTCTTTTTAAAACGGGTGAGACATTATTTCTCTATTGATATATTAAGGGTACAGTAAAAACCATTTTGAATTTTCTGAGGAGATGAAATTTCATTGATTTTTTTACCGTATAAGAAGATAAAATAATGTAGGAAAGTTGCTGCATTTGACGTCACAAATTGAATAATTGAAATTCTAATAACTTATATTAGATGGATTTTTCTCAAATCTTCGGCATAATATTTCATTATTTTTTCTGCTATTTTACAATAAGCTTCTTGTCAGGGTGAACTTCCCCTTTAAAGGACAACTCCACCTCAACAAACGATGTATTTTAATAAATGAGAAAAAGGGAACAAGCATGATACTGAAAATTTCATCAAGATCGGGTGAAAAATAAGAAAGTTATGGCATACAATTTTCGTCAAGGTCGGATGTAAATTAGGAAATTTATGACATTTCAAAGAAGGGGACTGATGACGTCACCCACTCACTATTTCTTTTGTATTTTATTATACGAAATATGACATATTTTAATCCTCATTGTCATGTGAAACAAAGTTTTATTCCTCCCCGAACATGTGGAAGTAACATTGTTTAAAGAGTTTGTGGCTCAGTCTAGTTGGTCCTGATCGTCAAACCTGTAAAAATTGAGACATTGTATTTATTTAAAAAAGAAGAAAAAGAAATAGTGAGTGAGAGACATCTTAGACTCTCTCATTTGAATATCACGGAGTTGTGCTTATAACTGTTTTGTGAAAAATACGCTTTCTTTTAACTTTCTTATTTACATCCAATTTGGATGAAACTTTCAGCGTTCTGCTCGTCTGATTTTTTTCTATTGATTCAAATCAACATTTTTCTTGAGTGGATTTGACCTAATTAAGGAGTACTGCTGGTTGAAAATAAATATATCTAAATAAATAGGGTAAAATGCAGAGAGCAAAACGCTGAAAATTTCATGTAATAACAAAGTTATTGTTGGTTTTAATTTGGCAATATTTTGTGAAAACAGTTGTATGCGCACCGCCATTAACACATGGAATATGCAATAGATGGACTGATGATGTCACATCCTCACTTTCTTCTTCTTCTTTTGTTACTACATGGAAGCATGAGTAAATCCATTTTTTCTATACTTGGAGGAATGAATTTGAATATAATATGACATCTTCACCTTGCTCATTACATATATGGTTGTGTTGCTTCTATTACAATATCTTATTATTTTCTTTTTTTTATCCACATAATAGGCGTACATGGTGGGCATTGGGATCTACTTTTTTTTTCTTTTTTTTCAGCCAGTGTCAGGGTTCGAATCCCAGCCATATGGCATATGGTTTTTTTTCAGCTAACATTGACTTTTTCGCTCACCAACGTAATAGGGAGTTTTCGCATTAACTACGGGAACTCTCTAAAACGCATCGGATTTTGAAAATGCAATTAAAATCACAATGGAGAGCTGAGAGGCTTTTGTCGAAGGTTGGTGGACCAAGGCAGCGGATCATCCGAAGATCTGCACCGGACGAACAATTGCAAATATGTCGTTGTCCAGAGTGTCAATAGATTCCGGTGCTGTCCCAGTCCAACGACTTTCGACAAAAGCCTCTAGTCAGCTCTCCATAGGAATTGGTGCGTTGTAGAGAGTTTCCCCGTAATAAATGCGAAAAGTCCGGAGGAGGATTCGAGAACATAGAAAGGTGTATTGTCTTGGGTAGGCCTCATCACAAGACACAGAGAACAAAGAAGTCTTTGTCGAAAATGGTTATAACCGGCGGTATCGTCCTTTTAGAGCTGATGAACATTGCAAATGTATCGTAGGTTGGGAATCAAAGAAGAAACACGCACCCCACAGCTTCTTGTAACGATCCAGACATAATATAATCACGTGATCTATTTTTTTTAACCAATCGCAAAGAAGAAGTATTAGTGCGAAATGCACACGAATATATTGAAAAGGAATTATCATGAAATAGTTTTCATCATCTTTTCTCTTTTTTTTACAGATAGAGTTATTCATCACGATGATTCGTACTTTTTCAACGACTGTGAAGATCATCCTCATATTTTCCTTTGGTGTTTTCTCCTTTACTTTATTCTTTAATTGAAACACGTCATTTCTTTTCTAATTCAGAACGAACGGGTTTAATAATTATTGCACAATACGTTTTGCTTCCCCGGTTTCTGTATTTTTATAGGTCCGAATCAATCTGGGAAGTTTTGTTTGCAAATTCGTTGAATAACTAATCATTTCATTTTCCCACAATTTCTTCCATATAAACTGATTTTTCTCTCCACCGTGTGTGATGGTTATATAATTGTTTTTTAAGTAGATTACTAATTACAATGTATTTAGGGTGTTTTTTTTTTTCTCGTAATTCAACAACTGTTGTTAGACTACTAATCCCTTGTCACTTATCAGAATATATCTCTGTGAGTATGCAATATCAAAAGCCAGCAAATATATTTTAATTCATCTTTTTAAGAAAATATATATTTTTAATGAAAGTTACTCGAAATCATCATAACGTAATGGGCAGTTTGATTTTATTCATTTTGTTTTTCAGAAACGTACCGGTTTAAAGGCGACTCCTTCCGAGCTGCGCATTATGTTGCTATTGGTCTCGACAAGATCCTCCCCTCCAACAAAAATGGACGACTCCAATTACACTACGTGCGCGCACTTTCACAGTGCGCGAATGCGTGCCTTTCGAACGACATGTGCGTGAGCTTCAATTTTGAGGATGCCGACGGTTTGGTCGAGAGGAAATGCGAATTATTTGCACGCTTCTACGAGAGATGGCACCTCGAGGTCCAGATGGGGACGAGCTATTTCATTGTAAAACCCGATATTAAAACCATAAAATGAGCCTTTTTTTCATATTTTACGACATCAAAAGAATAACTGGGGGAAAAACGCGTTTCTTTATAACAGAAGAGTTGGGATGTGATTTTAATCACAAATATGCCTAGTATTTACATTATATGGCATTTAGGGAAATATATTCAAAAAGTCAATTCATTAAAAATTGAGAGGGCCCCCGATTTAAGTTTTTGCATTCGGTGTCAGATGCTGGAAGGACTACAAATCTAGCACTTTCCCCGAGCAATGTTTTCCTAGATATGAACTTTGTAAAAGTTATATAAGTTTCTTATTATTTTTGCAGCAACTTTCTCCCACTTTGTCAAATGACTCTCCAGTGTATTTCCTTTTCATTTTTTAAATTAATGGGATTAGTAAACAATGAATGTGGATCAATTTTTACATCGTTTTGTTTCTATGGCCCGTATTCTGAAGTCCGCTTTAACTTAGGCCATGGTCTATTTTTGGGCTAAGATTATGGGAAGCTGAAAATATCAACATTTTGTTACCATTATATGTTACTTATGTTCACTGTGCTCTCCCATTATGTTACAGTGACAAAGAAAACTGACACGCCGGCTATTAAACCCCAGACACTTATGAATGACCTGAGTTAGAGATGAGTTTATAAATCGAACCATAACTGTTACAGATATATGTCACAATTGGCTATCCATAGCTAAACCACAATTTTAGACCAGGTGGGTGTCTCAGTAAGCTGTTCGTAAGTTAAGAGCGACTTTAAGAACGACTGGTGAACCTTTCTTACACGCTAAATAATCACCAATAAACATATAATGGTAAACATCATTTACCACAAGAAAGGATCACCAGTCGTTCTTAAAGTCTCTCTCAACTTCATTACGAACAACTTTGTGAAACGGCCCCCAGAGTTTAAAATAAAACCTGAGTTCAGAATAAGAACTGCAGTGTCCGTCTAAAATATTAGATAATTGCAAACTAAGAGAGAGTTGAAGATAAATCAATGTAAACAGAAAACACAGACCCACAAAATAATATGCTGTATTACAAAATTTGATATAATACAAATTGCACTATTATCTATATAGCAACAATGTATAAATGTATACTTTACAAGTTTACATAAACATGATAAACATAAATTAGTAAACAAAAATGAACAAATCAAGTTTGTCTCATCATAAGTATCAGGGGTGGCACTGCAGGGGGCAGGGGGACAACAGACCCCCCCCCCCCCCCCATAAAAAAGTTTGTAAATACATGCAGTGAGAAAAAATAAGGAAACAGAAGAAAAAATAGTTAAGAGAGGCCAGGTTAATACCCCATTACTCAATTCAAGAAAAAGGGGGGAAAAACAGCCTCACTTTTAGGCAAAATTATCTGGTGCCGCCCCTGAGAGATGAACATAGAGGGACTTTTTTTCAGATCTAAAGCTCATTTTCTGTGTACTGTACATGTCTTTTTCTAATGCATCAATTCTTATGATATTATTATGCAGGTAATATTAAAGGCAATTAAATAAATGCAATACTTAAAAATATCTACTTATTTCCATTTTTGTTTCTTTTCCAAGCAATTTGGATTTTGCTGCCACTATTCGTGACGTCAACGAGCGGATTTTAATTTCTTCTTTTTTTTCAAAAAAACAACAACATTATTTACATCATTGGCAAAGTAATCTGTTAAATAAAAGAATGACACGAACATTGTTGAATTTGGTGCTATTTTACTTAAAATTTCTGTCAATTAAAATATTCATGCTTTGCCAATTTTTTTTTCACATATGGCCCTTCATATGATGTGGACAATATTTGGAGTTCCGTTCATAAATCTGTTTTCATAATTTGATGTTGACACACATCAAGCAGATTCCCCCAAACGAGTGCATGATATGAAGGACAAGAAACAATTAATTTTTTTATCTGACACTCACGTATGTGACAAATGAAAATGACAGAATTTTCAGAAACAGACAAAGAACCAAAATCACTTCACCAAAGTCAATGATCTTGTTATCATTCTCATCAGTAGAAAATCTTTTTTTACCAATGACACTATCAAAAATGAAACATACTAAATTCTAATTTTGCAAAAGAAACTTGTGTTGCATTGAAATACAAGTGCAAGTCACCGAATGAAGCGCAATGTGGCACTGGAACAAAGTTGAGACATTGTAAATTATCTCAACTACAAATTTGCATTCAATCAAAGTACTTCCATGTTGTCTGCTTGATTTAAACTTGACTAGTAAGTTTCGTACACAAAAGCATATCCAGCATCAACTATGACAAAGAAATGTATGGGTCACTATTGTCTCCTGACTATTGGGCCCATGAAATGCTTTGTAGGATCTGACGCTGGATACGCGCCTGTGACAACACCCCATAAGTGTTAAACATGCAATGTTCCAGGTTGTGTGGGACATCCCGCATAACGATCACTTTATTTCTGATTACTGGCAAGAGGCATCATTTTTATGCAATGAAGATTCATCTTATGATATATAATTGAGATTTCATGCAATCAATGAAATATATAACAACCAAGGTCCAATTTCATAAATGTCAATATTATGGTAAGTTTGCAATCCAGTGGTGGCTACCATGGTAACAACGCCAAACAGCCAATCCAAATCAGGGATTCCATAGAATTTACCTTTGAATAGCAAATTAAGCATAATAGTATGCAACTTTTATGCAACATGGCCCTTAGGGTGTGGCACAACCTGTTCATAAGATGTACAGTGCGTATAAAAAAAACGGGATTTGAAAATTCTATAAAATTTTTGTTTTAAATCATGTCTATATTTTGGTGTTAATAGGTGCTCTGAAGTCTTATCTTTCAAATGCCATTAAAAAAATAGTTTTGTTCATGCTTGAGCGAACACAGAATGATTTTGTCTGGGGTTAAAAAGGAGGCTTGCGCCAAAATGGCATAAACTCATAAATATGATGATCGGACTTCTTGCTAATCAGCAGACTTCCAGACCTCTTATCCTTTTTATAGCTTTACATGTATACAACATTACACATGACCAGCTTATAATCTTGTGCTTTAAGATATATCACAGATTTGCCCCTGTGGTGTAAAAATTCTTTTTAATCCTAATCAAATTTAGCCAAATCATGAATTTTTTAATTCAGATGAATATTTACTACAAGAATTTTAACCTACGGAGTTCACAGTTTAGCTTTTATAGCTAATGGATCAAAATTAGATTCAAAATAATTGAAAACATTTCTAAAGCACCCAAAAATATGTTGCAATCTTACATTATGTAATGTTGTAATTAAATGTAACTAACATGATGTTTTCTGATTAGAAATCTTTTACATTCTCTGGTTATATATTATTAAAAGAAAATATACAAAACCCAATAATAGATAAATAATTGTTTTATAATTAAACAGTTCAAAATATCAAACCATTCAATGTATAAGAAAACATTAATTAAATTTACAATAATAGTCATGTCTAGGAATGGTTTTCATCTTGTCCCACTTTATCCACAACAAGTGCAGGGGCCGCGGAAGCGGGGGCCCACTTTTTTCCAGAACCGTGTACAAAAACGTAAAAATTACCATATGATTGTGATTTTTTGCATGGTCAGCCCCCCCCCCCCCCACTTTGAAAACCGTTCCGCCCGCGGCCCCTGCAGTGGGGTATTTCACAAGGCATCAAGTCTGACTTGAGGGAAATTACGTTCCAATGTGCACATATTTAACACATGAACTCACTGATTAATCCCATGAGCAAGATCTTACCGTTGCGGTGATACACCATAATAGTACACCGACTGGGAATAGTCAGATCAGTGTGATTTTAGTCAGACTCAATGGCCTGAATTCACGAAGGTGGTTTTCAAAACCCACGGTTGAGTCCATGGTTTATGCAGATTTCCTGTATAAATTACACTTAATTTAACGCGTATATTAAACAATGTCCAATGCCGATGCGCGCTTTTGTCACAGTGCGCCAAATTAACGCCTGTTGCCATGGTTATCCACGCTATTTTATTCATGAGTCCGCTGTTTTGAATTAATGAGTCCACTCTTCAAACGGTGGACTCATGAATAAAATAGCGTATCTAACCATGGTAACAGGCGTCAATTTGGCGTACTGTGACAATAGCACGCATCAGCATTTAACATTTCTTATACACAAGCCCGATACACGCTAAATTAAGCGTAGTTTATACAGGAAATCTGCATAAAACATGGATTCAACCGTGGGTTATCAAAACCACCTTTGTGAATTCGGGCCAATCTTTGTGAAACACACCCCATCCCCACTTTTGTCTTATAATTGTGACTTATTGCATTTGACATTTCATCTATGTCAGTAGCTTACGCAGGATTTTCGAAAAAAAAATCTGAGGGGGGGGGAGGGTTCAACCCCTTTAACCCCCCCCCCCCCCCCCCCGGCGTACGCATCTGATCTATGTCCTGCTTAAAGGGATGCTCCGGGCTGAAAATAATATTATTTTAACAGATGAAGAAAAATCAGACAAACAGAAAACTTAAATCTCATCAAAATCGGACAAGGTATAACAAAGTTATGGCATTTTTAAGATTTACAGTATTCCCATGAAGCAGTTCTAGGCATGTCGTCATGAATATTCAATGAGCAAATTGATGATGTCATATCCCTACTTGTTCTTTTTTATTTCATCCATTATGATGAAATAATAGCAGTAAATAACTAATACACTTAATCCGTTGTCAATCCAATTGTTTTAGTTCATGGTTGAAAATTTTTGAATAAAACCTAATTTCATGTAATAACATACGAAAGAACAAGTGGGGATATGACATCATCAGCCCACCTAATGAATATTCGTAAAGACATGCCTAGAACTGTTTCGCCGGAATAATGCAAATCTTTAAAATTCAATAACTTCGTTATTTGTTATCCGATTTTGATCTAATTTTCAGCATTTTGCTTTGTGAATTTAACTCTATTTATTGAGATATAAATATCTCCAGCCTGGACCATCCCTTTAAATAAAGATATGTCACACATGGATATTCTAGCCTACATGTATGTTTGCCAATGTACGTATTGCAAACCATATCAAGAATTGCCTATATCTTTAACACAAATAAAGAAATCAAATTCTTTACGTCAACAAACCATTTTGTCTTATCAATAAAAAGTCATTCTTGATCGATATCAAGAAATATGAATGAATAATAAAACCGTTGGCCATACCAAGGCTTACATCTTGATACACTGGCTAAGATAGCAAAGAGTGACGATCCCTTTGGGAGACATAATGGGAGACTTAATTAATTAATGTACACAGGAAGTCATCTTGCCTCATTGTGATGCACCGGATAGAATTCTCATGAAGCTGTTGTACGCAGAGTCAAGGTCGTAGAGGAGTTGTCGGATCTGCTCTTCAGATAGTTCTTCTGCTGCCCTCATTGAACCCATCGTCTTTAACCTATTTGAAAGAAATTCACTGAAATAGATCAATATTTATGATGAGTTTCGTAATTTTGTCAAAATAATGAGGTAGAAATTATATCTAACAGAACGAGTGACAATTTATCCCAGCCACGTGTCGTCGGTGAATATCGTCTGCTGCTATTCGTTGAGTTGATTTGCCTTCAGATTCGGATATATTCACTTGTTTGTAAGTACAGTTATATCATTATTTTCCTTCTTTAGAGCCTTGACAGAGGGTAGAGACTCTGTATGGATGGTCATGCTGGAATTTTCATGGATTTATTTTGGCCTGCGGTAGGCCTACGTGCAGCTAGCACTAGCAGCTGCATGAGTTGGTAGCGAATCGGCATGCAAGTTGAATTGTCCGACTCATCATCATAGACGTAATTCCCCTAATTTACCTCCATCCACGTCACTAGAGCTAGAAACTTCATCATCATTCTCTTCATCTTCAAAATCATCAATTTGAAAATCCAAAATCTAGATAAACTTCTGGGTTTTCTTTCATTTCGTGATCGAAGTATTCAGTGAGTGTGGAGAAAACGTACCCTCGCAACAGGTTTTGCATGCAAGTGGAGCTTGACGTGGGAGAGCCAATAACGTCTCTCGTACACTCATACACGTCATCAAATTCGAGTCAATTCAGAGACCAATGGGAGGCGTATTTCGGAGAGGCATTTTAGCGCTTTTTAATTGGCGATTTCCACCTTATGTATTACTTTCGTTATTTTTGAATGACCAAATGATAATCCCCACATCATGACCTTTCCACTGATATATAATAAGGCCATATTCATAATCAATATATTTCTCCTTTAAGATTTTGATGTTGATTCCCCCAAAATGGTCTAAGTTCTAATTGACCTTTGTCATGTGACCTGAAACTCAGGCCGGATGTTCAGTAAAACTTGATAAACCTTATGTACAAGTTTCATGAACTAGGTCAATACTTTCTAAGTTATGCTGTCATTTCAAAGACTTAACCTTCAGTTAAGATTTAATGTTGACGCCACGGCCCCCGTCGGAATTTAAGTGGCACCTAATGTATAGTCTCACTCTGCTATGCAGGTGAGACAAAAACTGATGAAAATAAGTCCCTAACTTACATGATAATGCCATACTTCGGTAACTCAACCTGAAATTTCATCTGATTGTACTCAGTACTTACCATTTACTAATCTTTTCTTTGCCATCATATTCAGCTGGTAGTGACCCCATCCTACCCATGGTCTCGCTAAGTTCCTTGACCTCTGGCTCGACCTCGTCCACCGCCTTCATGTCCAGCCGCAGCTTGTCCATTACAGTGATGAATAACTTTAGGACAAAGGACAAAATACTAAAGTTAAATGACAGCTGTGGCAAGGATTTCAAACTGAGTTCGTACCAAATCCAATAAAATGACCACCCAAGTGTCTGCTTGCATGAATAAAAAAAAAAGCCAAAGAATTGTGTAATTACTGAAAAATTATCGACATAAGCATGGGATCCAAGCTAAATGTCGGGTATTTTTCCAAGCAATGATAACAATACACTGTCCCACATATGCTTATCTGTGTTAGCAATCTACAGTGTGATCGTTTTTCAGCTTAGATTTCATGATTTCACAAAGTACAGTTTATGTATTAAGCTGAGCCAGATCTAGATCCATGATTATATAACTACAATTAATCTTGGTTTTACAGACTTTCTTGTGAAATCAGTGTTTTACTGCAACTATACTTTCATTCATCTTTAACTGTAGACTAAATGAGTTAAAGTCAGATTCGAAGAGGATTTACGAGGGGATTTTCCAGTAGAGAAATTTTGACAGGAAATCAGTACACTCTCGACGCCCTCACATTCAAATTATACTATAGGATAAAACTTGCAGCTAATGACCTCTGTCACCTTTGATCTTTTGACCCCAAAATATATTCAGGATCATTTTCATTCCCACAGACAAACATGAGCCAAGTACGTTTGATCCCTGAACTGCTAATTTGGTTATTACAAAAGCAGGATATTTTCAAGTAAATATAGTTACCACTTCAACCTTTTTAGCTACAGTATATTATGACCTCTGTGACTTTTGAACTTGATACCCCCAAAACTAATAAGATCAGCAAAACTCCTAAAAATATGCATCCACGTACTTGAGCAAGTTTGAAGTTGATCCATCAATAGTTTTTTAGTTATTACAAGAATGAAAAGTGGGAGGAATGGACAACAGCCCCAATTCTGAAACCGGGTTTGATTTTAACTCTGGTCTAAGATTCTGGCATAAGTATAGATAGCCAAATGTCACACCAATCTTGAACAGGAAAGGTTCAATTTACCGGTTTACAACTATATTATTGAATAAATAGGTGAGAGTGAGGCACCTACTGAATTCATGCCCTGCCTGTTGCTGCTGAACACGTACTTGACTTGACCTTAAGTTATATATTTGGGGGTATTGCGGGCGTGCCGTGCGTAATGTTTACTCGTGCACGGAGGTGAGTGCAGGGCTATTAATCGTCTATATCGCCGGTTAAGCCCAGGCGACATTGTTTAACGACCCTTGATACAACAATATTGACACTCAAATCATTCATAACTGACGGGGAATAATTAATGGAATAATTTGTTCCATCATTATTGAAATTTAGGAGGAAAGGGTCAAGTTAAGATTTAAAAAAGATAAACTGGAAGTGTAATTTTGACATTTTTGCTTTACTTCCCATAATTTTAGCACTGAGTTACTTGTAGATCACAGTCTAAGTTAAAAGGAATTCATAATACGGGCCAATGCCTCCAGCAGCCACCTACGGTGGACAGAGGAATATAAATGGCAGCACATGAATAAATCTAATCTTCTACTGAGAATTTGTGGTGTGAAAGAAGAGAAGTCATTATTAATCAATAAATACTGCAAAGTCTCAAAAAGGGGTAACATAAAATGCTTACCGATACTATTTGAGCGATGCATTCGCTGGTATTCCCGTCATCTTTCTTAATTGTGATTGGTCGATCTTCTTTTATCCTCTCCATTGCAGCTGGGCAATTCATCTTAAATCCAAAATCAAATCAAATTAAATCAAATCATCATAGCCCTCATACATAAGAAATCATTACCACCAATACATTATGTAAATATAACAATGCCCTTTTCAATGTTGATTTGAGTTAAAACCATGTATGTATCTTTATTTGGAGTTCTTCAACATTTGATTTCAATATCTCATATGATCCTGCTCTACAAATCAATTCCTGGTGATGATCGATCTGAAATAAAATATCAAAAGTATGAAACTCAATCTAATCTTTAATCCAGAAAACCTGACTTTTCTTTTCTCTCATATATATACAGGAAAAACCTGATGTAGTCAAATCAAGACAAAAAAATTAACACACTTTGAAATTATTCCTTGGGCAAATTTGATTGGTCCAATGCCCCAAGTTGTCTTTAATAATTATTAAGTCATTTTGATCTTTTGAACAAAGAATACCAAAAAACGGCTCTAAAAAAAAGAGAGAGAAAACAGCTACAAAATGTGAAGCTGAGCATGAGCATGTTAGATTCACCGATAACGACTGATTGCTTTCATTCTTACCCTGTATTTCTTCATGAAGTCTTCAACTGATGTGAACTCCCCCTTGACATGTCTGAACGCTGCCTTGTACTGCATTAGAAGCTTGGAACATGACCCTGTGTATCTAAAACAACAACAAACAAACAAATGAATAATAATATTGATATTTTTGAATAGTGAAATTAAAAAAATAAACAAATACATAAAACAGTCAAATAATGGATAGTAACAATTGATAGTTTAAAGTATGATATAAAATTGGATCTCCATCTTCACTGTTGGAACCTGTAAAATGTTATTTTTTGTAAAGAAAAAACTAATCAGCAACAGGTATTTTATATGAGGACTGAATAGGTCTGCACATTTTATCAAATTGCAAAATAATTCTAGTTTTCCTTTTTTGTGGGACAAACTGCATGATTAATGATTTTATTTAATCTCAATATTTCATGTAATAACATAAAAGGAAAGTGGGGATGTGACATCATCAGCCCACCTAATATATATTCATGACGATGTGCATATATGTTGTTTTCACAAAAAATATTGATAAACTTTAAAATTCAATAACTTTGTTATTTGTCATCTGATTTTGATGAAATTTTCAGCATTTTGCTATGTGAATTTTACTCTACATGTATTTATTTAGACATAAACTGAATAGGTCTGCAGCTTTTATGAAATTGCAAAATAATTATAGTTTTCCTTTTTTTGCGGGACAAACTGCATGATTAATGATTTTATTTAATCTCAACCTATAGTATATAGACTACATTCATTGCAGAAATCAAGCACAGACATTAATCCATGATGTTGAATTGAAAACCAATGGTGCTATGTTGGGGATATCTACTCACTCTTTAGCTGGAACTGCATCTCGAATGTACGCTTTCTCAAGCCATTCCAAAGTGTTGATCACTGCAAATAGTTCTGCCATGTTGTCATATTTCTCTCGCTCTCGCACATTTCTGTACAGTTTCACCTCCTGAGTAAAAATTTGGTCCAGAATATATATATACACAAAGTTTAACAACCAAATTATGTTATGATGCATACATACCAAAGTATTGCTTTATTTCTGAGGACGCGTATTGTTTTTCTTCATTGTTTGAATTCTTATAAAGTCACAGTCATTTTATTTTGCACTCTTCCCTTGGACAGTTGGCTATAAGTGTACAAAATACAGCAACTTTTAGAAAAACAAGTAATACTGGCAAAACATACACAGATACATCATGATTAATTACGAGTGTCAAAGATGGTTCCAACTCCCAAATTACAATGTAGTGAATGCATAAATATGAACAGATTTGTTGTTTGTTCATGAATTGAAATTCATGTAGATTACATTTTTCATTGGTTAGTTTTAATTCTATTCTTGTATTTTTTTATAAAAAGAGAGAAAAATATCAAACTGAATTTGAAAATGCAGTTAAAAACCTCCAAAAGATTTAGGAAGAAATTCAGACTTCAACTTTTCCCCCTTTGAATTTTAAAATGAATTTACTAAATGCCAATTCGGTTCACAGTGCATTAAGCTACACATTTGGGGAACTATTTTTACAAAAACACCACATTTAGTAGAAAATTTTAAAGAAAAGAAAAAGTAAATTAAACCTTATCCAAACACGTTTTCTTAATTGTTTTGAATATCACTATATACTTACCTCATATAGTTCTGGACGATGGCTTGTTGTTGATGCTGCATGGGTATTATAAAGAAAAAAACACTGATTATTACTCAGTCACAGCCTTACAGGGAAGTTCAGATGTAAATGTACATGTATGAGATTGGCAATTACTTAATTCAAATGAAATTTGGTTTACACATTAGGGACTTTCAAGAATAATCTTTTGAAGTGGCTTAAATTTCACACTTGAGGCTAGTTTTTCCTAAATGAAATAAAAATAACCCTTGAAAATTACAAGCCTTTCATTGGTCAAAAAT
Organism: Lytechinus pictus; assembly: GCF_037042905.1. Classification (NCBI taxonomy): domain Eukaryota; kingdom Metazoa; phylum Echinodermata; class Echinoidea; order Temnopleuroida; family Toxopneustidae; genus Lytechinus; species Lytechinus pictus. The sequence continues at coordinate 24,609,942 of NC_087261.1, forward strand.
GCACTTTTCTTCCTAGAATTATCTGCAGTAGTAAGTCTCTAACATAGATACATGTGCACTTTATATACTGTACATGCCATTACAGGCTGTAAATTTAATTTGAATCATAATTATATTCCTGTGTCCTGTAGGCCTACATGCGACTTGAATATAACCCAATAGGAAATGACCATTTTGGAATATATGTTTGATTAAATTTCATTATTTTGTATTAATTTATTTTTATTTTCATTTATTCATTTTCATTTATTTACTATTATCTTTATATATTTATTTTATTATTATTATTATTTACTTTTTTTTTTTGGGGGGGGGCAATAGTCGGGGAATAGGCCATTTATTTGATCGACATTTTATTTCATTTTCTGGGGGGGGGGGGTGGCAATAGGCCAAAGTCTGAAAATCTTAAAGACATTCATTATTCTGTCACTCTACTCTCTGTCGACTGATCCATCCCTCTTTTCTGAAAATTAGTGAACATTCTTCTTCTCCCTTTTGCTCTTCTGCCAAAATCGAAAAGGGCGTATGCCTATACTCTATAGTATAACCCTCACGTTAGATGTACTTTAACCATGTCCATGACACATAAATTCTTCTTTACTCTTCGACTATTCTACTTCCTCCGACTGTTGTTACACTACACTGCCTACACTACAGCTTCTCTCGATCTCTCGTCTCGACATGTCTCATGACTCATCTTTTTTACTTTTACTAATTTTTAGTTTATTTCAACACACACACACTCTCTCCCTCTTTCTGTGTATCATCATAATCCTTATGTCGTAACCAACCTCTTCCACAAGGCAATACTGCTTATGTATTGACCTAATTGGTACTAACAGTTAGGAGTGCCACAAATAACAGAGAAAACAAACTATGATCAGATGATATCAGCGTTACAGTACAAAAATATCAGTGTGTGGGACTTAACAATTACTCTTTACGGAAAATCAATTGAGAGATCGCATCAAACCGCTAACTTACATGAGTTCTGAGTTACTGGAACGCCTGAAAACATCTTTATATACTTCTTATGATGAAAAAACCGACAAATTTGTACACTCTCAATACTCAGGAATGATTAAAAACAATATATTTATGACGATGATCGTGAAGTTGAACAGTCAAAATACTAGTAATAGAGTACATGACGTCATCGCTTTTCTAGCCTTTGATAAAAGTAGTCAATTAATGGTAAAGAACAAAATAATGTGTTTGATCCTAAATTCAATTTAAGAACTTGAAAATTTTATTTCAACTAAAAACTTAAGGAAAGATTGACAAAAATATATCAAAACGTGTATATTTTTTAGAGTTTGATAAGAAATAAAGACAAATTGAGTCTGTTTGCAAGGCCTAACGAATTTGCATAAAGTTGTATACAAGTCACATAGATACACCTGCTACACTCCTATAGCGCTTGATGCAGGTGCATGCACTATAAACTAGTTTAACTGTTGAGTGTTGGTGTATGTTATTGTTGTACCTGCTGGTAATGGTATCTCTCGAATTTTGATTATATTCACATTTGTTTTTAATAAGACTGTCATTGCCGTGGGAACCTAAAAAGGGTGAGTTTTGGAAATCAACTCGTAGTCGTATAGTCGTACGTTTTTCATAAACATGCAACATTGTATTAATTTATAATATTTAATGTTTATATAGTAGACTCTAACTTGTGTTGTGAAATACAAAACATAGGTAATAATGTTTGACGTTAGACTATCTGTTTCTCTTGAAATTAAAGTTCGAATATATGAAGATGAATATATAATTTACATTATTAATAATAATATGGGGGTCCGATGTTGAACTTTTCCAATGCATCACAGCTCAGATCACAAATAATTTATGAGTTGACTTTGTGTGCTTTGACCTTTGTAAATTGTCGGACAGATCTTGGCATTCAAACCAAATGAAAAAAGTGCAAGCAAAATCTTGAAATTGCCGTCTTGTACTTGTCAAGACAAACTAGTTATTATATACCCCTCTGAACATACAACTGGATATTTTTATCCTACAGAGTCTATAATTATAAATATAAAGTCCTCACGTAGATGACACTCTGTCTAAGTCTTGAGACCGCTACTATTTTTTTTCAATGATTTTCAGAACTGCACCAAGACATTCAAGAGATGAGGCCAAACCGCAATATCTGGTCAGTAAAAGTTTAAAGGAAACGGCGGAAGGTATTCTTGCTATCATGATGACAGAGCTGCATGAAGCCGCTGCATCGGGAGACAGTGCCCAAATTGAATTGCTGCTGACGACTGGAAAATATGACATTAACGGACCGGACTTAGAATGGAATTCAAGATGTCCGATTCACTGGGCTGCTATCAAAGGTAAAGTTTCATGTGTCAATTTCTTTTTTTATTTTTTTTAGATGAAATTGTTACTTTTATCTTTATTTGTAAAGGTACATATTTCACAGAAAGCAACATTATACCGGGACAACGGTTAAATGTAACAACAACATCAACATAATATTGATAATGATGATGATAATGATAATAGGCCTAATAATAATAGTAATAACAATAATAATGATTATGATGATAATATTAATATTAATAATAGTAATAATAATAATAATAATGATGATTATAATAATAATAATAATAGTAATAATAATGATGGTAATGATGATGATAACGATAATAATGGAAAACCTAACGCAGCCTACTTGGAAAGATGAAGAAAAATTTAGGCAATTGAATAAGTTTTAAAGGGTTCAAAATAAAAACCACCTTCCATTTACAAAAAAAGATATGTTCTTTTCCTTTTTAATGTTTTGTTTTCACTATTTCAGAGCTTCTATGATCACATCTTGAATCTGTAAGATAATAGTTCTATTTTCATTTTCTACATATGAAAACAAATCAAAATGACTAATTTTCCAGGGATTTATTGTTTTTTTTTACTATTATTTCTACCGTAGTACTACTTTTCTTTATATTAAATGTACTTTAAAATTTCATCTTTTTAATAGTTCTATTTTCATTTTCTACATATGAAAAAAAAATCAAAATGACTAATTTTCCAGGGATTTATTGTTTTTTTTTACAATTATTTCTACCGTAGTACTTTTCTTTATATGTACTTCAAAATTACATCTTTTTAATAGTTCTATTTTCATTTTCTACATTTTCAAAAAAAAAATCAAACTGCAGCTGATTCATTTTCCAGGGATTTCTTTTTTTTTTTACTAATATTTCTATCGTAGTACTTTTCTTTATATTCAAATCACTTTAAAATGTCATCTTTTTGGCAGATATAGGGTTTCATTTTCATCTTCTACTGAAAAATATTTTGATTCAACAATATTTCATGTCATCTTTGGATATAGGTCTTGATTAGGCCAGGGACAGGAATGGAAAAACAACAACCTGGAAACGTATTTGAGTCTAAAAATTTATTCCAAGTTCAAGTATTCGGATAAGCAGGTGCAAAATTGATAAGAAATGTTATAATAAGCTACAGTGTATCATATGTAATTTCATATATTGTAGGGCATGCAGAAAGTATACGGCTTCTGGCAAGCTACGGAGCTAGGCTGGATGTCGTGACTGATGAAGGCTGGACGGCGACCCACTTCGCCTGCGAACAGGGAAAAATACTTGCACTGAGGGCGCTCTACAAATCGGGTGCGTCGATCGACATGGAAGATAATTTTGGAGATACCCCTCAACGTGTAGCTGAGATATATGGTCATGACGATTGCGTTACTTTTATCAACGAGTAAGTTTATTGCATTTTTTTCCGGTAAAAGATTCAAAGTTCACTGGCTGTAATCGGTTTTATAAGAATTTCTGTAAATTCACTTCATGTCATTGGGTCCGTTTTCTTTGATGCAATAGTTGGTTTTAAGTGAGAAATAAAATTCCATGACTACATATAATAAAAAAAAAGGATATTGTGAAAGCTTATCAGACATAGCAACAAACTATATAAGCCTATTAATATGATGCAGGTGCGTGTCTGCTTTATGTGCTTTATTATGAAAAATAAATAAATGAAACTCAACATCTTGTCAGGGGTCTGTTTTGATCATCAAGCAAATACTACGACCTAATCATCAATCATACATTCGGGCTCCCAACCTGAAGAAACATTTTCAGTGTTTTCAAAGCTGAAAATCAGTATGTTGGTTAGGGAATCCATATTTTCAAAAAAATACCATAGAACAACACATAAAACTGAAACTTTAGAAATCAGTAGTTTGCATGAAACCATCAGTATTTTTCTCATTTTTCAGTACTGAATATGGAAAATCAGTACTACTTGGCAGCTGTGTATTGTTTTTTAGTATTGTTTGACCAAATTCGGCACTTGTGTCATTGATAAGCCAGTGAACTGAAGGGTAAATGATGACAGTTCAATTACTTTGATCTTTTTTTCCCCATCATCTTTCCCTCTTTTTTTTTCCAGGGCCCGCATTGAGATTGAGGAGAAGAAGCGGCAAGCGGAGATCGAGGCAAAGATAGAAGCAGAGAGGAAGAGGGTGGAGGAGGAGAAAGCCAAGCAGGGGAAAATCTTGAAACATCTGACAGAAAAGAAGGAAAAGAAATCAATACCTTCAAGGTGGAGGAAAGGAAAAAGATGACCAATCAATATTGCATCTATGAGCTGTTAAAACCTTCTTACTCAAAAGTTTAAGTCTCCTGAAAAGCTCTTTCATTATAGTTGAGACATAAGTTGCAAACTTCTTTTGCCTAAAAAGTGTTCTCTAAAGGAACAAGGAAGCTGTTTTCAGACAACGCGAGGTTGCCACCATCGGCATGATTCAAGAATACATACTTCACTAGGCTGTCCTGAATTTTCTTCATTTTGATACGTTTCAACAGCTCACCAATTTATTATACTTTAATCTGTTGACTACTGCATTCTGTCATTCCGAGAGGCTCTGTACTGCTGGAGCTGCCTGGTTCCAGTAGGCAATGTGTTAACCTGTTGACTACCAAATTCTGTGATTCCCATTAGATTTGTGCAGGGATCGCCTGGTTCCAGTAGGCAATGGGTTAACCCGTTGACTACTGAATTCTGTCATTCCCATAGGCTTTGTACAGGACCACCTGATTCTGGTAGGAAGTGGGTTAAAGGAACCAGGATGTTATTCCATAGAAATACTCTGGTTCCTGTTTCTTGAATTTTGAAGAATAACAATATTGCAAAGTACTTTCAATTTCTTAAATCATGGTATTCAATTGATTGAAAGCAACTCTATTGTAGAAATTTGCATCAGCTTTTAATTCATTACAAGATGTATGAATTGAGACCTCACATTAAGAAAACCTTACTTTTGATAGAAATGTGGAATACTGATTGTGATTCCCAATCATATTATTGAAATATCAAAATTACTGTAACAACTTTATCTTATTACATAAATTCAGCTTGTTTTTTATATAAATTTTAGGAAAATGATTAGAATTTGAATAATTATTTGTAATAATTTCCAAATGAAAGTTTTTTTTTGACAATCAGTGGCTTTCCATGTTCATGTATCGGCAGTTCTTCATGTTCTGAATGACAAGCTATGGTACAATTCACAAGCTTGTGCTCTTATGGCTGCATCTTCCCTTTAAGTTAGAAATATGACAAATCATTTGAATTATGCAATGTATGTATATGTAATGCCATGTCTTTATAATATTCTGACTATTATTTTATGCCACAAAAATTGTCGTAGATGTTTTTCTTAGATTCGCACTGCACTGCCAAACCAAACCAAAATCATTACTCAAGTTTGGTATGCTTCAAATCATACGTTATATCAGCATATAATTCCCTACCGTAATGAAACATACAGTGGTGCTAAAAAGTTTTCGAACCCCACCAGAAAATGATCATAATTAAAAGTGTTCAAGTTCTGCCATCTTTTAGATATTTTATTGTGAAGTCAGATGATGAAATTTTATATGAATAAATTAATTAAAGTTTGTTTCGCTGGGCTCCCCGAACATTGTACGGTTTTTGTTTACATCCAACACTCGGCATGAAGGTGTGCATATTCTGGTGGGGTTCACTAACTTTTTAGCGCCACTGTCGTGCACGTCCACAAGACACGCAGCTGCCAAAGCTACCTCACATACAAAAACAAACTTTTTTATGCTGTCATGTTCAAAGCTTGATTTCAGAAGCATGTGACTATTTTGTTTTGTTTGGGAGATCTATTTGGCTTGATGTAAAAGTTTGGTACATCATAGCAGTTTGGATATAAATTTTAATGTAATTAATACTCTGACCCACATTGGTTTATCTGTACAAGTATTTGGATAGCCAAATGGATTCCACAACGCTATTAACAGTAGAGGTTTATTTTTGTCAGCACAGTTGTCATAAAAATTATTAATATCTGGCTGAAAAATATTAACTTAACAATATTTTTTTTTCACTGGTACAGAGTAAAAAAAATGTAAGAAATGTACAATGTAAACAAAGCTTTGAAGTACAAACTTTGACCATGTCCTAAAACCTGACTTACGGAAGTGACCTCACCATAATAGCCATTTTACATTTTATGGGAGTTATTACAATTAGTAGTTGGGCAAGTCCATAAAATATATTCGTCCGACCCCCTATACGTGGGACCTCATTGAAAGTTTCTGTCTTTGATTTCTTGTTCTTTTGACAGTCTGTAGTGTTCTCAAAGGACCATGACTTTGTCATTTTATCAAGTGAAGAAACACTTGAGAAAAACGGGAGTCGGACGTACAAAAAGGTTGATAATTTTATGGAATTGCCCAGTTACAATTTATATTCAATAAACGGGTCAATTTGTTCACGATTCAGAGATATCAATGCTGTGATATTTTATCAGTTACAACAAAAAACAGATTCCTAAATTGTGAATTTTAAGCTTTGTACAGAATTCTGTATTGTGTTGATTACATTACATACATTCTATATACACTGTATCTGTCATTTCTGTTTCCGTTATGGTGACTCCTGGAGGAACTTGGCAAGACATAATTTTTGCTGGAATAACGCCCAGCTGGTTTATAACCAATTACATAGGAAAAATAGTACGTCTAAGTTAATTAGGCATAGTGGCTGACCTGTATCATGAATGTTTGGTAGATATTACTTTGGTTGCCCTTTATATACTATATAATATAAAAGTTTATATGACACCTAGCTAGATCCTTGTCATTTGATTGGTTGTTTGATATCGATCATTCAGCCCATTTTACAATGACGTCATCAACTGTGCAATTTTGGATCCATACTATTTTGTCCATTGCACGCGTTCACTGGCACCCAGACTGCAGCAGGCGCCACACCACACGTAATTTACCACTCGTGTTTGCAGCGCGCATGTATATGTACCATAGGTATGTATGAGACAATCAACAGACCGAGCTCGCACTGCATGAACATATTTTGCATCGAAATTCATAAATTTAATATGAAAACAGATCTATTTGTAGGTTTCATGTAAACCAAATAATGAATGTTCTTATCATTTGTGCAATGGACAGAATACTTCATTCGGTGAAAAATGAAATGAATTATCCATTCAACTCGTTCATCTTTCACCTCATAAAGTATTCTGTCCATTGCATTCATGAACATTCATTATTTGTATAATGTTGTAAATGTATATTGTATAAATGACTGTGTGTCTGTATCCTTGTAGTCAAGATAAGTGCCATTATCCTGAAGAGAATAGTACATGTATATTTACCCCCTGAAAATGAACAATTGAATCTCAGCTGTACAGTACCTACTGATATGGATCATTCTATTCAGGAAAGAATAATCTTTTACGAAAGTGAAACAGACGGGGGGGGGGGGGGGGGGGTTCAGTACGTAAATGTATGATATTATTTACAACAGATTAGGAATTTTATTGAGGAGTGCTGCTATAACACGTGATACATACATCCATGAATTTTAGGGGGGGGGAGGGAATATTTGAAATCATGTTGCAGATGTAGGAGTACATGTATTTTTAATAAGTATTTAAAAATTGATCCCATTTTTATTGATATGCATTGTACATATTCATGTATATGGATAATTAAACTATTTTACATGATTTTCAATATGATCTTTCATTGTGCTTTTTAAACTATATTTTATAAAAGCATTTCTTTTATTTTTCTGTTTTTATTACCAAGTTGATATTGGTATGAACTAACTTAGTATGAACTTCATTGAAATACTTTAGGGCGAGGCCAAATTCATGTAAAAAAACCCATTAAGAAAACAGTGAGAATACAAACATTACATTGCCTGTTGGAAGTACAGAATTTATTTTCAGATCTTTACCAAACTCGTCACAGTTATATCAATAATATGTGATTTTTTAATATTCATGCTTAAGCTAAATGGAATAATAACTATCATTTACAATTGAATTAAATAATTGGGCATTATCATCGGGTGAAAAAGGCCAACGTAGCAATCACATTGCTTTCCCACTTCTGACACAGTATATTCAATTACACATAAATAGGAAGGGACTTCTTTGAAAGAAAATAATGCCAAAATATGACCATTAGTAAGCTATTAACCAATAGAGTGTTCCATGAAGCACTTTGGTCAGTGACTTTCACCAACAATTTTGCTCTAAGCCAATCAGATGCAAGCATTTCTATGGCTTACAACAAATAGTCCGTTAAAATTACTATTTGTTTCATGAAATGAAATAAAAATAAAATATAACGTGAAATGAAAAAAAAAAACATGTGTTCAACTACACAAAACTGAAATGACCTTAATGATATAAATTTGTTGATGTATTTCACATCTATGGACACTTTGTGTTTCCAACAATGCTTTCATCCCCTGTGACAAGCAATGCTTCTTTTTTAATTATTGCAAATTATATTGGCCAATATATTTCCCCCATTCTCCACTTGAAACTGCATGCAATGTCTTGTCTGCTTTCCCTTTTCCCCTCATAATCGAGCAAACCAGGGGCCCGTCTTACAAAGAGTTGTAGAATGCAGTCAGAGAGCAGTCAGAATGCACTTCGAATGTCATTCGATATTTCTCCACTTCGAATGCACTTCGAAAGTTTTGAACATGAGCAAAACATTCGGGCCGGTCACAAGAATGGACCCGAATGTCTGGAATGCACTCAGAATGCAGTCAGAATTTTTAGAATGCGCTTCGAATATCCAGGAATGTACCAAGAATTTTCATTCCGACGGCATTCCGCCTCTAGTGTGACGGGGGTTTAAATGAATCCTTTTTAGAATATTCTCATTGACTTCTGGCATGCTACATTATGAAGAAGATATATCAATCCCATCCCAGTCTCGGCCGTCTTTCTCAAAAGATCAAGTCAGGGAAAAGAAATGATCATCGATCAATTACATTAATAGGCTGTTAAAATATTTGTAGCTCAATTTTTTAGTAATGAAATCTGCTCCTAATAAGCCCTATTTTACAGTTGACAGAGGTTGTAAAAGGTCTTTGACTTGTAGTTTGTTCAAAGTTTCAACTCCATTTTTTAATCCAGCAATAGAGAATTTGTGTATTAGTTCATGGAAGAAAGTTTCACAGAATGAGGAGTTTAAGCTTTGTAAAATGGCAAATTGATTTTAAGGAATATTGATGGCACTTCATAGGCAGCATGTTAAGCATAACTCATAAATCGAACATAAATCATTGTACCAGATTCCAGGGGGCCGTTTCATAAAGCTGTTCGTAAGTTAAGAGCGACTTTCAGAACGACTGGTGAACCTTTCTTATGCATTTATCCATCACAAATGAATATACCCTTCACAACAAGAAAGGATCACCAGTCGTTCTTAAAGTCACTCTTAACTTACGAACAGCTTTATAAAACACCCACCAGGTATTGTATTTGTGGGGCTGTTTCATCAAGTAATATAGATTTTCAAATCAATTTTAGGATTGTGGAAACAGCTCCAAGCGGATTCAAACCATGTGTAAAAAAAATATGATGGATAGTTGGAGAAAAAATGGACACATAATTTAATATGTACTAGGCATAATCATTGGTCAATATTACATCTTGCAGGGGTTTTATCAATTAAAATAGATGATAGAATTTACTTTTGAATTGATGAAACAGAAATGTGGGCTCAAAAATTGAATAAACATAGCCATACAAGGGTTGTGATTTTGCGCATACATGAACAGTGAAACATGGGTTAGTGACCAACTGTACAGAAAGACCAATGAATTTTATTTTTCTGGAATCATATTCCCGACTGAAACATATATTCCAGGAACTTGTTCATAAAGACCAACAGGGTCCCATTTCACAAACACATGATATAATATCAAATGCATGTTATCTATAACAAGTTTGCTGTCTGCTAATCAAGTTGATGATTTCAGTTGCTTATAACTGTAATTGCATATTTGCTATAACAAGTTTAATGAAACAGGACCCTGCTCACACAAAAGCTTTCCATTGGGGTGGTTTTCACAGACATGTTGAACTGCATCAGAGACAAAGAACGGGCTTTGCTGAACGTGGGACAGGGAAGGACGTAGAAATACACAATATAGTATGTTCATCTTTAGTTCATTGGGACATCTTCTGTTTTTTCTTCTGATTTCTCTTCTGATTTCTCTCCCGGTTTTTGCGGCGGCACCTCCTCCAGTCGTTTTGGGCCGTAGACGACGACGTAGGCGCAGTGCCAGTCTCCGCCTCCCGACAGCTTCAGTATGTCCTCACTGTGGACTGGGGTCACCTTGTCATCGTCAAATTTGATCCATTCATCTGGAGGAGGAAGTCAAAATGAAATACCAAAGAATCAGATATGCCACTTTGAATTGAACAATCAAGTCTAAAAATCATCTAGAATAACCTCTCTCCTACAAGAAAAAGGTGTTTTCAATGGCTGAAAATATGTTGAAAATAGTCTGAAAAGCGGAATCCCAGAAGAATCATAACAGCTGGTAGACTGCTAAAATGAACAATTTTGTTTTCCAATGTGCTCAAGTTCTGGAAGAATAACAAGTGCAATAAATCTTGGAAACCTGCAACCACTCTTTATTCACATTGATGTTATCCATGGAGCATTATTACAGAGTACAATAATGAGCGAAACTAATTTGAGGGGGCCATACATAGCGTATGAGGCAAAATTGCTCAATTTTGAAATTATTTTTTCAATTCAAAAAATAATAATTTTTCAATATATTTTACAGTATATTATATAACCCGGTCATTGGATTCATTTCAGTCCCACATATAATATTCAGAAAATAATATCACGTTTCACCCCTTTTCCTTTCCTCTTTTTCTCTTTCTCCCTCTGGCTCACTGCCCCCCCCCCTACCCCATCTTTTTTTCCCCCACAATTCTATCTGCATACTGACCTCCTCTTCTCTTGACCCATGCTACATAGTGACCTGATGAACTTGACCTCCCCTGATGGGTCAGCACAGCCTGGAGCTCATAGTAACCACTGTTATTACTGCCAATATCTGGAAGGAAGGATTAGTAATAAGTATGGGATATTCCATGGTTATTGGTACTGGTAGGACAAAATGTATCATGAGGTAACTGCACGACACAAAATACATGTAGCTTTTGGTAGTTATGAAGCGATCAACAAGATCTGGGCCCCGTCTTACAATGAGTTACAATTGATCCAATCAATCATAACTCTATATGGAAATCCATCAGTGTCATAATTTTTTCTAAAGAAAATTTAAAAAATGTCCTTTGTAAACAAAGGAAAACACACCAAATTGTCAAGAAATCAATGACTTTATGGACATACATTCATATCTAGAAAAAAATTGCAAACAAATATGCATTTCATATGTTGACTTTGCTGGCTTTCCATATTTGCGATTGATTGGATCAATTGCAACTCTTTGTAAGACAGGCCCCAGACATTCAAATCAAATCTAAGACTTGACAGGTATTACTGTCAATTAAAATGTGTCGCACAAATTATTCTAAAAACTTTTCCATCATCATTATCAAGACCATCCTACTTGTCTCCATCACTTATCCTTCTCATAATTACAGGTGTGCTCAAAAGTTAGTGAACCCCACCACAAAATGCACTCCTTCATGTCGAGCGTTGAAAGTAGAAAACAACACTACAATGTTCGGTGAGCCCCGAGAAACAAAACTTTATTGAATGTAATATTTATCACCTGACTTCACAATTAAATATCTAAAACATAACACAACTTGAACACTTTAAATATGCTCATTTTTAATGGGGTTCACTAACTTTTGAGCACCACTGTAACATCATCATTACCACAATCATCCTCCTTCTCCTCTTCCTCCTCCTCCCTAAGATCATCATCAACATCTCCCTGTTCCTCCCTGTCATGATCATCATCATCACCTTCCTCCCAATCCCCATCAATAAAAAGAGTTTACTATCTGGAAAGTCATATGGAAGATATTTGACACCCTTCTTCCTCCTCCTCCCTAAGATCATCATCAACATCTCCCTGTTCCTACTTGTCATCATCATCATCATCACCTTCCTCCCAATCCCCATCAATAAAAAGAGTTTACCCTCTGGGAAATCATAAGGAAGATATTTGACATCCTTCTTCCTCCTCCTCCCCAAGATCTACGTCAACATCCCCCTGCTCCTCCCCTTCCTAATAATCATCATCACCACCTTCCTCCCAATCATCATCATCAATCAAAGAGCTTACCATCTGGGAAGTCATATGGAAGATATTTGACATCCTTCTTGGGTTCTGCTACGACTACCGCACCCTTCTTCCCTGACTTGGCTGCATCCTTTGCCTAAAACAAAGAAAAGAGTAGACCATTTTAGAATAAATCCATATATAATCTATACAATACAGCCAAGCCTCGTTTATCTGGCCACCTGGGAACCAACACCCGTCAGTTTGATTAAAATGGACTGAGATAAACATAGTGGGACAACATTTAAAAGGAAATCTATAGAGTAGCAGGGCCCCGTCGTACAAAGAGTTACGATTGATCTGACCAATACCAACTATGGACGGCCAGCAACGTCAACATCTATTATGCATGCTTGTTCAAAATATTTTCTAGCTATGGTGTATATTCATGCATTCATTGTTTTCTTGAAAATTCACTGTGCATCTCTTTACATACAAAGGACATTGCAAATTTTTCATAGATTATTTTCATCCTATATTTAGGTCTGTTTCACGGTTTTTGAGGACAAATACAGGCACCCATATACATGTTTCTTCTCAGTTTGAGAATTTTTTTAAATCAGCTGCTCACAAAGTGAAACGATTCCTTTAACTTAGGCCATGGGCTGCGCTAAAATTGTGGGACGCCACAAATGCCAGAGTTTTTTTACATTGTACATTTCTTAGGTTTACTGTGTTCTTTCCTCATTCTACCATAATGGAGATAACTTTCTGATTTATCCTTCCAAGACAATGCAAAATGATGTGATATTCAACTAGCTAATATATTGGGTGATTTTAAGTAGGGTGTTAAAATCTGGTGTTGGTGCTGTGACACACAACACCAACACCAGCCATAACACCGTACTTGAAATCAAGCTGGTGTTGGGATTGACCTCAGAAAATATGACGCACTTCCGGCAGCTCGGGTTGAGCGTTGGCGTTGAACGTCGTCTGCTGAACCGAGCATTACAGCTGGTGTTGATGATCTACGTGTAATTTCACCAACACCAACCCCCAGCGATTGGGAAAATTGTGATTCAAGTTCGGTGTTGGTGTTGATGTTCTGAAACTCAGGAACAGGCGGTGAACAAGATGAAACATCCCGTAAAATTAGCTTTTACAGTTAGAATGAGTGCAAATCATCAGGACTTACTTATTTTGATGAAAAGTAATATTTTTTCTTTCGGATTCTTGCAGTGATTTCAGTCTTTGCTTTCTGAACGATAAGATTTTGCTGCAATTTGTCCCTGACTTTACTTTCGTCATCGAGACTTTCTCGCGTGAAGTTGAGAAGATCAGCAGCACTGCGCAAAGGCGTGACGTCATGGTCTATCGATAATGCGATCGGTATCGTTCCTCTGAACCCAGCTCGGTGTTGGAGCTCGGTTCAGCAGCCTTTTCCACTCTGAACACCAACACCGAACACCAAACTTGAAATCACCCACTGCATATCTATTGTTAGAGATTTATGTCACGATTGGCTAGCCATAGTTTAGACAAGAGTTTAAATTAATCCCAACTTCAAAAACCATGCCAATTGGCTTTAAAGAAATAGAGCGGATATGATCCAAACGTTTAAGATTATTCAGGGCATAGATGGTTTGCACTGTACAAATTTCTTCAAACTTGACACTCAACCTCGGACAGGAGGTCATTCTCGAAAACTAATCAAGTTAAGGGCACATTCAACACTCAGGCAACGGGACTTCTTGCAATGAGTAATCAACCTATGGAATGATTTGCCTTCTGAGATTGTAAACATTAACAGTATAAATTCATTCAAATCAAATCTAGAGAAGGCCTAGAAAACCAAGTTTAACCGTTTCGACCCCGACACAGAATTTGCATAACTCGTCCAAACCCACACATACATTGTAAAATTGTTGTGTTCAACTAAGGACAAGTTTAAAGAAGACGCAGAGGGGCAAATAAGTCTTCTATACTTTATGCCCAACATCAAGGAAAAAGGGTTTGTACCTTCTGTGCAAGCTCGACGTTCCTATCCTCAATTTCCTTGAATTTATTCCTGGCAGGAACTAGCTTTTCTTGAAGCTCAGGTGTGCAAAGCTCAAAGACATCTAAGGTCATTGGATATTTGATATCCTGCAAGAAAAAGTGAAAACAAAATATCATGCTTTCAAAGTGATTTTATATAAAACAGCAAAAGCAATACAGAAATATCTATTTTGATTGGCAACCAAAACCAATAAATTTAATGAAACATCAGAAAATTCATCCTGTTACACAAATTTCCATTTTATATTCTCCACATCACAACTGTTTTAGGGCATACACATTCATAAACCCTAGTAATTAATTGTAATTGTGACAGACATATTTGGGGGATTTACCAAAGCAAAAGACAGGACTTAATAATGATTCAACTTCATAACAATATTAACATATCATATCATCTAATTGCTTTGAATTCATCCTAATCAGGAATATTTTTTCATAAATATGAGTGCATTAAAAGCGACCTTACATTGACAAATCATGGGGAAATCAAGGCTAATCTCAGAACAGAGAAGGGATTCAAGTCTTTCACTCGGCTGCATGCCTGGGGGCGTTATGTAATAGACGCCAGCATGTCTGGGAGGTCTAATCTTAGGAGAGCAATAGACTGACCAACCAGAAGTAAACTGCATGTTTTCACTTTGAAACATGTAACTTCACAGAGGTTATTTACTTTGGTTTAGCAATCAAGAGACCTGCTAAGAGTCTAGGGATTGGGATTGTTGGAAACTAGAACTGTGATGACCCGTAGTAAATAACCATCACGAGTTAGGTCAAATTCGTGCTGTCTGAACTTTTATCGCATTAGGCCGACGGGCTCTCATAACGGACGGATTATATATATTATGCAAGTCAATTGGCCTTTTGCAAATTTCATATTTCCCCATGATTTGCCAATTGCCGGGTGCTTTAAAACCATTGTGTATTTGGTGGTACACTTAGCCATCAAAAATGGGTGTGAAGGCAACAGGTAAACACAGAAATAGCACAGAGATGAAGAGAGTGTGGAAGACAAGACAAGATTTCCTTACCTTTAAGATCTTCGCGCTGATGGCTTCTTTTTCTTTATAGTAGAATCTGACAAACTGAATTGTAAGGTAGGCTGGCAATCTATTGATTTTAGACTAGAAGGAGAGATGAGAAATTCAAGCGTTATTTTAGAAGAATCCGACTTCAGATCATGTAACATTTGGTAACCATAACAATAGAATAGAATAACCCTTTCAATGGGTTGTGTAATGAGACAGTTATTTTGATACGTCAGTGGATGTACTATACAAATAATGCACAGCTCTGAGTGCATTGTGTCAAATAAGCACATATGCAACAAGTTTTGTTCTCTGAAGCCACTTTTTTTCTACTTTAATCAATACCAATATTTCAGGGTAAGCAATCACCTATCATAAAATGGGTCTGTTTTACTAAACCTTTTCAGTTCATAAACAGGCTGTATAATTATGCTGGATTAACTAAATTGTGGATCACAGCAAGCAAAGGGGGGATAAATAAATGAACTTCTTTACCTCTTTGATATATTGTGCATCTCTGTTGAGTGTCGGAGAACTTTTCACTAAGGTCTCTTGTAATCTCTGTTTAAAAACAAATCATACAGTAAAGAATAAAGAAAAGTTATCTCAATAGTTCCATGACATCTGTTAAGTCGACAATTGCTCCGATGGAGAATCTGCACGTTAAGCCCAACAAAAACCATACCCTCTTAAATTAAATAAACCCTCATTCTAATATTTACATTATTCTGATCCAAAAACTTAATCACAATTGTAACTCTAACCCCTAAGCCCTCTGAGATATTACGACAGGTGCGAATGTCGCATGAGCATAAGTAGCAGGAGAATATGTCTTGTCACCTTCTCATGTGATACACAAGCATAAAGAATTGTTAGCTTTCGAATCCTTAATTGAAATAAATTGCATCTGTTTACAATCACAAGCAACCAGTATTACCTTTATATGTATAACAGATGCTACATGTACAGTATGTTATATTGCCTACTACTTATTTGAAGCTAAAAACAAAATTGATAAATTATACACCAATGGCAAACTAATAAATCACTAAATCAGAGCTGCCAACATTGGGATGATAGAATCCAGTAGATTTCGCGGAGGTATGATTTTGTGAGGGAGCGGCGGAACGTTGTCCAACGGATGGGAGTTTTGGGTAGCAAAACACATTAAGAAACAACATTTGATAGTAACCGACAGCTGTCTAAACCATCAAAAAAAATTCGGATAGATTCAGGGTTAGCACGTTTTAAACGGTGTGTTTTAAAACATGTTTTAAAACGCGTTTTAAAACACCCGTTTTTTTAACAACAAAAAACGTGTTTTAAAACACCTCATAGACTTGTGTGTTATAAATATGCATGGATGTGATTTTACATGAATATATTTTTTATACTTTTTTTCTTAAGTGGTATATTATTTTCTTCTAACTAAATCTCTTTCTCACCACCACTCTTTTTCTCCTCTCTCTTTCCCCCCTTATTCTCCCCTTTTCCATTGCTTTGTCATGTTCCTTTCCTCCTGTTCAATTATGTAGATCAATCTATATATTCTCATTTTAACAAGCATTTGAGTGTTGTGCTCACTTTTAGACAGGGAAAGAAACACTATTTAAAATAAGCTCAAATATGTAATAGTAGTACTTGAATGAAATGGAAGTGTTGCACAAGCACAATAATATTTTGCAAATAGACAGTATAACTGACATTGTAACCTTGAGGTACACACGAAAGTAGGTGAAACTTTGCGCTTTGTAAAGATGAAGAAAAGTAGTTTAATTCAGAATAAGATAATCAGCTAGCAAACCTTAAAGGACAAGTCCACCCCAAGAAAAAGGTATTATGCTGAAAATTTCATCAAAATCGGATGTAAAATAATAAAGTGATGACATTTTAAAGTTTCGCTTAATTTCGCAAAACAGTTATATGCGCATCCTGGTTGGTATGCAAATGAGGGGACTGATGACATCACTCACTATTTATTTTGTATGTCGTTATTTTCTCATTGTCATGTGAAATATATTTTTTTTCCTCCCTGAACATGAGTGGAACTACCATTGTTTTAACATTTTTTGGTTCAGTTAAGTTGGTCATTATTATCAAATCTGTATAAATTGAAATATTTTATTGTTCAAACAATTAAAAAAACAAAAGAAATAGTGAGTGAGGGACATCATCAACTCCCTCATTTGCACATCACTGAGTTGTTATAAATGTTTTGTGAAAAATAAGCGAAACTTTAAAATGTCATAACTTTCTTATTTTACATCCGATTTCGATGAAATTTTCAGCATTATGCTTGTTTGAATTTTCTCTACTGATTCAAATCAGCATTTTTCTGGGGTGGATTTGACCTTTAACCCTAACAATCCCAGGGGACTGTAATGGCCCCCTTAAAAATTTCTATGATAAATCCATAAGAACAGCAGGGCCACGCCATATTGTTCAAGACTATTTTTTGGATACATGCATGGATATGCGGTTATGATATTACCATGGAGCTACATGTATCAACACATTGATAGCTCCATGATATTACACAAGTAAAGCCAATGCAAATTTTTCGCCAACATTTTATCTGTATCAATATTTGTACTTTTTGTTAATGATTGGAAAATAATTGCCAATAATTTCCATTAAAAAACGATTAAAAAAAAAACAGTAACCACAAAACTGTACATAAGAAATTTAAAAAAAAACAGTTAAAACAAACATTGAAAAAAACAATTTGATTAAAATTCCTCAATTAAAGAAATAAGCAGTTCAAGGGCCTAATATTTATAGATTTAAACCCAAACTTATATTTCATGCACTTGTGCATGGTACCCGGTAGGATGTGAAAGTCATTGTAGCTTGTCCAGTACTGTGTGCGCCTCACTAGCGACTGACTGGAATACTACCCAGGGAGTGGAGGATGTGCATACATTGTGTGCGTGAATGACTGATTGAATCCGATGACTGGGTTAATAATATATCTGTAAAGCGCTTAGACACGTCGTTCCAATGTATTAAGCACTATATAAAAGCGGACTATTATTATCATTATTATTACTTAAAATTTGTATAATTGATACAAATGAAATAAAGCATATTGAATAAATGAAATTAAGCTTTGAAAGCCTATAGTCTATAGATTATGTTGTTTTCTTACATAGTGCAACTTCTTCTCACCCCTATAGATTGATAAGACTAAAAAAACCTGAGACTACATGTATGAGGAATAAACTTATAAAATGTCAACTTAATTTTTTGGCATTCAATTTCCTTGATTTAGTAATTTTGGGAAAAATATGAACTTTTCTGTTGAAAATTCAGTAACAAAAATTGTAGTCATCTCTTAATACTCCAAAAATGTAATTAAAACATCAAGAGCTTAAATCATATTGTATTAAGTGTATAATTTAATTGATTTACAGGAAAATTACATCGTTCGTTGGAAAAAAACGTTTTAAAACGATTTAAAACGTTTTAAAACAATAAAAAACGTTTTGTTTTTTTTAATAAAAAACGTTTTTTTATTACAACCCTGGATAGATTAAATGCACATTAGAGAGAATTCATGAATTGTCATTGACTAAATATACACTTCAGGCAATACAGTAGATTTTTTAAATAATTCATAAAAGAATGCATTTAACATGAAAATACCTTTAATTGGCCAGAGGGGGGAGGGGCTGCAGTAGTGGTAAACATGGTAAATGAGCTTTATATGTGGACTGTTTAAAGTCTCTGAGGGATTCCTGTGAAAATTGTCACACAGTCCCATTCTGCTTGAAAAGTATCTTTATTATACTTCGACAAGTATTTTGTCGTCTTGGTCTTGGATGACTCCATCTCCATGATCTCCATGGTCACTGGCGATGCGATTGTAGTGTGGATGAATCGAGACGGGGCGTGCTTCGCACAGCTCAGCCAGCCAGCGCCAGGCTAGCTCACTCACGAAAGAGAAAATGTTCGAATCCGATCAACCCAAGTGAAAGTAGGCGAAAAAATCTCCACTTTGCTTCTAATTCTTCAGGATTGTCAATAAAATTATTCCTGAAACTGAAAGTCGAGGTGTAAAAGTAATCCACTTGTTAATCCCATCGTTGATCCACAGTTTCAGCTCGAATAAGGCGCAAGCATGCTTACGAAAAATGTATTTGCTTTAGAAACTATATTCTAAGCCTCGAAAACAATAAGCCAGTTCGTAGTTCCACTCTGCGCATGATCAGAAGATTCTGCGCATGATCGGAGGAAGGTCATTGGTACTAAAGTGACATGGTGATTTAAAATCTAATGAGATGAGCACCAACTTTGATGTCTTGATAATTCATATATTCTTTTGAGAAAAAAACACAATGCATCCATGAATGACTGGTATTTCACAGTTTGCTAAGTGCATTGTACAACATGCTATAATTATGCATTCAAAGTAGAAATGCAAATAATACCTTAGAGTGTTCATATGTGTGCTATTCTAGTCACCTGGTCTATTCAATTTCTTCATCCAGCTTTGTAAGGCATGTTTATGTAATATCTTGCTTTGAAATCTGCCTATCATAATGAAAGAAATCAAAGGTCATTTGTCCAAAATTGTCCATGAAGTAACTACGAACTGGTCTATACTGTTGCTGCGGGTCTTGCATGTTTTGCCAAAAGTCTACTTACGTTTTTGAGTCCTGTGTGAAGGTATTTGACTTCCTGTGAGATGAAGCAGCTAAGCTGATAGAACGTCTCTTTTGATTTGACCGGAGTTTCTTCTTCTGATTCTACACATTTTAACCTGGTTCTTGGCAGTCAAGGAAAGAATCTTACTGTACATGAACAAATGTACACTACCTACTCAACGTATTGTAAACAAACCGCTGGAACTGAAAAGAGCAACATTTGTACCATCACAAACATACCATCCAAATGATAGCATTGCACAGAAGCGTACGTCACAAGATTGTTGCATATTCAGCCTGGCCCTTTGGAGCTCTGCACGTCATAAATTACCGGTACTTAATTTGTTTCTTTTTCATTTGATGGCAGGTTCTTCTTCTGACTCACCAAATTTTAACTGGGATCTTGAAGGTCACAGAAAGAATCTCAATGGAAACTCATACATGTTGGCACATTGAAATCAAGGTGTTCTGACTCTTGTCTTTCAAACAAGAGGTCCCAAATCCCAGGCATAATTTAAAATCAAATTAAATATCTTGATTCATTTAGACTTTTAACCAATACTCTACCAACACAGAAAAAAATAAAGACACAATGTTTAAAAGGATACATGCTTTCAAACTCGCAACCAAAGTACTGATCTACAAATGAATTCTTGGCCACAGCTCCAGCGGGTGCACTGTCCTCCAGTTTCACACCAGGTAACTTCTGCTGCAAGAGTCGTACAAGCTGTATCCAGCACTCATTAGCATCCTATGAAAAAAAAAGACGGTGAGTAAGCTCAATGCATATTGTAGAACGGTAATATAACAGTATCCCGTTTATGTGATTTGTTCAGAGGGCACACTCATGCTTCTTAACACTTGCTCTTCCTAACCTGAAAAAATCTCTCACTAGGGTCTGATGTTCAGGTCAAGTACAACCACTTAAAGAACCTAACAACAATATGAACTGGGTAATATCTATAACAAGTGGCAATTTAGGAAATAAAATATCATCAGCTTTTCAAAGTATGTGTACAAAACCAATGAAAAGTAAAATTACAAAATAAAGATAAAGTGGAAGTCATATTAAGTAGGCTATTCTAAATAATGTTCTTAATTTTTTTTGTCCATACTCACTCTTTTATCCACTTTCTATTTTATGTAAGCACCCACTGGATAGGGTCAAATGGTCTTTATTGACTACAGTAATTTAGTTTATTTGACCCTGGCAGTCCTGTGGGTGCTCAATCTATACTTCTGTAATATGTTTATGTGTTGTATTACATTGTACCAATTTCATATACTTTTCATTGCCGAAATAAAATAATAACAATAATAATTATGAACCTGCTGTTGGAAGCCGCCATGTTCACTCTTCTCCGCAAAGTGTGGGAATGCAAGGTGTAGGAGCTGAAGGAGAATGATGGGAGGGAAAGCTTCCGCCTTCTTGTCCATGACGGAGTAGAGATCTTTGATGGCCACCGTCATGGATTCAGCCGGGGCGCTGGCAGCGATTGCCATGTTCATTGCACCTTGGTACCTTTAAGTGTGAAAGAGAATATACGGTTAGAATATGAAGAAGGAGGGGGATAGAAGGAAAGCTTCCACCCTCTTGTCCACATCAGGGCCCACTGGGAGAACAGTTTTCGGAACTGAAGTGGCTTCCCTGGGTAAATATACCTATATTATTATTATTATTATCAAAGTAGAGATCCTTGATGGCCACCGTCATTGGTTCAGCAGGAGCGCTAGCAGCAATCACCATGTTCATTGCTCCGTATTTGTCAGCATGGAACTTTTTACCATCAGATATAACGTCAACAAAAGTATACATTTTAAAAGATATCTCATTTTTTAGCATTTTTAATGAATAATGCAAATTAATATTACAGTGTTTTTGGACTGGGATTGTGTGTTTTTTCATATCCTTCGGTTTATTTTGCTGTTGATTTTACGCAATCAAACTATTATAATTCACCATTCCTTCTAAACTTATCGTTTTCGATAAATTTGTTAAATGTAATGGTTGCTGTCCAGATAAACCTTCTGGGCTTACAATATAAAGCAGCTAAATTCCATTTTTAATTAAATAATTTTATCTATTTCATTGCAATATTGTATTTTGATTATCATATTCATACCTGTTGATGACTCTATTTTAATATAGAATGGAATGTAGATAAATTAATTGCCTTCAGCAGGGAATTCATCCACAGTGTGCTGCACTCGACCCAGGTGAGGTAAATGGGTACCGGCAGGAAGTAATTCCTCAAAAAGATGTGTGCACCTGAAAAGGTAGCCTAGCTTAGCCAGGTAATAATAATAGCAGGGCCCGCCGGGAGAACAGATTTCGGAACTGAAGTGGCTACCCTAGGTAAATATACCGTATCATTATTATTATTATCATAATGAAATCAAATTGAACTGAACTGCACAAAGCAGTAAAAAGATTAGAAAGAGGAGGGTGGCAAGGGGAGCAGCAAGCCTATTACATCTTCATTTATTTCATGCGTGTTACTTATCCTTACGATCTGAGCTGTTCCCTGAGGTCTGGCACACTTCTGAGGCACTGTAACGTAGCATTCAGGTAGCATGTATTACCAAGGTTGGTCAGGCCACAAGGCAGCTCCATCTGAAAATGAGAACAAAATACACAATTTCACATGATATCCCAAAGGGTTATTATGTGAGATGGGGGGTGTTTCATGAAAGTTGTCAGCACTATCTAAATTGTCAGTGCTGACTATTTCAGTGAAATCCTTGCTATTGATTGGCTGAGAAGCTCTGCCCTCTGACTGTTACTACATGTATGGTAACTGTCGGAGAAAGACGTCTTGTCAGTGCTGACGACTTTCATGAAACGGTCCCCAGATTAGTAATAATAATGGAAAGTACTGTATAATTGCGTTAACACTAAAGCAAGTGTATATACTGACATTTCTTCAGTTTGAAATTTCATAGTAGTACCAATTTCACATGATATCTCAAAGGGTTATTATGTGAGCAGATTAAATGGAAAGTATTGTATAATTGCGTTAACACTAAAGCAAAAGCATATACTGACATTTCTTCAGTTTAATATTCCATAGTACCCAATTTAACATGATATCCAGAGCTGCCAAGTTGTATTTTGCATTTTCGGTATTCTTATCCCCCAAAATCAGTATTTTGACAAAAAAATCAGTATTTTTACCGTGTGAGATAAATATTTAGTATTTTTCCCAAAAAAAGTGTATTTCATAATGAAATGCTTGGCGCACTCGCCCATCACGGCGCTCAAGCTGCATGCAAGCTAAAATGTGCACTGCTCTTGCAGATGAAAAAAAAAAAACATTGAAACTTTTGTATATCTCACCCTGGTGTTTACAAAATGATTGAAAAAAAAAAACAAGTTACCTGAAATTACATTGATCTAATAACCATATTTGTGTACGTTTTTATGAAATAGAGACATATAGAGATGATTTTTCTCAATAAATTTCGATTTTGTAAAAAAAAGAAAAAACGTACTGCCGTATTTTGGTTGCAAAAACGTCCTAAATACGGAAAAATCGTACTACTTGGCAGCTCTGGATATCTCAAATGGTTATTAAGTGAGCAGATAATAATGGAAAGTATTGTATAATTGCGTTAACACTAAAGCAAGTGCATATACTGACATTTCTTCAGTTTAATATTCCATAGTACCCAATTTCACATGATATCTCAAATGGTTATTATGTGAGCAGATAATAATGGAAAGTATTCTCTAAATACGTTAACACTAAAGCAAGTACATATAGGCCTACTGATATTTCTTCAGTTTAACATTTTTTATAGTACCCAATTTCACATATCTCAAAGGGTTATTATGTGGGCAGATAATAATGGAAAGTATTGTATAATTGCGTTAACACTAAAGCAAGTGCATATACTGATATTTCTACAGCTTGAAATTTCATTGTACCTTCTTTACATGAAATAATAAAAGAAGGCTATTATGTAGAAACAAACAGTAGTTACTACTGGGCAATTCCATAAAATATGTACGTCCGACCCCATGTATGTGAGACCTTTACGAAATCTACTACCACAACTAACACGTTTTTCTTCCATTAATGCTACTAGGCCACCACCATCTAACATAACCTCAGGGAAATTTTTCTCCCCCATAATCAGCCATTGGTTACCAAACTCTCTATTCCCATTCGCCACTGTCACACTGATGAAACAGACTTCAGACCAACACAAGCTGTTAAGTGGCGATTCCACTGACATGCATGTAGGCTACCATAGGTCGGTTTAGGGTCATTTTTCATTGATGTGACTGTCGCATATTGGTATTCAAGAGGATATTGGTAAATACTCACAGCTGTAGCCAGTTCTTCTTCTGTCATATCTTCCACGAATACAGTCTTTTCCGGAGGGGCTTCTGGCAAGGCTTCAGCTGACCCCATCATCAGCAGAGTCATACCCTGAGATTCGTATACAAAAGGATGACAGTATTTTGGAGGGAGTGCAAACGTGCTAGTCTGCATGCACATACTCATATTTGGCACTTTAAAGGAAAATTAAACCTTTGGGATAAGATAGCTTGTGCGAAAACAGAAAAATCAAAGAAACAGATCAACAAAAGTTTGAGAAAATGGAATAAATAATAAGAAAGTTATGAGCATTTGAAGTTTAGATCATTATTGTAATGTAGATCCTCCCATTGGCAATATGACACAGATGTGTGATGTCACATGTGAACAACTTTTCCATTACTTTTGTACATACATGTATTTCACTCAAAGTCTCAAACTGCCTCTTTTATAGTATCTATCAGTAGATCATGTATTCTTTCTATAGGAGGGAATGTAATAAAGATTTTCAAAGAATACATCATGGATTAAGAGTTTCTATCACCATAAGAATGAGCAAAAAGTGACATTTGGGGGGTATTTTATAGTCCATCAAATGGAAAGTTGTTCACATGTGACATCACACATCTTTGTCGCATTGCCAATAGGAGGGTCTCCATAGCAGTAGTGATCGCAATATTCAAAATGCTCATAACTTTCTCATTATTTGTCAAATTTTTCTCAAACTTTCTATGATCTTATTTTTCTGTTTCTACACAAGCCCACTTGTTTTACAGGTTTCATTCCCCTTTAACAAACTATACCATGTTTCAGGAGGAGACTGCACTCTAAACCATCTGTTTGTGTCAGCAGCCACTAGTCTGCAGGCACACACCTTGTTTGAAACTTTGATTAACAAGTGGGTCTTCACACAAGACTAGCACATATATAAAACTTCAAGGGCCTTCTGTACACCAGTCACTGTAGGCTGCACATTCAGACTCTTTATTTAACTCGAGTGAAGGTTTTGCACAGTAGCCTAGCAGCCACATGACACATGGGTGAATCTAGTCTCCTATTTCAGACTTGACATTCAACACTATGTGGAAACTATGGGTTTGCACTGTCTGCAGACATCAGCATTGCTTATAAAGTCACAAACTTGATACAGCAACATATAGTCTTTCATATTTTTATCCGCTCCCAGAATCTATCAAAGGGGAAATGCATTCACATATGTACCCATAATATTGTACTATTCATAGTTTAAAACAAGAGATCTTCAATCTAATGTCCAAATTGGTTATTCTCATATATATCTTAAGGAAAGTGTTCCTTTTTTCGACAGCCACCCTAACCCTTATATATATATTTTTTTTACTGTTCACTTTGGTTCATCGTTGCAAAAGGAACTCTTCCCCATCTCAAAATTATTTTCACATTTTCCTCATATTTCTTTTAATATTTTGCTCCTTCTACCCATAAAAAAATTTAAGTGATTTGAATTGACTTGATTTAAATTGAATGCATATCACATGCAGTCAAAAGGAACGAAATTAATGTAATGTTCAGCAGCAGAAGCATAAAAACTGCTGTTCAGTCATGCATTACTATGCAATATGCAGTCACATCGGTGTAACTGACTCCAAACCAACACATGGTATGTAATTGGAAATAACATAATAGCTTTAGTCGGTCTGGAATCAGTTATGGGAGTGTGACTGTGGCGACAGATCTATACTCACATCTTTAAGTTTGAAGTTACCCCAGTTATCGTCCTTGAGAACTTGCCCTTTGAGCATGATCTTCTGTCTCTGAGGGTACACTCCAGACAGGGCAAACATCTGGGCTTTCAGGACCTCCGGAGTCTCGTCCGTGTTGCATATTATATCATTGAACTTCTCCTTCCCCCACTTAACGTTGACTGAGCAAAAGAAATATGTAATAGAACTCTAAAATCGATTCAGTTGAAGACATATGCAGTAGATCTACATAAGTGTGCGCATTCAAATGGACAAGAGCAAGCGGTTCCCAATACCATGATTTGGCCACTTGTTCACTGCAACCACCCTGCCTATAGAGAATCTACAAGTAGAATTATGCAGTACACAACACACATTTATCCCTTTTATCAACACATATCACTTTTGTAACCAATAATTATTTCCATATAGGGTCATGTGTCATGAGGTTGCCTACTTTTGTGTTTTGGTGACTTTTGCTTTCGCGTCACCGTTTTAACTTCAAAAGTCTCTATCTCACAAAGTATACACCCTATGATAGTAAAGTATATATTTCCCGAAAAGAAATTGCTCAATGAACCCAAATATGCACTCATAAATAGCAATAGGTGTAAGGCCTAAATGTTATTGTGTTGAATAGAAAAATATTAATATTTTTTTTTAATCTCATCTTCGTGATCATAACAATTTGTATAGTCCCCCTAAAATAAAAATAATCACATTTCTGTACAGTACAGAGTCAGACCTTTCTAACAATGTATAATTTTATTGGGTTCATGGTCAATAAATTAGTACTTCAAAGTCAATCAGAATTTAAATATGCAAATTCTTTTTTTTAAATAAAGAATCATTTGTATATGTGTGCTACTTTTGCCTGCATTTCCATTACATGGTGAGTATATCTGATGTTACTTAAGGTATAATACAATTTTAAAGAAACTATAATAGCATAATTAGACAAAATAATACATTCTAAGATTCTTCACATATTGTTGGTCTCATACCCCTTTCATAAACCCAATTATGCAGATAATATCCGCATAATTTGGTCGTAAAATCGGAGCGGGACCAGAGTTTTCTGCATTATTTCGATGCTGCAATTATCCGCATAATAGCGGCATTGGGACCAGATTTTGACTTTATGAACGCATTCCAAAGTAATGCGGATAATTGCCATGGTGCGGTCACAAGGTCACCCTTTTCCAACACAACCCCATCGGAGGGGGTGTACATTTTTGTTCAATTTTTATTGAATTATCCACATTACTCTTAGGCGGATAATTGGAGGATGGGTTTATGAAAGGGATATTAGTGTCTCTGACCTGGGTTTTTTACCTTTAAAATCTGTAACAAAACCAAGTCACAGAATAGTAGAAATCACATGTTCTGTTTTTACACAAAGCCACATTGAAATCAAGAATAACTGGGAAGAGTGTCAATATGGAAGAATCGTTTTTTTCGATTTCTTTTTTTAATGTTCTTGACCTTGTTTTACATGACAATGAAATTGCCAAAATTGTTTTTTTCAAGAAACAGTAAAGAAGAATGTTCTAGCTTTAATCTGATACCAAATTTATAGTTGGAAGTTTTATGTTTAACCCCAAAAAGCACAAAATATTGAGAATCCCCATTGACTCTGTACAGGTGGCAACGCTTCCGGCACCACCCCTGTAACTCAAGTTCTTTTTATTCTAGAGCATTGAAACTTTCAAGAATGTTAGCAGATGAATTCAACTTCAAAATGATACCAAACTCGTTGGCATAGCTCATTTGCTTTGAAAATATTTTGGAATAACTCAACAAATTTACCAAAATATGCAACAGCACCACCCTTTTTGGTGGGTGACCTCATGACACATGGCCATAGTTGAGATTTATTTTTCACTAGTAACTTGGGGATAGTTTTTCTTTATTCACAAGAGCAATTAAAAAAAAAAAAAAAATTATGCATTGTTTGTGTAGGCCCTCTATAGGTGGAAAGTAAAATTGCAAGAAAATTGTCATTCAACAATCTCTATTTTTAATTTATAAAATTCAATTTACTTCAGAGCTATAGTATTATGATGAATTCAGTTTTGTACTGGAAACTGACAGTGTAAAAAATCAAGCATTTGTCCCCAACAAGAGAAACAAAAAGCCAAACATTGGCAACCTTCATCTCCATCATGGGTACACAGCAACAGAACGAAAGTTCCATTACGCTGTGGTCGGGTGCAGATGCGACATTTGATCATGATTAGTTTAGAGCAGCCTTATTCCCCACAAAGGGAGTCCTAACACTAACAGTAACAGTAACGGAGAATTCGAGAACAAAGTTACATCATAGCCTCTTTCACTGAATGATTTGGCTGTATTTTTTTATGTTACATGATTAAGCCTAATTGGCCATGAAAACTGTCAAAATAAAAATGTTCCATATAAATTGGCCACCTGTCATGTCTGTGACGTGTCAATACTCTAAGTTAATTATTAGGCATGTTAGGCTTAAGCGGTTAAGTCTTAAAGGAGAATGAAACTCTTGGAGCAAATTAGCTTTTGTGAAAGCAGAAAAATCAAAGAATAAGATCAACAACACTTTGAGTAAACTAGGACTAGCAATAAAAGAGTTATGAGCATTTGAATGTCGAGATCACTAATGCTATGGAGATCCTCCCATTGGCAATGCGACCAAGATCTGTGATGTCACACACGTACAACTCTCCCATTTGGACACTGAAAATATACCCCAAAACATCTCTTTTTGCTCATTCTAATCATATGACAAACGATTCATCAATAATATAATGTTGTGAAACCTCTGTACTTGTCATCTCATAAAGAGAACACCTCACCTTGTGATAGACTCTATAAAAGTGATAATATAAGTGAAATAAGTACTAAAGTAATGAGGGAGTTGTACGTGTGTGATATCACAGATCTTGGTCGCATTGCCGATGGGAGGATCTACATGGCATTAGTGATCTCAATATTCAAATGCTCATAACTTTCTTATTATTCATTCAATCTTCATCAAACTTTCAACAATATGTTTCTTTGATTTTTCTCTTTGATATGGATTCAGCTGGTTTCAAGGGTTTCATTCTCCTTTAACATTAAAATTTGAAGTTAACAAAAACATAACAACATGAACAACAAATCATTTCACTCCCCTTCAGACTTTGACAGTCAGTCACTCAGAGCAGTGTCACGTCAGTGAGTAGACCAAAAGCTTCAGTCTCTGTATTTTGGTTGTTCCGCTGAACTACGTTGGCTCCACTCACCATACATAGACTGAAGGGGATGGGGCCCCGTACCTACAGCCAACGTATAGTGAACTAGCGTTTTATAGATCGCGATTTAAAACTGTTTTTTAAGCAAAATTGAAAGTTTCATGGTTTCCATTATCAGGGAAATATAAATATCTTAAGTAATTGCATACCTTGGGCCGGAGTTATTGAAAAAAATCCTCTGGATGATTGAGAAATCTGTCATCTAAGACATTTTCACCTGACCTGACGGTTTTTCTTGCAAGTTGCCATCTTGAATGACGTCATTATCGTTATTAACTTAATGTCTCGAATCGATATATCGCGATTATAACTAGTACTAGTACTAGTATAACTAGTATCGTTTATCTTCGGTTTCGTTCGCATATGGATCGTATAATATCGAAAGCAATATCGATATCACATTCGTGATTGTTGACGTTCGTTTGTAAATATTTTATAGTTTGGCTGCCATTTTGACCATTTTTATCGTGTTCAACCCAATTAAACATCGGTAAAGTATATTTTGCATGCCTTTTTCATCTATATCGTTTAAAGTATTTAAACATTGAAATATCAAGTTTTAAAAGTTTGTTGTTTATACATCCTTAGATTGTAAATTCGATGTGTAAAATTACATCAAACTTTGGACTGTGAATTGACAAAAGGGAGGGAATGAGAACACATGCGAGCCCACACGTACACCCTACCGTCGGTAAATGGGGATTACAGTAAAATGTCAGAAATTGTTGAATAAATCCCCAGAAACGACGGTTATTCCTGTCTAGTCAGTGAGTCACTGACTGAGTGACTGGTCGAAAAGACAAGGCAGCTTGTGACTCTATCCTTACTGATCTGAGTGCAAAATTTTGGTTTTAGTTTGAAGAGTCAAGGACGAGAAAGTCTTCTCCATATTCAATGGCCCCAGGGCCACGCCAGGAAGTTGACCTCGTCACCTTACACTGACTTACAGCCTTCGGCTCCGGTCGAAGGCCGCCGGCGCCGGCAAGAATGCACGCAAGCGCAACTGAAAGATACCACACATAATTCACAATACACGGGACTGAAATGTTCTTTCCGGCGAATGAATGAAAAGTGGTCTGGGATAATTCGCATAAATTTAACAGAAATTTCACAACATAAGTCATCAAAACAAATTACTACACACTTATTAATCATATAAGAATGTTTAAAACATGCAAACTTACTCTTATAAGATGGCATTCTGGAAATTCTGCCGGAACGGTTCAACGGTACCACTTTCAAATTTTTCAACGTGCACTCGATTGAATGAGTTAACAAAATGCATTGAACTTTGACATCGACGTCATCATATTTTGCTAGCGACATCACTAGCCGAGCTCGTGAGTTCGATATGATGGGTGTGCTAGAGGGGGCCTTTCTGCTTTTTAATAAATGATCCTATTTCCAATGTTTCATGCAAAGTCATACAATTTATTCTCAGTCTAGTGTTCATTTTTTTAATGGACTGATGTGAGATGAAATGAATAAGAGCCCCAGATAAGAGATGAAACGAGGAAAACATCTTTAAAAAATAATGAAATTCCGAAAAAATGAAGGGATGATCTGATCAACCTTCCTACTAATCCACAGGCCTAGATTCATTCCTATTGTTATTTGTATTTCAAATTACCCGGGCTAATTCCCTATACCTTTTACAGTGGCCTACCCGAGCTACTTCGAATGATCTATATATTTTCTCCGGAAATTTCCGATAAGTTTCCCCTTGATTATCTTCCACTTAGTTTCTCTAACAAAGTTATTTTGCAACCTCAGTAATGCTCTTTGGATCAATATCCAGCAATATGCACCTTTAGTTCCCTGAATATTCTACAACTCTCATTCTGAAGCGCCTTTCCTTTCAACTGAAACCAATTTTTTCCCCAACCTCACCTCCCTCTCTCGATCCCCTTGCATAATGGTCTATATGTTCCCCGCTCTGAACTCTATATCTCTCCTGCTACCTGTAGCATAACCTCTTCTCTCTTCCTTTACTTTATGGCTTGGCTCCTTTCAATTTATCTCTTTATCAACCCTAGTGAACCATACCTTCTCTTTATAAAATGTTCGAACACATTCTCTAGAGGCAATATAGAGGTCTAGTTGCCCTTTCTCTGATTTATTCTCTTCATTTTCAAGGAATGTAGGCCTCCCTATATCGGAATGAAAATAAAAACAAAAACAAACCATACAAGGGCAATTAAATAACGAACTCATTTTCACTTACATACCTCCTATATATATCTCTGTATCACTTTATTGAAATATTGAGACATTTAGTGTCATTTTTACATTCTATGTTGTGCTTGTGTTTAACCTCCTAATGATAATGCTAGCAGTGTAATTTTCTGAGAAGGAAATATTATCTCACAAAGCTACGTGTACATTTAGCTGGCCTCATATTCTGCTTCAGTATCAAACTTTTGGTGGAGTTTAACATTATGTGAATACATGTAATTTGTTGTTGTTGACATAACAGGGATGGTATGCTGAACACTGTCTAATCTCGAGATTTGACAAAGGAATGATATATTCTAGCTGGGGGATGTCATAACTATAAATACTGTTACAGCTTTTTTCCTTTTTTTATCTAGTGCACACAAAACTATGCAATTTCATAAACGAGCTTACATGTACAACTTTTCATGTATGATAAAAACTTATGACGTCTCGCAGTCAAAAGATTTGTTCACCATTGACGAATGTTTACAAGAATATTTTTTCATGCTACTTGAAGTTAGGCCCTACATATCAATTCTTATTTTTGGTGTAAGACTCAGAATACCTATTTACGACAATCAGATATGTAGCAAATATATTTCATCTGTTACTAATAAGTTTAATGAAACGGGAACCCATGCAGGGAGGTGTTTCACAAAGAACGTAGTCTGACTGAAAATTGCAATCAATTCCCAGTTGTGCATGGTATCACGCACCACCGCTTTGGTCAGATTGGGACCCTAGGACATGCTCTACCATTGTAATAATCAATGACATTACCTGTTAAAGGGGTAGTTCACCCTGACAAACAAAAACTTTGTGGAAAAATAGCAGATAAAATAATATAAATATTGGTGAAGGTTTTCAGGAAAATCCATTAAAGATTAAGGAAGTTATTAGAATTTTAAGTTTTTCATCTGTGACGTCATAAACGAGCAGCTGTCACATATGGTATGTATTATAGAATGCATAAATTTCATTTCTTAATGGTTTGTAATGACTTATTTTCTTTTTTAGGAGTGGGTGTGAAATCATTTGTGTATTGATATACTAAAGTTACAATAAAAACCATTTCAATTTTCTATGAAAATGAAATTTCATCGATTTTTACCATATGATATAGTTGCTTGCATATGACGTCACAAATCAAATTAAAATTCTAATTAGTTTTTTATTCATTGACGGATTTTCCTCAAGTCAAACCTTTCCCAATATCTTTTATTATTTTTTTCTGCTATTTTTACAATAAAAACTTTTCATCAGGGTGAACATCCCCTTTAAAATCATGGTGACAAAGCATTTGCTCCAGCGACATTTTCTTTGGAAGTTAGGATGTTTGGCTTAACTGCAGATTTTAAATTGAAGCAATTGTCGCCAGAGCAAATATCATGGAACCAAAATCATACGTGCAATGGCACTTAA
This sequence comes from Lytechinus pictus, assembly GCF_037042905.1. Lineage (NCBI taxonomy): Eukaryota > Metazoa > Echinodermata > Echinoidea > Temnopleuroida > Toxopneustidae > Lytechinus > Lytechinus pictus. The sequence continues at coordinate 24,643,192 of NC_087261.1, forward strand.
ATTAAGCATGATAACTTTTGAAATCTTTGTGAAACACCCCTCATACTACAGTTGATAGCCGCAAACATAAATTTGAATACAATTCTTGATAAATTACAAATTCTTCAAACAACACTTACCTGGAATATAGTGATATGTTTTTATTGTGTTCTTATGAACCTATTCAATCTGTCCGCAAAATTACAAAAAGGAGAAAAACACAATTTTTTCTGAGTAAATATCAATATTAATCAAAGATAATTGCACTTGCATATACATATATAATAGACAGTTGTGTATAGAAAACTGAGCTTTGAGCAATTCACAACGCTTTGTTGAAATTTTCAATAAAATTTGTTTAAATGAGCTTCTGTTTTACAGTATAATTTTTGTCTATAATATCAATATAATTGTTCATAAAAGTGCAATATTTCAAAATAGATACAAGCTCTTTTAAAATGAATAATATTGTTTCACCTTATGACTCATACAACACTAATAATTAACAATGAACTGGCACTTTTAATTCAATTATCCCCATGATTCCAGTATAGTTTTATGTGAAAATCAATGCACGATGGCCCATATTTTCAAATCAGATTTAATTCAAACTCTGGTGTAAAGCTGTGGATAGCCAATTGTGACGTGACGCAGACCAAAAGCAGTAACAGCTCATTTGACACTGAAATCATTCATAACTATCTGGTAATAATTACCACAAAAGCTTTCTTCACAATCAAATCATGAAAAAAATGCATTGCAAATAATAATAATAGTCAGTTCTTGTATAGCGCATAACACATTATAAATAACGTCTCTATGCGCTTCCAAAGGACTTGGATATTATTACCCCGGCTGTAGCTCAAGCAGCCAGCTTCCAGCGCTTGGCATTTCAAAGAATAAATTCCTGCCAGGTACCCATTCACCTCACCTGGGTCAAGTGCAGCACAATGTGGATAAATTTCTTGCTGAAGGAAACTACCCCATGACTGGGATTTGAACCAACGACCCTGTTTCAAAGTCCGGAGACTAATCCACTGGGCCAATTTGAAGGCGTACAATCTGAATAAACTTTGATAAGGTGGCTTCACATAATTTTAGCAGAGTCAGACCATGGCCTACGCTAAACAGAGGTTCTGAATATTGGCCAGTGTGTCTTTTTTTTTCTTCAAAAAGTGTATTACACATGCCAATTCCCAATTTTTTAAATGAGAGATGGAAAATTCATTCTGAAAGTAGCAAAGTTCATGCTGTTGTAAAAAAAATTATAATAATAAACTAGAAAATGTGTTTTATATCATTTCTTTCCTTCCTCTTTCTTTGCACTTGCATGCATCTGGGAGCATAGAACCGTTGTTCCACTTGGCAGTACCATTGCAAAGAAATATATTCTTCATCAGTTAATACCCGTCTAAAACCTCCACTTCATACTGACCTTCCCACCTACAGAGGAAAGGGGGGGGGGGGGTTTCAAGAAGACTTTTGTCAGTAATTTTCACAGACAGATGTTATTAGGTACTGGGAATCCATGCATCTGATTGGCTGAAAGTGAATTTAGTCAGTGAAAATCAATGACTAAACTCTTCATGAAACACGCCCCCAACATCTACTTTACTCAAGGCCAGGTTCACCCAAGTAACAAGTTGATTTAAATGAAAATATAGAAAAATTACTAACAGTAAACTGTTAAAAATACCTTGATCAAAATCAGATGCAAAACAAGGAGCTTGTGACACTTCAAGTTATGCTGAAAGTGTTTGATATGTGAATAATGTGACTGAGGGAGTCGCTGATTTCCAACACACAGTCACTTTTTCTTTTGTATTTCATTGTATGAAACATTAATTTTTTTTTTTTTTTGCCAATTTGATAGTAAAGAAGGTCTTGATTGTATCATTACAATAATTCTGTCATGATACACGTTCAATAGAGTCAAACCATATTTCGCATTACTGAAAAAAAAAAACATTATTTCATATTGACTTTATACAAAAGAAACAGTGGGGGAAAGATATCAGTTCATTCAGCTGCCTCATTTGCAAGCCATCCATTTGGTGCATTAGACTGCTTTGTAAATTTTAGTGATACTTCAATATACCAACATTTTTTTTTCTTCATTTTCTGTGTGATCTGGATGGAATTTTCAGCATTACGGTTGTAAAATTGAGTGATACTTCCAAATGCTAAAATTCTTATCTTAAATTCAATTTTGATGAAATGTTTAATGTTATGGTTATTGAGTTTTCTCTTCCTATTCAAATTAATTTGTTGCTGGGATGGACCTGGCCTCTCCAAGTGCCATGCATCCTGTTCACTATAATGATAATAATAATAACATCATATTTTACCCAGGGTAGCCACTTCATTTCTGGATACTGTTCTCCCAGCGGGTCCTGCATAACATGATAAAGTTATTATTACCCCAGCTTTAGCAGGCTACCTTGATTAGGCGCTCGAGCATTTGAGGAATTTCTTTCTACCGGGTACCCATTTACCTCACCTGGGTCGAGTGCAGCACTGAATGTAGGTAAATTTCTTGAAGAAAAACATTCCATGGCTTCAATTTAACCCACGTCCCTCCGATTGAAAGACGAGAGTCCTAACTACTAGACCATTACTATAAACTTTCAATGGCTGTCAATTACATTTTTCATCATCTCTGCATCTCGAAAGCAACATCAAGCAGGCCCACGATACCCTTATTCAGTACGACAAAACCTTGACTAAGAAATACAATAGCAGCTTCCTTCAACAATGCTGCATATTCAGTCTATTACAAGGCACCCTCATTACAGTGCATGGTACCTCCGTTCTATTTCTTAATACCCTAGCTGAGTCATACTATCTCATGTCAGCTACCTTCAATCAGTTCTATACATTCAGTTCATGGCGTGGCACCTTTCATTAAAGTATGTTGTATCTTTATTAAATTTGGTAATACTTTGGCCAAACCAAGATCCCCATGTGAGCTACCTTCAAGGGATTCTCCACCTTGATTATGTGATCCAATACCTTCCTCGAGATATATGGTTCCCTTGCTCAAATTTGTTTTACCTTAGCTAAGCCACATCAACTAGATGTCAGCTACCTTATAAGGTTTCTGCACCTTCAATCCACCTTCTGAACATTCAATCCACGATGAGGCACCATTAATAAAGTGCATTGTGCCCTTGTTCCAATTTGCAAAACCTTTGCTACACCATATTGACTACAGTCCAGCTACCTTCTAAATTCTCTTCGCCTTCAGTCTACACTGTTGCACCTTCATTGAAGTGCATGGTACTGTTATTAAAATGGCTGGCACCAACATTTAGGTCTACACTCTCATCAAGATGGGATGTGCTGTTTGGATGTCAGCTACCTTCTAAGTTCTCTGCACCTTCAGTCCACAGTGAAGCACCTTCATTCAGGTGTACGGTACCCTTGTTCAGATGGTCGGCACCACCATTGAGTAGGTCTGCACCCTTACTGAGATGGGATGAGCTGCTAAGATGACTAGTGGTTGCGATGCTGGAGGTACTTCCTAAGCCAGAGCAGTGTCTTTTCGCTGCTTCACCAACAGTGTTCTGCTCCATGTTCCTTTTGGCTGGTACGGGGAAAGAACAAAAAGATGCAGCAAAGTTAATGGAGAATGATTTGGCAGTTCCATGATGATGAAGAAGAAGACATTATTTCTTTGTAATTCATTTCGAAGGAATCGTTGGATATATTTGAAGTTCCATATGGTTGTGTCAAAAATATTATGTATACTATTACTATTAAAAAACTAGGTAATACCCTTTCTATATCTCAAAGCAGTGCTTTCCACTCAAACTATCACTCAAAGCTCAAAGGATTGCACAAAGCAGTGAATATTCATATTTATTTCTCAAGATAACAGAGTTACCATTTCCTTCATCACGTTGCCATAAGTTAACTCAATAACCTGAGTCTTTAATACTACCATAAAGCACATACCTTGGGGCTTCTGTGCTTTATCTTCGGCATCATCGGTCTTCTTCTTTTCTATGCTGTCCTCCGGTCTGTATCCACATCCCTCGCCTGTAATCTCTTTGCAGAGCTGATCAAACCGCTTCTTGTGGCAGGGACGTACAAAGCTATAGAACTCTACAAAGTTAGGAGAGAGACAGGAGAATATAGAAGTACATCACCAACACCATACATCTAATCCACTAGACTAGTGAAAGCTATCCGATAACAAGGCCAGTATCCCATTTCATGAAGACTTGTTATAACAACAAATGCACAATATTTATAACAACTTCACCATCAGCAAATCAATTTGAATGTTTTCAGTATCTTTAACCCTATACTTAGCTGGGCTATTTTGTGATCTTAAATTCTAAGATCTCAGCCGTGGATCGTGCGATTGCGGCGAAAATTTGCACGATGGTACAGAATGACATAATATACAACATTGCATAGGTAAATTGCACAAATTCATATATTTTTTAAATATGAATTAATTATGCTAATTTATTCATGAAATCATACTTTTTGCTCTAATTCGCTAAAATAAAGCTCCTAGAAAACTATTTTTGGTGAGAATATTCCTAGGGATTAACCTTTTACTGCAAATTTGTCATTTGAACAACTTTTTTTAAATGGGGTCCGGCTCATGTCGGCATAGAGTTTGGGCAAATATAGTTGTGAAATATACTTCTGACATTCCAAAGTTATATTATTAAAATACAGTGACAGTTTCATCATTTTTTATCGATTAATTTGTGGTGAAAATTTGAATTTGACTTTTAAAATCAGATTTATTGCCCTCTCTGTAGCACTGGCATTGCCTAAAATAAATAGCACTCCGAACACCATCTCATACTGTAATTACTCTTTATCATAAAGCTAAGATCGTATCCCAAAGTTTTTGTCCCATTCCATATTTGAGGCATGGATTTTTATACCAAATAAAAAATATATATATTTCCTGTTCTTTGTAAAAAAAAAATATATATATATTGCACAGGTATAAAATCACGATGCTAGTGGCCATGCGGAATCCCAGGTATGCAAAAGCACTCTATGCAAGAGCCTCATGCTTGCCACACATTGTAAATAGTGCGTTGCCTCACTGCTAATTACACTCAAAACTGTGCATCATTTGTTGTATCATTGCATCACAAGTTTCATAAAACAAGGCCCTGAAACAATCATACTTACTCCTGAAGAGATGGTATTTGGTGGGATCTTCTGTGAAGAGATCAGCTAGACCAGCTATCATCAGACCAAAGTCATTATCCTACATCATGGTATCAACCAATAACAAATAAGCCACATTAAATAAAGGGATGGTCCAGGCTGGAAATATTTATATTTATAAAGAGAGTAAAATTCACAGAGTAAAATGCTGAAAATTTGATCAAAATCGGATAACAAATAACAAAGTTATTGAATTTTAAATATTTGTATTATTCTGGTGAAACAGGTCTAGGCATGTCTTTATGAATATTCATGTGGGCTGATGTCATTTCCCCACTTGTTCTTTTTTATCTTATTATATGAAATTAGGTTTATTCAAAATTTGTCTACCAAGAACTAAAATAATTGGATTGACAATTGATTGAGTGCATTAGTCATTTATTGCCGAAACTTATTTCATTATGATGGAGACACATCATTTACACATACTTGTATGAAATAATGAAACATTTATGATTTCATGTAATAACATAAGAAAAAGGAAAGTGGAGATGTGACATCATCAGCCCACCTAATGAATATTCATGATGATGTGCATATAACTGTTTTCACAAAATATTGATAAACTTTAAAATTCAATAATTTGTTATCTGATTTTGATGAAATTTTCAGCATGTCGCTCTGTGAATTTTACTCTTTTTTTTTAGATTAAATATTTTCAGCCCGGACCAACCTTTTATAAAATCACACAAGAACACAGCTGTTCAGTTTACAGCTCTGAAATGGAGCAACCAACCAGTTTATAGTTCCATGACATCTGCTCTGGCGAAAATTGCTCCGATGGAAAATCTGCACATTAAGCCAAACGTTAACACCTAACCTCCAAAACTAAATAAATGCTAGTCATTATCTTTACATCATTCTAAACCGAAAACTATATTTCAATCCTAACTCCAACACTATGCCCTCTGAGATGTTAAGACCGGAGCAAATGCTGTATAACCCAACCAACCATGCCATTGTATTAATGTTATGTTATTCTTTGATTATGTTATACGGTACTGTGTTTGTGTTCCAAAAACTAAGACAGGAGTAGTATGTTTTGAGTCAATAGAACGGTAGCAATTAAAAATATACAACTCCTGTCTAAGACCTTCGACCCATGGATATTATTATTTATTTGACCAGATACAAAGTAAAAAGAATACAATGAAACCTTTATGCAAATTCGATTGAAATATTATACAAGAAAAACTTAGGGAAAATATACACATGCATTTCCACTGAACCAAAAAATTATATGCACATGTACTGTATCATTGGGAATATCATAGGATAAGTATTATAACACACTTTTATCAAAATACAATATTGACTTAATTCCAACATCACTCAATTACAATATCACTTTCTGTTCAAGCAGTACTAGTGTGTGACTTCAATTTTAGTTTGTATAAAAAAATGATATAAGTGGCCGAATAATTGTTTGGTAGTACAAAATCGGAATAGCATCGAAAAATGGACATACTGAAGCTTTACAACATGCAATATCAGAGTAAAATCGCATGAATAAACGGAATGCTTAAACTAAAGAATATACACTGTACATGTATAATAGAACCAAAAATTGTATAAATTTTACCTTTTTATATGACTGCATTACATTTGAGAATGCTTTGTAGTTCTCTTTACTGAGTCTCTTTTTCACCTAAGAAAAAAAAATAGCACAAGAGATATTGATATTATCATACCATGGTTTATACATGTATATATATACATGTATCACCCACTATTAATAAAGCAATATGCTGCAGTGAAAATTAATTTCAATAATGCTGAGAACATTAAATTAAAAGAACATTTGAAGGGTAATTCCATTCAAAGCAATACTATCGCATTTTCATCATTACCAGCATGATGATGATGACGAAGATGACGAGGATGAGGATTCCTTCAAAGCACTGAACGTTTGCTTCAAACAAACAACAGTTTAAGCTAAAGCCGGATTAATAATTGCTTTTGTAGCTTCTGGAAAAAGTGCTACATTTATAAATCCACCTACAGTATTATTATTGTGATTATTATCATTTCAGAACCATAAATTACTCAAATCATCCATACTGTTGTCGGTGGTACACCTGCACGCTTGTCTAAACCACAGTTACATTGATCAAATCTATACATGGAATAATTAAATTTCCTGGAAAATGATAATACCTAGTTCATGAACATCATACCTCTGTTACGTAGTCCTTGGCAGACACAAGACAAGCAGTCCGTTGTCTCTTAGTAATGGAAGAACACGATGAGGATGATGACTGACCCCCAAATTTATTTTCTTTCTGATGATATACATGTGAATGGGAAAAAAATGTTAAAAACATAATAATAATAATAATAATAGGCATTTACATAGCGCCATCTATCTAGAAATATTCTATACCGAGGCGCGTTGTTATTATTATTACCCCGGCTTTAGCTCGAGCTGCCTCTCAGCGCTCATGCATTCAAGGAATTAATCCTGCCGGGTACCCATTCACCTCACCTGGGTCGAGTGCAGCACAATGTGGATAAATTTCTTGCTGAAGGAAATTACGCCATGGCTGGGATTCGAACCCACGACCCTCTGTTTCAAAGTCAGAAGACTTATCCACTGGGCCACATAAAAAGATATAATGGCTCAATCCATTGTGTATCGGTCTATATGACCCTGCTTGGAATCCGATTGCATATTCTATTCCCTACCATAGTATTGAATGAATGGCACAATATAAAAGTGTAAAAAGTAGAGAATCCATTTAGTAGCACATTTGATATTCAAAATATTCAAAATTGTTTAAACTGAAAGGGTTTTGGTTTTTATTAAGGCATGAAGAAAGTGTATGGCAAACATAATAACTAGATTTTAATTCGTCATGAGGACGAATTAGGTGGTCTGTCATGATTTTTCATTCAGTGTCGGCTAATGTTGTATGAAATGAATCATTTACATATGATTGATAATCTTGATCATAGACATCATAGGAATACATTTTGACCATTGCTAAATGTGATTATTAATGTGGTGATGACAACCGTGATGGTTATAATGATGGTGGTGATAATACGAAATGAAGTTTGGAGTACGTAAAATGCCTATAGTACATGTATCTATCGTCTTCACTCTCTTATTTCTCATTGGTTTCTCTTATGAATTGGACTTTTACATTTTAGTTAAATCAATCCATTTTCTTTAACTTGATTGGTTGTTGAGAATTGAAATATGTCAATGTGCATTTGTGTGAAACTTTATAGATGAGATGAGCAATCTAACCATTTGTTTATAAAAGCAGATAAGAATTTCAGAAAAACTTACACTCTTCAATTTACAATCATACAATCATGGGATTACTTACCATTAAAGTGGCTGTTTGTGAAAAATTTAGCTATAGGACGTCAAAGTCCTCAGTTTCAACAAACAAGTATCTCATGGGCATGGTAGCCCCAAGTGTGAGCTCAGAAAAACAAGGGGTAGTGCCATTTATGGCTACGAAGAAAGTGGCAACGAAGGGATCCTAAATCGGCTTGTGAAGACAACTCCAAGACAGAAGATAATCCTCACTAAAGTGCTCGAATATCCTAACAGTTTTAGATTGACCAAAGATTCAAAGGTAAGGAAAAATTATTAAGTGGAGTACATGAAAAAAATTGATGTACAGTGTAGGAGTCATTGAGTGCTAATGTTCACTTAGTTCTAGTCTTTGGGGGTCTCATTACAAAATAAAAATCATTTAATAATAGAGCTGGGTTGTTTACTATTATTAGTATTTTGTGTTATCAAGTCAAAGTTTGTATATTAATTTAGTGTCTGACTTTTCTGTGCATAGACTGGTGTGATTAGAAAATGTAATCATTTTAATAAAATTGTTAAATTATTTGTGTGTAAAATGAATTGGTGCACACACATGGGGCACAAATTTTCCTTACGAAAGCTTAAAGTCAACAACATTCATAATAGTCAGCTTTTGAAAATTACACATTGTCACATTCACAGCACACGCAGGGTACGAACAGAGCGGTAAATCTATCCATTATTTTTCAGTTCTCATATGATATTATAATATTTCTACATATTTTAATATAATTTTAACTTTAGTATCCTTTTAATTAAAATATATTAATTTATCCGTGAAGTAAATAACTACATCGTCTAAATTGGTATTACAAACTCTCACCGACAATAAACGACTATTTTCAGTTAGACCTTTGTTTTCCGAAGCAATTACAGTGTCATTAGAACATCAAATTTTAAAAGAAAAACTTTTTTGTATTGGATTTTGTTATATGGAAATGATGTAATTTAAGTTTCCTATAAGTTTAAATTGAGGAAATTATAAAGTGTCTGTATTTTTTTCAGTCTTGGAAGTGAAGCAGACATGATTAGTGGTTACCTGCCCCTCCTCCTTCTCCTCCCTGCCCAAAAGGGACGGGATGACGTCCCTCTCATTCACATGTTGCGTCAAGCAAGTCACAACAAGCTGAAAATGTTCCAAAATAACTGGAAATCAAACTTTTGTTGGACAGCACGTATAGTCAGTACATTATTTGAAATAGATTTAAACAAAAAGTCTGTAAACATTTTCAAGTATTTTGACAACTTGTATTTTTAAAGTCACGTGAGTCACATAAAGTCATGATAATGAATAAAATGTTCCTTATATTTTTTTTTTGCTCATTATTTCCTGTAGTTAATGACGAATGTGGCTGACTTTCAAATCAATAACGAATTAGTACATGATTTCATTCGACCACCGACGATTACGATCGCAGAAGCAAAAGGGTCTGCTCATAAAAGAAGGCTCAGTGTGTCTGGGGACGTTACGGAGGTAAAAGTCGTTATTGCATTATATGACTACCGTTTATAATTTTGCATGAGAAGCTAAATTTTGTGATAGTATAAATCTTGTAAACCCATTATTTGTAGGCGGAGAATCCTGGGGTCCGTTTCTTAACATAATGAACGAATTAATTATCTTGATTGGCTAGGTGAATCAAATAGATCCAATCTTACTAACGTTTTAAGAAGAGTTTCCTATTATTCCTTGAAACTGATATAACAGACAGAAAGAGCAGACAATAATTAAAGTCCCAATTTCTTTTTAAAGCAAAACCTTATTATAATTGAAATTATTGTGATGAATTGTGAATTAACTAATAAAAGTATTGTCATAGGCAAAACAAATTGTATACATAAACCATGAAGACCAGTTGGAGTAGTTATTTACTCAGATAATGAAATCACGAATAATTCATTTCATTGCTAAAAGGATCGCAAGTTATGTACAGACACCTAATTATGTACGATTCTCCACCTACAGTATCCATGCAGGGAGCCTACAAGTTACACTCCCTCGTAAATAACATTAATGCATGATTTTTAAGTATAGCAAGTAAACATCTCCTACAATTAAAGGTATTGTTTAACTTTGTGAGCAGCCGATTAAAAAAATTCTCAAACCAAGATGAAACATGTGTACAAGTGCATGTATTAGAACTAATAAACCCTGAAAACAACCATTATTGAGAATGAAAAGCTAAAACTACAAGGCAAACCCCGATTTTGTAAATAGGCGTCTTAGAGACGCCTAAATAGTACACATAAGTGTATGGGATGAAATTAAGATGGTGTTTTCGGTCACTTTATATTTCAATTTTTGAAGCACTAAATAACTATTTTCGAACGCAATTTTTTCTGGGCTTCATTTTTGTAACATATCACAGACACAGGTGACAAGTGTGACCTTCTAGCACAGATTTTTTAAAAGTCAAACCAATGTTAACCAATCACTTTAAGTAGGTTGAGGAGTTTCAAACTTTTGTATATGTGGTTACCTTTGGGGGAAATGACATAATTATTTCAAATCTAATTCCTTGTGTTACTTACAAATATGAAATTATTTTTTCTGGTGTTTCCTCAGGTAGGGGAGTGCAGCAGCACTCCCACTTATAAGAGGCGATGCCTCAAAATCAGCGACAATGATGGTGCATCTATGGATGTCGTTCTTTGGGGTAACGTGGCCAACGAGCATATCGAATGTGGTAAAAGAGTGTGCATAACCGCGTTACTGAAAGATGGCAACAGGTTGAACTCCACTGGCAACAGTATAATTGAAGTAGGTTATGTTTCATGTTATGTGTCTATTTTTTTGTTTTGTTTATGAGAATTGATAAACGGGCGCAGTATTTAATATTTTTATAAATCTAAAGCAACAAAAATATCTTAAATGATATGTACATGTAGTAAGCTACATGGACACCGTTGTGTGAACAACTATTGAGACAGCTCTGGGCTGATTTGCTCTATTTACCTCTAATTTCACCTACACTGTCGTCATTTTCCGGATTATTACAGTCTACGAACTTTGCTTTGGGATTATAGTATACACTGTACCTATTTTTGGAAGGATACCTTGCATTCATTTCCTGTTTTTGATAACATTTTAGAGTGAACAACACAAGGTAAAATGCCTCGCGACTTACGCTCGCAATCGAACCCTAAGACCAATGAGCGAAGCCACGCCTCTGGCCTCAGTGCTATTGAGTCTTCGGTAACACCCAACGAACAGCTCAAAGCTACACCGGATGTTTTGCTTTCACTTATGGACGTAAACAAAAACATGGAATCTTCGTTTGCAAGGGTCTTTGAAAAGCTGGACTATCTTACAGGTGATATTGCAGCTATCAAAACCAAAGTGAGTGATATTGAAGGAGCTATTGAGTTCAATTCTGGAAAACTCAAAGAGATCATGAAGGATATTATCCCGAATATTACTGTCAATCTGGAATCTCGTATTGCTGACCTTCAAAATCAGCTCACTTCGATGGAGATCTACAACCGCCGTTCCAACTTGCTCTTCTACGATCTACATGAGGATCCTAACGAGAATATATTTCAAGTCATCCGCAAGTGCATCGTTGACCTAGGAATAGACGCAGACGAAGCCGCCAACATGGCGTTTGTTAACGCTCATCGCCTTCTCCGACGCGCAACTCATGACGCAAGCTTTCAACCCACAGCGCCCAATCCAATAATAGTCAAATTTGTGTATATGACCGACCGAAATAAAGTTCTATCGGCCTTCGAAAATAGAGATCGATGACCACGAGTCAACGCGCAACCCATACCTGGTTGTCCTACTCCAAAAAGCATCTCGATCCGCACCGACCTCCCTCCTGCCCTCAAGGCCAGACGCGGTCATCTCGCAAAGGTTGCATATGACATGCTTCAAATAATGTTCTGGATAATTTGATGAATAATCATTTTACTGCAATAAGTTACGACTAGATACCAGTAATGTATGTCCTAAAACTAAATGTCGTTTGTGTTAAGTTATTACTGGATTTTGTTAATGTTCAGATGAAGTGGCTTTTATTATTATGCATAACTGTTGAAAGAGATGACAAGTTTTATTCTTTTGATGGTGTAATGATTGTTTTTTAATCCTTTTTGTTTCTTTAAGGTTCCCGGTAGAAGCAATTCTAGAGTCCGGCAACTTGATATATATTGAGGAGTCGGCATCGTTTGACTTTAGTACAGTGGAACTTCCCGTTAACATTGTTTACGTATTACAGGCAGGAGATCACGTTAACACCATAATTGTTTCGTTTAACAAGTATTTTTTCATATGTATTTATTTTGATTTAGTTCAGAAGGTAGAATTTAAAGACACCTTAGAAATTTACGTTGACCGCAAAATTGGCCTGTTAAAATTAGGCAGTTATCGACATGTGCAGCGAGCATGTTTGGAGCTGTTTCGCTGTAGTTTTTCAGGAAAATGAGACCGTGAGGTTTCATTTCTGACTTTTTGAGTTATTGGTACTTTCCGCCAAGAAAATTTAATTAACACAGTTACATCGGTTCTTCGGAGGCCAGCTCAGTTGACCGTTGTATACTTATACAATCCCAAGCGGAATTCGCCACCTGTAATCGTTCCTTTTCGTCAACGATCCAATAATTGTTGAGGAAGATTAATTTATTTTAAGTTTCAGTTTGACTAAAATATTTATTTGAATCAATCGAGAAAACAAATGAGCATAACCTGGAAATTTCATTTAAATTCGATGTGAAATAACAAGTTACATGTACATGCATTATTCATAGATGTCTCTCATTCATTATTTTTTTCATTGTTTGCATTATACAATATTTCAGTTTTTACATACTTTAATAAAGTCCAACTTTACTGAATCATAAAATATTAGAACATTGGTAATTTCATGTGTTCAGGGAGCAAATCTTTGTTTCACTTGACAAGAAGAGAACATTAAAATATTTCACACTGACGATCATAATGAAATATGAATTGCATTATGTTTTTCTTCGTTGTCAAAGTGAAACAATGTTTTAGACATGAGGGCGGGAAACTCTCCACCTCTGTCTACCGCAAGCCCACTCATACAGACCAATACATTCCATATGATTCTCATCATGACAAATCAGTCAAGAAGGGTCTTGTTAAATGCCTGTTCGACAGAGCAGCACGTATTATAACTCACCCACCTGAACTCCTGAAAGAAAGAGCACACATACGTGGCGCCTTATACAGCAACGGCTACCCACACCGCGTTCAATCTTGATCAAATTATGTCAACAAATTGAGTAGAAAATGAATGATTCAAATATTTATTTAGAAAAAGCTAGTACTAATGTTATGTTGTAAAGAAACATTTTAATATTCATTCATTTCAATATTCAGAACACCTATTTATTAGTCCATTGTTGCTCTGAATATTGACCTAATGTCATGTTTATCGTCTTTATAAAAAAAAAACAATTTCTTAGGTTATTGTGTTTTGATTTTCGAAAAGTATTTTGTAATGTGACACTATTGCTGTCAAACATGATAAAGACATTCATTTTCATGTGATTCTATGGGTAGTATATTAGGCAACTTGAAAACGAGAATTGTGTACTCTGAGAAGAGACTACATCTGAATTTCAACGGTTTCCATATTATCTATTTTCAAGGTTACACTACCATGTGTTAATCTCTTTAAAATTACTTGTGACTGTTCACAAACCTTATCCAGCCAATCAGAACTTTAGACTCTTTTCTCTATCTAAACAGTGCCATATTAATCAAGAATGGCATTGTGAGAAAGTAGAGTGAATTTTCTAATGATATAAAGTTGTATTGAGTAATTTTTTTTTCAGGTTCAAAGTCCATTTGTTTATCAAAATATCTTATTCAAAACAAATAACCGATATAAAATGGGTAACATTTGCTCTTTCTAAGGGTACACAAATTTTAAGTTTTATTTGAAGATAACATTCTTCTAGATAAAAAGTCTAGTTATTCATTTTACAGTACAGGAAGATGAATTCAGCAGAGAGGATTTGGATATAAGTAATCTTGTTCTATATATTTTGACTGAGTGGAATAAGTACAATGCCCATCGTTTTGTTGTTTCTAATGTTCCCTTTTTTCTGCTGAAAGAAGTAACAAGTTTATGAAATTTTATTGAAAAAATACATTTATTTCAAGCAGAAAAATGAATCCATTTGTTTTCATTAGATGTAGTGACCTGAAATGTTGACATTGCAATGGATTATGTTTACTGTGTGTTGGGTGTGTGATATCCAGACATATGTACCTAACAAAATCAATACTGTATTTTCTTGTTTTGATATTGTTAGAATGAATTTTACAGTGAATTTTATATAGGCATATTTTTGCCCACTTATGACTTATTTTGCGAGTTTGCACGCGCATGTAATGCAAATTTGAATGGACGCGCATTCCCGTATTATTGGTCGTAAGAGGCTGAATGAGGTATCAAATTAATCAGAAGATAATGGACAATGGACAGACATAAAATAAATGACGACTCGAAGATGCATACCGATGGTAGGCGCAAGAACGCGCACGCATATTCTTGACATGCTCAAAATGGTCTGAAACGTACCCAAACTTCACCACGGTTGATTTGGGGAATTTTTAAATTTTGACGCGCGCGTACGTGCGCGTCGTGACCTTTGCATGACCTCTGATGACATGTCCTGATGACCTGTCACCTGAACTTGATATGATGCAAATATGGATAATTTTTTTATGATTAGTTGCGATGATATGATCAATAATTTACTTTTACAAAATGGCGCCTAGATGACGTCATCATGATTTGATAACCTTGAAAAGTTTCGTTTCGCGATTCCATAATAATTTCCATACATGACATGAAAATCAAGAAATTTGACAAGCCCGATTTTGAGATAAAGTGGGAACAAAATTTGGCAATAAAAATAAATAAAGTAAAATCTGACGAATATAAAAGGTGATCTGTCATATTCATGACAGACCACCTAATAATAAACACAGCATTTATTATGCGCCATCTATCTAGTTAACTATTTCGAGGCGCAGAAAAACAAAGCGTTGATAAAATTTTGATATATTTGACTTCCCAAATTTCCTCACTTTCCAGGATGTAAAACATCTGTTTTGTATATCCTACCCCCATTCTTACTTCACTTCATAAACTTCCCAAGTAATAATCATTTCAGACAATTACAAAAGAGCCAGGAAACAAAGACAAATAGTGCTCTATTTTTTTTTTCTAAATAAGTATCTTATACAACTTGTGAGAATCTATACTTACAATGATGATTTTCTTCTTCCTTTTGGGATCTTCCAGTCGTTTATTCAAAGCATTCTCCTGATTTGACAAAGGCTGGTAAGAAAAACAAACACATTTTAAAATAATTTTTATCATACAATATGTGTAAAAAACATTACATTCTGTTTACTTTGGTGGCATGTTCAAAGGATAAGATAAAGCAATTTTAACTGGTGAGACCGTGGCCAAGTGGTCTAAGATTGATTGCTACATGTAGTTGCAGTCGAATTGCAATAAATTGCAACGTAACTTTCTTGCAACGCCCCTACCAGACACATGAAAATCAAGGGTTCGATCCCTGGCCATGGCACTTTCTGCCCATGAGCAGTGCTCTTTTACCCTACATTCAATTAAATGGAATACTAAATGCATTCTTGGTAACTATGTGTGCACTTGTTCTATTTAAAAAAAAAAAATTGTGGGAATTTCTTTATAATTTCCACTGATGCACAGCATTGTTTTATTGGAATTTGCTTTGATATTCATTACTTTGACTGTAATTTTTGTAATTCTATTTTTTTTTTGGGGGGGGAGGGGGGGGTGTTTCATTAAATTTTTCTGTTCCTCCAGAATGGTGTGAAATTTTTCAGTTTTCCATATAATGGGTAACTGGGGATTTTACATTAAGGCCTCCAGCAACCACCTCCGGTGGACAGGTGGACAGAAGGATACAGAGGTATTAAGAAGAGAGTGCCTATAGATATACTTACTATACTTGTTGGAATCGCAAAGTCATCAGATTTTGGTTTCTGGGGATGAGAACAATCAAAGAATTACATGACTTATGATTTATATAACACAATCATTGTATACTTTTGGGGAGCATTTCATCAACATTTTTTGTCCGGATCTGACAACTTTCCTTCATTTTGATTGGCTGAGAAGCACCGGTACTATGGTAACTGCGAAGTAAATCAGGACTTGTCAGATCAATTGTCCCACACGCCATTTCATAAAATGCTCCCCTGCTTATCAACAAATGTTTTAATTGACATTCTAATGAATAAGCCTACAACAGAGTATCAAACTAATTGTTCAAATTTATTTATTAATTCATTCATTCATTTATACATTCATTCATTAATTTCTTAATTTATTTATCTATTTATTCAAATGATTTATTTGATTATTTATTCAAATTATTTATTGGTCTATCTATCTATCTACATGTATCTATCTACATATCTATCTATCCATCCATCTATCTATCTACATATCTATCTATCTAACTATCTACATATCTATCTATCTACATATCTATCTATCTACATATCTATCTATCTATCTATCTATCTATTTATTTATTGGGGGGCGGGAGTTGCCTTATACATACCTCTGCATCATGTAGAGCATCTAGGAGCGTGAAGCCTGTGTTTGAGGATGAAGGCCTAGCCTCCTCGTACATAATCTTTAGCTGGGCTTCTGACACATTACCTATATATCAAAAATAATTTTCAATACCAAGTTTTATCAATCACAATACAGTCATGTATTCACAAATGTATAAAGCCATGATTATTGCCTAGGTATATGAAGGCAACAGGCAATTTCGCTGTCATTAAAGCCAAAATCGGCTATAAAATGACCCAAATTTAATGCTTTGGGGTGACCCTCTTTTCTACAGTCGCCCCAAGATTTGTCTCATTCAAGAATATCTACGAACAGCAGAATGATAAGGAGGGAAATTTACTGTAACTATTGAAACAAACTGCAGGAGTGGGAGTCTTCTATCCCGCTCCTGTTCTACAACTCCATTCGCAGACTCAAGCCAGCCTTCTAGCCAAGCCTCTCTCACCTCTCCAACCCAACCAGCTTCCTACTCAAGCTTTCCACTCTGGTTTACAGTCCTTTTAAGGACTACACTAAATCCCGAAAGATACTCTACTTCCAGACTTCCACTTTCTTGCCTCTCCATTTCATTTCTATTGTCCCTCTATCCAGTTTTATCTCAGTCCTTTCCAGGAATTTACACATAGTGTACCGTAAACCATTTTCGTGATTGTTCACACCACCACGCAAACGTTCAAACATCATCTAATCTCCAGATTATTGTGTGTTTCTGTTCCTGAGCAAAAGCTGTTTAACTTACTGAAGCTACAATAATCATTACACAATCTAAATTGGCAACACAATGAAAAAATAACTTTTTTGAAAAATGCAAATCTGCAATTATTTGGTACATTTTGGTATATCATATCGCACACAGAATTTTTGTTTACCTATGTTGAATCAACACCCCCCCCCCCCCCCAAATTTTCTAAACCCATTCTGCTATGCCAAATTTTGTACTACTCGGTCGCTGACTTTATAATAATTTCAACTCTAGTTCCGAGACCATATTTGCAATTTCCGGGTATGCAGTTCTGAAATTATTTGACATTATTGATCATGATCAGAAACATGATATTGTGTAAACAGTCAATGCATATGAAGCTTCCCAGCTTATTCACAAATATTTGATTATTTTTACATTGTGTAGCTAAAATTATTTGATTTTATCCCCCCCCCCCCGCCTATATGGCTGGGGGGAAGGGGGGGTATGGCAGCAAAACAAATCCATCCTGGTTAGGGTTAAGGTGCATGTGCATAAAGAATAATTAATTTCTTACTTCCATCTTTATTCTTCTTCAAGCTTGGTACATGAGCGTCGACATGCTTGGCCGTCTGATAGGAGACGTTCTTGAAGGAGGAGGATGCGGAAGATGTTGCCATGGCAACCTGTGAAGGACGCTCCTGAGATGTAGAGGACGAAGACGCAGATGCTGCGACAGTGACCTGGGGTCTGTTGGACTTCGGCTGCGGTTTGGGCATCTAGATGTGAATGAGAAATAGAGCAAAGTATGAAAATGATACTATGAACTATTTGACATGCACATTCGGTTACAAAACATTTGCTCCGGCAACAATTCTGTATATAGACAAACAGGGGCCCATCTTACAAAGAGTTACGATTGATCTGATCAATCGTAACTACGAAAAGCCAGCAAAGTCAACATATTAAATGCATGTTTGTTAAAAAAAATTCTAGATATGAACGTATATCAATAAATTCATTGATTTCTTGACAATTTGGTGTGTTCTCCTATGTTTACAAAGGACATTTTGCGAATTTCCTGTCAAAAAATTATGACACTGATGGATTTCCATAGTTACGATTGATTGGATCCATAACTCTTTGTAAGACGGGACCCAGAAGTTCCCAGATGTAGTTCACGTTGTTCACTTGTGTAACCCAGTAATTTCTGTTAACATGAAGGATGGAATAGTATGTACAGCAAGATGGATAACAAAAGTGGCTAGTTTTACAATGATTTCTCCTCGAAATGTAAGAAAAGATTGAGAAAAGCGGATCTGACTAGACTAGTGCTAGCTACGGTACAAGTAGGTTGTTGGGTCACACATCGCTGAAAAAGAAGTAGAATTCTAGTTCAGTACACAAAGTGAATGGCATATTCATGCTGTATGCTACATCCAGGAACTTTTGATTATTGCAGGGCCCTGTTGCAGAAAAGTATACTATTATGATAACTTTGGCATCCAATGGTAACTACCATGGTAACGCTGATCAACAACAAATCAAAATGAAGGATTTCATGCAAGTTACCATGATAATGGTCACTTTATGCAAAAGGGCCCAGATAGCGAAAATTGCTCCTATTGAAAATGCACACATCCATACAAAAGCCCAAGCTTCAAACCTTACATTGACCTTAAACCTGATCCTCACCATGATTCTGAACCAAGAACCCTATGACATCCCTATCCCCCTAAACTGGTACCTACCACTTTTTCAGCAACTTTGAAGAAGTTCATGAGGTCTCTGACACCCTGTCCAAACTTGTCATAGACGGCAAGATGAGGTCTGACCCAAGATGGTAGCTGGGCTCTCGCTTCGGAGTTGGTGAATCTGATGAAAACATAACAGGTAAGTACAGGTATTCATAAAAATACACGATTATACATGTAGAAACTCAGGAAATCCCTGCTAAAGTACTAATCTCTATGGCAAAACATCAATCTACATTTGCCACATTCTACCCATATGAGGTAAATGGGTACAAGGCAGGATCTTCTAAAACCCTTGGAGTGTTGTCAGGCTGAAGCCAGGGGTAATAGTATCTGAAAACCTTTGGAAGCGCATAAATGATGTTTTCAGAACCAACACATGCCCACAAAGGAATACATGGTGTACCGTGAAGCCTCTATACTTATTCCGGTGTGTTGGCTCGGTTTTGGTAGAGTTTCCGTCTCACAACCGGGAGGTCGGGAGTTCAAGCCCCTGCCGCTCAGACCAAAAGACGTTAAAAGATTGGAGTTACTGCTACCCTGTTCATCAACCATCACATCAAGGTGATTCTTTTTTTCTTTCTCCCATTCTCATTTTCGTGTTTATACCTGTACCTACAAATATTTTATCAATTCTTTGAGGGATCCACACTTAACAAGCCCTGCTATTTAGTGGATCCCTACATTTACTCAAATGTTATTTTATTGAAAAAAAAGAGATATAAAGGTAGCCTCGCAAATTGTTTTATCGAAAATGTTATACATTTTGTTCTATTTTCATTGTATATATTGTTATTGGTTAATATGATTATCACGTTATTTAGTGTTTACCATAAACACTTATTTACTTTTCTTATATTGTGCTTGCAATGTATATTTATTTGTATTGATTCGTATGGTTATGAATTCATATCTGTGTAATTATTTTCTATGTTGTATCATTGAGTTGAGACATGAAATAAACTTGAAACTTGTTTGGCATTTAACAAGTCAAGGAATAGAGCTACGTCGCTCTGGCGCTGCACAGTGGCTGCCGGGCCTACGATCAATTGGGGAATAAGAATTTTTGGAGGATTTCTATTCAGATTTCATTTCGAACAATAAAATATAATGTGGATTTTCTTTTTTTTAAACATTATTTTTTTCTTAGAAACCTTCAGAAAGTATGTAGATGATAGCGTGACAAGCACTATACAAGACAGTAATACCATTATCATGATTATTACCTTGTATCGCAGAGGAGAATGGCTCCAAAGTCCTGGCGATGTCTGATGACCCGACCGATGGCCTGATTGACTGCCCTTGATGCCTGTTGCCTATACCACATCTGACCACTTAGACCCTATGAAAGAAATGTTTCAAATGTATAAGGAAGTCCCATACAAACCTGCCATCACTGACACACAAGAAAGCAGGACAGATGGGAAGACGAAAGCTGAAAATAGGGACAATGCAGAGTATCCTATACATTAGCACAGACAGGTTTTTTTCACGAAAATAGGGACACAATGGTTGAAAAGGCTCCTCTCATTGAAAATTTAGGTCCCGTTTCATAAAGACTTTCTTAACAAATTTACCATCAGCCAATCAGACAGAAGGATTTCAGTAGCTTTTAACTATTATTATAAATTTGGTGTCATAACAAGTTTTATGAAATGGGTCCCTAGCTTCAGTTCAGGGACAGTTGGCAGCATGTTAATGGGAAATACGTACTGAATATCAATCATTGAGCCGAATTATGGAAGTTCAGTGAAATTTAGAGCAATATCTACATGTATAACTGATAGATAGATAGATATATAAAATGGTTTATTGAAAGATCATCGCAGCCAAAGGCCGAATTGTGATCAATTTTACAAACATGCAAGTTACATATAAAGTTCTTATACAAAGTATCGTAACATTTTCTTAAATGATACACAAACCTATTAGTATTATGTAAACTATGTAATCTTAGAAAAAAGTGTAAGTGGAGAAAAAGAAGAAAGCAATGGCAGGTGAGCGAAAAGAAAGAAGGAAACTAGATAAATGTAAATGGAAGTTGTGAAGGTGTAAAGGAATAAATGGAGAGAATGGAAAAGAGAGGAGAGAAAGGGAGGAGAAACCAGAAGGAGAAAATGGAGAGAAAAGAACAGATCACGTTCATCACATCTTGACATGTACACACCATATCCTATCACTTAGAGATGGTAGCAGGAAAATTGCAGTGAGATTTAAAAAACAATAAAAACGTTCCAATATATTTACATAGTAAAATAGTAAAATGATGATAGCAAACGATGCAATTACACTGTGGAATCGTCAACATACAAAGTAAAACAAAATTAGATTGATTACATTTTATTTAACTGGACTCTTATTGCGCTTTTAATAGCGCAAATGGTGAGACCTATTTCACAATGAATGAACATTATTCAAAATTTGGCAGAGCTAGGTCACATCATATCTGAACGAAGCTCTGAATACAAAAACAATGCCTGAGAAAGCTTGAAATGCAAAATTTTCAGGGGCTGAATGAAGACTGGCATCTTTGTGCAGTTGCGTACCTGGGAGAGAAAGGGACAAGAAGGCCTTGTACTACCCACCCCCCCCCCCCCCTCCAACCCCTCCCTATTTGTTTTCTTCTAAAAAGAAATTATTCAGGAAAAAGATCCCAACGATGCCACACATATTAAATGCATTGCTCTGGAATATAAGTATCAGGGAAGCAGACTCCCGACTTTCTTGCGGCCACTGGCCATGGCAGAGAGGTCTAAAGTTTGGATCAACCACTTGCCATGCAAAAGGTGTATGACATTGAGAAACCCTTACCTGAGGATTTCTTCTCTTGGCTTCATCCAGATATTGCATCTTGAGCATGACCCTGGGATCTTTCCTGGGTGGAAATGGGAGACCGGTGATGACCACTGCTCGACCGTTGTTATCAGCAAAATCCAAACCTTCGGATACCTGTGTGGAAATTTGTATGGTAAGACGAACACTACTCTATGGAGGTTGGCCAGCAAAGTTTCAGTCACCGAGCACCGTCATCTTCATTACTGTTATCATTATGATTACCATTAGTACTGTCACTGCCATTACCATCACAATCATCATCATCACCATCATTATCATTACTATCAATTATGAATTAAAGGATTTTCTCTAATATCACAATTGCAAATATTGTTTTCAATATCATTTCAATCATGATTATAACTATACTATCAATATTATTATTATCTTTGCATTATCAAGTAGTAAGGCATACTCTAATATGAAGGCATACAGGCCTATTTCTTTGTTGTATCACATTATTCTCTATTGTAAAGCATATAGAAAAACATTCTGTTTATTATGCATTATATAATTTATGTTTTATCATTATTAGTATTATTATCTCCATTACCATAATCAGCAAATTCATCATTTCATTGATAACGTTGACATCATCATCATTATCATCATCGTCATCATCATCATCACCACCATCAACATATTATTTTCATAATCGTCATTATACTTACTGATAACATAAAGAGACAATTTAGCTTTGATATAGCAACTTTGACAGTTTAATTGAGGTAGCCATTGTAGAGAGTATTTAAAGATTAAATCCACCACAGAAAAATGCTGATTTGAATATAGAAAAATAAAAAAGGCATAGTGCTGAAAATTTTATCAAAATCGGATATAAAATAAGAAAGTTATGGCATTTTAAAGTTTTGTTTATTTTTCACAAAACAGTGATATGCAAAACTCAGTAACATGCAAATGAAACAGACTATGATATCCCTCACTCACTATTTCTTTTGTTTTTTTATTGTTTTGAATTATACAAGATTTGACAGTAAGGAACAACTTGACTGAGCCATATGGTACTAAACAATGCTAATTCCACATGTTCAGGGAGTGATTAATCATTGTTTCACTTGACAATGAGGAGAAAATTAGAATATTTCATACAATGAAAATACAAAAGAAAATTGAGTGGGTGACATCATGTCTCCTTAATTGCAGACCGACCAGGATATGCATATACATGTAACTGTTTTATGGAATTAAGCAAAACTTTAAAATGTAATAACTTTCTTATTTTACATTGATTTTGATGAAAATTTCAGTGTTATACTTAAGTTGGATTTTTCTCTTTTTATTAAAATCAACTTTTTGTTGGGGTGGACTTGTCCAAATAAAAAAGTAAAATTCATGAATGTAATGCAGGGTCTGTCACACAAAGTTTTGCAAACAATTGCTACATGACAATGGCCAGTCAAGACCATTGTTGCATGCTCACTCAGTTTAAAACACTATGGCCCGTATTCTGAAGTTGGGTTTAATTTAGACCATGGTCTAACTCTGTGCCAAAATTATGGAAAGCCAAAAATGTTAAAATTTTCCTCACATTGTATGTTTCTAATGTGTACTTTGCTCTGCCAACTTGTGAACGGTGAAGCAAGCTATCTTATTTATCCTACAGAAAGAGTTAAGAATGATTTGAGAGTCAAATGAGCGGATACTGTGAACCTCTACTGTTAGAGATTTATTCCACTCCTGGCTGTCCATAGTTAAACCACAACTTTAAACCAGAGTTTAAATTAAACCCGACTTCAGAATACGGGCCAATGAACCAATCAAAATGGTTTCTTTCATATTTGCAGTAAACTGCAAACCATTGTGTAACTGAGCCCTGGCCTACCTTTCCCCTGCAGACAGCAAAGAATGCAGCTCCATTCAGGGTAGGGTCTTTGACTCGCTCGTAGAATGACACCATCGCCTAGAAAGAAGAATGAGAGAATGAAGAGAAATTGCATAAATATCACTAATAATTATGTTGATAATATAGGGTATTTGTATAGACACATATCCACCTTGTAAGGTGCTCAAGGTGCTCCTTTATTACCCCAGCTAAGCTTAGGCTACCAATTCCGGTGCGAAAAACAGCTTTTTGAGGAACTTCCTGCCAGAATATAACACAAGGGCAAATTATTTTTAAAAAACTGTAAATCCGACCCCCTACAATATATACATGTATATATATATGTGGAGCATTGTGGCCCAGTGGATTAGTCTTCAGACTTTGAAACAGAGGGTCGTGGGTTCGAATCCCAGCTATGGCGTAATTTCCTTCGGCAAGAAATTTATTCATATTGTGCTGCACTCGACCCAGGTGAAGTAAATGGGTACCTGGCAGGAATTTATTCCTTGAAATGCCACCGTGCTGTATAAGGCTGCGGGGCTAAAGCCAGGGTAATAATATCCGATGAATCGAATAGGGAGGCATTTGGCAGTGATATGCGCTATATAAGTACGTTGGTATTATTATTATCATTTTTATTATACAGACCATCCTGACATGAAAAGTCTCTGATTACTAGTCCATACCGAAAGTTGTAATGCTCTCAAATAATCATTCCTTTAGCAGTTCAAGAAGTAAAAGTAACAAGTGGAACGCCTCTGGCAGTCTCGCCTGCATTACGCAATTTAATATAGCAGCAGTGCTAACATTGAAAACTACTATAAAATAATCATTCACAAAAACACCATTCATATAACGACATAATACCACGTTCATTGACCATAAATGACATTTGAACGGTGACTTAAGACTTGTCAACTACACCCAAGTCCACATTTCATTCACTCTATCCATTAACTTTCAAAGTTATGATGGCAATTCAACAATTACCCCAACATGACCTAAGTTTATTGACCTTAACTGACCTTTGACCATGGTTTTGTGACCTGAAACTCACAGGGGATGTTCAGTGATACTTGATTACTCTTATATCCCAAGTTTTATGAACTAGATCCATAAACTTTCAGAGTTAGGATGGTAATTTAACAAATACCCCCAACACGGCCAAAATTCATTGACCTTTAATGACCTTTGACCATGGTCATATGACCTGAAACTCGTACAGGATGTTCAGTGATACTTGATTACTCTTATGTCCAAGTTTTATGAACTAGATCCATAAACTTTCAGAGTTAGGATGGTAATTTAACAAATACCCCCAACACGGCCAAAGTTCATTGACCTTAAATGACCATTGACCATGGTCATGTGACCTGAAACTCGCACAGGATATTCAGTGGTACTTGATTAACCTAATGTCCAAGTTTCATGAACTAGATCCATAAATTTTCAAAGTTATGAGGGTAATTCAACAAATACCCCCAACTTGGCCAAAGTTCATTGACCCTAAATGACCTTTGACCTTGGTCACGTGACCTGAAACTCAGGCAGGATGTTCACTCATACTTGATTAACCTTATGCCCAAGTTTCATGAACTAGGTCCATATACTTTCTAAGTTATGATGTCATTTCAAAAACTTAACCTTCGGTTAAGATTTTGAAAATAATTGTCCCAACATAGTCGAAGTTCATTGACCCTAAATGACCTTTGACCTTGGTCATGTGACCTGAAACTCAGGCAGAATGTTCAGTAATACTTGATTGACCTTATGTCCAAGTTTCATGAACTAAGTCCATATACTTTCTCAGTTATGATGTCATTTCAAAAACTTAACCTTAGGTTAAGATATGATGTTGACGCCGCCGCCACCGTCGGAAAAGCGGCGCCTATAGTCTCGCTCTGCTATGCAGGCGAGACAAAAATGGAGACAAAAATTGAAGTTGGGCGTAGAAAACATTCGACGAGTTTATGGGACAGCCCGGCATATACAAAGAAATATCCTTCTGAAGCGGACATCATGAAATCACTACATCAAACTCTTACCTCTTGAAAGTCTGCCTTTCCCCGTGGTTCAATGAACATTTGCTTGTACTGAGAGATTCTATTGCTGACGCCAGATTCCTGGAAGGAAAGAGAAAGAGAAAGGCCTGAATTCACAAAGGAGGTTTTGAATTATTCATGAGTCCACTCTTCAAACAGGGGACTCATGAATAAAATAGCGTATTTAACCATGGTAACAGGCGTCAATTTGGCGCACTGTGACAAAAGCGCACATCAGGCTTGGACATTTTTTATACACGCGCCCGATACGCGCTAAATTAAGCGTAATTTATACAGGAAATCTGCATAAGCCATGGACTCAACCGTGGGTTTTCAAAACCTCCTTTGTGAATTCGGGCCAAAGAGAGACAAAATAATTTTATTTTACTGCTTTCCTACCCACTTAATCACAGAAAATACCTGGGCCCCGTCTTACAAAGACTTACGATTGATCCAATCAATCTCAACTGTACGGAAATCCATCAATACCATAATTTTTTCTACAGAAAATTTGCACCATCTCCTTAGTTACCAAAGAGAATCAGACTGAATCTTCAAGAGACTAATGAATGCATGAATTATCTAGAAAATATTTTTTGAACAAATTTTCATTTTAGATGTTGACGTTGCTGGCTTTCAATTGTTGTGATTGATTGGATCAATCGTAATTCTTTGGAAGACGGGGCCCACTTATTTTCTGATCTGTAATTCATGCCAGATAAAGAAAGACTTGCCAGGTATTTTGTAATATCCTCAAAAGTTAATAGGAACTTTTACAAATTTGAGTACTTAAGAATTATCCACCGGATCGAAGTGATCCCTGTACAAAGCCTATGGGAATTACAGAATTAATAGTCAACATGTTTTAAGTTATTGCATGAGCTTATTTGGCCTAATGTACTCAGAGCTACATGTACATTGTATGTGTTATTCATATAATAACCTAGTTGTTTATAATGCGCTTAACCCTTACTTAACTGACCCCCCCCCCCCCCAAACAAGTTTTTCACGACGACATCATGCAAAATTTTATGACCGCGCCACTCGCTGACTTTTTACATTCAAGTCTTGAGCAACTTTTCAGACACCCGAGTAAGTAACCCAGGGATCTCCAGCCCTGGGTTACTGGGTTACTTACTCGTCCGTGTAATACTAGGCAGACATATGCTCTCCAAAATGGGGTCGCAATAGCACTCAAAATAAAAGGGGAAAAAATAAATTATGCACTTACCTCGATTATTTGGATGAAGGTTTATCGTGAGACACAGAATCCTGAGATCGAGGCACAAACTGGACCCTCAAAAAAAGGAAAAGTTAGACCTCTGTCGCGTTCGTTCTCGGTATCGATTGGCCATTTTGTTTTCAATTTTGACAGAAGGAGAACGAACGAGACAGAACTTTTCCTTTCTGTGAGGGTCCAGTTTGTGCCTCGATGTAAGGATTCTGTGTTTCACGATAGACCTTCATCCATATAATCCAGGTAAGTGCCCCATTTAGGAGAGCTTATTTCCGCCTCGTATTACACGGACGAGTCCTGGGCTCCGGCCTGCTTCCCGGACCGGAGCTCCCTGGGTTACCAAGTAATAGGTTCAATATTACACAAACTTTTGTAAGCACATGTCAGACCAAAAATTGCTCAAAAACATGATGCTTAAAGTAAATGCAAATGTTTCTTTCAGCCAAAAATCAGAAATGTATGATTATTTTTACTTTTGTTGGTTTTTTAAATGGATTTATTTTATGCTATTTATGATCACAAAAGGTTCCCTGACAAAACTCATCAAAAAACAAAACAAAACAAAACAAGGTTAATAATGCACTGACCTGCCAAATCTCAAGAGCATGATTCATGACAGGGTAGGATGGAAAGAAGACTAGCAGACCATTGGGCACCATACGGGCAAAGTTAACTGTTAAACAAAGAAAGGAAAAGAAAGATAGATCAAACATATTTGTAAAATGCCTACTTTATAGCTTGTTGTACACGAGCAAATGGGAGGCTGAATGTCAAACATTTGTACCGTTGCACACGTACCGTCCAAAAAGGAACCTTTGCATGGTCAGTAACGAGGTGACGACACTAAAAATTAGGATTCAATACATGTGCAATACGCGTAGGGCTTACTGGCTAAGTGCATGTTGCTACTGCAGATCATGTGCCTTTGAGGGATTTTACTTTTTTGCTTTCAATAAATCTTCCTTATTTTCAGCTATTAACATAGGAAAAAACTTGTTTGTATTTTCGCTAACTTTTGAGGCATTGTACAACATGAATAGCCAATATTCTTATTTGTGCAATGGTACGACATTTCGCATTCGGTGAAAGAAAGAGACACTCTATTCAACTCGGCTATTTTTTTTTTTCGACATAGGTCGTGACTTTCCTATACACAGGACCAACATTTGCATCTTGATTGATTGATTGCATTTATTCTTTTTCATTCCAGAATTCAACAAGAGTTACAATGTAAGGCAAAACACAAAATTATAAAATACAGAAATGAAAAAAGGGAACCCACTGGAAAGCGAAGCTCGTTATTATGGGTTCCCTGCGCTATATAAATGGACCATATCATCATTATTATATATATTATAAATAGTTAATTAAAGTATATCTTTGATCAATGAAATTCAACATCTAAAGAGAATGAGAGCTGTCGTACCTATAGCATTTCCAAGTGAGAGCACATAGTCCTTGTTGAACCTCGTTTGATAAGATGAATTGAGAGTGGTCCCATCCGGTCCTTTGGTCATAACGCCCACCACCATCTGGTGTTTGTCAATCACATGAGGGTTCTCCAACTGAACTGGGAAATCACTGAAGAGCATTGCCAACAAAATTAATAGTATAATGATGTTAATAATAATAATAATAATAATAATGATAATAATAATATCAATGATAATAATGATAATAGTAATAATAATAACAATAATAAGACTAATAATGATGATAATAATACTAATAATAACAATAATAATAATATTAATTATAAAAATAATAATAACAATAATAATGTAGGTCTCTGTTCCCCATGATATCAACATTGCTGTAAAGGAAAGAGACAAACGGCTCAAGTATCAAGACCTAAGGATTGAGATCGAGAGGATGTGGAATGTGAAGGCAGAAAAAGAGAGAAGGCAAAAACATCTCCCCCCTCAGATCTCGGCCATTAATTGCGAGATCGCATGTCACTCATGACGTAATCTCCAAATTCAATTGTAAATTGTACCAAAATTAATCAAATTTATTTATAATTAATAAATTATGCAAATTAATGCATAAAATCATAATTTGGCTGTAAATCTCCAAATATAGCCCCAAAACTGCTAGATTTTGGTCTGGACACTCTTCTTAGGATTATTATCAAATGTATATTAAAAAAAATTGCAATATCAAATTTTTTTCTCATGTATTTTGTTTTTAAAATTTCTTATGTATTTCTTTATTCTTTTCAACTTCATGTTTTCCATTGTTTTTTCGATGGAAATCATCGGCAACACTATTTCAGTCGTACATAACATTAAGTATATTGCTTTTGATCAGTGAACAATAATATAATGATACATTTACGAATAGTGGGTACATACAGAATTTGCATTGGATTTATAAATGTCATCACGTTTTTGAGCAATTTTGGGTCTGACTTGCACTTACAAAATGCTACGTAACTTTGGAACCGAGCACCCGAGCGTCCCGAATTTGATCTTACAAGTTGCGTGAGACTTCAAGGAAAAAAAGTCACGAATTGTCGCGGCGCAATCTTTACGTGTTACATTTTTATCGTGAAAATGTCAAGGGGGGCTGTTTCTATGAAGATGCACTATCAGTCTTCATTGGCTAAACAGGAGCTGCCAACCTGAACAAGTTCATTTCAGTATTTTAAAAGCTGAAAATCAGTATTTGGGTGAGGAGATCTGTATTTTCAAAGAAATATCATATAATAATACATAAAACTAACACTTTAGAAATCAGTATTTGCATGAAACCATCAGGGGAGCATTTCATGAAAGCACTTGTCAGACGTTTTATCCGACATGTCCTGTTTTATCCGACAGTTACCATAGTAACAGTGCTTGTCAGCCAATCACAATCAAGGAAAGTTGTCGGATCTGACAACTTGTCGGACAGAAATGTTGATGAAACGCTCCCCAGTATTCTTCTTATCTTTCAGTACTTGATACTAAAACTCAGTACTACTTGGCAGCTATGGCTATATGTTAAACTTGCACTGCTGGCTACAGGCCAATAGAGACAGTGTCTAAACATAGCAAGTAAAAAGAGGGTCCACATAGTAGCTTCATGCAGGATAGGATGGTATCATTGTCGTACTTACATTTTAAGCTCGGATTTAAAGGAGTTGAGAGGAGCTAAAGTCCCTGAAGTTAGGATGATGGAACGGACGCCTTGTGAATACAACTCCTGCATGCTGAACCCTGGACTGAAACACCAGTAGCTCAATACAAAACCTGAAATAAGAATAAACGAAAAAAATAGCATAATTGCACATATGGTCATCGAAGCATGGGAAGAGCAATTCCCACCAGAAATTTGAAAACCTTCTACCAATGAAAATGTTTACAATGCACAACGTTGTGCACCAAATTATTCCATTTCGACCTTAACTTCATCCCCTAACCTTGAACAGAAATGCCTATGTGGTATGTTGTTTTTTAAAATCATATTATAGACCCCCCCTCCCTTTTCAGAATTTGTGTTGGCCTAGATTGCTTCAAAGACAGATCATGAGATGAAAAAAAAAAGGTTAATTCTCGGCTTTACATCCTATTTATAATCCGTTTGTTTGAGGCTCTTTCCCTCTCTCTGTGTACATATTTCTAATGCAAATGATTCACCTCATTTTTTTTGGTTTTGTTTACTGTCTTTCCTTGATATTAATTATGGGGAGTATTTTGGGATGCTGTCCTAACTTCTACATGATGATGATGTCCTAACTTCTACATGATGATGACATAATCAACACCACCCAAATCATACTCTAAACTAAAACACAAACAGATTTCGTTCACCTACCAAGAAATACCTCTCTTTGCTAATTATGAAAACTAAATAAACGTGAAATTAAAAAGTGAAATGGGGGCATCATGTTCTAGTGGTTATTATTTCTTTCAATCTGAGGGATGTGGGTTCGATTCCTAGCCGTGGCATGTTTTCCTTCAGCAAGAAATTTACCAACATTGTGCTGCAATCAACGCAGGTGAGGTGAATGGGTACCCGGTAGGAAGAAATTCCTCGAATGCTTGAGCGCCTAGGTAGCCGAGCTAAACCCGTGGTAATAATAGCAGGGCCTGCTGGGAAAACAGCGTCTTGGAACTGAAGTGGCTACCCTGAGTAAATACACTGTTATTATTTTCATTATTATTATTGTGAAAAAAAATTACCCTTTTTCTTTGGTTTACTGGAGGTTGCCCAAATGTCCAGCTTTCCAGTCTTTTTCTGGGTTGCCTCCGTGGTCCTAATATGGACCTTGTAATATCTAGTCATCTGAGATGCAGAGATCTGACTTCTCCTATCGCCTTCAGGGCCATCGCGATTGAATACAATCTGTAAGACAACAACGGGGGAGGGTTTCCATCAAAGAGTTTGGCAATGAAGGATGGATGTTCACAAACTAACTTTCTAACTACATGTATCTTTCTTTTTCCCCTCCACAGAGATTTTATTGGCAATCAAAAGTCATTAGATGCAGAGTACAATGAATAATACAATCACTGATATAAACAATGAACTGACAAGTGTAACAAAATAATTTTACATGAGGCAGTCAAACAATAAAGAGATTTTTCAATCGAAACCATCTTCCGTCAAATCTGCGTTGTTTGAAATTTAGTTGGGCAATGTATTTCTCATTTTGGCAATAATTGATTATTGAGGATCTAATTATACTGAAAAGAGGAATTGTATTGTTTATTTTACAATCATATACAGTTTTTTCTTACTATAATGAAAATACAATTAAGTGCACAATTGTTTTTTCCAATAAATCTGAATATTTTATTTTCATCTGAAAACATGTTTTATTTTCATCTGAAAAAAAAAAATTTCACAAACTTATTTGCTCTCAGTCAATCAGATTCGAGGATTGTAGTAGTTATAACGATAGTCTGTGAAAATCATTGACAAACCATTCCATGAAATGCTTCCCAGCTCAAAGTAATTTTAAAGTGATTCCTTTTTTACTTGCTGCATCTCATAAGGATTGGGGGAGGGACCACGATGGAAAGTCATTGACCAATTTATGCCTCTTTTGACCTGGGTGTTGGGTGCCAGCCAGGGATTAAATTTAATAGTTGAAATGCTTAAGTGATTTATTAGCACCAGGTTCCCTTTCATGAAGAACTAGTCATGGTAACTTTGCCATGATGGTAAACTACCATGGAAACCTTGATTGTGATTGGCTGCTGAGCCCTGTCAGTTACCATTGTATTTAACCTAATGGCAAAGGTACGATAACTGTACAAAGTCCTTTGTGAAACAGGTACTTAGGTCCCATTTCACAAAGACTTGCCCTTGTATTAAATGCACAATTTCGATAACAAATTTACCATCAGCTAATCAGATAGGATTTCAGAAACTTTCAACTGTTGCAATTTTGTTTTTGTAACAAGTATTATGAAACAGGCCCAGAGCTGCCAAGTTGTATTTTGCATTTTCAGTATTCTTATCCCCAAAAATCAGTATTTTGACAAAAAAATCAGTATTTTTACCATGTGAGATAAATATTTTGTAGTTTTCCCCAAAAAAGTGTACTTCATAATAAAATGCTTGGCGCACTTGCCCATCATGGCGCTCAAGCTGCATGCAAGCTAAAATGCGCACTGCTCTTGCAGATGAAAAAAAAAACCCATTGAAACTTGTGTATATCTCACTCTGGTTTTTACAAAATGATTGAAAAAAAAAACAAGTTACCTGAAATAACATTGATCTAATGACCATATTTGTGTACGTTTTATGAAATAGAGACATATAGAGATGATTTTTTTTTTTTTACAAAAAACATATTTTTTAAAGAAAAAATGTACTGCCGTATTTTGGTTGCAAAAACGTACTAAATACGGCAAAAACGTACTGGTTGGCAGGTCTGCAGGCCCCACGACTGTCACACTAACAGACATGAGAGCATTATCATCATCAAAATCATAATCTAAAAGCACCAATTTTGGTTGACCAAATTGATCTGGTCTGCTACATATGGATTTGATGTTGGTAGAGTTGACTTAATTGTATGATTACAACGCATACATCCCTCATTGGGGAGCGTTTCATGAAAGGACTTGTTGGATGTTTTATCCGACAAGATCTGTTTTATCCGACAGTTACCACAGTAACAGTGCTTCTCAGCCAATCAAAAACACGAAAAGTTGTCAGATCTGACAACTTGTCGGACAAAAATGTTGATGAAATGCCCCCCTGGACTCTTGCTCTTCCGCCAAATCTTTTTCCCCTGCCTGCATCACAGCCTATCCTGATAAACATTATAAACAATGCCTGGTTATCTCATGCCCAGTCACAGTTCTCTGCCTAAACTCTCACGCATAGCCGGTCGTTGAACTTCTCATCTCTGACAATGGGGTGTGTGCAATGAGACAAATATGCACAAAAACTATAGAGAACTGACAACATCAGGGTCATAAATCAAGCAATGGAAATTTATACCCCTTTCATAAACCCAATAAAACATATCCTCCAATTAGCCGCCTCAGAGTAATGCGGATAATTCAATAAAAATTGCGTTCACAAACTCCGAAAATTATCCGCATTATTTTTACGAGCGCCCGTCCTGAAAAAGGCGGATAATCGTCATGACAACTGGACACGCCCCCTCCGATGCGGTTGTGTTGGAAAAGGGTGACCTTGTGACCGCACCATGGCAATTATCCGCATTATTTGGAAATACGTTCATAAACTCAAAATCTTGTCCCGATGCCGCTATTATGCGGATAATAGCAGCATCAGAATAATGCGGATAACTCTTGTCCTCCTCTGATTTTACGACCAAATTATGCTGCTATTAGCCGCATAATTGAGTTTTATTGGGTTTATGAAAGGGGTATAAGATCTATGAATATATAACTGTCTTTTAACTCACTGTTATAATGTCATAAAACTTTTGCAGGCCGGCAGCTTTGTTGTGGAATACTGTTGAGCCTGGGAATACAAAAGAAAACCTTACAATGGTCATAACTGAGGTGTAAAGGTAATGGCCTGTATTCAATGTTGAGCTTTAACATATACCATGGCTGTGCCAAAATTATGGAAAGCCAAAGATGTAATTTTTTTTTACATTGTAAGCTTCTTATGTTAAGAGTACTCTTTCCTAATTCTTTAATGGTAAAGACAATTATGCTATTTATCCTTCCCAGACAGTTAAGATTGATTTGAGAGTCAAATGAGCTGATACATTGAACCTATACTGTTAGTGATTTATGTCACTATTGGCTATCCACAATTTAAATCAATTTTTATCAAACCCAACTTCAGTATACAGGACAATGTATTTAGTCCTTCACTAGTCTTGTAATAATTCTGCATCAGCGAAAAGGTTGCAAATCTGTGTCATCAGATATCCCAAGCCCTGCTTTAACAATCACGATACCATGCCTCCTTTTGCTTACATTTTCATGTGATCATTATGGCAAATTCTAGTACGAGACATACAGAAGTGATCAATAACTAAGTCAAGTATATCCAGTGTGGTATATTAATTCATGGGTACACTATATAGTACTTGGTAATTTTTCTTACTGTTTGTGAGATGTGATATCATTTTCTCAAGGAGCTGCATCAATTCATTTTTGGTCTCAGCATTGATGTTGACTTGACTGAAGAACTCAAATATAAAGCTGCATTTAAAAGATATGAAATAAAATCCTTCCAACATTTAATATGATAATAATAATCGTCAGCCTCATCATCATCACCACCATCACCGCCACCACTACTACTGCCATTACCACCACCATCAACATCATCATCATCACCATCATCATCATCATAATCATCATCATCCCCGTCACCACCACCACCACCACTACCATCAATGTCAACATCATCATCATCATCACATTCATCCTACTCACCACAATTACCACAACCATCATCATCATCATCACCATCATCACCATCATCGTCATCATAATCATCATCATCTTTATCATCATCATGAAGTTGACCTACCTCCCAGGTTTGGTGATACCA
Organism: Lytechinus pictus; assembly: GCF_037042905.1. Lineage (NCBI taxonomy): Eukaryota > Metazoa > Echinodermata > Echinoidea > Temnopleuroida > Toxopneustidae > Lytechinus > Lytechinus pictus. Next base: position 24,678,698 of record NC_087261.1, read on the forward strand.
TCACTGTTTGCAGAAATGTTGAAGGAACTGATGTGTTCTTCAAGATCTAAGAAGAGCTCTGGAATATTAACAAAGATGATACACATTAGACTAATTTACACAAAACATAGGAGGTACATTACAACAAACTTCAAATTGATTGCAAGGTAAATTTATTTCCTCAAATCAAATATTAATCGTACATCAGTCACAAATTATTCATCAAGTGCTTATTTGCATCTTGCAGTGGAAATTACGGGTAGGCAATAGTTACAATTGATCAATCAATCGCAAATTAATTACGCATTTGACTGTATATTTTCCATTACAAGGCCAAAGACCCTGACTCACACATAGATACAATCAATATTTACCTTTGAACATAATTTCTTGGAACACAGTTGGCCATAGAAATTAACCTACAACTGAGTGTCCTACTGATTGGATCTTTTATGTGACACAGCTCACTCAAATTCAAGTCTTGCAAAGACTGGATTCGAGTTAATCTCATTGATGGAAAGCAGCTGATTTCATCATTTCAAGAGCTACACCTTGTGTGTTCAAGCGTATCAAGAAATGCAGCAATGAACTGAACTATTTTCCTTGGGGGAATGCACTGATGCATTTTAGATGATAAATAATGGAATTTCTAGAATTCCCAATTCTTAGGTTACAGAAGAGTACATTGCATGTCGTTTGTCGCATCATAACATATTAAAAAGTATATAGACATCATCTCTCAAAGGCAATGAAAGAAAAGCTTACTTTTGAGAGTAGCAAGTCCAGCAGCATCAAAATCATCATCTGAAGAAAGAAAAAAAGGCGATAAAAATGTACCCCCAAAAAAGAGTCATAACATATCAAAGTTCCATACAAGAGATACTGTTAGCAAACCCTTTCTATATTTCAAAGTTACATTATCATTTCAGCACATTGTAATGGATCCTTTTCAATTATCAGAATGAATGTGACCAGCGATTGTCAAAAGCTTTCTTGAATGAAACCTCAAAAGTGTGTGGCACTGAATAATATCTATAAGCGCATTAGAAAAACCATTAAATGATAATGAGACCCAGGCAACAAGTTAGCTTGTGTGAAACATAAAAATCAAACAAACACATAAATGAAAATTTGAGAAAAATTGAACAAATAATACAAAAGCTATGGGCATTTGAATGTTGAATGTTGACATTACTAATGATATGGGAATCCTCCCATTAGCAATGTTACCAATTTGTAATATGTCACGGTTGTACAACTCCCTAATTACTTGTCCACATACTTTAATTAAATTGTCCCTTTATATCAAGTCTATCAACAGATCAAGTGTTTTGGGGTTGTTGTTTTTTCACAGGAAGACAGGTTACAGGGGTTTCATAAAATATTCCTTGAATATTTTATTCAAGTTGGCCCCTCAATAGCTGGCCGCTCAAGACCGTTGCGACTAATCCGGCTGGATCTGCGCTTGTCTAGCACTTAGAAACATTGTATTGAGTGCTACAGTTTCCTGGATATTATCATTGTTGCTTTTTGTTTACTGGCCGCTCAAAAACCGTTGTGACTAATCTGGCTGGATCTGCGCTTGTCTAGCGCTTAAAAGCATTGTATCGAGTCCTACAGTTTGCTGGATATTATCGTTAGTGCTTTTTGTTTACTGGTCGCTCAAAACCGTTGCAACTAATCCAGCTGGATCTGCGCTTGTCTAGCGCTTAAAAGCATTGTATGGAGTCCTACAGTTTGCTGGATATTATCATTATTGCTTTTTGTTTACTGGCCGCTCAAAACCGCTGTGACTAATCCGGCTGGATCTACGCTTGTCTAGCTCTTAGAAACATTGTATTGAGTGCTAGTTTGCTGGATATTATTGCTTTTTGTTTACTGGCCGCTCAAAACCGCTGTGACTAATCCGGCTGGATCTGAGCTTGTCTAGCCCTTAGAAACATTGTATCGAGTCCTACAGTTTGCTGGATATTATCATTATTGCTTTTTGTTTACTGGCCGCTCAAAACCGATGTGACTAATCCAGCTGGATCTGCGTTTGTCTAGCACTTATGAACATTGTATTGAGTGCTAGTTTGCTGGATATTATTGCTTTTTGTTTACTGGCCGCTCAAAAACCGTTGCGACTAATCCGGCTGGATCTACGCTTGTCTAGCTCTTAGAAACATTGTATTGAGTGCTAGTTTGCTGGATATTATTGCTTTTTGTTTACTGGCCGCTCAAAACCGCTGTGACTAATCCGGCTGGATCTGCGCTTGTCTAGCACTTAGAAACATTGTATTGAGTGCTACAGTTTGCTGGATATTATCGTTAGTGCTTTTTGTTTATTGGCCGCTCGAAACCGCTGTGACTAATCCGGCTGGATCTGCGCTTGTCTAGCACTTAGAAATATTGTATTGAGTGCTACAGTTTGCTGGATATTATCGTTAGTGCTTTTTGTTTACTGGTCGCTCAAAACCGTTGCGACTAATCCGGCTGGATCTGCGCTTGTCTAGCGCTTAGAAACATTGTATTGAGTGCTACAGTTTGCTGGATATTATCATTGTTGCTTTTTGTTTTATACTCACCTCCTCCGACCCCTTCTCCATGGTAACGTTCATTCAGCATGGTGACCTCCACTGTCTTCTTCAGGAGGTGATCGGTCTCCTCAACACAGGAAGCGAGGTCAAACGAGGTCAGGTCAAAGGATGCACTCTCCTCACACATCCTCTCCTAAATGGTACATTATAATGGTACATTGTACAGTTTGAATACAGCTTAAATCAGAACAGGGCCCCGTCTTACAAAGAGTTGCGATTGATCTGATCAATCACAACTACGGATGGCGAGTAATGTCAAAATCTCAAATGCAAATTTGTTCAAAATATTTTCTAGACATGATGTCTATACATAATTTTCTTGAAAATTCACTGTGATTCTCTTTGTTTACTAAGGAGATTATGCAAATTTCTTGTAGAAAAATTTATGGTATAGATGGATTTCCATACAGTTGAGATTGATTGATATACATGTAACTCTGCCGTCTTTTTAGTTTTCTAAAAGACAGCTTTAGATTTGCTTGGTAAGTTCCACTTTGCAACCTATTAAATGCAAGTCAGAATAAACCTCAGAGGAACCTAGATATTCATTCTTATTTTGTCTTTAATGAGCCATGGACCAGTGATTGCTTGGTGGTATAGTCATTGCCCTTCAAGCTGTAGATGAGCAGATCCGATCCGCTAGTTCTGAAATTTTCAGATTTGAATATGCGATCCAATTCACTAGGTGCAAGCCAGAAATAAGTATACATTATTTGATTTTCCCCAGTAAGCCTTGAACATTTCAATTTTAACTTCTTTGCTAATTTTTTTCAGCAGTTACAGATGACCGGTGTGTTGGCTCAGTTGGTAGAGCGTCCGTCTCACAACCGGGAGGTCAGGGGTTCAAACCCCGGCCGCGTCAGACCAATAGACGTTAAAAGATGGGAGTTGCTGCTACCCTGCTTGGCGTTCAACGATTAAAGGGATAAAGCCTCGTCGATCTGGCGCTGCACAGCGGCTGCCGGGCAAAGCAAATTTTTGGAGTATTTCATTTCATGTCTATTTCGAACAATAAATTATGGATTTTCTTTCTTTTTTTCGACATGAATCATGTGGCACATACATGTATATTAGTTCATACATACAACCATTTTGGGTGGTCATATTATCAAATTCTGTTCAAACTCATTTTGGGAGTTTACCACAACTGGCATTAATATTAATAAGGTTGACCTGCTGCTATTACTTACCACATTGTGAGCCTCATCAAAGATCACTATATTGCCTGCTAGCTCAATTCCATGAATACGACGTGACTGATGAAACAGAACAGAAGAATGAAAATCAGTTCATGAAATCTCAGTACATGTACTGAATGTAATATAAAACAAAAACGTCACAACGATCATACTTAAATGCAAATATTCACATCTTATTTGAACCAGATTCTGGGATAATTGGGAGATTCACCAAGAAATGTGATTTTGACATATCAATTGCCTCCCTGGTATTGACCCTAAAGACCTTGAAAGATAATACTATTATAAACACTTATATCACGTTATAATAACATTGCTATCATAAACAAATGAACTGTGAGTGAGTGGGTAACGTAAGTTTACTCATTTGCATACCGACTATGATGTGCATACAAACATTATGTGCTATTAAGCAGAACTTTTAAAAATCATAACTTTCTTATTTTACATCTGATTTTGATGAAATGTTCAGTGTTATGCTTGTTGGATTTTCCCTTTTTATTCAAATCAACTTTTTGTTGTGGACTTGTCCTTTAAGAATCTGCTCTCCAAATGCAGAATAGTTGAACAACCCTGCTATTTTACCACACATAAATATGTCAGGAAATGAATACATGTATATCATTTTAAAGCTTAGTATGTGCCTTTGAACTAAATAAAAATCAATTCAATTCAATTCAATTCAAAATTTATTTCAATCAATCAATCAATCATAGAAAATACAGGTATATACAAATTATGTAAAAAACATGGGATTGGGAGCCCCTAGAAGTTTTCATTGAAAAAAAACTTGTGAGTGGGGCACCACCATGGTACAATCAAATACAAATTAATATAATACATACATAAAGAGTGAACAACAAATAACATTGAAATACAATTTAATAAAAAAAATAAAAAATAAAAAAATAAAAAAAATGAAACAATGGGCTAACATAGGGGAAATGAACAAACAAACAAGCAAACTAGAAGTAATAATTGTAAATCATAGTGACCTACAGTGTGCTATTGGCAGGAGTTTTTATACTGAGCAAAAAATTCAACTTTCAAGAGTTTTTAAAACTTATTTAGGGTCTTACTTTGTTTAATATCATTATTTAAATCATTCCACAGCTTAATTCCTCTACAACGTAGAGAATTTTGGGTAATTTTAGTTTTTGGAAGATATTGGTGAAGATCTGCTGAATGACGCGTAAAGTATGAATGGAAAGAGGCATTTGTGTTGAAGAGATTATTAAAAATATTTGGCAAGAGATTTGAATGGTAATTGTACATAAATATATAAGTATACATAAGAGCCAAGTCACAAATTTTCAATATTTTACAATCAAGAAATAACTTGTTTGTGTGACTATTGAAATGTGCATTACAAACTGTTCTGATTAACCTTTTTTGAATAAGAAATAATCTATGTAAATGTGTTTTGAAATCGCAACATTTTTGGGGCGACTTGTTGTTGGTTTTGGGGTGGCTGGTCATAAATACGTCAAAAAAATAAAAATGTTTGTAACACGTTTCCCTTACCTTGGGGTCTAAGAGGTAGTTATAAGGCATGAATATGATATCAGCGGAGGTCTTGAGTTCTCGAGCCATGTAGTACGGACAGACTCTGATAGAAATACAGAACATACATATAAACATATATGCAACAATGATAACAAGCTATTACTTTTGTGACATCACAATGGCCCGTATTCTGATAGCAGGTTTAACTTAAACTCAGGGTTTAAAGTTGTGGTTTAAGTATGGGAAGCCAAAAGTATCATTTTGTTTATTAAGTTGTATGTTTCTTATGTTTACTATGCTCTTTCCTGATTCATCGATGGTGAAGACAATCATCTATTTATACTTCCCAGACAGCTATGAATGATTTGAGAGCCAAATGAGCTGAAGTATGATATCTCTACTGTTAGTGATTTATTAACAATTTGCTGTTCATACTTAAACCACAACTTTAAACCTGGGTTTAAGTTAAACCAGCTATCAGAATACGGGCCAATGAGTTTATGCATATTGAGGAGCTTGCAAAATGTGCACTTCATTGATTGGCTGGTGGAGGGGGGGGCTACAACCTACACTCTAAGGCCTGTATTCTGAAGTCAGGTTTAACCTGGATCACGGTCTAACTCTGTGCTAAAATTATGCGGAGCCAAAAATTCAAAAATTCTGTTTATATTGTATATTTATATTTACTATTTTGTTACATTTTGCTTTCATAATAAAGAAAAATACTTAAGTTATCATTCCCAGACAATTATGAACAATTGGGTGCCATATGAGTTAATAAATTGAATGTGTACTGTTAGGGATTTGTGCCCCAATTGCCTTTCCATAGTTAAACCACAACTTTAAACCAGGGTTTAATTAAAACCCGAGTTCAGTATATGGGCCTTAGAAAATAGCAAAATCATCAGAAAAACTTCGGCTTTAAGAAGGGATGTAATGGAAGTCTACAGTGTAGGGCTGAACATGTGGAGAAACATAATAATATATAGTGTGTATAAAAATAAATGCAACTCGATTTAATTTCGAATTCGTGAAGATCGTGCAGCGGTACATCACAGCAAGTAGTAACACACTTAAGTCACACATATCCTCTTTCCAATGAAATTTCATTTACTCGGTCATGGACACAAATTTTGAATTAAATCTTGCTGTGTTGAATGTAATTTATTGTGCCAACACAAATCTGTAACCATGAATTTTCCAGCTCCGGCTGTTTTTTCATGTGCGATTTTGTATTAATATGTTTGATCATCAATTAAGACCATTTTTTATTTGAATAGTGATACACATTCTATATCTAAAGTCCTATCCTTATTGCCTTTCATGCTAATGATAATTCTACCATGGCTTTGTATAAATTATGTAGTCAAATGAATGGTAACAACTAACAAGACATTTGCTCTAGTGACAATACCTGCTCTGCTAATTTCTCCTACAAGTTTAGGTGATGATTAGGGTTATGAAAGGTGTTTTGTGAGAATTATGATCAAGGTTAGGGTTAGGTTTGAAGTTTGGGTTATGTTTGGCATTATGTGACTTTTTGGTAGAAACAAATGTCAAAGGAGAAAAGTCATGGAACCCAAATGGCAATTAAAACTAAATGACAGTAGTTGCAATAAAATACCGATTTCGTGAGAAAGTCTGTAAAACCAAGGTTAAGTATAACTATATCATCGTGGATCTAGATCTGGTACATTTACATAAACTGAACTTTGTGAAATCATAATATCTAAGCTAAAAAACGATCACACTGAAGATCGCCAACACAGATAGGCACACGTGGGACAGTGTATTATTATTGCTGGAATAAAGACACGACGGAAGTGACAGAATCCGCGCTTATTTTGCTTATTTCTCAGCAATTACACAATTTCTTCCAGAATCCTTTCGCACATATTTTTTATTCATACAAACAGACACTTTGGTGATCATTATATTAAATTCTGTAAAAAGTCATTTTGAGATCGTCCCCACAACTGGAATTTATCTTTAACCTACACTCATAAATGTCAACTAACATGCCAGGGGAGAAATAGAATTCTTACTTGTGTTGATTTCCAAGTTTGACTAGATCCTCAATGTCCAGAATACCTTCAGTAAATGCTTTCTCTCCTTTCTTATCTGTAATGAAAACAAAATCAAACATGAATTCCAGTTGGGGTGGCAATCATGAAATGAATCTGAGCAGAGTTTCACAAAATGATAAGCAAAATAAGCATGGTATTCTCTTGATTTTAATTTTTTTGAATAAAGTCTCTTTTCCAAGAAATAATAGTATACATTTGTATGGTTATCATTTTATATCTGTGTAATTATTCCTTATCTTGTATTGAGTTGAGAAATGAAATAAAACTTGAACTTGAACTTAATAGAGGCTAGATAGTTAATAAAATTGGATGAACAATTATTACCTATAATAACAAATAACAGTATAACAATTTCTTGAGCTTTTCTATACTTTTATCAAAATATTTTTTGTCGGGGTGCATTTCACCTTTTGAGCAACAAAAAAAAAATACATGTATGTGCTGACTTGTGCTTATCCATGTTGACAATTTTCAAATAAACTTGGGTTTCTGTCTCAAATTGTTGTTCTTTCATCTGTAGTGCATTGGTTTACATGAGCTAGGTCAAAACATACAGGCGTACATGTAATGGATCTGATATTTTTATATCTTGAAGGTGTAGTTCACTCTGATATTGATTTGGTTTAAATAAAAGAAGAATTACAGATAAATATTGGTCAAAGAAAAACAGTTATGAATTTCAATGTTTTGATTTTGTGAGGACCATATGTCGTGTGATATAAATTCTCCAAAATGCCTTTTTCTCCAAAAATTGAATTGTATTTATTTGGTGGATAAAGCAGACACGTTTCAAACCCCCTTCTATGAGGAAAATATCTGTATTCATCATATTCCATTAAAATATTTGAATTCATAGCATGGTAGATGGAGAAGCTGCCTGCATATGTCACAAATTTAAAAACATGAAAATTCATAACTCTATTCTTATTCTTCAATGAATTTTCATCAAGCCTTCAATATTTTTCTCTAATTTTCTGCTATAATTAATACCAAGTTACAATCAGGGTGAACTTCCCCTTTAAATAATTTTTTAAATCCTTTGCATTTGAAATACTTTAGACATTAATTCAAGACACACACTAATGTCTTGAAAAAATAAATTAAAATAAAATGGTTATCAACTCACTATCTAAATTGTTGTGGAAGTGACACATCTTGGCATTCACCTTTGCACGGCACATATGCACCTATTGAAAAAAAACATACTGAACATCCAACTTTTATGCATAATTTGGCCCTATCTACATGTAACCAAGAATTGGAAGTGATAAAAAATCCAACACAATTGCGATTGACCACAATAGTGTACTTTAGAGATTGGGGAGTAACTTCGGAATCCAATGTCATAATCGATTAAGCCCGAGTCATATCGATTATTTTGAAAACCGGTGTTCGACAGCTTTAATTCGATCGAACATCAATGAATCGAATTTTGAAGGCGCGGCGGGGAAAATCAAGTCAATTTTTTTTTTTGCTCCGGCCGTCGCGTCGATGCGCTATGCACGCATTGCATGCACTGACGGTATGCGCTGGCTGGGTGAGCGTTGCACAAGCAGATGACAGAGCAAAGTTCGTTTGTATTTTCCATGATCACCAAAACACAAAAAAGCCGGGGACCAATGCAGAATTAATCCCAAAATATCATCAACAATGATATTTGCAGATGAAAATATAAGTTTAAAATAAAACAATATCAAAGACATAAATCACGCAGAGTCGATCCGAACGATTTTCGGTCAACTAGCATTCGCGGTCCAGACTCACACACACCAGCCCCGCCCGCAGTCCCGGCCAGCGCCAGCAAAAAAGTGCTACCAGCGGGGCCACTGTAACTTGCCTGAGATTGTGTAGTTAGATCCAAAATGAGCTCCACATTGACGGGAATAAATACATAATTTTCTCTGGATGGTCATTTGAATTGGTATTCAATGCTGATATAACGATTGTGAGGAAAGATTGTGGAATATAAGTAATGACGATGTTCGAGAATTAATCCTGATATGATAATCCATATTTTTTTAATTTTAGACACAAGACAAGAGCATGCGATCGAAATAAATATGTCTCGGATCGAGCACTAAATTCATATAAATTATTATTGGATGTTAAATAATTACGATTTAATAAGATTTTATGGCCATATTAATGATATTGACAATGTCAGCAAAGCATGTCATGTTCATATGGAAGTATTTATAGTATTATACTGGCATTATTTTTTATTTTTATTCCATCTCTGGCCTGGACGTCTCCGGAGCTAGCTAGCTCCGAGAAAAAGAAGCACAATGCGCATGCGCGTTCGTTGACGTAGGACATATTTTCCATTCATGAAAATCAGAGCCCGAAGTTGGGCACAAATTAGCTTCAAATTGATGGAAAAAAAATATCACGCAATTTACTCTGTTTTGTCATGTAAAATGTTATTATATGGAGATATTACGATCTTGAAAAAGTTTCTGCATGTTGACAATGTTCGAGAATCAATCCTGACGTGATAATTTTTTTTTTTAGACAAGTGCACTCGCTCAAGTCGATCGTCATGTGATGTCCGTCATTGAAAATTGAAACGAAATACAAACGTTTCACATCAAGCTCTAAATTCATATCAATGATTATCATATGCAAATTATTGTCAAATATTACGATTAAATAATGTTCTATGGTCATGATATTAATATTGTTCATGATAGCAATGTTTATTTTACGTTGATTGTGTCAATTTTCCGGCCATTTTCTGTTTTGATTAAAGCACAGTACAGCGCATGCGCTGCACGATCGATGATTTCCATTCATGAATTCATCATTCATAAATTATCTCGGCATGAGCAGACGAGTAAGACTCGAACTATGATCGAAATAAACTTCAAATTAATGGTGAATAGGCATCATAATTACACAATCGGTTTCATTTTGGGGGAATACAAATCAAGTAAGTGGTACTAGTAGTCAAGTTGGACTTTTCTGTTCATTTTGATGATTGATTGTGTGAACCAAACGAATCGGCCGGCCGACGTATTTTTTTTTTTTTTTTGATGCACCGATTTTGCAAAATCTGCACCAGCGCTCGATGACATCGATCGAACACCGATTTTAAAATCGATTCGACTCAGGCTTATAATCGATTATGAGAAAACCTACCTAGCGCCATAATACTAACTGTAGTTTTAGAACAAATTTAAATTCAAATTTATTTATTTCACTTCCATCAAACAAAAACAAATTGTATAGGCATCATACACGTATGTCACATCTGTAACCAATTCATGACATTGGATTCTAAAGGTCAGCCGAGATTTGATTGATCAATCTTAATTTGAATTTGATCGAATGAATTGCAATTCTTTGAAAGATGAGCCCCTGGAGATTTACAAGATAACACATAATAAAACAATATACAATAAATATTTATTCGTTCAAACACGATTTCACAATACTTTTTTTCCGTCTTTTTTTTTCTCTTTTCGTTCGACCAGGCTTGTTGTTGGGATACTAGTAGGCTAGTACTTTGAAAAATTCTTGATAACAAGTAAAGTGTAGTTAAAAGCTTAGAAACACGCCCATTACCTAAGGGATCTATTTAACTTTGCAAAGTGCATTTTTTTGGCTTCTATGCCCTGTAATTATACCATTATACAGGGGTGTGAGTGGTCACAAATAAAAAGATCTGAAAAGAGCTGAAGAGTGTTGAAAAAGTCTGAAATTAGAAAGAGCTCCCATACTTTTTGTACAGAGGAAGGCCAAAAATAAGCTGAAATTAAGCTGAAAATCAAAACAAAAAAATCTGAAATCAGATAAAAATCCGAACTCTCACACCCCTGATTATATCAATCTGCTTGTAATGCAATCTGTGCATAACTTTACTTACAGCTTTATGATCCAGTGTGACTGGACCATGTTATTAGATGCTAAGTTGTACATATTGTAGTCCCATATATGTACATTTTCATGGCAACACGATGGAAGTCTACGTGTGGGACTACAATATTTACCGAGTGTAAGTTCAAATCAGAGTCGGGAAAGAGGTGAATATTCTTCATTTTTCTGATAGCTTTCAACTAAATCAAAATAATTTCAAGGAATTATGGAAAATAGATGGCCATTTCATGGATTTCAAGATGTAAAATGTGAAATTTTAGCTTTTTTTTTTTGAGCAGGAGCGCAATATTTAGTAAACGTATTGACCCAGGCCTAGTTTCACAGGACTTTCACCACAGATTAATTAATAGTTACACAGCTATTGCATATACGATGTTAAGAAAAATCTACAATTTATCATACATGTATTGTATTGAATTGATTTGAGCTCCTCAAGGAGAGCGATTCTGAGGAGCCCAATTGAGCTCCTCAAAAAAATAAGGAGAGCGATTTATTGAGCTCCACGAAATTATAAACGTGAAGGTCTGAAGCAGCATTATGAAACACCCCCAGCCTGCCTGATAATTTCTGGAGGCCATTTTATAATGCTATTCACAAGTTCCCCATGACTTTACGCACGATAGGTGACCCTTTCTTGTGCTAAATGATATCCCTTTGTAGCACTACACACCTAAGATCATTAGAGACAGTGATTTTCCGTTTCAAAAAATGGTCTTTTCCGTTTCTGAAAATCTGAAATTCTGTTTCAACTTGATCTAAATATGGAAATTCCAATTTGTCACCGAAAATGTACACACCAAAAACCTGAATTTCGTTTTGCAAATGTGAATTCCATGAATTTTTACATGAAAAGTATAAGAACCAAACAGAATTTCTCTTTTATTTTAAAAGTAAAACGGAAAATCACTGTCCCTTGATCATGTTCATGTTGTGTGTAAATTTACGAAACATCATCAGGGTGTTATCATCTGTTACCTTTGCCGAGTTGCTTTCAGCCTTGAGTACTTCAGGGTGAATGCACATCTGCTCCCGAGATCCTAGAACACACACTCTCGGCCTAAAGAGATGGACATTTATAACCATGCCAATAATAAATCCATTTCAACAGGGTTGATTTGGTATTCATGAGGTCATACATCAGCTGCTCTAGAACCGATCCCTATCAAATTTGGGCTGTGGATCTTTTTCATCATGCTCCTCATAGATATGAAATGCAGAATAAAAAGTGTGATTTCATCACTTTGGTCCTCTATTTCAAATGAATGCATAATGTTTCTTTACATTCGTTCTGTAAAGATTTCGCACTTTTTTTATTCAAAGGCAAGAATTTCTAGAAATTGTGAAAATATTTAGCACGATTCCTTATGCATTGCTAGATTATATCCCGTGATGTGACAGTTCGTGAATTCAAGAATTGGCATGAACATCCCTTGGGTCACTCAGCATGCAATTATGCTCTTAAACAATCAAAATACGCCCTTAAACAAAAGAGTTCATTCTCAGAAGATCTTTGTTCATTTTTGCCAGAACACTTGTCGACCAAAGGAGCTTCTTCCCAGATTCAATAAGACTTTGGAACTCCCTCCCCCAAAGCACACTTAATTGTACCTCTTCACATCTTTAAACCAGAGATACAAATGACCCATCTCCATTATTAAATAATGGTGGTTGTTTTTACTTGAACGATGTAAGCAATCTTTTAACACATCAAGTACATTCACTTGCACACTGCACTTAACCAGTACAACAATACACCAGTCTGTGGCCTGTACTGTTTCCAGAAGACCAAAAAAAATACCATTAGGATACAACTCACCTGTATACTGTATCTTTGAGTTGGTCCAATGCCTGTGAAAGCTGAGAATGCGTTCTTGAAGCATAGATGATCTTCGGCCGGTCAATGAATAAAGCTATAATGATATAATTACATTATAAAAGATTTAATGATTGACCACCGAACTATACCTTTTCACCTTTACATGAAATACATGTAGAACTCCCAACCAGTAAACTAAAAAGATTTGGTCCAAAAAGATTAGAAAGAAACAGTAATTTGCACAGGGAGTGTATAATCACATTGTATACGCACTGAATAAATGTATGCATTCTAGATGTTGATATCACTGGCTTTCCATAGTTGTGACTGTACGTACATCCTACCTGTATGTGGAAAACATTTGAATAAACATGCATTTTCTGCCAGGGCCCTGTCGTACAAAGAGTTACGATTGATCCGATCAATGGCACCTATGGATGGCCAGCAACGTCAACATGTATTATGCATGTTTGTTCAAAATATTTTTAAGCCATGATGTATATTTATGCATTGTTTTCTTTAAGAAATCACTGTGCTTCTCTTTGTTTACAAAGGATATTGTGCAAATTTCCTGTAGAAAAATTTATGACACTGATGGATTTCCATAGATTTATGATTGATTGGATCAATCGTAACTCTTTGTAAGACAGAGCCCAGATGTTGATGTTCCTGGCTTTCCATAGTTGTGCTTGATTGGATCAATCACAAATCTTTGTAAGACGGGGCCCAGGATTACTTCAACAAGAATAAAATTGGAGCCCTCTACTCAGACTCGGCCCTACCTACCTTCTTCACTGCTCTCTCCCCAACCAGCCCCAGTCTTGAGGTCCGTCATCAGCTTCTCCTGGTAGGCTCCTGAAGCACCGTCTCCTCCTCCTCCTCCTCCTCTGTTGCCCTTGAGACACTTCCCGAGCTCCTGCTGGGCAATGTAGGTGTGTCTCCAGGCCAGGGTGGAGCAGAGGAGGCACAGGGTCTTCCCGGTTCCCGTTGGACTCTCGAGGACTCCATTAATTCTCTGGCATGATGAAATTAAAGAAATATGGTGGCATATTAATCAGCTGCGGTAGCCGCACAGAAATGTTGTTAGCGCTAACAGAGCACTAAGAGTAGGCCCATTCACACATCTCTTGGATCGTGATGTCAACGTTGATCCAAGATGTAAATAATACATTGTGACATGAGGCAACACCATGACATTACCGGTTGTAGCAGGGCCTCTGTTAGCACGCTAACAACCTATCTCTGCAGCTGATACATGTACTTTTGGATTGTCAATCACTTGCTGTATCAAATATTATCATTCTCCTGAATTCAACAAGAACACTTGCCAATTGGTGGTCTTATCAAGGACCAATCACAACCCCAAGAAAGATAAATAGTGTACCATGAGACCTTGGTATGTTTATCATTATTGTTTAATTCATTATAGATTATAACGTTTTCTGATCATGGATTTAATCAGAGCTTCTAACCTTAAATTTGAAGAAAAAAAATATTATTCTTTAATTTGTTTTATCCAATTATCAAGCCTAAAATTCTAATTTTCTTTAAAATAAAAAAAAAATAAAAAAAAATCATCATTCTTACAAGTTTCAAGAATCCTATTTTAAGGGGGAAAAATCGTAGTGTCATTTTCCCCATTAAATAGGATAAAATCCTACTAATTGGCAACTCTGTATATTGCATGGGTTCTTGGGTAAAAGGTGAGAATATCTAAAGTGTAATACTTCTCCAAATTCACCTACAAATGAATAACAAAGACAGATCTACATGTGCATGCTTATTTACCGAAATTGGCATTCCAATTCTTTGCATTACCTTCTGGAGACATTGTATAACTTTGTTCATGTAGTCTTTCTGACAAGGATATGGCTCAAAAGGGAAGTCCACCTGTACCCCTTCACACGAGACGCTCGGCATGATGGGTATGAATACCGTCCTCCCACGATAACAACGTGAACTCTCACCACAAGACCATATTTAGACTTCAGCTACTCCGGAATACACTGATGATTTCCTTCATTGACCTTGGCTAAAAGTAAAATTGAGATCGAGTGAGACATAATTAAGAAGTATGAAGGAAGGGTGCCCATATATGCGCACCTAAATCTTTAACATTCATTTTTTTTTAATTCAGTTGATAACATTCCTTACATGTGCTGAAAATCGAATTTAAAAATGAGAGATATATATGAATTTGGTGGAAAAAAACAATGACGAGCCATTTCAAACTGAACAAAAAATGGTGTCCCGTTTCTGCACCCCCCCATCACTTTCCACAAGATTCAGGGATTTTGATGAGAATGGCTGCATATTTTTCCACCATTTTAAGTGATGTTCCTTCATACAATGGGCAATTGACTCTGAAAAAATGACACCTTTCAAGGCAATTATACGAACTGTCTGTAGTTGAGGGCTTTTTTTGAAAACCTCTGATGAGGTAGGCTATTGTTCTGCACTGAAGTGGTATCTTGTTGGCTCTTACATGATTGGTTAACAGCATAGGCGGCGGAAGCGGGGGGGACCCTTTTTTTTTTTTTTTTTTTTTTTTTTTGCTTGTCAATTTTTTTTTCTTGCGTCCCCCCTAGAATTTTTTGTTGATAACCTTTTTTTTTTCCGCCGCCGCCAATGGTTAACAGTAGTGGAGACAATTCATGTCTTGATAAATTGGGATTGTCCTTGTTAATGAGGAAAGTTTTTTCACTTCCCCTGCGGGACATAGATGGTAATTTTACTACAGCACACAGCTTGATTGGTGTCGGAACAGCCACGTGTTGGCACTTTCATACTCTGAACGTCCTCGCCTCCTAAAATTGCCATCACTCAGTCACAGACGAAAAAGAGTTAACATGATTGATGTGTACAAATGTGTGCATGGTTACTATGATACAAGTTCTGAGCTTTTCTGACTGAGAAATAGTGGTAAAGCATGTGGTCATTTCTTAAAGCTAGAGAAAAGATATTCACGTCTTGATGTGCGTAAGTTTTTCTTTGCTAACCGAGTGATCGATGTGTGGAACAGTCTCCCAGAAGATGTAGTTAGACTAGTTACTGCTTGTTCAGTGATTGCATTTAAGAATAGACTGGATAAGCGTTGGGAGAAGATTGCCTATGATTTTTCAAGGAATCTTTTGCTGTCTACGATACCCCTGCCACCCCTCCCTGCCAACATACACGTGAGTAGTGCATCTAATTTTGTCTGAAGGAGAGCAGCAATAGACATTCTACTTTGATCGATGAACAGGCTTAGTCCTACAACATCGTTGGAGTAAACTAAACTAAACTTGACAGGTGAAGGAACTTTCCTATATTTTTTGTGCGGTTACTGTGGGGACATAATAGTCATAAACATGAACGATGTACAGTGGCGTAACAGGCGGGGGGGGCAGGGGGGGCAAGTTGCCCCCCCTGGCGGATTTCACCGGGAAAATAAAAGAAAAACGGGAAAAAGAAAAAAAAGGAGGGAAAAAGAAAGGGAAAGGGGAAGGAAAGGGGAAAGGAAAGGAGGAAAAGGAAAGGGAAAGGGAAAAGTGAAAAGAAAACGAAGAAATAACTTTTTTTTTTAATGGAAAAGGATCGAAGGAAAGCGGAAAATGTACCGTCGAAAGAAGAACATTTGAGAAAGAACAAATCATTCCGAAATAGGCCTATGTAATGCAATAGCACGATGGGAAATAAATTGATAGATGACAAAATGGCAAATAATAGCGGGAAACAAAAGTAGAATGTATAATAGTCAAAAGCTTAATTGGAAAACAAAGATAAGGGACAAGAAAAACAAAATAATAACACGACCGGGCTGCCGATGATTGAAATTAAAGAGCGGAAAGAAAAATGGACTGCAAACAACATTGTGCTATAAGCTTGCTAAAGTTTATGCAAATAAGCTACCGGGGCTTTGCCCAAGACCCCACGCAGTAGGGGTTCTTCATTTATAACCTTTAAATGGCTCTATAACGCCCCCGTTCAATCACTGACATATAGGCGCTGGGGAGGGGGGTCTTGCATGGTTCCACACCCAAGAGGAAATAAAAGAAATAATAGGAGACAACGTATAATGAAATTAATGGAAACAATGAAATGTGTTATTTGCTGAATATAATGGAAAAATCTATTACATAATCAGAATTTGATTTCAATAGGCCTTTTTTTTCCAGCTCGCTTTGCACGTTGGCAACTTTTTACTAATTTTTCCCACATTGCTATGTTTTGCGCCCTCAAAATATTTGGTTCATTACGTAACTGGGTTGAATAAATGTGTTGTGTAAAAGCTATATTCTGTATATGCCCGCGATTTGATTAAAATAGCGGCAATCTGCGAGGTTTAAATGGCTTTGATATCAAGAAGTTCCGGGGGCTCCGCCCCGGACCCCAACAGCACAGCACTGCGTATGGAAGGGTTGAGTCATGTCCCCAAAAAGTTCTACAAACAAGAACAAAAATAAAAAAGGAGGAAAGATAAGCAAAGCAAAAGTGTAGAATATGATTTTATGTACTGAATATAATGTAAAAAAATGGCTCAAAGTTAGATTCTCATGAAAAGGTGATTTTTTTCTCGCTCGCTTCGCTCGCTCGGGACTTATATAAAGCACCTTTTTAGCACATGTGCTATACAGTACCCCTCGTTTTTTTTTTAAACTCTTCACGCTACTGCCGCAAAGAATCCTGTTCACAGTGGCGTACAGACCACAAAAAAGGGAATCTAAAGAGAGAAGAGTGAAATATATTATTATCTGGATATCATGTCAAAATCTATCACAAAAATTGATTTTTGTATCAAAAAGGTCAAAATTTTTGCTCGCTCGCTTCGCTCGCTCGCAACTTTTTTTAAAAAGTTAATTCTGCCCGATACGCAATATCTGTCCTCCTCAAGATAGTCGCCTCATTACACCATTACGCCTGTTCATACCATGATATGACCGGGAAATTTTTGGCTCTTGCCCCCCCTGGCCACCGACCCCTGTTACGCCGCTGACGATGTAGCCTTGAGGACTCCATGATATTTTTTAATATTTTGATATATATTCTTCGTCATAGAGCCTTGAAACTCTGTCCATACAGCCATAAGTGAGACCTCCACACCCGGATGGATTTCCCTAGGAAATCTATATTTACAGGGTAAAATCAATTTATAAGTGTGAATTTTATTGATCTTTGAACCTTCAAACGCCTAATGCGTATGAAGGGCTAAAAATCATTTCACTATGAATGGCAATAATGAGAGTTTTCTTACCAGACCAATCTTGTGTAGATCCCTCGATCCGTTTGTCAACAAAGCAAATGAAATAGGTCTGACCCTTGAACCGCTTCGTTATGACGTACCTTCGATTAGCGATGTTACAAAATGCCGTCTTGAAGAACAATTTATAGAAAAAAATTACTATTTAACAAATACTAAAATACAGGAATCTCCAAAGAAGTCACCCAAGGGTGCATCTCTGCCGCCGTGTACAGGAAAATTAAAGGCACGGCGCATTCAACAATACTAAACATTTCCCGCAAATTTAATAAGAGGATTTACAGAATGAAGTCCTCCTACGAAACTTACTAAACGATGTGAAGTCAATTCCTCCTAATATGATGAATATCCCTCAAATAGCGTCATTTAAGCGTTGATTTTTCTTCTCGTTGACAAAATACGTCCCAACCTTGCGAGTTCTCAAATTTTTCGTCTAATGAGCGAAAGAAGGCGCGCGATTTATCTTCATATCAAAGACACTACAAGGGAAAGACTAGACACCAAAACTATCTTACACGTAAATCGATGCAAAGCGTTACACGAAGTCGGCAAAGTGTCCAATCTGTTTACTGTAAAGACTTTGGTGGAACGTTAATTGACAAACGAACGGTAGCACTTGCGGGGCTTCGTTCAAGGTACGTAGAATTTTCTATATTGTTTGTTTAATTTGTCATCGCTTTGAATATTTTCCAAAAAGTATTATCGTCAGCAAAAAAAAAAGGATGTTTTTAAGTTATTGCATTTATTGGTGTCTCTATTTTATCAACCAATCATTGGAATTGCACATACAATGAATCAAGAATCTAATTTAAAAAATACAGACAAGCTGAATTAAGGTTGTGAACTGTATTAGCGCCAACAACGACCTTCTTTTTATTTACGTGGAAGAAACATGCGAAGCCACTTTCCAGGCCGAGGTAAGCGATTTTGCTCTTTTTTGTGTCCTTTTTAAGTAAAAAAATATGTTAAAAATTGAAAATGAAACGCTTTTCACCAGAAAAAGCCCTGGTGAGTAGCGGAATGGGTTTCGGCTAACATCATTTACGTTATGAAGCGATGTTAACGACAACTCTAAAATCCATTGCGTAAACACGCTGGTTGTGCGAGGTTAGTAATAGTATATATACTGTAACATGCCCATTTGTACACTTCAAAATCATAAACTCTTGCACTTCAGTCTCCTATGCTCTCCTGTAAATTCAATCTCCAAAGCTCTCCTTACTTTAATTAAACTAAAATTATCAAACTGAAGATAGGGTGAACGCAGAATAAATTAGAACTTAACACGATGAAGTCCAGATCAGCACTGACTTTACTTTCCAATCTAATCTTCTGGGAAGTTCTGCCAATGTACCCACATTGGATAATCATAGAAATCAACCAATCAAATACAAGGAAAATGGTATGAACTGTAAAATGAACTAACCCTATTTAAAAATAAGAACCAATCAGAGAATAGAGAAGGGTGATCATGAGTTAAACTGAATCCTAATGAGAATTAAACAATAAGACCATGTGGAGTGGAAGCTAATGGAACACCAGGAAGCATGACTGGGGGAAACTGAATGAAAGAATGAAATGCAATGAACCTGTGTTGCTATGTGAGATGTATTGTGGAGATGGAATGAAAGATGAGATCATGACAATGTATGTGGATTGTGAGGATGGAAAGAAGGATGAGATGAGTTGGAATGGAAATAAACAAGTTGAACGTAGGCCTAAACAATAAAGTATGGAAAGCCAAATGTAAGAGTACAGATTAAATAAATAAACCCAGCAAAATTTACTGATTACAATACTAACCTCGCAATATACGTGTGAGTGCAAAGAAGTGAAGGTAGGGTGTCTGGAGAAAAAAATTATTTTTCTTATTTCAAGAAAATATCACATTTTCTATGTGAATTTGAAGAGAAATGACCTTCAGACTGACAGAAATGTAACATGTTTGAAAAAAATCAAATTATTGGCTGCAAAAAAGAAGAATGAAATTAGGTAAATTTTCAGCATTTCTCTGCCATAGACTGTGTAGTTAAGAAATGGACACACACAAATCCAAATTTTTAGCTTCCGAGAGCTGTTATAAATTTATTATTAATGCCAAAAACTTGTCCATAAAGAGTCCAATAGGATTTTTTATGCTCTATCTGATGGTATGATTTTTATAAAGATTTGGAAACCAGATCACAATGAAAAGTTGCGACAAAGTGAAAAAAATTGTGCAAAACAAAAATTTCATTTTCCCATAGAAAACGTATGGAGAAATGGCAATCTCAACACACACAAAAATAAGGGTTTGCAATTTATCTCTAAATCCTTATTTAAAATGATCATATAAACTTGTCCTTACTGTCAAAAGAAGCCCCTGAATTTTCTCTTTCCAGACATGCCAAACACAAGTTAATAATCAATTCAGATCACATTTTTCTAGTAGCCTGAACTTTCCCGAAAAAATGTGCCATATTTTCCCCTAAATTAGCCTGTTTTATGCTGACACTTTTCAGTGTAGCCTCTTGTCGAGGCCCTGTCGGCTGCTTTCCGAGCGAACATGGCGAAGCAAGGGAGAGAGCAAAGCAGAGAGCGCCGCGAGACAGGGCCTCTTGACATCTGACCCGAATTTCGCCGACTTTCTTTTGTTATTTTATTGTTTTTACCAATATACCGACCAAAAACTGGTCGGTGAAAATCATCCAATGAGAGCACGGGCTGCTATGACGTCATATTGAATATTCATGAGCTCATCTTGAATGGCGACCCGTGGATTCTTGCCGAAGAGTGACGACGAAATATATCAAAGAGCATTGAATATGCCTCTAAAATGCTGAATATTGACCGATTTAAGGATTTGCAAGTCAATAAATTTAAATCTGCACTGAAAGGACGATATGTTTTTGTAAATCTACCCACAGGATATGGAAAAAATGTTATCTTTCATGCGATTCCACTGTGTGTCGATTATCGTTCTCCGCGGTGCAGTGAGGGAATGCTGGAGTAGAGTTGTTTCCCCTTGACTCGAGTCTGACCAGCGGCTGACCAGTATCTCCCGGGAAGTTTCGGGGCGGTGATGGGTCTTTTACGGCCAGTACTAGTAGTACTAGTAGTAGTATAGTATCACTGCTTGTAGCATTTTGCTGGTTATATCCCCTTTAGTGTCCCGCAATTAATTGAATCCCCTGCAGAATAGTGGACTACTATAGTATTCCGAACCCCGGACGTTAATTGACAAACGAACGGTAGCACTTGCGGGGCTTCGTTCAAGGTACGTAGAATTTTCTATATTGTTTGTTTAATTTGTCATTCTAGTGCACAAAGATGGATTTCCTGGGGAAATCCATCTTTGTGTACTTCCTTCGCTTACGTGTATATGAAACCCTGTTCAAGACTCCCATGATAAGAAGTATATGTCAGATTGATAAAACATCATCATGCGAGTCCTCAAGTAGGCACGGCCGTAGTCACTAGATGGCGCTGTCGCGGAAGTGCTCAAAATTTGTACGCAAGCTTCGTTCGCATGTCAATCATTGCAATCGCATAGCGATGCGATATCGTCAAAATTAAGCCCCTGTTATCGCGGATGAACATGATATTTTCTCTTTGTGCTTGTCCTCCCGTGCGATGAAAAATATGTCATCATATTGCACAGGACTTTCGCGAGCTACCGATGTCATTTTCGTGCCCCAAATTCCATGAAATCTTCCGAAAATAAACATGAAAGTGTCGGTAAGTCGAAAATGTCTTGAGTTGCTTTCAATTCTTACCTTATTTAGTTGTATTTCTTGTAAAATGGGTCTCGAAGGGTTCCGGATTTTCCGTTGATTGTGAAACTTGAGTTGATTTCCTTTCTGTGTATTGCAGTGAAATTGCAGCGCGGGGAATCGCAAGGGCTGGGGAAGCCCTTCTCAGTGAGGTTTGCAAGCTGAGCTGCCCTTGAATTTGGTCGAATTTCGAGCCATTTTAATCGCGCGCGGGATGATTAATTTACATCATAATAGAGATTAAGATTACGTCACGTACGTGCGTACCTGTGATACACACAGAAATGAAATTGAACTTGAATCACACGGAATCACAGTCAAGAAATGCTTTGTTTTCTTCGTTTGCTGAATGATTTCCTGAATTTAAAATCATGAATAAACACCAGAGTAATGACATAAATAAGATAATCATGGTCATATTTGAGAAATAACTAAATATTTTCTGAAAACGAGTGAAGATGATGGGGCAGTGATGTGCATGCACTGGAAAATGAACATTCACTGTCAGTGTCAGTGCCGTGGTGTCAGTGTTTTACTGCCAATACTGGCTTTACTTTTGCACTGGTTTTTCTTTTGCCAACTAGATTAAAAACTCATTTATTGATATGTTTATTGCAATTTTTGAATAAATGGTAATACAAAGTGGGAAAAAAAAAGATAAATGAAGATAAAAATACTTTTGACTAAAAACTTGTCATGCCATCACCCCCCCCCCCAAAAAAAAATACCCACTATCTTGAATGACTCAGGTAATTTAATTTGTATTGAAAAAAATAAACAATTGTATTTATGCATTTTATATTTCTGATTCTTTCTGCCAGAATACCAGATGCCATCATGAATAACCTCACCACCAGGTTGAACTCCTAAACATCTTGATGATGACTATCTCCCGAGATATATCTTGCCTTCTTGAGATTGGAAGTTTTAAGTTCAAGTCAGAGCGACCTAAGGCCCTACTACCAAGAAGAATCCAGATTTACATAAAAACAAATCCCACGAAAGATACAAACTGATTTTACTATTAATGTGTAGTGTGTGTGTGAGACACTGTGTTTGTGTTTATTTTGATGAGGATCTCCTGTCTCTTTTTATTATTTCATTGACTGAATGAATGATCAATACCTAAAAGTGAGAACTGATTTTTGAGGAGAGTAGATAAGTGTATGGTTTTGAGTGAATTTGAGTAACTTTTGTTTTTATTACCGGTATTTTTTTCATCATTATCATTATTTTGCCTTTTATTACATATTTTCAGTTTATTTAACATTAAGTTTAAGTAACCAAACTTGATCAAAGTGTTCAATTTTTGGGAAAGAATTTTGTAATTTCATTTATCAGGTAATAAAACTGAGTTTGGTAAATCTAAAAAAGGACACTAAAAATATGAACACTTGGAGATGCTCACTAAGATGAGGAAAAAACATGAAAGGAACTGGAACTTAAGTGGATGTTATAGCATGCCTTTCGAAGATCTCCAAGCACCTGGAATCATAGGCGGTGGAAGTGGGGGGGGGGGACATATCCCCCTAAATTTTAGGTGGGGAGGGGACGACCCCCCCCCCCTCAATTTTTTGTTGATAACCTTTTTTTTTTTTTTTTTTTTTTTGGCTTGTCAATTTTCACTTTTGTTTCCTGTGTCCCCCCCCCCTAAGATTTTTGGTCACTATTTTTTTTTTTTTGTCAAAAAGTTTTGGCGGTTCCCCCCTAAAATTGTTGGCTTCCGCCGCCAATGCCAGGAATGATGATGTTCAACTGAGAGTCGCTGAAGTGGAACTTGTTGCAGAGAATGATTATTCCAGGACAAGTTAGATGATATTACCCAGCCCATACATCACAACAATGGAAGGGAGACAATATACCCCTGTACTACGTGAAGTATCATATTATCTTCAGGTTGGTTTGGAAAGTAATAATAGTCCTCTAGTCAATATTAACGTCTGTCCAACATAATGGTACTATCGAGCAATTTGGGGGTTCAATCACAAACAGCAAAAGTTTAGTAAATTGACACTAGTAAGATAATTAAACAAATATAATACAGCCAAACTGTCTGACCCCTTACTTGACTACTGACTTAACTACTTATTAAAAAATGACAAGTGATGCTTAGGCCCTTTGTAACCATTGTATTGGGCAGACTTTGAAGCAGATGACTAGAATTCATACTTTCATGAAGATGAAGGAAGATCAAAAGAATTATTACAATTTAGCAAATATGAAATTAGAACACTGTCATGGTTATAAAAAATAATGAATTTCTATCAAGTAAAATGACAATACAATGTAAGAAATAATTGCAATCAAGTAATTTCATTTGCAAAAGATATTTTCCATAATTTAATAACCAAATTTCTCAAGATAATATTCTTCTGCACAGAAGTGTATGACACGCTCAGTGTAAATCATGCTGTTTATAAATCTCTAGGAAACCTTTTTTTTCAAAATGAAAATACATGTAAACTTAATGAAAACCAGGGGTGGATCCAGGATTTATCCTGGGGGGGGGGGGCACATTTTCATGATGAAAATTTGTCAAGCAAAAAAAGGGCCTTGCTTTCCGGGGGGGGGGGGGCATACTTTGGTGAAAATGGCATATTTTCATTACAAATCTCGACTGAGGCTCTCTAAGGGGGGGGGGGGTGAGCCAGATGTGCCCTCCCCCAGATCCACCAGTGATAAAAATCAACATTTGTGAAAGATGGCATACGTACCTTATACTGAATTGGTAAATTCAATGCATATGTCTACAAAATGAAATTGACATGTTTGAATAAATTGCTTATTTTTGTTTCTAGAAAGAATTCATTAATAACAGCTTAGAGTTATTGAGAAAACATCAGGCAAACATAACATTCTGATATGCAATAACTAAATCTGTTTTAAATATGCTTTGTTTATGTCAAAGGCTTTATCGAAATAAGATTATGCTATAATTTATAAATTACTGCATTTTGGAGCCCATTAAAATTCAAAATGAATCATATAGGGCAGTGCCACACCTTATTCACTAAAATAAAGGAAGGGTGCAGCTGAAAAATCTCATCAGCAGGGGCAATAATTTTCACCGCCATTTCAATAGTACTATTAGAAATCCTGAAAACACATAATTAAAATAAAATTAACTTTCTCTCAGGAAGTGCCCCTGTATACTATTACAGCCCTTGACCAGTATATTCTCTCAAGAGGTTCAATAATTCCTTCTCTTCCCTTAATTGTAGAGTCGGTTCGGGTGCGAATGTGTCTGAAAAAAATGATAAGCCAAAAAAAAAAGATCATTAGTAAAAATTGTAGAGTGAACAGAACATATCATAAAAAAAAAATGACAAGCAAAAACAAAGATTGATCTGGCATTGGAAAATAAAAGGAAATTAATGAACACCGCCCCCCCCCCCCCCCCCCCCGCTTCAACATTTTTTGTTGTTTGCTTCTCCTGCTTACAACTTTATAACTTTACCTGATACACCATATATGGACCTTTCAAAACTTTTGGCTCCATTATCATGACTTTGCCACTGTCCAAGTATTATTTATTTGAAACCAATGCTAAGACTATAAGGTGAAATAAAATTATATAAAGAAAAAAAAAAATTCACAAAGTATAAAATCATAATGATGTAGGTCATGTTGAAATTAGACCCTAGACTGGACTCAAAATTAGATCAAGTGTAGTGTAGACCAAATGTAAATTACACAAAGTGTAGACCAAATGGCAATTAAAAAAAATTTATAGACCAAATGGTCAAGCCCATTTGGTATAAAGACTAAAAAAATATATATAAGTAAAAAAAATATAATTAAGTAGGTCATGCTGAAATTACACCAACTGGACATTTCGCAAAATGAGGATTAGACCAAGTGTAGACCAAATGGGTTTAGCCCATTTGGCATTAGACTAAATGAGAAGTGGGCAAACTGCATGTAGACCAAACGAATATATACATATTTCACACTGGAACTGCATGATATAAAGCCAATTTTATGTACCGGTATTTGACAAAGTAAAAAAATTGTAATTATGTAGGTTATGCTGAAATTAGACCAACTGGACATTTCGCTAAATGAGAATTAGACCAAGTGTAGTGTAGACCAAATGGCAATTCAGTAGACCAAATGGGTTTAGCCCATTTGGCATTAGACTAAATGATAAGTGGGCAAACTGCATGTAGACCAAATGAACATACACCATGTACACATATTTCACACTTGGGACTGATAAAGAGAGCCGTAGCAGACGACGGAGATGCGTACATGATCTGCGTCCGCAAATAACGTGCACGCATGTATGTACTAACATGAAAAACAGCATATGGGACGATCTTACAAAAAATTGCACATGCGGGGCTATTGGAGAGTCACAGCAGATAACGGCTAGCAGACGCCGATGGGCGCGCGCATTTAGCGAGCACATCGTGATCGTTTTAACTATCGATAGTACGAACAGTGTATTAAAAAGGTACCGCGATGTCTATGGCTTTTTCGGACCATGTTGGTGCTATGAATTTGTTTTTTTTTACAGTTTAAATGAATTTTACGTAAGTTTTAAGTGGTTTCACATGATAAATTAGATATTAAGGAATATTTTGATATCATTCTTGGGACAACAAACACATTTTGAAATTCTTGTTGTCCTGCCTACCTCAAGACTAGAAAAATCAAGTTAAAAGGAACAAAAACAGTGACTTACCTCGGCTGTCGCGCAAATTCACTTCCCCGTTTTATCCGATCTTAAGTACCGTATTCATGCCAGTATTCGGACAGCGGGCTGATTTTGACGTCTCGCTTCTAATCGATAGAGAACGAGCGCGTTAGTCAATTACACACACACAAATGCGCGCTAGGCTGGAACGTAGCATTTTGCGCACAGTATGCCAGCTCGTCCCGTTTGGAACTTCCCGGCAAAATTCGAAATTTTACGCTCAAATATTCAATCCACTGACCTTTTCCCCTTTGCTCCTGGATTAGCGCTGATGGCTAAAATTAACCGTCGTCGAAAATTCACATTTTCACACTTCTTGCTGATCATAGCTGCATTTTTGAAGTATTATTGGAAAGACGAGATAACGGCCTACCTTCGTTTCGCCGCTGCCATTGCAATGACATTCCTGACGTAAATTACGTCACCTTTTCCGCCAGCTGATCGATTTCGGATTTTCCTTTAAGTTTTCGGACAGCTGGAATCGATAACTCAGCTCATGCGCGTAGCATGCGTAGTCTAGATTCTAGAATTATTTATTATTTTTTGTCATTCTCAGTTATAATTATAGTAAAAATCAACTACGATTATTGGACCTAGCTGTAGGAATATGTTTACACGAACTTTTCATGGAAAAATTGCATATTTATTCTACCAGTCTGCCTGGTTCTAGAATATTTTTTTCGCCAGATTTACTAGAGGATAATAATAAGGAGTCTCAAATCTAGGCAATTTATTTTCAGTTTTATCAATTGTTTTTAAATTGAGAAGAGCTAGATATTTTATTTGAATTTGTGCAATCGATGAGTCAGTATTCTAGAATGAGGCCATTTTTATCAACATGCGCCTGAATTTTGAAATGATATTGTTGGGGTGAATTCAAACTTTCATAAGAAATGTAATATAAAGATTTTTGTTTTTTAGATTTTTGTTTTTAGTGATCAAAATGGTTGGTATAAGGGATGGTAGACATGAGTTTTTTTTAACTGTTTTATTTATTTTAATTTTTATTCTTTGTGATTAAAATGAAATAAATTTATTAAATTAATTCTTTATATTAAAGTTATGAAGCCAAAATATTAATGTACTACCACTATTTTAATGTATGATATAGTGAATTAATTATTTACAATACTGTTATGGAACAAAAATGTCCATCAGGCCGGATAAATTTATCTCTTGCCTTTTTTTTGGCGGGGGTGGGGGCATTTAGAGTTTGGATTATGCCCATCCCTACTAAAACTATATTTAATACATGTGCATCTGCTTTTTTCAGTTGATCAGTTGTTTATATCATATTTAATTTCGTAGTTTATATCATATTTAATCTCGTTTTAAAAAACGTCATTGGACACACTTTGATTTATTATTCATATATTTTGTTTTCTTTTTCAATATTTTTTTATCTCTCAACTCATTCCATACATATATCACATGCACAGATACATCGTAATTGAAAAAAAATAGCATACATTTCAAACAAAGTCAAATAAATGGTTCATTTTGTATACAAAATATTCAATTTTTTCGATGCACGTTCATCAAATTACATTTAAAAGCAATAATTCTCTCGGTCGTTTCGATTTTTTCCAAACCAAGCATAAATTGAGCAAAAGTGGGTTTAATATTCCTGTATTTACATGAATAAATGATATATTTTGCAAACACGGATAAGATGAAAGTTATTGAGGGTTATAACTCCAAAACATATTTCAATGTCATTGAATTGTGTACTTCTAATATGCTTGGCCTTCAACCACTCGTGAACTTCGTTCCAAAATGAAATTACATATTTAGGCCTACAGCTAAGAAATAGATGATCAATTGTTTGAACGTGGTTTTCACAGAAATTACATAAAGGAGAATCTTTTACTCCAATTTTAAATTAAAAATCTTGTGTTGAAATTCTTCTGTAAATAAATTTAGATTGAAAGTTTCGAAGTTTATTATCAAGTGATGACTTATATAAAAGAGGGAAACGAGAGTTCCAAATATGAGAGTCTGAAAAATTATCACTCAAATCATCTTGCCATTTGATTTCTTGGTTCGTCATCGAAAGGGACATGTTCCTTTCTAAAAAAAGTATAATAACACAATTTCGTGACCTTTTTACTTTTCGTAAAATGACTTAATCTTTCATCTACAATGTGATCGTGATTGATGTCATGGACTTTTTTATTAACTTTTTCCATTCTAATGGTATAGCACATGTAAAAGAGAAAAATAACATAAAAACGATTCATTTCCAAATTTATCACATATTTGTTCGTATGACATAAATGAATCGTCTACATTTAAAACATCTTTGACATATCGCATACCAGTTTGGAACCAGTTTCTGTATAAAATTATCTTTTTATCAACCTTGATAAATGAGTTAAGCCAAAGAGTTTGAGAGATAATTTCTTTAAATTTTACAGGGTTGTAGTATTTATAAAAAGTCCATGCATTGAGAACGTCTTTCCAAAATACATTGTCAAAGTTTATGTAAATCAACAGACTTCATATTACATTGAAATAAAAAACATCGTCAAACCTGTCAAGTAAACGTTTCAAAAACAGTTTGCACTTCCCATTGTTATCCGTGTCAAGTAACGCTTTACCCAAGCTGTTTTTATTGCATAATTGAAATTCAACACAGCCCTCCTTTTTTATAATCGTTGTAAAGTAAAGATCTTTTATCCTATCTTGCTTGTTACTCCATAGGAAGTTAAATAAGAGTTGTTGCAGTTCAACAAAAAAGGGGTGGATTCGGTATTTTCGGTATTCGGTACCAAATACATATATAAATTTCGGGATTATAAGCGTTTTTATGATCACAATTTTGCCGTATAGGGTAAGAGTTCTAAGATTCCAAATGCGAAGTGTCGATTTCACTTCTTTTAGTTTTTGTTTGTAATTGAGCTCATAATAATTGTGGAGATCGTTAAGTGGAATTGTTATACCAAGATACAAAATGAAATCAGTTGGCCATGAGAAAGGAGTATCTCGACAAAGAAAACTTTCAAAATTACCAAGTCTAACGACGTTACATTTATCAATATTATCTTTCAGTCCTGACATAGAGTTAAATTCATTCAAAACTTTTAAACACATCTGAAAATTGGATTCGGTGGGATGGAGAAAAATCACAGTAGGCCTATCGTCTGCATATTGGCTCAATTTTAATTCATTATTTTCTATGGAGATTCCTTTTATATTCTTATGTTGACGAATTTGTAATTTCAATTTGGCTTATTTTAATTTTTTATGTAAGGGTGGTTATCTCGACAAACCTTGATAGGTTTTTATGACCACCTAATTCCAATATTGTATCTCTCTATTGTCATTTGTATCTGTTTAATACTTGTTTTACATGTACCTTATATTTTCTTGCCTTATTATTGCACATTGTATTTGTTATTACTGTATTCTATACTCTGTATTGATTTTTATTGGAATTGAATAAAACATTGAATTGAATTGAATTGAATTGAATCATTATACCTAGAATTTCTACTACCAAAATAAAAAGATAGGGCAAGATGTAGCAACAGATCCCTCTCTAACTAAGAAGAATATTGTTTAAAATTATTATTGTTTGACATAAAGTTTATATTATGTTTTATTGTGGATGTTACCTTATAAGTCCAGGTCGGGGAGGAAAGCCTGCGGGCTATAGTAATTTCTTTTCCAGACAACTTGGACTTGTACTGTAAACATCCTTGTTCAATTTGTCATTGTAGGCCCTATATTCTCATGTAAACTGATTAATTGTAAACTTTTTTGTTGAAATGCTGAATAAAATAATAATAATAATAAAGAAGAAGAAGAAAAGGATTGAAGAAGAAGAAAAAGAAGAAGGCGAAGAAGAAGAAGAAAGAAAAGAAAAATAGAAGAAGAGGAAGAAGAAAAAAATAAGAGGAAGTAGAAGATCACAAAAAAGCAGAAGAAAAGGAAATAAAACTGGGACCTCCATTAAAAAACAAGAAGATGAAGAAAAAGATTTTAAAAAAGAAGAAGCGGTGGAAGAGCTAGGAGAATATAGAACAATATCAAAATCTAGGATGCGGGATCTGGGGTCACCTACATGGTATAATTGAGTCAAGAATATTGTTTTGTTATTATGTCATTGTGCTGATACTTGGGTTAGTCAAAAGTCATTAAAAATTGGTTATACATAATATTGTTCTGAGCACCATGTCAGGTTATAATCCACAATAAGCATGTCTTTCATTTCTATAGTTCTAAGAAAGAGTTGTTATGTTTGTTTTCAAAGTATAAAAATTACTACCAACAAGTCCAACATGTTTTTTTTTACATCTATCTCCATTTTGAATATTTTCACCTATATCAGGATTCTGCACAACATCAAAGATATTGGTATAAGAAATGTTCATCTTCCAGCCCCCCCTTCCCACTCTTTTATTTTTTAAATTGTCTCTCCCCTACTCGTTACCTATAATTCTCTTTCTTTTTCACTTTCGTATCCTTTTCCTCTTCACCAGTTTTTATATCACTTCCGTTTTTTATCAGTTTTTTTTTTCTTCTCAATTTCTCTTCGACCTCATACCCTCCTCTTTTATTTTTATATGCATGTCCACTCCTTGCATTTCCCTCTTTAGTATTCCCTTTTCATTAATCTCCCTTCTCTCTTTTCTTTTAATATTCAGCCTCCATTGCCTTTCCGTATATAGGCCTACTCTACTCGTTTCTTTTCCATTTCTTCCATTTATAAAACTTTTTACTCCCTTTTAAATACCAAGAAAGAGAAAACACAAAAATTCTCACTATCGGGTTTTCTTATCATTTTTTCATCATCAAATTCTGATAAAGGGGACTCGTCACCCGGCCTGCGAGCGTCACTAAATTTATTTTCACTATTCTACTTCCTTTAATAGCATCCTGTATAGGCCCTGTGCTTCTTGAAAATTCTTCTATTCTCCGTTGTTTTACCTGGGAAAAGAAATGGAACAAAGCTCATCAATAATGGTATATTTAAAAATATCACTAAAAAAATTAAGGCACACACACAACCCCGCCCCAAACTTTGATATTGTTAAAAAAATATTTTACTTTGCCCCGCAACTTACTATAATCATGATGATGTGACATTAATTACGACGATCAGTGATGATGACGATAAAGAGCACATTAAAAGTAAAAAAGAGAATAGGCGGCACCTTGGTAATCAATCACAATTTTTTCTTCAATTTTATCTTGTAACCAAGATATTAGAAAATCATTACATAGTTACATGATGTGATATTAGGCCTACATTTAACTGAAAGCAAAGAGCCTAAGTTAGAACTTTTACATTTGTCAAGAGAGGAGTTCCATCATGAGAAGAAGAAATATCCTGACAAGCACAAAACAAAACGAGAAAATGCCAAGGGAGTGAGCCTATCAGAAGGGTGTCATTGGGGAGTAAAAAAAAAAAAATCGAAATTGCATGCATGCCCCCCCCCCCTCGAAAAAATAAAAGGATTATATATGATTGACAATAATTGAACGATGAATATATTAATGCTAATTTACATGATACAAGAAAATAATAACAAAAGATCTAGGTTAGTATTCGAAAAATATCCTAGCTGCCATCATCAAAAAGCGGGATGGATATACGCCTAGCTTTGTCACTATTTTCAAATTCATTTATTTCATTTCCACTGAGCAGGAAAAATAAAATGTATAATTTAACTTCCCTATATTTTCATATTTTTCCCAAAAAACTTAAGGCAACCTACCCCACCCCCCCCCCCTTTACCATTTTAATCACTGAAATAAAAAAAAATGGAAAACAAACAACCAAGAAGCCCCGCCTCATCATTTTATCATTTCAATCACAAAATGAAAATTAAGATAAGAAGCAACAAAGAATAAAGCAATGCTATTATTGAATTCAATCTCTATAAGAATGAGATTTTAAAAAAAAAACGGAATTAACAAGCCATGTTTCCCCTTTTAACATTAATCACTAAGAATAAAAATTATAATAAATAAAAAGAGCCCCCCCCCCTATTATTTCAATCACTATGAATAATTTATTCAATAAGAAATGAAATAAAAACAAACAACAATGAAGCCCCCTTTATAATTTGAATCAATAGGATCATAATTTAAATAAAAGCAAACAATTAATAAGCTCACCCACCCCTTTATTCAAATAAAAAAATAAAAAAAAAACCCTCCATCGATCGTCGCACTTCATAAAAAATAAAGCAATAGTATCGATAATGAGCGCGCGCACGTGTTTTGCCAGCTGTCCGAAAATTGAAAGGTACTGTCCGAATACTGAAAGGGCGGAAGGGGTACGAAACGAGCGCTGTTACGCTCGACTCCGACGTCGGCAGGCCATGAAATGAACATTGAAATCAATGCAAGAATATTCTTCAGCACTTGGCAAGGTAAATTTATTGATCATCTACATTGAGACCACGAAGTCATCAACAAACCGTTATCTGTCCGAATACTGACATGAATACGGTACATAAACATATGGCCATTGAGTCCCCTGTACAGATCGCGCTAGAACTTCGGTCTCTGTATTTGGTGAGTGAAGCCAACGGAGTTCAGCTGAACAACCAACATTAACAGAGACCGAAGCTTTTGGTCTAGGTCAGACTTCACTTCTTTCTCTCTCTCTCTCTCTCTTCCTCCTTACAATAACATTAGATCTATAAAATTATACAAAAATATAAAGGTCAGAAAGCTCTCTTTGCTCGACGAGTTCGACTTAGAGTTTTTATTTTCAATTCAAGTTCAACATCTCACCGAAAACGACGCCAATCTCTGCACACGGGACCAAGTCCAATGAGAAAAAATCGTGTCAGTCGTCAAAATACAGTGATTAAAAAAAACAAACGAACTACAGTTATAGAAAACTGATGAATACTTTTAATACTGAATGACTTAAGCTGTAACCTATTTTAGAAGTGAATCTGGACTAACTTACCGGTAGATAGTTAACAGTGAGTTAGGCCTAGTCAAGTCAAGATAAATTTGTGAACTGGAGGCAGGATTGGACAGGAAAATTTCGCAAGACGCGCGTCACCAAAAAATTCACAGCAAATTGATAGCGCCATCTCGCGTACCAGCGCAGGAACAAAATGAAACGCAGGGGGCGACCACGGAAATAACTAAAATACACATTTAAATTGTAATAATTGTAATAATAAAAATATCGTGGGGGCGACAACCAAATTGTATGTCGGGTTTGTATTGGGCCCCCCAACAAAAAAAAACAAAAAAAATTACAAATACAAAAGGTAAAAATGAATAAATAAATAAATAAATATGTATATATATATATATATATATATATATATATATATATATATGTGCCTTTTATTATTATTATTATTATTTATTCTATTTATTTATTTATTATTTATTTATACATATATATATATATATATATATATATATATATATATATATATATATATATACATATATATCTCCTCATCTTCAGATGTACCGTAAGACATTTAGAAGGAAGCTATCTTGAGTACAACCAGATTGATAAGAAATTCTCTCGGACATTAGTAGTGTAAAGTTCCGAGTTGCACTTGAAATTACTTGGTGCTTTTTTGTTTTGTTATTCAAGAAAAAATACGGACTTGATCCTGTTTAGAGGAATGATAATAATAATAATGAAACAGTTGTTAGGAAAATAATCTGGAAGGAAAGTTATTTGGACTGTATTAAAAAAAGTGTTCATCTTAAACTGATCTCAACATTTTTCATATCTTCCTTTATATTTATTATCAATATTAAGTAACCAGTAATTTTTGCATTAAGAGTGGTCCACACTTTAAAAACATTACTTTTAGTGATTCCCCACATTTCCATTTCAATGTGCAATATTTTGCACTGCCTTTCTTTAACATATCAATCTGTTTTATTTGCATCTGATTTATTTTTAGTTATGATTGAATGGAAATGAAAATAAAGAAGAAGTGAATTGAATACTCCGATTCACTCATTGGTTATCTTAATAATGTGTGGAAATTAGTTTCTTCTAGTTCTAAAGGAGTTAAATGAGAAGTTACAAGGGGAAAATTTGATTACAAAATGTTAACAAAAAGTTATTGGCCAATTTTATAAGGTCTTGGGAGACACTCATATTAAATGAAAGAAAGAAAGGGAGAAATATGGACAGAACAAGCCACCTCAGAATGGGGAAAAAATAAAGAAGAAACAAAGGGGAAATTAGTGTGAAAAGATATAATGGAAAGAAAGGAGAGAAAAAGAAAGCTTGGAGCTTGACCCTTCGGCTATTCGACCCACTTTTATTTTGTTTACAAGAAAACCACCTCTTTTGTCCCATGTACCTATAGGTCCATGTTTGTCCACAGTCCACGCCTTTTTTCTTGATCTGTCTTTTTGACACTCACCCCGTTTATAACCCTGTGGTCTCCCCCCCCCCCCCCCCCCCTCTCTCTCTCTCTCTCTCTCTCTCCTTCTCTGACAAGTTAGCCCTGCCAGATTTGGCCACTTGTCTGTCTTTGTATAACACCTTTTCCCTGACACGTCAAACAAAGAAATACTTACCAGACCCTCTCCCCATTTCGGACAGCGCGTCGAAAGCACGCACATGCCTCGTACGGACATCTGTAAGTGCCTTTCAAAATGTCCCCCCCCCCCTTCTTCTTCTTCTTAATAACAATAATAAACACAGCAATGCGCCATCTATCTAGTATTTTCTTCTTTTTTTCTTCTTCTTCTTCTTCTTTTTCTTCTTCTTTTGCTTCTTCTTCTATCTTTGTCTTCTTCTTCTTTTCTTCTTCTTCTTTGTCTTCTTCTTCTTCTTCTTCTTTGTCTTCTTCTTCTATCTTTGTCTTCTTCTTCTGCTACCCCCTTCTTCTTCTTGAATCTTATTCTTCTTAATAATAATAATAATAATAAACACAGCAATGCGCCATCTATCTAGTAAACTATTCCTTTCTTCTTTTTTTCTTCTTTTTTTTTCCTTCTTCTTCTTCTTCGTTTTCTTTGTCTTCTTCTTCTTCTTTGTCTTATTCTTCTTCTATCTTTGTCTTCTTCTTCTCTTTGTCTTCTTCTTCTTTTTTCTCCTTCTTCTCTTCTTCTTTCAACCACACATGTGCACCACCCTATCCTCTTTTTCCATTATCTCGGTATTTCTTCATCGACCATCACATCAACCTTATTCTTTTTTTTTCTCTCTCTCTCATTCCCATTTTCGTTTTATACCTGTACTTACAAATCTTTAATTCTCTGAGGGGTCCACACTCAACAAGCCCTGCTTTTTAGTGGATCCCTCCATTTACTCAACCTTACTTATTGAAAAAAAAAAGAGTTATAAAGGTAGCCTTGTATTTTTTTAATATTTTTTTTTACCGAGAATGGCATACATTTTGTTCTATTTCCATTGTATATATTGTTATTGGTTAATATGATTATCACGTTATTTAGTGTTTACCATAAACATTTATTTACTTTTCTTGTATAGTCATATTGCTTGCAATATATATTAATTTGTATTGATTTGTATGGTTATCATTTTATATCTGTGTAATTATTCCTTATCTTGAATTGAGTTGAGAAATGAAATAAAACTTGAACTTGAACTTGAACTTGTCTTCTTCTTCTTCTTGTCCTATCTTTGTCTTCTTCTTCTTCTTCTACTACCCCCTTCTTTTTCTTTTTCTTCTTCTTCTTATTAATAATAATAGTAATAAACACAGCAATGCGCCATCTATCTAGTAAACTATTCCCTTTTTCTTTTTTTTCTTTTTTCTTCTTCTTCGATCTTTGTCTTCTTTGTCTTCTTCTTCTTCTATCTTTGTCTTCTTCTTCGTCTTTTCTTCTTCTTCTTTGTCTTCTTCTTTGTCTTCATCTTCTTCTTCACTAACAGTGCAGGCTACCGTCCGGTGTAGTGTGGAACCCGCTCTCTGTTCTATCCCCTTTTCTCTCTGCATCTCCACCTTCTTTCCACTTTCTCCCTCTCATACCCAACTACCCCCCCCCCCCCTTTCTCTCTCTCATTAATCCCCGGCACGCGCCTGGCTTTAAGCCCCAAACAATCAATACCCCGTGCTCGGTCAATACCACAACCCGTGGTATTGTCATTACGCATGGGTGGACATAAGGGACAAAAAGTCACGGATTTCTTACTTTTCCTCCGAAACTGAGCTTTGTTAGGTGATCCGAAAACATTAACTTGTAACTGCAGGTGTATTGGGCTACTATCTGGACAGTGATTTCGCGATCTCGTGCCAAAGATCTAATTGAAAACGTTTTTGTTTTGTTTTGTGTGTGTGTGGGGGGGGGGGTGTATCAGTGCGAAATGTAGAGGGGAGGATTCATTCATCCACGCATGAATGCGTGACGCATTTGATTTAATCAAAATGTTATTAAAAAATATGATAAAGCAAACAAAAAATCATACACTGGTTGTTCGTGATCTGATCAACGCTAAAGTGTTCGGATCTGGCTGCAGCTCATACGAAGGAGATCATAAATGTATTCGGACCTTCTACGATTTGAATTGCTATATTGCTACGAATAAAGAAAAAAGAGGAAGACATATCTTAAAGACAATCTTCAAATTGGTTAACGTGACGTTTATGCATAGTTACATAAACCCATTGAAAGTCTGATAATCTAAAATAAAATTTCAAAATGTACAAAGATAAGCGTCACAGTATGGCATGGATCAAGAAATGAATCATTAATATACCCAATCTTCAATTCAACAGTTTTCAATGTGAATCTGTTTTTGTATTTATCATTTCTGCCGCATGATCTTAAGACGTAAGTTGAACAGCATGTTTACATACATCATGTAAACATTTCATTTTGAATGCCCGTAGCTTTTAACATGTATCATAAAAGAGTCCCATATGGCGCAAAAGTATGGAGAAGTACATGGGCACTCAACATCTAAAACAACCTACAAAAAAAAAACACTAGATATAATCAGCAGGTTGCGAGTATAATTATTTTAAGATAATTATATTTTATCACATTTTAGAGCACAGTCACTTTTGATCATAATCATTATGACTATATTATGCAACTTTCGCACTGACCTGAATTTTGTTTTTTAACTTATTTGAAGAGTACTGCCCCTTGCTCTTAACAATCTATTCTAATCCGAAAGGTTCTGTGGTAAAGAGAAACCTATGAAATCATTTTTTTTTTCAATTTTCAGTCAATTCATCCAGAATTCTACCAACATTTTACGCGAAATAATTAGGTATATAACTAGGTCATCTTTTATATTTCAGCTCAAGTATTCCTTCGATATATCTATGTAAAAAAAAGAAGCTGTTTGGAAATTAAACTATAACTAAACAAAAACATTCGGAGCGATTCCCATATGACAATGCCTTAGTTTCACACATATTCTTTGTTTTGTCAGATAATGCTCTTTGTCATTATGGTCGACGCAGTCTGGCTCGCAGTATGGGTTACCGAAAACAAAAGAGATAGCAAACCCCGACGTGGATATTTTCTCATGTTATTATTTAATGAAGGAGATAAATATTCACCAAGTCCCCAACTGAGCCCAGCGTTATGAGAATTTAGTGCACATCTTGCACGGTTTTACAGATGCCTCACTTCGGTGTCGCCTTTATCGCATTGAAGATTATGACGCGTGGCCATAGGTCGTATCGCTGTACCCCTCTACCGGTCCAGAGGGGTGAACAATGACCCCCTCTGGCCGGAGCGAATAAGGGTTGATGCGCATGGGAAACTTTAAGTTGTTGGTTTCTCAGAGGGCTATTATTTTCATCCGTAGATGAAGAAGCATTAATATTTGTTACTACCCGTAGTGGGTAACAGTTCAAATAAATATGCGGTGGATTATACAGAACAGTAATGGTGATTCGAGTGATGATTCTCAGGGTATTTTTTTTGTTATTTGGGGGGGGGGGGGGGTCCAATTGTCTTGTCGAGTTACGGCATTTTTGGGGTTTTTATTTCCCATGTCAATATATTTGTTTAAAAAGGGATTTAAATTTCATGTAAACACAATATGATTCTTGTGCATACTGTATTTTTTAAATCATATGCAAAATGTTTATATTTATGCAAGGAAGGAACCTACAATGACAATCTCTGCTTTCCTCCAGGTTCATTTTAGGACGTTATATTGTTTATTGCGCGTTTGTATCAATCAATCAATCAATCAATCAACTAATCAATTAATCAATTAACCAATTAATCATTCATTCAATCAATAAATCACTTAATAATCATTAACCCCTCACTCACTCAATTCATCGATCGATCCATCAATCAATCAAGTGCCGTGGCCGAGTGGTCTAAGTGGTCTAAGTGGCCGAGTGGTCTTAGGCGCCTGGCTATACATGAAAAAGTCCGGGGTTCGATCCCCGGCCGCGGCAGCTATGCCCATGAGCAAGGCATTTAATCTACAATGCTCTTTTATCCTGCTTTCAAATAAATGGAAATGCTATATGCATTAAAGGTTACTAGGTGTGAACTTTAAAAAAAAAATCAATCAATCATTTTCTATCATTGTTTTTTTTTTCTCTCTCTCTTGTCATTTAATACATCTTGTTAATATCTTATTTTGGAATTGTTGAAACGCATTATTGTTTAGTATTAATTTCTGGTGTATTTGAAGTTTGATGTATATTTGTATTTATTATATGGGATATGGATTTATTGTATAATTTATAATCATGTTTCAAATAATTTGTTTTTAAAAACACTCAATTAATCGATCGATCAATCAATCAATCAACCAATCAATCAATCTATTAATCTATCAATCAATCAACCAACCAACCAATCAATCAATCAGTTAATCATTCATTAATTCAATCAATCAATCAACCAATCAATCAATCAATCAGTAAATCGTTCATTCATTCAATCAATCAATCAGTAAATCATTCATTCAATCAATCAATCAGTAAATAATTCATTCAATCGATCGATCACTCACTCACTCACTCAATCAATCAATCATTCAATCGATCACTCAGTCAATCACTCAGTCAATCAATCAATAAACCAATCAATCAATCAATCAATCAATCAATCAATCAATCAATCAATCAATCAATCAATCAATCAATCAATCAACCAATCAGTCGATCAATCAGTACATCATTCAATCAATCACTTGTTACCGAGGCTTATGACAAATGAACACAGAAAATAATTGACTGTCATGGCGTGTTTCCCATTTAGGTTCCATCCCTGCTACAGTTCGAGAAACTGCACGGACCCCGATCTCTTTCGCCCCTAGTCTAGATCCGGTGGGTGTTTCATAAAGCTGTTCGTAAGTTAAAGGACAAGTCCACTTCAACAAAAAGTTGATTTGAATAAAAAGAGAAACGTCCAACAAACATAACACTGAAAATTTCATAAAAATCGGATGTAAAATAAGACAGTTATGACATTCTAAAGTTTCGCTTAATTTCACAAAACAGTTATATGCACATCCTGGTCTGTATGCAAATGAGGAGACTGATGACGTCATCCACTCACTATTTCTTTTGTATTTTATTATATGAAATATGAAATATTTTAATTTTCTCCTCATTGCAAAGTGAAACAACGATTAATTCCTCCCTGAACATGTGGAATTAGCATTGTTTAATACTATATGGTTTAGTCAAGTTGGTGCTTATTGTCAATTTGTAAAAAATGAAATATTGTATAATTCAAACAATAAAAAACAAAAGAAATAGTGAGTGAGGGACATCATCGACTTTGATGAAATTTTCAGTGTTGTGCTAGTTTGATTTTCTCTATTTATTCAAGTCAGCATTATCCTGGGGTGGACTTGACCTTTAAGAACGACTGGTGATCCTATCTTGTGGTAAATGGTATATTGGTGATGGTCTAGCTCGTAAGAAAGGTTCACCAGTCGTTCTTAAATTCGCTCTTATCTTACGAACAGCTTTATGAAACGGCCCCTTGGATGTTAGTAGTATTTTGTTTGGAAAACCCTACATCAGTCCTTTCTCTTTTCACCTTCATCATAAGCGAGAAAACTGATGTAGGGTTTTCCAAACAAGTAACTACTAACGTCCAGGGGGACGTTTCATAAAGATGTTCGTAAGTTAAGAGCGACTTTAAGAACGACTGGTGATCCTTTCTTACGCGCTTAACCATCGCCAATGAATATACCATTTCCACAAGAAAGGATCACCAGTTGTTCTTAAAGTCGCTCTGAACTTACGAACAGCTTTATGAAACACCCACCAGATCTCGACTATTTCGACCAGACCTCACCTTTCTCTAACCCCCTCTCTCCCTCTA
The DNA here is from genome assembly GCF_037042905.1 of Lytechinus pictus. Classification (NCBI taxonomy): domain Eukaryota; kingdom Metazoa; phylum Echinodermata; class Echinoidea; order Temnopleuroida; family Toxopneustidae; genus Lytechinus; species Lytechinus pictus. The sequence goes on from NC_087261.1 coordinate 24,719,674, forward strand.
CCTTCCCCTCTCTCTATCTCTGTCTTTCTGTCTGTCTGTCTCTCCCTATCTGTCTTTCTGTCTGTCTCTCTCTCCCTCTCTCTTTCTCTATCTCTGTCTTTTTGTCTGTCTGTCTGTCTCTCTTTCCCTATCTCTTGTCTTTCTGTCTCTCTCTGAATTTATGTCTGTCTGTCTCTCTCTCCCCCTCTTTCTTTCTTTCTTTCTTCCTTTCTTCCTTCCTTCCTTTCGTTCTGTCTTTCTTCCTTTCTTTCTTTCTCTCTGCCTGCGCACATTATCTGCCTCCTCTTCCCCCTCTCTCTGTCTTCAATGCGGGCTTCAATGCCCTAACATCAATGCTCTCTTCTCAAATTTGCATTTACTTCCGCATCAGCCACAGAGACCAATTTCCTTTGGCAGGCGGCATGCACTCATAATTTTGCTCAATGATAAAATCAAATTACGAGCCATGTTTTAGAGCACAGGGCAGGCCTAAAACTAGAACACAAATTGATATTTATGCACTAGGGAAGCCTTGAGCCATGACAATTTATTCCCGCCATATTTTCTCATCTTCAATATTGTATATATGACAAAAACGAATAAAAGAACAACCTTTTTTCATTTTCATTAAGAAACGGATGTATCTACAAATGAGTGGACCTTGAAAAATCTATATAGTCTTTATTTGCGGGACACCAAAAAGAAATAAATATTAAACTAAACAAAATGTTATATACCAAAATACCCCCACCCCTACATACATCAATTCAGTTCAATGAGTAGAGACAAATCGAACATTTTGACCGATATTGAGAGATCTCAATTTAAAATTTGTATTAAAAAAGTCTCTCAACAACTAAGTGTGTGTGAATTTCTTTGTATCTTGTTAATTCTTAGTTGTAATATCGTACACAGTAAAAACGCTGTTTAAGATTTTATACAACGCTGTTTACTACATGAACCTTACAGCATTTGTTTAACCGTTTAAACAATCATGTTTAGTTTATTGAAAATTAGATATTGAAAATTAAACTTTGTTGCTTAAGATTTAAACACTTGTTTAAACTGTTTAAACAATTACTGAAAGGTTCATATAGTAAACAGCGTTGTATAATTGTTTTGTTTACTGTGTATATGATTATGGGTATTTGTATGATTTTTTTTATATCTGTTTTATATTCGAATTGAAATATGAACTTTGATTTGAGCAAGCATGGCACTGCAAAATGCCACCATAAATTGCCTGCAAGAGATAAAAGTTATTGAATTGTTATGACTTGAGTAATTTAAAAATAAATATTAATAACATGAAAAAGCTGACGATCGTGACGATATCAGATACTCGTGTTTACTTTTTTGTAATAAAAGTTTGAAAAATAAGTGTTAAAATAATGCAAACAATAAATTATAACACGTTCGATGTGGCTACCACTTATGTGTGTGCTTTATCAATGAGATGCAAGGCGAATTTAAGGGGATATACTGTACTGACACAATTTGAGTGAGGAGCTCCCAAAGTTCATTGGCACAAAGTGGATTGCATTAGCACAAGACAGGCACATTTGGCACCAACTTGGGCATGTTTGGTAAGTCTTCGCCTTGCAGTTGGCTGAACATGGCTATAATGATGATGAGGAGGATGAATTTTACAAGAATATACTTGCAATATATAGCAAATATTCGGTTGCACACCTACAGTTGATATATCAATTGTAACTATAACAAAATTTCTTGCTCAATGCAAGAGGCAGACCAGGAACCCGTCTTACAAAGAGTTGATTGATCCGATCAATCGCAACTATACTATGGAAAGCCAGCAAAGTCAACATATAAAATGCTTGTTTGTTAAAAAAAAAATCTAGATACGATGTATTTTTTCATAATTTCTTCGATTTCTTGACAATTTGGTGTGTTCTCCTTTGTTTTCATAGGACATTTTGCAATTTCCTTTTTTTTTTAAATATGACACTAATGGATTTCCATAGAGATGCGACTGATTGGATCAATTGTAACTCTTTGTAAGACGGAGCCCAGCAATCAAAATGAAAATTTCAATTGATTACTAGAGTTACAATTGATTTTGGGCGCCCCAATAGACAATCAGTCGGTTTCTTGTATTGAAATTGGTGATATTTGTTCTTCAAAAATTGGGCAGTATATTTTATTATTTTGTTAAACGACACAAATATAAATTTTCCAATTGCTCCGTCTTCCTTCGTCATTTAGCCATTTCGAAATTTTCCTCTTTTATCACATGCAAATTACAGTGTATAGTCAACCACATGCACAACTTTATATGTCTTAATTCTCGAATTTCCCTATGTATGTGGCCGATTTTACACGCGAAATTCATTACAAAATATATTATTATCAACCATTATTTCAAACATTTTGACCCATTGCGCAAACAATCAAATAGACAATTAGGCCTCAATATATAGTAGGCTTTTATTTCCGATACATTTTACCTTTAGTCAGAACTGAGTGGCTTGATTTAATTATCATTGCCCCTATAAACAGGGGCCGCGGAATCGGGGGGGGGGGGGGGGGGGCTGGGGGGCTTCAGCCGCCCCCCCCCACCACTTTTTTCCAAAAACGTAAAAATTACCATATGATTGTGATTTTTAGCATGGTCAGCCCCCCCCCCCCCCCACTTTGAAAACAGTTCCGCGGCCCCTGAGTCTTAAGTCATAATAATGCTAGATTTACCGTCAAAACAATTTATCGTTGTAATTCATACGTTAATTTGCCATTTTAGTTGGTTTGTCGAATTCAATTTTGTGTGAAACCAGGCCCACGCAGGTTGATGTTGCAGTGCACTTATACCTTGGTCACATTTGCTCTACGGCGGTCGTTCGGCGAGTCGAAAACTGCCGTTTTATTAATTTTAATTCAAACCACCTATATGTAGTTGGACGAAAAAAACGTTAAAACGGCTGTTCTCGACTCGCCGTACGGCCGCCGTAGAGCAAATGTGACCAAGGTATAAGAATGACAGAAGGCAGACATAATCACGATATTTGCTTCAGGGTTTTTTCCCTTTTTTTCCCCTTTTTTTGTTGTTGTTGAAAAGTAAACCTTTCTCGTCTCCATCTCCCTAATTACATTTGATGCACTATGCATCCCCCTTGGCCCTTCACTGCTCTAGTCATAATCATATGCCCTAAATTATGCATGTATTTCCATCCACTATATAACTTTCTCTCCGCTTTCTCCCCGCCGCGCACGACGGATCGACGCAACGCGAGTTTGGATACCGAATTGGCAAACAGGTCCTACAGAAAAAAAAGCATCAACCCTCATCCCTTTGTGATGTTTTCTCAGGCCCTTTGTTCCCCAGGCCTCCTCGTACACAAAGCGGACAAAGCCGTGGTAATACAACCTGTTATAGGCTATACTCACCATGGGCGAACAAGTAATGGACATTCTGGGCCAATCCTGGGCGATATTTCATCCCATTTCTCCCTTTCTCCCTCTCTCCCCCTCTCGCTAGCATTCCCCATTCGTCTTCTCTCTCTCTCCCTCTTTTTGGTTTTGAATTAAAACATACAACCTAATTGGAGGACAGTTTGGATATCCTGTGCCTATATTCCATTTTCCCCTACTCATAATCGCTGACCGATAGACCGTGGATGTATATATTTCAATAGTGGACCATTAAGTTGTTGGATGCCATATGTCATCTGGTTACGGACTACTTGTATTGTTGGTTATTCAAATGAGTGCCTGTAAGGAAATATATGACCTTTGTTGCAAAAAAAAGAGAAATGAGCGTTAAGAGGTAGATATAACAGAATCGAAAGAAATTTTGTTTAAAAATAATGACATTTTCGAGACAGCAAGCATTGTTGGATGGTTGGTGAATGGGGATGGGAGAGAAAAGAAAAGAAAAGAAAAGAAGAGAAAAGAAAGAATAAAAATATCAGGTGCAATTTACAAAGAAAAACAAATCCGATATTAGAAAAGCAGAAACAGAAATGTGATTTATAATAAACAGAATAGGGGAAACATGTAGAGAACCTTAAAGTCGTGAAAAGGTAATAGAAAATATAAAAGAGCCAAGCTAGAGATTAAAGGTCAAGTCCACCTCAGAAAAATGTTGATTTGAATCAATAGAGAAAAATCAGACAAGCACAATGCTGAAAATTTCATCAAAACCGGATGTAAAAAAAGAAAGTTATGACATTTCAAAGTTTCGCTTATTTTTAACAAAATAGTTATATGAACGAGCCAGTTACATCCAAATGAGAGAGTCGATGATGTCACTCACTCACTATTTCTTTTGTTTTTTATTGTTTGAATTATACAATATTTCAATTTTTAGGAATTTGACGATTAGGACCTCCTTGCCTGAACCACAAATTGTTGAAATAATGGAATTCCACGTGTTCAGGGAGGAATGAAACTTCATTTCACATGACAATGACGAGAAAATCAAAATATTTCATATTTCATATAATAAAATACAAAAGAAATAGTGAGTGAGTGATGTCATCAGTTCCCTCATTTGCATACTGACAGAGATGTGCATATAACTGTTTTGTGAAATGAAGCGAAACTTTAAAATGTCATAACTTTCTTATTTTACATCCGATTTTGATGAATTTTTCAGTGTTATGCTTGTTGAATTTTTCTCTTTTTATTCAAATAAAGTTTTTGTTGGGATGGACTTGTCCTTTAAGGAAAAACACAGATGGAAAGTTTTCGAGAAAAGGAATAACTGAAGTGCAATAAAAAGGAGAAATGAAGGCAAATGATAAAAAATAGAAATGAAGGCAAATGTGCAAGAGGTAAAACAAAGTGGATATAATGAGCCAAAATTAATGAAGGAAGAAGATATCAGGTGACTTAGAAAATGATGTGTGGCTTGTATGTACAGAAGCAAAAATTATATTTACCCAAAATGCACCAGTGAATTATGTGTGTCGAGAAAAAAAACAGTAAAAAAGAATTAAACGGAACAATATAGCCTACTGTCCATTACTGTAATATCAAAAGCTTTTCTATATTCATGATATTACCATTGTCGTAATATAATAATTTAATATTAATGTTCATTACTAGTATGTTGTGGGTTTCTTCCGATGGTTCTCTTCATGATATATACTCTCTCTGTTTTTAAAGACATTGGGTATAATAACAACATGAACAAACGCCTTATCTAATAGACCCGAACGTTGATGTATGCATTTCATAATGTGAAAGTATACAAAAATGGCCAAGTTTATACATCGGTCTTTGTGAAATGCTTTTTTCTCTCACCATTCATATATCATGATAATATTTTTTCACTGAATGATGAAAGTGCCATAAAATGAGGGGGAAAATCAATGCAAAGAAATAAGCAAAAGAAAAATGTTATTATGAATCTCAAAACTATCAACCAAATAAAGCAAGCAAAATATGATGTCAGGTACAATTAAGTATTTTGTTGATGGTGGTGGTGATGATGATGATGATGGTGGTGGTGGTGATGGTGGTGACGATGATGGTGGTGGTGGTGATGATGATAATGATGATGATGATGGTGATGATAATGATGATGATGATGATAATGATGATGATGCCAAAATTGAAAAAGTCTAAGAAATTAACAAAGGCGCTTTGTTCTTAGCCATGTCAGCGTGTTCGTACTTAATGACAACATGGAAGACTGCATATCTTGTAAAATTATGTTGGTGTAAAATCCCCGGTCGCCATTTTGGAGAAAGCCTCCGGTTCTGCGTACAGTTGATGGATAGTAATATAAAATGCGTTGTGTCACTTCTTTGTTGCTATATAGGTCATTGTTCCCAAAATAAAGATGTTTGAAATCAAGAGGTTTCGTTTGTGTTAGATGTTGATTTTAGATGTAGTCTGTCCGCTTCTTCTTACATTTTTTCTCTATTTCTTTGATGATTTATTATTCTCTTATGTGGTTCTCGGTGTATATTTGCATTGACGCCAAATGGTGGCAATGCCTTGTTTTATTTCCCTACTTCATCGTCATTGTATTCATGTTCTTGCTTTTCTGTAACTGTTTTTAAATCGTGCCAAATGTCTGTTCAACTACTTCTTACTCCTCTTCCTCCTCTTTTTCTTCTGCGTATTCTTCTTCTTTGTCTTCTTCTCCTTTGTCTTCTTCTTCTTCTTTTCTTCTTCTTCTTCTTCTTTTTCTTCTTCTTTGTCTTCTTCTTCTTTGTCTTCTTCTTGTTGTTGAACTTCTTCGTCGTCGTCTTCTTCTTCTTTGTCGTCGTCGTCGTCTTCTTCTTCTTCTTTGTCTTCTTCTACTATCTTTCTTCTTCTTCTTCTTCTTTTTTCTTCTTCTTCTATCTTTGTCTTCTTTTTATTTTCTTCTTCTTCTTCTTCATCATCCTCTCCACCTTCCGTTTTCTTCTTTACATACCCACTACTGTAACAGTTGCACGGGACTACAATTGTTAATCATTCCCTTGCTTCATCATCACTTCCTTCCTCTCTTTATTTGTGTTAATTTCCCTGTATTTCTTCACATAGATATACAAGACAGCAAATAGCCAGTTTCCTTCGCCATCAATCTAAATGAATATCTTCAGGATCCTCCCATTGTTACGACATAAAAAATTGAAATAATCAATACACCACTGGTCCCTCTTGGGCTTTTTGTTCGCGAATCTTTTGTTTTCGCAGACGGCACGCGCCGGGTGTATTAAAAAACTCAATAAATATGCTAAGCGGATTTAAACCCCTAATTTGCATCTTATTATGCGGTTAGGGCGAGTCTCTTCGTAAATGCAATTAGGACTTTTGAGGCTAGAACCTTTGTTGTTTGAAAAAAAAACAACCCTGTAAACCAGCAACAATGGGGATTTTTCGTTCGATGTGAAAATGAACGTCTGTTCGTTTATATTAGACAATCTATTTCGTTTGCTTATAGTATTTATACTTTGCAACCTGCTACGTTGCCGATTGTAACCTAACCTAATAATATTTCTTAAAATATAATACGTATCTATTGTTACGTAAGTATTGAAAAAAATAGCACGTTCACAACGATTTTGTAAAGACCCTCAGAAATATCAATACAAGTATGTTTTGTGCATAAAAATCGTCATGCATTTCTTGACTGTTTGATTTACTTTGCAAATCCTACATGCAGCCTATACCTGTACTTTTGTGCCCATTCTGTCGATGCATTTATCATCTTATCTTAAGCTTTACAACACATGCTATAAAGTACCATCAAATCACTCAAATTAACCCTCAGAAGTACATGAATAACAATTACTTCATCTAAATAGACCTGTAATAGAGTCACTTGGCACCTGATCTCATATTCCACGACCCTTGTTTAGAATAAACATTTTAATCTCAATTTTTTATTCCAATCATTTTATTAATCCCAATCATGAATTTGCCAACCCGATTCTTAAAAGGATGACTACTCGCAATGACTTTTTTAGAGTATAATTTGATGAAATACGCTAATTGCTATTAGTTTTGTGCCCTGTATTTAATCTACCAATTCTTCCAAGTAAATCATTACACGAACATGACGAACATTGTTTGAGTATGTACAAAATCTGTGTTCATAAACCCAATGTGATCATGATGTTGGACGATTCTTGAATAACATTAGAATGTCAGCACTCGTTTTTAGGTGAGTGTGACGACTTTAAACCACCTTGAAAAACGAAAAAGGGGGGAATTGAGTTTTAATGCATGTTTCAAATATTGAAGTTTTACCACATACATGCATACTATTGTTGTTATTATATCAACGATTTGTTCTTAGATGAGTGTGACGAACTTGAACAACCTCGACACACGAAAATGGGGAAATCAAATAAAGTTTTGATGCATTTTTCAAATATTGACCATGATGATTGATAACATTTTACTATCATTATATAAATGACTTGTTCTTATAAGTGAGTGTGACGAACGTGAACCATCTGGACAAAAAAAATACAATTAAAGTTTTACCACATATTTGACAATTGACTATGATAATTGATAACATCTTATATTATCATTATCTAAACAACTTGCTCTTGTATGTGAGTGTGACGAACTTTGATAACCTCGACAAACGAAAAGAAGTATTGAATTGTCATAATTATTTTGAGTATTGACTATGATAACTGACAACATTTTATTGTCATTATAAAACCGAATTCTGCTTAGGTGAGTGTGAAGAACTTGGACCATCTCGGCAATGCAAAAGATGTCAAATTTTGAGTTTTATCCCGTATTTTAACTATTTATCGTGGTCAGGAATCTCAGGATGGTAGAAATGTAATATAACAGTAACTTAGAAAAAATTTGAAATATATATTGTGCGTGTTTGGGGGTTTTATAGATGTATTTCAATAAGAGACAGTATAGGGATCGACCTTTTACATCACCCTCCGAGAGACGCGACTTGGGGCGCGGCTTGAACCGCAGACCTCTGAATTAATTTGGAATTTCCACTTGTCCTTCATGAATGTGAAATAGATATTGAACCAAAACATATAATTTTCCTTTGAAAAAGTCATTCGTTAGAATAATGCACTACTCGGCTATTATTCATGAAAAAAAGATATAGGTAAGAATGAATGGTGTACGACAAATGTCTTCACAATCATGATAATGATTTCATGAATATGCAATATAAAAAAACTAAAAGCAAATCATGTTTTGTAGTATTTATTGCTATGGAAGGTTAGAATGTTATTTGTCAATGATTCGGGCAATACAACATGAGGGGATCGATACGTAAGCCTTTTTTTGTCTATAGAAGACGGTGAATTTAAATTGTAGATATTGTTTGGGCAATATCAGCTAGGTGTTGACATGGTCGATATTGTCATGAACTGTATTTCTTCGACTGTGCAGCAGCATACATTAACATTTTCTTCTTACAAAAACACTGGACAAAACCTTGCAATATAAACCATGTTTGATCAGCCATTTGCCTCGTCCCCCTTGTTAGGTTTTTCCATGGATCCTACTGGTGTAGGATCCGTGGTTTTTCTTGTTCTAAGGATAAGAGAAACGGCGAAAAGGACACGAAGAACGGATATTGAGATATGCAAATGAGGGAAGATATTATTACGGGTAGGGGCAGAGAGTTACGGGCAGTCGTCAATCGCTTATTATACATGCAGCCGAATCGCACGCGAGGAGATTTTGTTGTCCAATCAGCGACCTCGGATACGGCTCGAGTCGTGTCGAGTGGCACGCGACGGCACGTGAATCAGTTCGATCGGCTTGCGACAAAAGGGGCTGAGGCCTTTCGCCATGTTGCCGGGATTAGATAAATAGCAGATGGGGGGCATAGATCGGCCTTAGACCCCATCATGAGCCCGTCCCGGCCGGGCTTGCTCCCATGGAAGCACCATCGACGGAAACCAGAATAATTCCTCTCAGTTTCTATCGTATTTTCCACCTTTTCTTACTCCTTGTAGCCTAGTATCGACACCGCATCCATCGAAACTAAACATCACTCGCCCGTCAAACGAGATATTCAACGCAAGGTGGTTGCCGTGCTCGTTCTCCGTAGACGGCCATACTATTTTTTTCTGATATGCACGAATCTGATTGCATGTGAGTGACAATATGGCGTCGACGTTACCCTTGACTGATAGTTGCCGAGATAGTTGGGGATGGAACCCCGAGGACAAATCCCCAGACGTATTCTTGAAAGGTCCCCGGAACCAAACAGCCTTCTTCCACCCGAATTGGTCAATCGGAGCAGCCGGGGTACGGGGGACACGCCCTTTGCTTCAAGGTCACTGTTACTACTGGGAGATCGAAGTAGCGCCGAGGATCTACGGTACAAGCATGATGGTCGGAATAGGCTCTCCTAAGGCTCGTCTGCATGCCGATTCCTTCATTAACCTTATCGGCGAAAACAACGAGAGCTGGGGTCTTTCACACAAAGGTACTTTCTGGCACAACGGCGACTCGATCGTGTTCACACAACCGTTTCTCGAGAACACCTTGACCACCGTCGGCATCCTCTTCGACGGACGGAAAGGAACGCTCACCTTCTTCAAGGATGGCGAACTCCTGGGCCAGGCGAGCAAGGATTTGAGCAAGCCCGACGACGACCTCTACCCGATCATATGTTCGACGGCGGCGAAGACGGAGATGACGCTTGTTCGTGCTCGACGAAGCTTCGTTTCGCTCTTTGATCGATGTCGAAACGTCATCGCGACGAGCATCACCAAGAAGGAGCTTGTTCACATGCTGCCAATACCAAATGCTCTCAAGAACATCATACTGGATTCAATGTGAACGAGGTAAGTCAATTTAATTATTCGAATGATCAGCTTCAACACAATTACATTATCTACATTAGCCTCGTAAGTCCCAGAAAATAACGCTACATTTTATTCACAATATATTTATCTTACTTAAATTGGTTTGCATTTACTTTTCAAACGACCTCGATACAAAACTGGGATTATTCTCTTATTCATTATTTCTACACCATGTAGGCCTACACAATAAAAAAAAATCCAAGTGAAATGCTAAGTTTTTGTGATCTTTCTTGCAATCATTCATGTATGTATTTCCGCCTGTCCAATATCATTCATGGTTGTCACTCGCATATTTGTAATTATCACATGACTATAAAAAAATGGAATATACTCGACAAATATTCAATATTCCTTTTCCATGACACCTGCTACCAATACTGTGCCTTATCGGCATATTTCAAGTACGTAACTTCTCAGTCTGGCAGTCTCGAAATGGACGTAAATCAAACAATTGATTGTATAAGTATAGGCCTAAGTGAAATGAATTTGTTAAGTGAATTATTGTTTTACAAATTAATATATAAAAGCCTGCAAATATCATTTAGTGTATAAAAGCGACGCCAATACTCATATATTTTCATCGGAAGATCTAATGCAGAGTAGGATCTTAATATTAAGATATGTTGCAAATTTCTGCTCTTATCGAGACACTAACTCAATTTAAAAAAATCAATACATGAAAAGATATCGCAACGATTCTTATGGTTACTTATATCGAATGTTTGTGTACCTTATACAGCCGACAAACATATGTGAAATAATTCACGAAGATAGGCCGACATACTAACGGCGTCTATACGTATAGGTGAATAAAAACTCATATCTGTCGCCATGTGTGTGGACCTCGCCTTTTCTCACACACACCCAAGCCTGCATCCCACTATGGAGACAATACCAGCAATTAATGACAAGTGCTTTAGTTCTCACCATTGTTTTGGGCGTCCCATGCCCTGTGAGAATATTTAATCGTGCGTTAAATGAATTGCAACCTTGCCGTGCCGGATAATATATTCTTTGATTTTGAATCATGAATTGAAAAATGAAAAATGGGTTCTGAGATATGAGAAAAAAAAACAAAGAAGAGAGCGTGTCATCACAGATTGGCAGAGCCAATCACACATATTCGAATTCTTTTATTTTTATCGTCATTGGCCTAATACTTTTTATGTCCTTATTTTGTACAGACGTAATTCTTTAAGGTTATTTTAGCTTAGTATTTTTGTTGAAATAAAAAACTATTTCATTTGTGAAATGTAAATTCAATGAAATGTTTCTTCATTGTAAGCTTTAAAAAAGAGATGATCTTTTTTTTTGTTAATCAATTCATCATTAACTATTTTCATTTTCAGTATGTTTGATATTTATACTTTCAATTATGAGGTGTTATAATTATGTTAAATGCTTACGAATTCCTCGAATGGTGCTCTACACTATAAAGTGCATTAATATTCACACCTTTGTGGTTTTTTTTAGTAAAATGTGAAATCTCTTGTTGTCGCCCTTACCTATGCATATACACAAAAATATATTACTAGATCGGCAAATATTGATTACCATGCATCGGCCAGTACTATAAAATGCATGTATAAGGGAACAAAGAGGAAGCTATACTGTGAAACCTGCCTATAAGGACCAGCTAAGGGAGACAAATCGATCATTTGTAGACAGCCTCTCAGCTCAGAGTCATATCTAGGCCTATACATATTTCTACGAGAAATACTGTTCAAGGGCGACCAAAATGAAATGCTTTGTGGACCTTCTGGTCACGAAAAGAAATCTGACTGTATAGCAGCAAAGGCTCTACTTCAAGATAGATATTTTTTTGTTTTTCTCATTTGCAGATTGTGAAAGACCTCTGTGATGCTGCATCTTAGATTCGTCATCGTTGACGCGTTCAACCTCCTAATCGTCGAGGAACGACCATGCCGTGGTTGACATCAGATGCCCGGATGAGCCGGTCGATGGACCCAGTGATGAGGATAGACCGCGAGGCTGTTCCAGAGTTAAACCAGACCAGGGTTGTCTAGCCAGCTATCTGGACCTGATTGAAGATCAGATAGGTTGTGGTCTACGGGTCTCGTCGACGTCATCAGCCAAGAGCACGCCAGCCAGTTCTCAGCCAGCCACTTCGATTATACCACGACCACCGGATGGGCGGTAGTATAGAAATCTATAGTAGTTCAGCAGTAACCATTTTGTATGCCTAACCCGTTACCATGGTAATATTCTGTCATTGAAATGCACTTGGGCTCAGGTAGCTAAGCAAATATGGCATCAACATGTTTGTACTATTACCTCGCTTTACGTTTTCATTCTCGCACATGCCTCGCACGCTCACCATTTCGTTTCATAAATCATGTGAGCGATGTTGGCAAAAGCCTTACAAAACGGGGGCAAAACTAATGTTTGATATTGCAATTGCAATGTGCAATGGTAAATCTCTCGTCTCCATTGGGAGAGAAAGACGAGTGCGGCTGATGCGAGATGAGGATACAGACAAAAGTGTGCCATGTATGTTTGTTGCTATGGGGAAAACGAGACTCGAGACCAATGCGCACGCGCCGACCAAGCGTGAACGCTGATTGGTCGAGAGTTTCGTCTCGCTTTCTCACTCCACATGTGGTGACATATGGCATGCGATGCAAGGCAAGAGCAACCTGTCTTTCTGTTGGATTTTCATCTGATATTGATATTGCATGTTCTTTATTCCCCTGCATGCTTGATAAGTAGTCCATCACCATGATTACAGCCTAAGTTAATAGGCGAGACGTCGTTCGAGTAACGGCAAAGAAGACGCGCTTATTATTCAAGCCCGGGGCATCTCAAATGTTTTTATTCAGTTTTAAGTCGTGGTCCCATCGCTGACCCCCACCTTGCGCTCACCTTCCAACGACCCGGCGGCCAGCAATCCAGCTTGATGGCCAGCAGGCCGATAGACTGGACATCCAATTTGAAGCGAGACGAGGGCTGCATAATAACACGATCACGAGTACGAACAAAGGCCAGCTGCTGAATGGGGGCTTGAGCGAGGACGACAGAAAGTGCGAGCCCAACTTCCTTTCTGAAATCCCAATCTAATATAATTTCCCCCTCTGCGTCGGTTTAGGGGCTCGCCTGCCTGCGCCGACGTCCGGGCTGTTCGCCCACCGCCGCTTCGGAAGGCAGGCAAGCGGGCAGCCAGCCTTGCGCATCCCACAGGCCCCTGTCGGGCTTTGTTCCCCTTTATAAACTGCTAAAAAGAACCCAGTAAGGCGAGCTGCAGGCCTACATCACACAAACACGGATCGGGTGAATCCGTCCTCGCCCAACCCCTCCCTCGATACAGATGAGCCATTCCCCTCTTTTGAAAAAGTGAAACAAAGAGAGTTGATCAAGTTAAACCTTTTGTCATGTTTGTAGGAAGCATATGCAAATTTAGCTTCGAGAAACAAAGCTCCCAAGACAGCAGACCTTTTTACCTACCCTTATAAAACGCTGTAGTGCCTCAGATACCGGTATAATTTATGAAAATTATACCGGTACAATATTTTGTGCACACCAACAAGTTTGCCTTTGTGCCGCTATAGCCTGCCGCAGCCACACAAATGTTATACACTTTCCTTTAAACATTTCCGGTTCATTGAGATAGAGAATATTCTGCTTTATGGAGTTCCAGTAGAAAGTCCTAGGAACTTTGAAACCAATTCTTAAAAGCTAAAGACCACAATTAAGCTAATGGGCTTATTGGTTTTATGTATTAAAAAATCAACTTAGTTTGTACACTTTTACAGAAGGGAAAATAATAACTCGAAATTTTGTGTTAACGGCAGGCTTTTATGCGGAGTTTACTGGTATAGCAAAGTTATTATGATTTAACATTATATGTATGACAAACATGTGCGACTTCCTCTAATTCTATTTTAAGGAATTCTATAGACCACTCGGAGAATAGACAAGTAAAAATTAACTTTTTTTTTCAAACAAACCATCTCACCCGAATGAGCTCAATATTTTTTCATTCCTTTATCGCAAGTTTAAACCGAGCGTTATAGGCCTATATTTTGATATTCGTTATTCAATTTCAGATGTCAAATATGTTTCTAAATTTTTTTTTCTTCGAAAAACGTGTAGCTGCTTTACCTGAAAATCGGAAAAAATAAGTGAATTCGAATGTGCCATAGAAATGATAGCTGATTTAGATAAATGATAATAGATTAGTTTAGATAACGTGTATATATATACGTGTGATTAGTTTTCATTGTTTCATATATATTTCGTTTGTATCATGTTTGTTTTCTTTATAGCCGTCTGCAGTGTATTATTTTCGGGGGGGGGGGGCGTTGAAATAAGGATTAAGGAAATAAGGAATTCTGCACTCGAGACTTAACTTTTAAAAAAGAGGGGGAAAAAGAAGAAAAATCGTTTGAATTCTTTTACTTTGCTGCATTCGGCCATGCACGTATGTTTTATTTCAATCATTGTATTTTTGTTTACCTTTTTCACAATTTATTCTTTAAAGTACTGTCTGGTAAAAAAGAATGCTGCTGCGAACTTCATATGAAAAGTGGCTGGTATAATTATAATAGAGGAGAATATCATACTCCACAATAAACAAACAAGTGCAATAATTACGGTAATTAAGGATGTCTATCCACTTGTTGGATTTAATACAAATTCAGCATTGGTGCTCGGCATCGGTTTGATTTACGACTACAAGAAGTACTGTAGATTATACAGTTGGAAGTCGGGATAAGAAGAAAAATCATTTCTGCATCAAAAGGTTCTACGTTTTAATTTTTTGATGTGGAAGTTATATTTTTCTTTTTTGTCACAGAAAAATCAAAGGAAAAGTTGCAATAAAACAGAACGCAAATAAGCTTGCCAGGATCGGAGCGTGATTTGATCGGAAAATTTCAATTTTTCGATCATTTCTCCGCAGATCCCTTCATAAGTGGTTCCGAAGAGCAATCAATAAACACAAAAATGTAGATTAGATCTTACTGTAGGTAGAGTGCTTGTGTAATTAGGGTGCGTAGAGATGCTTCATAATAGTCACTTTTGCGCATGACTTGCGCATGCGTGAAGAATCAAGCTTTAACAACGCGCCAGTATCTTTTTTTTTCTTCTATTCGTTTTCATTATTTTTTCTTGGTATCTTTTCCTTTCTTTGCCTAATTTTAAAAGATATAAAAGACACAGTCGATTCCATTAGATATTACTTCTACTTTTATGATTTTTTGTTCACTTTTCTGCTTATAATGTTCTCATGTACATGTATCTTTAGTATTTTTAATGGACCCATTTTTCACAATGCGATCAGACTGAAAGGTAATAATAATTCAGATATTGATTTCAATATCTTTCGGGTGGGGGGGGGGGGGTATTCGAATAATCCAAAATGCATTATCAGTGATATCCATTGATTTTATTGCAATTTAAGGGATAGGGCCTATACTGGGCCTACTTGGGTATGTAATTTTAAACGAAATACACAGGCTTAAAAGAAATAGATTCACGGATAACGTCATATTTAGCTCAAATATAAATCAAAATGTCAGACAAAATCTTGCCAATTAGGTCGCATTGTGAAAAATGCGCCAGCATTGTAATATAGTCGAGTTGACTTTTCTTGTAAATAGATTTCAATGCCTGCAAAATGGCATATGCGATGAGACAATCGGCCGGGTTATGTGCAATATATACCCTGTAAATAGTTCAATTATTTGTAAATAATACAACGTTAACACATGGTTCATGTTTAATACTCTGTAAATACGTTAGCTAGACTCATGAATGCTGCACTACATTTATTCTAACATTTCTAATTTTTACTAACTCTCTTAATTAGACGGGATGAATGATACTACGTATTCGTCGTTTAATATTGAAGTTAATTTCCATACTTCCGGGGGCCTCTCTCACAATAGATTCAATCAAACTCAAACTGGTATTGGTCTCATCTGCTCATATTAGATAGTTAATTCACTCGCTTGGATCAATCTCAATTTGAGTTTAAAGTGTTACCAGACCCAAGCTGAAAAAAAAATCGCATACAATTTTTAAAACAAAATTCTTAAATTGCAATTGGCCCTTTTTCGACTTTTGAAAGAATCAATGGACCATATACAGCGCATTTGCTTATAGTGCCAGTGGCATCCGGTTATGGGTTAAAATAATGAAAACAAAAAGACACAGAACATGACACATGCGTCAAGAATTCTGATAAATACAAGCTGAATGCGAACTGAAAAGTTTTCTTTTTAAATGGAAATTCCATATTTGTTACCAAAATCACCCCTGAGCGGTTTTGTGTTTTTCGTCACCAATTAACGGTAATCCAAAATTTACCGCCAAATTAATCTGCATGGTTTAGAGATCCTCAAATAGCAACGCTGCTTATATTTTGTAAGATGGGCCCCTCGTCTTCACCTAACTAATAATGTTTTGTGTATATATCTTTAAATAAATACGGAATTTCGTATTTTATGTGTTCTTTTAACAACTCAAGTTTATTATCTGTTACGCTCTTTTTCTCAGTTTCTCGGTTTGGAATACATGTTTTCACAATGACCATACCAGAATCTAAGTTTGCACTGAATTGTAATTTTTAATCACGAAAAAAGACAACTAGAAAAAAATAACAAAAACTAACATATACCCACCAAATAGATGTCGAACCGAACCGCAGTCACATCGATGAGTTCGGCAAAACTATTACCGGTCAAAGTAAACCGGGTACACAGATGTTGGGACCGGTTGTCGACCGGATAGAATCGATAAATCGATCTGACTGCGGTCAATGCACGATTATGTTTTATAGTGTTCTCTATATAACTATAGTGTTTAGATTGTAGTCTGCACAAATGAAAGTGGATTTTTAATTCTGAAAATCATCACAAATTACAGCTTGCCTTACACTTGCCTATGTACCAGGCAAAACCGGTCTCTTACGGCCGCCCAATTTAGAGAAAAGAGAGAAAAGTTTATATTTATCTATCAACCGATCTTGTCTAAAGCTATATCTTGTCTAACATTTTGTAAATAGCACTCTTCCGATATACTCACTGCTGCATGGGAGTTGTCTAAAACTCGTACATTGGTGAATAAACACCAATATTTTCATATCGGAGGGATGTGGACGGTAAGAATAATTATTGCCGTTGGATGGGGCAAACTTTAAGCAGACGCAAATGTTTTTCAATAGATTACGCCTGCACTACATTCAAAATAATCATGATAATCATGAATAAAATACCGGTAATAATAAAGTTTAAAAGGGTTTCATTTTGGAGGAAATACTAGTAGATGAGGTCTGTCATGCTATGTATGTCGGCCCATGCAAACCCATTATTTAATAAACGGTGATCCATCGCACCATAGTTTATCATGTGAATACATGTGGAATGCTTTCAACTTCATTGTCTTTTCATTATTGTACATAAACTGTATTGACTTTGTCTATTCCGGCGTCTCCTCAGCGCGGAAAAGTCGTATTTATCGGTGCTGCGTCTAAATTGGAGAGGTTTTTCGAGGTTTCGGACGGAGGAACATCTTTGATCAAGGGGTGTGGTCATAACACAAGGGAGGATGGGGGTGTTACTTACCAGGGGTTACGAGCGGAGAGATACTTGATTATCATTGGAGTTTTTTCCCAACCGTTCTAAATGTGTCAGGTTTTATTTGAAGGTTTCCACCCTGAATAATGAAATGTTAAATTGCGACTTAAAGGGTCGGGGGTGACTACTTTTTCAAAATTTTATAGGCAATACTTCGGTAATACTTATGAACATGCTATATTCATATGGTAATGGTTTAATTCACCCCACGAAAGGTGTTAATATAACATTTTGAAAAGGCAGTCACTCCGCGGCCCTTAAAAGTAGTGATTTAAACTTTGATTATCGTATATTAAAACCCATTGGCACCCCCACCTGTGGTCATTTGTTGGCTCATCACTTGCTCTTTGATGATTTTCTATCCGAGGTCAACATTCCGTCCCTCTTCACTTTTTGTAGAGTAGATGTGATGTTTTAGATTCTTGGGAAAAAAATGTAGAAAAAACAAAATAAGCTGAGACAGAAAGGAAGGATGAACTCTAAATTTCTTATAACAGAGATTTATCTGAATAAACATTTCAGGAGAAATAAAAAATCTGCTAAGAAATTTAAAGTGTATCGTCCTTTGTTTTTTAGCTTATGAAAAAAATAGGAAGTATATATATTGTATAAAAAGCTGCATGATCTTGTATAATGATTGTTTTAGGTTCTCTTGTTTGATAGCATTTCATGTTATGTGAATTTCATTCCATTTTGCTGGTTTACAACTCAGCGAAGTTCTTCAGGGGATGGAGGGGGGGGGCGGGGGGTTGCGGAAGGTGCAGTGGATAATAAGTTAAGTGCAATATGTTGGCCAAGACATGGCGTCTTAAAATCTGAAGTCGTGTTTTTTTAAAATCTGTTATCATCAAATCTATACATGTGCACTTTCTAAATGTTGACAACTATCAATTATAAAGCGTACGGTGGAAGAGGATAACGAAAATGGGACAGTGTGCAATTTTCATGAATTAAAAAAAACCCAGAAATTAAAAAAAAAATTGAAAGGAATTTTATATGGCTTTTAAAGTCTAGCATGCTCGGCAATGTGCAATTAAAAAAAAAGAGCAAAAAAGAGAAAAAATGATAAAATCAGATTTATACATTAAAAATATGTTGGTCGGCGTTGTGCAATTTACCAAACAACTAAGTTCTATCATCGAAGTTTGCTTCTTGGTAGGAATATTATTTTCTCATACATTCCATTTTGGTAATAATGTAGAAGTAAAACGTTGAAGAGTCAATCGAATTGCTTCGTTGACATCGCTAAGCTCAGCTTGCCGAATGTCTATACGGAGTATTTGGGCTTCGTTGACGTTTGTTAGCTTTAGATTTATTTCATTTTATAGCTCTCAGAATCAGTAGTTTATTAATGAAGTTCAGTCATAGTTCTATTTCAAGATTGTCAAATGAACAGGGGCAATGTTACTCATGGAAGTGCTATGATCTCACAAATAACAATAACTAGGCCAACTAATGATTTTTTACAATTTGCTCAAAAACAAAACAAAACAAAAATCAATCAAATTCAAGGATCTCGTTCATGTATCAAGGTGTAGATTTATATCTTGTAAAATAATGTTTTGTAAATACTATCTTGTACATAGTTATGTCATTTCGATTTTCACTCAGAAAAGGTATGAGGATGAATGTGTGGTTTACCCATTTATCGTCATGCTTTTCCCGATGAATTTTGAACTTTTATGAGCATGTATTTTTTTCAATTTTTGTCGTGATCGACTATGATGGCTTGTGTTTTCCAAGCTTATGCAGTCAGAGGACCGCAAATGTGTGCTAAAAAAACTTATTGTATTCTTGGTGATGGGTATCTAGTCTTGCAAACCCAGTCGTTTGCAGTCATGCTGTAACTCTTCGCCTATCTTAATCGTAGACTTGACATTTTTCCGTTCTCTTTAGAAGAGTTCGTCATAATTATACTTTGGAAATAGATGCATGTTTATAATAGCAGACCATCAGCATTCAGAGGTACAGTTTACAATTAACAAGCATTTATCAATCTGTAGCATATAGGCCTTTAAGTTATTTTATTTCGAAATCTTTTTTTGTAGTATGAGAAGGGCAGTTGGACCGTGATCGTTATGGAATGGATTAATGACATTGGAAGAAAAAGAACGAAAGAGTCTCGAAACCATAGCTTTTAATACCCATTGATTGCTTTTGGAAAATCTGGTGAAAATATTTCTTAAGGAACGAATTTACAGTGATTTTTTTTGTAAGAAAATGTGCATTCCTACTCATTTAAGTGATTGCACTGCGCACCGTTGATATAGGAGAGACTGTAAGGTCACTCTACGTCTTAATCAAAAGTGAAAATCCTTTTTTTTTCTTCTTTATTCATCCGATTTACTTCTTAAAGGTTGAATGTTTTCAATATAATGTTATATAGTAACAAAGGAAACAACCTTTCATTAAACATCAAGCAAATCAAACCAGTCCTCTTATTTCTTAAATAACACACTAAAAAACGTCAAAACAATGAAAAGTCAAGAAAACGGATTTTTGACTGTTATATCGATACCGATTCCCAGCAAATTCTCTGCTCTTTTACAGCTAGCAATTTCAAATCAATTTCAAATCAATCTCACAAAGGTCCTCTGTCGTGTTCGATTTAATGACTTCCACACTGTATAATGGAAGCAGTGCTTTTATAATGTATATCAATCATGATAATGTAGGCGGGAAATGTTATATTGAAAGGGAGCATTTTAATTTTTTCTGAGACGTGTTTGCCGCGTCATCTGACGGTTGCCATGGTGACGAATGTGTTGCCCTGGTAACGTCGGTGACGATGCTTGTTAAAGCGTTGAAAATGCCATTCACTGCCATAAATTGTAAGTAGAGTAGAACATTTTCCTTGAATGTGTTTAGCACTTTTACATTATCTTTATTATACTGCACGTTATTATTGAATTATATATCATTGCCATTGTCTAATGGAAGTGTTTTATGGTTGCGTTAAAAACGCAGCCATTTTGGGTCTATGCATGTGCAATCATTAATGTAGATTAGAAGATTAGAAAAAGTCGTACTGCATGCTTTAAATTAAAGCATGCCTATCTGTAGCGGCCGTATACGATGGCATTATTGTTATTGTCAGTGAAAATGCAAATACAAAAAGTAACATCCAAAGACATGTCGGCCTGATCAAATTTAAGTTGATGCTGAGGATAAATTGTTATCCATACATTCATTATTATTATTTGTATTGCGTCGATGAAATCTCGCCGATGGATAAAGGTCGTGTTAAATACAATATGGTTTTGGCAAGTGCTCTCAATCTGTTTAAGAGATTTAAAGGCCAAAAGCTATTCCAAACATTGTTCTGTTTAGTTATTAATGAGAAATTCAATGCATTTCTTTAGGCCGAACTCGGTGCGCAGGTATACGAGCGAGTAAAAACGGGGCTACTAATATTCAGTTTGCGGTGTTTTGCCGCGGTCCTCTACGGTGTTTTATGTCGGTTTACCGCGGTTTTCCGTTCAAGTTTACTATGTACGACACAGGTGGGATGTTATTTCATATATATGTATATTTAGATTTTTTTTAAATACTATTCTGCCTTGCGAGGCAACCTCGATTCCGAGAGAACGCAATGTGCAACATCATAAATAACAAGAAAAATGGAAATTCTTGACTGTAGCTGTAGTGTGCATGCCTGAAGACGTGATGACGTCATCAGCTGAATCCAGCTGCTCTGACTGTGTCCTCTCCGTCGCTAGAGGGCGTGCAACACGTTAGAATATTGTATCACCATTTTACCATTCATCTATACTATTATTATTATGTTAACCATGCACCATTGTAACAAGTATAAAATGTGTTCAGTGGTGGCAAAATGTTGAAATATCGCCATGTAATTGTAAAAAGTGTATATAATCAATGCAATGTAAATAGAAATGCATCATTTCGTGTGAAGTCATAAATTAAACTTATAGTCAGAGCTTCCTCGTAATGGAAAAACTGTGAAGGGTATGATGATCTTTGCAAAGCTATTGTGAGTTTCGTAACTAGACTATCAAAAATATGACATCAAAAATGTTACAATGACGTCAGAGGCATTATTTGCATATTTTCATTATGCACCAGCAAAAGATAGAATCAACTGTGTTTTTGCTATTTGTCTTGTGTATACCACAATTTAGTCATTTTGTTTGCAATTTGTAAAAGATTTGCTCTCTCTAATAGTTGTTGTATGTGCATGCTCTTCGCATCGATCATCATATTCTACGGAGTTGAAAATGGCTTCCGAGTCTTCTAAAGGCACTCTTTTTGTAGAATTTAGTGACACTGTCCTTTTCATCCCTCACCCTTTCATATACCTATCTATCCATCAATAAATTCATCATTCACCCTGCACTTCATCATACTCTTTTCATTTTTCATCTTTCTTGTTAACCCATCTACCCTGGCTTGATCCTGTTTGATCCGGTATGGACAAGCATTATCGGGGGACCGATTCTTGCTATTACTAACATCACTTAGCCTTCCATGATAGTCATTAACATCATCAGAATACTAATTTAGCACAGATCAGTTAGCTCACCTTAACACGAAGTACTAATACTAATTCCTCTACTGGAAATAAAGCTCTTCCACAGTATGTCCAGAAGTGTGTTCACAGTGTGGAACACAATGTGTTGTCATCTTCACACTGTGAATTGAATTTCCACAGTCCACTGTGTGAACGCACCCTGAACACTCACACTGTAGGTGCAGGCAGTGTAAAATCATGTTCACACTGTGAATAACATCATCACATAGTCTGCTGTGTGAACACACTGTGTGACACTTTTCTTTCCAGTAAGGTTTGCACCAGTCTAATACTACTAACAACAAGCTCATCTGTAAAACCAATCTCATGACTAACCTTTAGAACGATATCTAATTGACCTTGTGTGGACAGTGCCACACAGGATCGAGTGAAACACAGTTTCCATTTAGCCATGTTTTGGGTATTGGCTCTGAAATGCTCATGTGAAAATTGTGGTCATATATGAAATAATGTGCTGTGTCTATGTAGGACATATGATCCCATTCAACACTGGAAATGTACAGAAGGGATTACATTGTGAACATAATACATGACCACAGTTCAGAGTTACACACATACCAATGTGTAGGATAATAGAATAGGCTTTCTTTGTGTTACCAGTGTGAAAAAGATGTACAATGCTGTCATGACAATGCATGCAAATTCATTTGTCAAAACAGAGTAAATCTAAACACTTCCACATAGGAGTGTTTGACCAGCATTGCACCTGCAACATTCCTAGACTGCTGTGGATGTTTGGGGGATTGGAATGCTTTGTATGTGAAACAATGCCAGGAATTCAGCTCCAAAATGGTATTGGGATGCACAGTACACTAATCCATCAATTCTAATGATAATGCTTTTCACATCTGACCATCCAAACACCATTGTCATCATTTGCTTATAGTGTATCTCAACAGAACTAACACAATACTAACACAGGAAGTACATCAGTTTTCATATCATTACTTCAAACTCATCCATTATAAGTCTAAACACTAACAAGGAACTAGTCTTATATATGCTAGTTCAGATTTCATCCACATTTGGTATTAGTGGTTTACTAACAACTCTACTAGTACTAACAATCTAGCAACTAATATTACTAACAAAAAGCTTTGGGTTTTATTGGGTTAACTAACACCAAACCTTGCACACGCACACCCGTTTATATATTTTCCTGCACCCTTTTCCGCTCTAACATAGTATAGGGACGGCACACGCGATGTGTGTCGTTCGATAGATTAGTATCATCACAGTATTATTCATTCTTTTTACTAACACACTTTTTCCCTCTAACCCGCGGGCAGGGGTCGCGATGACCCTTGTCTGCTGCCCTCATCGCCCAATTATTGTACATGTACAGTGGTCGTAGAGAGGTCTTCTTACAACTCGTGTATAGACAGACAAATACCTAATCAATAGAAAGTTAAGTAGGGAATGTGAAACATTTTCTGATCTTAGTTTGTATTGACAGGTGTCTTGATGTGTAAATATTGTATAATTGTCAGTGATTTAGTGAGATGCACAGGTTTACACAACTATAGTTGTATAATGTCTCGAAAAAGCACCAGTTTTATAGCTGCAGGGTGATACTCAACCATGTTAATACACTTTAGTCGGTACTGAGTAGCAAAAATGTTAATCCAGTTTTCGAGTACAATGTTTATTTTTGTCATGTCATTCTCCTTCAAATGATTTATTGAATATAGTAATATATTTTTCAAATTAAATGAATGTATTAATTTTGAATGCTGCTTTTATTTTCTGACTTGATGATGAAACAAAGATTATGAACATTTTTTTTTCTCTCTCTTTGCTCGAATGAACAACAAATTCTTCATTTTCATGATCAAATCAAATACTCTCTTAAAATCCTTACTTTTGTTTGGTGGATTGCTTTGTTACACACTTGTTTCAATGTACATTAAATATACATGTTGAAATGATATTTCCTGTTTTGAAATCATGTACGCACAATGGAATAAATCACAGAAAAAGCACAACAGTGAAATAAGTTTATGTGAAGTTGTTATTTGTGAATTATTTTTTACACAGTTTCTTGTCCATGTATTAAAGATATGTCACAAGACAGGAAGAGAGAGAAGGGGGGGGGTAAGGGATAGAAGAGATGGAGACAGGAGAGAGATGAAGGGAGAGAGAGAGAGGAATGTGAGTGGGAAAGAGAGGAAGGGAGAGGGAGAGAGTAGAAAGAGGGGAAAGGAGGAGGGAGTGAGCTAGCTAAGGAAATGGTGGGAGTGTGACGGAGAGTAATAGAAGGAATACAAGAGAGAAATATTGAAGCAATACAAAACAAGAGCACATAATACGCCCGCCTGTAATGCGGAAAAATGGAGTTATTGGTCAAGCAAGAAAAGTGAGAGGTGGCGACTTGACCTTTGACTTTTTGCCCTAAAAATCAATAGGCTTCCTGGGATCCATGCTAGTAACATACAAACCAAATTAAATGAGCCTAGGTTAAGTGACACAGAAGATATCGAATTTACAAGGAATGCAGAATGGTAAGATGAAAACATGTCACTGTGATCTTGACCGTTTGATCTCAAAATCAATAGGCTTCCTGGGATCCATGCTAGTATTATACACACCAAATTATATGATTCTAGGTTAAGTGACACAGAAGTTATCATGTTTATAAGGACTGCAGAAGGGTACTAGATGAAAACACGTCACTGTGACCTTGACCTTTTGACCTCAAAATCAATAGGCTTCCTGGGATCCATGCTAGTATCATACAAACCAAATTATATGAGCCTAGGTTAAGTTAAACTGAAGTTATAGTGTTAACTGCAGAAGGGTAAGATGAAAACATTTCGCTGTGACCTTTGACATTTTGACCCCAAAATCAATAAGTTTACTGGGATCTATGCTAGTATCATTCAAACCAAATTATGTGAGCCTAGGTTAAGTCAAACTAAAGTTATTGCGTTCACAAGGAAAAGTTAACAGACAGACCAACGGACGGTCACCGAGCGTGATACCATAATACGTCCCGTCTAGGATAGGCGTATAAAAATAATGGAAACAAAAGTGAAAGAAATAGAGGGTATTTTATCGGTGATTGAGAGAATAATGTGAGTCGATAGAAGAGAACCAGGACCCCGTAACATAGAGCTCGGCTATTGATCGCGGGTTGATTTTAAGGATTGATCATACACAATAATCCATGCATTTTAATTGGAGAAATTTGCCCCGCGATCAATCACTAGGTTTTTTGTTACAGGGGCCTGTTGTAAAAATCAATGAGAGAGCCCAGGATAAGAACCAGGGGCCTAAGGGTGAAATGACAGAAGTAAAATAATAATCAATTCACCTAAGTTGCTCAAAAAAACCTGGAACTAAAAAAAGAGCCTGGAAAATCCCCAGTTGTTGCAATGTTGTAGATTCAGGTAGCAAGTCGCAAAAGTACCCCCTGAAAATTATATATTTTTTTTTTGCCTGGATATCAGTATGATAAAGACATAAAAAATCAAATTCCAACCAAAATTTCTTTATCTCAGAAATAGAACATAATAAAGTGAATGATTTTCATAGAAAGAATAAATCATACGTTTCTATCATTTGGGACACAAGATAAGCATGTGAAATCAGATTGATATTGTTTTTATGGATATCTTTATTCATTTTTGTTGAAATAACATTAATCTATGACTGAAATCTGTACAGATTCCAAGGTACATCCTACAATGAAGATTACTTCTCACGCTTCAAAAGACAGATCATTCTTTGGGTCCCCCATCACAAAGGGAGGCAATACATGTACATTCAAATCAAATTCAAACTGTGATTGATATCAGGGGCCCGTTTCATAAAGAGTTACACCTGTTGTAACTTTGCCATTATGGCAACTACTATGGCAACCTTGATTCTGATTGGCTGATGAGCCCTGTTACCATGGTAGTTGCCATAATGGCAAAGTAACGACAGTTGCAAGTCCTTTATGAAACGGGCCCCAAATTATGAAGTCATTCAGATCAATATCAGTTTGAGTTTAAATTCAATCTCTTGCATCACTTTGTAATACAGGGCCCTGAGGGGTATTTCACAAAGTATTTTGCCAATGACTTTCAATGACAAATTTGCCCACAGCCAATCGGATGCAAGGATTTCAATAGCCTATCATAGATGTCAGTGGATATTATCATCATCTTGCTCCATGAAACATTCCCCTGAATGCCTCATACTTTTTCTAATAGCATCCAATAGAATGGATTCTTATATAAATGGGCCCAGATTCACAAAAACCACAACAAACGACACTCTACCAGGCAATGTTATAAGCTACTTAAACCCTGCAATCGGATTGGCTGGGAGCAACTTTGTTGGAACTCAAGCACTTGTCATTGATAGGAAATTTGTTGTGAAAGGTGAAAAACAATTGCCAATTCAATATCATACAAATTCAAAGAGTCTACATGATTCAGATGGGATACTGTGTATGAGGGCCTACTTTCACAAAAGACAGCAAGTGTTATACTAACCAAAACTTTGATTTTAACCCATTGACTACAGTAGTCTGTAATTCCCATAGGTTTTGTACAGTGACCACCCAGTTCTAAGCAGGCAAGGGGTAAAATATGTTTACAGGACTGTCACAAATCTTTTTCCATGCCAAAATTCAGAGAAAATCAATGATCCTGCTGTGCTAATACATTGCATCTATGTAAATTACAGACAGTTTACTCTTTTACAGTTACACTCTTTTTTATTTGCTTCCTGTAACAGTTGTCGAGGAGTATGACACCCAGTCCCAATTTGACATTAGCAAGTTTTTGCAATCCCGATGGGCACGGATTCTATATACAACATAGAAAGTTTACTGAAAATGCTGTCAAATTACAATGAACAGCTGAGAGGCCTTTGTTGAAAATTGGCGAACCAAGACAGCTGATCGTCGTAAAATTCTGAGCTGACGAAAAAAAAAAAAATATCTCGTTCGTCCCGAGTCCAGGATGAAACTGCTGTTTTGATTCACTGATTTTCCGACAAAGACTGCTTCGTCATGAAGGGATTTTGACAATAGATTTTCTATATTGTAGAATACGTCCCCGTCGCGACTGAGAAAAATCACTAATCTCTTGTGTTTCTCACACAGTTATAAGCGATGAAATAAATACAACCCTTCCCAAATCAAAATCCTTCAAATAATTAAAAGGCCTGAGAAATGTGGTTTTTAAATTAATTTTCATGAATTGACATAAACTATCAGAAATCGTATGAGAAACACAAAGACAAACCTATCTTCCCAAAACGCGACCACAAACAACCAAAATGATACATGTTTCATGAACAGGAAAACTAGTCACTCTGGGTCCGATCGCATATGAGTTATTATCATGGCATCTTCGCCATCCAATGGTATCTTTCATGGAATCCTTGATGATTTTAATTGGCTGATGATCATTGTTACCATGGTAGTTACCATTGGAAGGCAAAGTTACCATAATAGTACCTTATATGCAAATGGGCCCTGGAACATGGAGATAGCAGGAAGAAAGAAGATACAGTTCTTTCTTTATGAAGAAGGTCCAGGAATACAAGGAAATGCAGAAGAAAAAAAATCACATTGAAGAAGGTATTGTGTTGAAGTGCATAAGCCATGAATAGCTTCCAGAAACTCTGGAACTGTGAATTGCTAGGTTTCCTTACAAGAGTCCTGAAACAGTATCTTTTGCCCTAATCAGGGGGTGGGTTCATGGACAAGGGGAAAAGGGGAAAAGAAGAACTATACCTCAGAACGAAGCCTTTGAATCAAGTTCACTAGCCACAAATAGCTTGCCGAAGCTCTGGGAATAAAAATTACTAGGTTTCCTTTACAAAAGTCCTGAAACAGTATCTTTTGCTCTTTCAGGGAAAGGGTTCAAGAACATAAAGAAAAGCGGAACAAAGTAACTGTATCTCATGATGAAGGTTTCCTTTAGAGCGTGTCAGCCGGTAACAGCTTGCAGAAACTGTGGGATGAAGATGGCTAGTTTTCCACAGAATTCCTAACACTGTTTCAAGCCATTTTTCATGCTATTGGGGGACAGACTCTGGGACATGGTGAAAAGCGAAGAAAAGGGACATTTTTTCTCATGAAGAGGGTTTTGGTTGAAGTGCGTCGGCCATAAATAGCTTGCCGAAGCTCTGGGACGAGAGGCGCTTGATCTCTGTGCAGTAGTTCTTCATCTGACCAGCCAGGAGCATGGTGTCCAGACGTGCAGGCATGGTGGGGGCTTTGAACATCTTGGTTAGATCTTCATCAGGCAGAGGGGCTTCTCCTCTCGCCTCCCTGGCTGCATTTTCCTGGTTCTGTGATGGAAGTGATGAAATATTAAAAACCCATAAAAAATGTCATAGTGGTAGTCAAAGAGTGAATCATATCAAGGCTTGGGGGAGTTTTGCTAAAGGATCTGTTGGATTTTTAATTCAATTCAATTCTTTATTTCATTTCCATTCAAACATGACACAAAGTAATATAAATTCATACACATTTAAGGATTGACATTATAAAGAAAAGCAGTATAAAAATAAAAGAGCAAATGGAAATGAAGGGGTCCAATAAAAGCAATAGTTGTTAAGTGTGGATCCCCCTTGAAAACATGAAAAATATAAAAAAATAGTTGGATACGAAATATGATGCATGTGTATCTGACAGTTACTATAAGAACTGTGATTCCAGCCAATCAAAATCAAGGAAAGCTGTTGGATCTGACAACTTGTCAGACAAAATATTGATGAGACGCTCTACAAGTCCCATCATCAATCCAATTGGGACCAAATGTACTGATGATAAAAAAAGCAATATTTTAACTGGAAATATGGTAATGAAAATGCTTAAATGCACAAAATGAAAATGCTTAAATGCACAAAAAGAAAATTGCCGACATCACGTTTTGTTAGTTGTTACCCTATAAACCCACCCAAGTTGAAAATTGAAAGTCTGTACGAGAACGAAAGGACACCTTACCCTTTTGTGTATGTGTTGTTGTCTGGCTGCGTTGGTCTTTGCCATATTACGCTGATAGCTGACAAATTTATTGGTGTCCTGCCACAGCTCATCCACCTGATCCATAAGTAGTTCTACGTTCTTCTCAAGAAGGGTCCTGAAATAAAATCAAATTTTAAAAATATAGGTAAATTTTGCCTTAGTTTAATCTACAGTGGTGCTCAAAAGTTAGTGAATCCCACCAGAAAATTAAATTAATTATATTTAAAGTGTTCAAGTTCTGCCTATGTTTTAGATATTCAGTTGTGAGGTCAGGTGATACATTACTTTGAGTAAGGTTTCTCTGGGCTCACTGAACATTGTAGTATTGTTGTTTACATTCAACACTCAGCATGAAGGAGTGTTTTTTGTGGTGGGGTTCCCTAACACTTGAGCACAACAGTACATGAACCACAGAAATCTGTTTGGCTCAGCAAAAAATCTACTTAGAAATAGAAGAGATATAAAATGCATGTTTTGTATAAACTAATCTAAAAAGATGCTTTGACTTGAGAGAATATTTGTTTTCTGGGGAGCATTTCATGAAAGGACTTGTGGAGGCGTTGTGGTCTAGTGATTAAGACTCTTGTCTTTCAATCTGAGGGATGTGGGTTCAATCCTAAGCCAATGCATGATTTCCTTCAGCAAGAAATTAACCCACAATGTGCCGCACTCAATCCAGGTGAGGTAAATTGGTACTAGCAGGAAGTAATTCCTCAAAAAGCTGTGCGCACGGGAATCTTTTGTCTGACAGTTACCATAGCTACAGTACTTTCTCGGCCAATCAAAATCAACGAAGGTTGTCAGATCTGACAACTTGTGAGACAAAAATGTTGATGAAATGCTCCCAAGGAATGCCAACTTATGCTAGTTTACCTGGTTGGTACACAAAATACAATTTTGAAAAAAAAAGAATAAAAAAATTATATTTAGAACTTCCTACATAACATTTTTTGAAGATGGTATATCTCTATGCACATCCATCAAAGAAATTTGACCGAAATCAGATGGACAATAAGGATTAACTTTCTAAATTTGTTATTTTTTTTACACTAATCTACTGCAGCTAGCGATCATTTTTGACAGTTGTCAAATGCATTGAATATTTTCATCTTATTGAAGATAATGCTGGGATTCGCTGAGGGCCGTCAGTCGAAAGCTGGTAGATGATTGTCATAACTTGTGAAATATTTTTATAATAATCATACTTCCTTATATAGTGCTCTACAGTAATGCAGAATTACATCGCTTTAGCAGAGTAGCTATTACACATGCTGCATTTTAAATAGTAAGTTTCTACCACTCACCTCACCTGGATAAGTGCAGCACAATGTGGGTAAATTTCCTGCTGAATGAAAACACACCATGGCTTGGAATCAAACCCAAGTCCCTCAGATTGAAAGATAAGAGTCATATCCACTAGACAACGATACCCCAACAATATATTTTAAAGAATAACAAATTTGACTTACCCTGTGGAGAGGCTAAGGAAGTTGTCGTCACCAGGCGTAGAAAGACCTTCGATCTCACAGATCTGTGTCTTCACCAAGTAAGAGTTCTTGATCGCGATGGGGATCTCTTCGAAGAGTTTGTCAAAACTAAGCCCTGATTTCCTGATGCTGTGAAGTGAGTGAAAGAAACAAAGAGATAAAGAGTGAACTCAAAACTTAAATTCAATTGGATAATCTAAAACTGTGTGGAAGTTGGCATTATGTCAGCAACTGCAAAAATATCATTTCTTCCCAATCAGAATATTCTGATTGGGAATGTTGACCAAAAATGAGTACAGTCAGACCGCAGGTCCCTATGCTAATGAGCAAAAAGGCCAGATTCATCCAAATCATCTCGTGGCTGAATCATCCTCCTTGCAAAATCTCGTGATTCGTGAGATTTTCTTTCTCAAAGAATTTACCTGTTTTAATCTCAAGCAGGGGTGTGAGTGGTCACAAATAAAAAGATCTGAAAAAAGCTGAAACTTGTAGAAAAAGCCTGAAATAGAAAGAGCTCCCATACTTTTTGTACAGAGGAAAGCCAAAAAGCCAAAAGCCAAAAAGCTGAAATTAAGCTGAAAATCAAAACGAAAAAATCTGAAAACAGATAAAAATCTGAACTCTCATCATACCCCTGATCTCAAGTTAAATGAAATATTATTGCACCATCAGATAGAGTAAATGTTATTCTTTCATACTGGTCATTTATTTTGTATACAATATTTTGATAAATAAGTAAATTTCTGGCCTGAAAATGTGCCTCAAAACTGAATTTTCTTCCTCTGTTTTCTTTTGCAAATTGTGCAAAACTTTTTATTTTGAGCCTCAATGATATATATACCACCATAAAGCTGAACTTCTGTACTTTCTCACAATGCCACTCTTGATATGCGGCACCTTTTAATCGGGTCAAGATCACACTTTTCCCACCAAGGTACAAGACGAGGTTTCAGAAATTTTGTACTTGCATGAAATCCAGAGTTCTGATTGGCTGGATAAGGTTTACAGAACAACAGGCCCGGGTAATTTGAGGAGATTACCACATGGGAAGTGTGACCATCCCATGAACCCAGGCACTGGAACCGTTGGAATTTGCCAGTGTGTGGTCTCTTTGACCAATCAGGGTGCAGTATTCTTGTTTTCAAGCTGCTTTATGTACTTGGCCTATGAAAAGTGTGATCTTGACCCGATTAAACCAATTCTTATTTTGAAACCTATACCATTTTAAAGCATACATATTCAGCTTTATCATGATCTAAAAATCATTTGGGCTCAAACAAACATAAAGTGTGAAAATAGCAGCTTTTGTCAGGTGAAAATAATTATTTTGCAGCATATTTTAGAACAAAATTTGAACCTATATTACAAAATCTTTGAATAAATTCAAACACATGACCTGAAAGAATGATTCTTCTTCTTTACAATGATACCAAAATCATGAAATTCGACGCACAATTAGAGCAGCAATGACCGAATGAAAAGAGGTGTTTTGGTCTGCATCAAGCTCATTAAATATGCAAAACATCTCAAGTCATGAATATCACTTGGATGAAAGAAGCCACTTTCTTGGGACCTGCCGTCTGACTGAGTAGAACATAGACAACTTGCAAAACAAGCAGGAAATTTCTGAGCACGAGTCAAATTTAGGAAGTTTAAGCTGTACATCAAGACCACTTTCTTTGAGTGAACGGTTTGCACAGAAAAACGGGCAGTTAGGATTAACTGGTGGGTCAGGGAAGGGTAGGGGGTTAATAAAAAATGAACCTCCGGGTCCTCCCCTCAAAGTTGCTGAAGTTTCACATTTTATATCTTTACATATATGAAATGCCCATCTATTTTCCATATTTTCTTTAAATTGTTTGATTTAGATGGAAACTATCAATAAAATGAAGAATATTCCCTTCTTTCTCGACTCTGAAAGATCGCTTTCAGTTGATGTCACACATGGAAGTCTACATGTGGGACCACAATATTGAGTCCCACATGTAGACTTTCACAGCGTTTTAAAAATGTTTTGACTATTTTTTTTTACCAGTCCCTAGTTTCAATCTGTTCTCACCTCTCTAATGTGAATTCCATATCCTGTGATACACTCATTGCCTGTTCTGTTAGCCGGTAAGCTTTGAGACTCAAACTGGACTTAGACGTCTTGACAGGATCTGCAAGGAACAAAATAAACAGAGGTTATACCTTGAGATCCATTATTACCACATTGCCATGTAAAATATGAATATAGCAAGTTAGGAAACATTCTTCTGATCTGATGTATCAAGCGGAATATCATAAATCATAATAGGTCTGGGAATCGCAAGTATCTTGCAACACCCTATTAGAGTCGCACTTAAATGCCTAGTTGCGTGCGCTATAAAAGGAATGACCGAATTGGTCAGGGGCCCATTGCAGAAAGAGTTGCAATCAATAGCAACTCTGATTTTCAACCAATCAATAGTGGGCAGTTGGGACTTGTGATTGATTTTTTGACTTGCGTTTAACCCTAAAATGGCCGGGGGGGGGGGGGGGGTTGAATCAACCCCCCCTCTACATTTTCTACATTTTTTTTGACCGCGCCACTCGCAGAGTTTATACTTTTAAGTCTCGCGCATCTTTTGAGACAAAATTTACGACGCCCGGGTACGCGGTTCCGAAATTACGCAACATTTTGTAAGTGCATGTCAGACCAAAAATTGTTCCAAAACGCGATTTTGTGTACAAAGTCAATGCAAATTGAGTTTTCTCATCTTATTCATAAAGATATGATTATTTTTACTTTAAACAGCTGAAAGCAATTGATTTTAGCATAATTATGCTTCAAAAAGGTTGTGCAATAAATCTGGTGAAAAAAACAAAGAAAAACAAAAGGTTGAAAAACAAAGAAATACATAAGAAATTCATAAAACAATAAAATACATAAGAAATTGATTTCCAAACCGAAGTTTTTTTCAATTGCCATTGTTAAGAATGCTACAAAGAATATTTTTAACCAAAAATTAGCATTCTAGGAGCTTTATTTAGTGAATTAGAGCAAAAAGTATGATTTATGCATTAATTAGCATAATTAATTCATATAAAATAAAATCTCATTATTTTGGAAAATTTTACCATACAGCCTTGTAGATTACATCGCACACTACCAGCGTGCAAATTTTTGCGGCGCTCGTGCGATCGACGGCCGAGATCTCAGGGGGGGGGGTTGAATCAACCCCCCCCCCCCCCCGGCCACAGAACAGCCAAAAAAGCCCTGCCTAGTTAGGGTTAAACGCAACTCTTTCTGCAACAGACCCCAGATCATGCCGAGAGGACGTGCACTACTGCGTATTAATCAATGAGATTGAGCGTTGCATACCTTATACGCATCGGCATACCTAAATCTTTGTGAAACAACCCCCTGGGGGCCATTTCATAAAGCTGTTCGTAAGTTAAGAGCGACATTAAGAACAACTGGTGAACCTTTCTTACGCGCGTAACCATCGCAAATGAATATACCATTTACTACAAGAAAGGATCACCAGTCGTTCTTAAAGTCATTCGTATCTTACAAACAGCTTTATGAAACACCAACCCGGTGTATTAGCGAGAAATCCTTCAGCAAAGACTACTTAGCCTCAGGCAATTGTCAGGACAGGGAAAAGTGAGAAATGGCTTTGCCATGTGCCACCATCTAGTTGCATTACATAACATATATATGCTGGTCAAATATTGCGTTGTACTCTCTTTGATTCATATCCGAATGTCGTCGAACACAGACAGCAAAATAAGCCTTCAAAATGTTAACGTGACCTACCATAAATAAGGACAACTGATTCTTCGATGGAGTGTTGGTAGTTGTACTGTGAATCTAGCAGTGCCTTGGTGAGGAATGTGCCATATTTTGTCGACTGGTACCACCCAACGTGGAGATGATCGATGTTCACGTGCCGTAAATTCCTCATCATTTCCATCTGATATTGGACTAAATGAAGGGATAAAAAGAGTAGAAAAGATGGTAAATGTTTCAAAAATCATTGAACTAATAACTGTTGACTACTGAACTGTTAATTTTCTATGGGTTTGATCAATACAAGACCCACTTGGTTTACAGGGTAATTATGATGATACAGCTATTGGGCGATTCCATTCATGTCGTACGGGACATTTCGACAGCAATTTCTACTTTCTATTAAAGCTGAATGCTTGAGCAATAAAACGTTCTTTTTTTGTCAATGATAAAGATATCTAGTGGGTATTTAATAGTTATGTGAAAATCTGATAACCAACAAAAAATGTCTGATTATGGGTGAATTGAAGGTGAAAATGTGATGTGTCGTACACGCAACATTTTCACCTCTAATTCACCATTGAACACAATATTTTTGTTGGTTGCCATTTTGTTTACATGACAACCGAGTAGTACTTTATTATTACCACAAAATAAATGGAAGTTCCTTGATTGTTTGGACAGCAGCTTGAAAAATGTTATGAAAATGGCTGATTTTTCTAGCATGGAATTGCCCTATTCCTGTACTATCTGGCCGACAATCCAGACTGAGGGTGGAGCTTTTGTTTCTCTCTTTATGAGTCTGACGCTGTTACGCAAAACTTCAGCAATCGATGCAGAATACAGCAAACTGTGGTTAAGAAGCAGCCACTGCCTATTCACTCCAGTGTTGCACTAGCTCCCGTTTTTCTTTTATCGACCAGGATTTGGTGCAGGTTTTCGCAACAAAAAACTGCCAGCGGACATTCTTTGATAAAAGAAAACACCAATGTACGCACGACTGGAGTGTACATGCAGTGGGCTGCTCGCAGTCAGTTTGTAGTCTTCTGCATCAGACACATTGCTGAGGTTTCACGTAACTGCATCAGGGTCCCCTAACTGCATAAAAGTTGCCATTATGGTAACTTTGCCATCCAATGGTAACAATGATCAACGACCAATCAGAATCAAGGATTCCATGCAAAGTTACCATTGCATGGTAGAGTTACCGTAATGGTAACTTTTATGCAACATGGCGCAGAGTCAATAAGGCAAAGATAAAGCTGCATCCTCCGCCTATATATTAAAGGACAAGTCCACCCCAACAAAAAGTTGATTTGACAAAAAAGAGAAAAATCCAACAAACATAACACTGAAAATTTCATCAAAATCGGATGTAAAATAAGAAAGTTATGACATGTTTCGCTTTATAATTTCATAAAACAGTTATATTCACATCCTGGTCGGTATGCAAATGTGGAGACTGATGACATCATCCACTCACTATTTCTTTTGTATTTTAGTATATAAAATATGGACTATTCCAATTTTCTCCCCGTTGTCCTGTGAAAAAAAGTTTTATTTCTCCCTGAACATGTTGAATTACCATTGCTTAACATTTTAAGGTTCAGTCAAGTTGGTCCTTATTGTCATATCATTAAAAATTGAAATATTGTAAAATTCAAACAATAAAAACAAAAGAAATAGTGAGTGAGGGTCATCATCGACTCTCTCATTTGCATGTCACTAAATTGTGCATATAACTGTTTTGTGAAAAATAAGCAAAACTTAAAATTGTCGTAACTTTCTTATATTACATCCGATTTTGATGAAATTTTCAGCGTTATGCTTGTCTGATTTTTCTCTATTGATTCAAATCAACATTTTTCTAGGTTGGACTTGACCTTTAAAGGCTATGTCCTATCTGGCATGTAAGGCAGTGCTCATCTCCTGTTCTCGAGCCCGAGGATGTGGACATGGCTACATGAAGAGGTAAGAAGAATTGGACCTCGCTACAGTAGTCCCCTAAATACATGTAGCATCATACATTTAACTTTTATTATTTCTTTGAAAATGTTGATCATCTGGGGTAACGTTGTGATAGCCCAAATGTGTCACAAGACATTCAATACTGATTTATTCAATTTCTTGGTAGCATAATGCCTTATGGAAGGATCAACAAATGGATATTTAGGAATGAACATTCAGTGTCCCTTCACCTCTAGTGTGCTAGACTAAAATGAGGGTTGAAGAGATGAACGAAGAATCAGTAATGATGTAATCTATAACAAATGACACATTAAGAATGAAGGAAAGAAAAATGAAAAATGAAGAGTGAAGAAAGATGAATGACAAATATCTTATTTCAAAAGGGTAGTTTTATCATGAAGCATCTTGTCAGCTATTTTCCCTAACAGGCATGATATTCCCCTCTGAAAAAAAAAAATCTGAAAAATAGCCAAGGGTCGCTAAGTCACCGCCGAAGTCCGAGGCGCCCCGGTTGGGGTTACAAGCTCTTGAATAGTAACGAAATCGAAAGTGATTTTTCAAGGTAAGTCTGCATGGTAGTTTTATCATTTGACTTAAGAAAGCATTAAAAGACAGCATGAGAATGTTCGTGGGCAAAGGATTTCCAGTTTAAAAAAATACAAATAAAGAAATAAAAAAAATAAAAATAATTTTTTGTTTTAAGAATGAAAAAAAAGGGGGAAAAAATCTGGAAAAAATATTAAAATATCGGAATTCCGATTTGAATCAGGAGAGTATCATGCCTGTCTTAACTAATTTGTTATGAGCCAATCAGATGCAAGGATTCTGAATAGCGTACAACAGTTGTCGGTGACAATCACTATTTCTATGTGAACTGCTCCCCACTATAAAGTTTAAACAGAATGAGCTCCAAGGTATGATGGTGGTCCCAAGTCTGCGCACCTAACGATATGAATGAAGATTTAACATGAATTTCTTTTTATTTCACAAAATCTTTCAGTTAATAATGTTCCTTATATTATCATAAGTTAGTGTACTAAATATCTCATTAAAATATGACAGAAATATAGGATTTTCTTGGAAGAAACCTTGGGCAGTCATTTTAAGATTGAAAAAAAAAAATGATACCCCATGTCTGCGCACCCATTCACTTTGCACACGATTTGAGGATTTTGATGAGAAAGGCTGCATTTCGAGGTTGTCACATGAAATGCCCTATATTCATTATTTTACCACCATTTTGAGTCGGATTTTTTAATGAATATCCTTCTATGTATTGCATGTATAAAGTCTGTGGTCGTCGCGCATCTTCTTTTACGAGAATCGTGCAGATACGTGAGTGCGCAGACAAGGGGGACTGCGCAGGCTTGGGGGTAACTTGCCATACTTACTTTCATCAAAATCTTCCTCATCTGCTTGCTTTGGGAACGGAAAACAATTTGTGATCTCTAGCGTGTCACCTTGGACGAGGCCGAGGAGGACTCCTTGTACCATCTCTCCATCACTGCCTCCTTCTTCTTCACAATGCTTGATGATCTTCAACACAACCTGCAGTTAAGATTGAGAAACAGAGAGATAAAGACTTTAATAAATATTTGGGACCCAATTTTTCAGGTACTTCTTGGTGGTTCTCATGTAAGATGCCCCAAGGAAGACCAGACTCTACACTTCATCAAGTTTTAAAATAGGCAGTCAAATATAAGCCTGAGTCGAATCGATTTTAAAATCGGTGTTCGATCGATGTGATCGAGCCCCGGTGCAGATTTTGCAAAATCGGTGCATCAAAAAAATAAATACAAATAGATCAAATACGTCGGCAGGCCGTTTCGTTTGGTTCACACAATCATAAAAATAAACAGTAATGTCTAACTTGACTACTACTTACCGGTACTTGATTTATATTCCCCGCAAAATTAAACCGATTGTGCAATTATGATGCCTAACAGCTATTCACTGTTAATTTGAAGTTTATTTCGATCAGAGTTCAAGTCTTACTCGTCTGCTCGTGCTGAGATAATTTATGCACGATGAATTCAGGCACGCATCCGTAACGTTGGGGAAGAACAATAGGAAACAAGATGGCGGCTTAAACATTGGGCAGGTCTCCTCCGTCTTTTCACAATTTTTTTCTAATTTTTCTTAATGAATTCTTGTTTAAAAATGAAATCGATAGCGTAGAAATGTCTGAAATGAAGTTGTATCCCATTTACATGATTTAGGGCTAGATCTATCACTATCAGAAGTAGAAATCTCGGGGGCAAAAGTTTCAGGTTTTTTTGGGCCAGGGTACATGCAGATGAATGGGAAGGAATTCCTGGCTAAGTGGAGAGTAAGTATCCTGGCTACCCGACAGGGCTCATCGATTTTTGTCTATATTTCTTAAAATATATAAAAAGAACTCTACCAAAATAAAGATTATTATTCTGTTTTCGCCTGAAATGCACCAAAACAGGAAGAATATAAACTTAAAAGGAAAAAAACAGTAGATTCTAACTAGTAGTAAGACTAGGGTGTCTGGAGAAAAAAATTATTTTTCTTATTTCAAGAAAATATCACATTTTCTTTGTGAATTTGAAGAGAAATGACCTTCAGACTGACAGAAATGTAACATTTTTGAAAAAAATCAAATTATTGGCTGCAAAAAAGAAGAATGAAATTGGGTAAATTTTCAGCATTTTTCTGCCATAGACTGTGTAGTTAAGAAATGGACACACACAAATCCAAATTTTTAGCTTCCGAGAGCTGTTATAAATTTATTATTAATGCCAAAAACTTGTCCATAAAGAGTCCAATAGGATTTTTTATGCTCTATCTGATGGTATGATTTTTATAAAGATTTGGAAACCAGATCACAAAGAAAAATTGCGACAAAGTGAAAAAAATTGAGCAAAACAGAAATTTCATTTTCCCATAGAAAACGCATGGAGAAATGGCAATTTCAACACACACAAAAACAAGGGTTTGCAATTTATCTCTAAATCCTTATTTAAAATGATCATATAAACTTGTCCTTACTGTCAGAAGAAGCCCCTGAATTTTCTCTTTCCATACATGCCAAACACAAGTTAATAATCAATTCAGATCACATTTTTCTAGTAGCCTGAACTTCCCCGAAAAAATGTGCCATATTTTCCCCTAAATTAGCCTGTTTTATGCTGACACTTAAGACCCACTCAAGGGTTCATTACCATCCTGCCTGTGGGGAATCTACAGGTAGCTCATAAATATCTATTGGCTAGTGCAAGTATTTTACAATTCACGATTATCATTGGCCGATTGAAGTTTTTTTTTTTTTTATAATTGGCACTGCTCATGATATCGTCGCCGTATCTCAGTTATACGCGTCTTGTAACTAGGCTAAGGAAATATGGCGACAAGATCATCGGTGAGTATCTGCTCATCTTCTTACATGATTTTCTTAATATTTTTACTTATTTTTCGTGTAAAAAAAACTTTATGAGTGCCTAATCATGGGGGGAAATTAACTTCTTTTCCATTTACAAAATTGTGTGATAAGCAAGTTAAACTGACAAATCAAGTAATTTGGAGCAACATTGTTTTCTCCAAAAACTCTCCTTTGTGTGGCCCAATGCCTTGCCGTGCCAGGCGTCTTGGGGAGTAAGCCTAACTTACGTATAGTAATAGTTAGGCCTATAGTAGAAATAATTTTACTCCCCAGACGCCCTTCCCCGAGCATGCCGTGACGCACTCATGGGATCAATGCATCTCGCGTGCGAAGGATTCATATGCACATGGTGCACGCGAATTTTTCACACCCTTTTTACTAAAATAACTATGCCATTCCTTCTAAAATAATGTTTCTAATTGTGCTATGACACTTACCGAACCATATGGATCGTTTCTTGTCTTCTCTTTGGTGTGTTTTTAAGAAAAAAAATGCATTTTCTCGTGATCTTCACGTAGATACCGCAGGGTCATTGTGGTTGTAAACTTTTGCTTAAAGAGGGCGCGCGATATTATTCACAAGATGTTTGTTTACGGTTCTGCAGCTTGTACTGCTAGCTGCATTTTAGACGCTCAGCATTATTTCCTCTTTCTGTTTTTTTTTTTTTGCTGTCAAGCGGTATTTTCTATTGTAGCGCCATCAGCGATGATGAAATGTAAAGAGTCGCCTTGAAATGAAGAAAAATTATGTCACATTAATTCGTTAGTTTGTTGACTATTTTTTTTCACTTTTTTCTTCTTCCTCATCTATGATCAAAGGTGAATACCTTTTTTTTATATCTGTTCTAAAAGCTGGACATTTTAAATATTTTGTTCAAGTAAATAAATCAACAGGATAGTAATCAAAATGCGATAGAGCTGCCCGAGCTGAAAATTCTGATACAAGGACTTGAAAATAAAACATTCTGAGCACTTTTTATAACCATGATGAGGAGACCTATATATATGTGTGTAAAGTTATACATGTACAACAGCTTTGGCAACTCTTTTATTTAAATATTGTAAAGAAATGGATGAAGAGAACAATGGAACATATATATATATATATATATATATATATATATATATATAAAATGCTTGATTTATTTACGCCTATATATATATATATATATATATATATATATATATTTATATATATATATATGTATATGAAATAAGCTAACACGAAAAAAATACGTTTTGGGGACTGTTAAATAAGAATTCATGAGTGGTATAGGTAACTATCTATTCTATTCTTGTTCGTTTTCTATTATTATTTGTGTGTTGTGTTTATTTTTCTTGAAGCACCAAAAGGTGGACATGTCCGCTAAGATATATTAACGAAGTCACCATTATTATCACAAGCTAACGGATCAATTAAAAAACGAGCGTGAAACGTGAGCTTCTTTTTTTCTTAATTCAGTCTTAACGATACTTTTTAATCATATTTTAAAGGTGAATCTCATGATTCAAAATGATAAATGCTTGTCGCACGGGCAGAAATAGCGGGACCAATAGTTATTTTCAATATTCCAAACTGCATTCTGGACGTTGTATAAGCGCCTTTGTATAACAATTAAAAGGGTAGGTCTATTTACCTTACAAATTATGCGAGCGCTGAACTTTTGGACATTTAAACCTCAACAAATGGACATTTTTAAAATATGAACAACATCATAAATGTCACTTACAAAAATGATGCCAGCGCGAAGCTCGCACTTAGAGTTTTTGATATTGATGACAGGACTGTATCTAAATGAAAAATAATGCGAGGGCATTTGCGCTTAAGATTTAAATTTGGGATTTGAAAAGTCCGACAGATTACCTATACTTTTAAAAGAGGAATGACCTCCAGAATTCAAGCGCGAAGCGCCAGTAGATTTATGTTGAAGTTTAGACCTAGAACAGGGACGTTGAACCTTTATAATCATGAAAAAGATGTTATTTTTATAAATAAAACATGGGAGTCTAATTTTGTTTTAGTGTTAATATTCAGATCTTCAAACTTGACATTTTCCTATCCCCTCCATTATCCCCTCTCCTTCTCCCTTTCCCCATTTTCGTTCTCCCTTCTTTTCTTCTCTCCCTTTCCCTTCCCTTTTTCGCTTTTCCTTTCCCTTCTTTTCTTTCCTTTCTCCCTCCCCTACTCTTTTCTCGCTCTTTCCATTTTTCTTTCCCTCTCCCTTCCCCTCTTCCTTTCTTTTGTTTTCTTTCTATTTTATGGTCTCCTTTTCCCTCTCTCTCCTCTACCTTTCCCCCTCCCTTTTCCTTTCCCTCTCCTTTTTTGTGCAAACATTAACACGAACATCTTGCTTCCTACACACACACACAAACGCCCGCACGTAATGCGAAACAATCGGGACATTATCATTTTGTTCATACATATATATGTATATTTTCTCAATGAACATTTTCATCTATTTAAAGCTTTGAAAATTATCAAACAATGATTCCATAGGCGAAATCTCAATGATCATTAGAAAGGTACTTTACCCATTTTCATTTTAATTTTTTTATGTCATTGTGATTATTCCATAAAAAGGCAACATATTTTGGATATAAAAATACGTGAAGGATATGTTCCTCTTCTGTTTTATACTTTAACAGAAAACATTTTGTTCAACCAAATTATGATTTGTATTTCCAAGTTCCATGTAATATTTTCATTGGAAAATCTCTTAAAGGTCAAGTGCACCCCAGAAAAAATTGTTTGAATAAATAGAGAACTATGTTGATTTTTGGTACAATTTCCTATTATGCGCCGACGACTTGCATGACTTGAATCGAGAATGTTCGATAGGAAAATTTCGCATTTCGATTGTTGTTTGCGTAATTTCCACC
This sequence comes from Lytechinus pictus, assembly GCF_037042905.1. Taxonomy (NCBI): domain Eukaryota; kingdom Metazoa; phylum Echinodermata; class Echinoidea; order Temnopleuroida; family Toxopneustidae; genus Lytechinus; species Lytechinus pictus. The sequence goes on from NC_087261.1 coordinate 24,762,532, forward strand.
GCAGTACGAAGGATGACTAAGGACGGACCGAGCGAAGTATCCTGGTTGAGATTTGGAGGTAAGCGATAAAAACACTTTAATAAATAATTTATAATTGCTTTTTCAAATAAACTTGATCATACGATCAAGATTAACATAGTGGACAAATATTGAAAGGTTTGGCGTAGTTTAGTCCCTCACATTCGTGTGATGAATGAAAACGTCAAAATGCACTATGAAATCACATGTGTTGTGCGAGGTTAGTATACTAACCTCGCATGTTGTGTGAGTGGCCGTGACGTACAGTACTACGGTACAGTACAGACACATGACAGAAAGTGTGGTCCATTGATTGAGCAGGGAGACTGGAGAGTCATACGCACACATGTCTGTCGCGGGAAACATACGGCAAAATAAACAACGAATAAAACACACTTTCACTCGCCTGAATTGTTCAAAATCAATCAAGTTCCACTAATTAAAGTATAGTACATTGAAAACCAACAAAACAAAGCAAAATAAGTAAGGAAAATACATACCAAGCCGTCGATTTGTACTCTTGCCACCGGAGTCTCGAGTGTACTGTGTGTCGCCATTTTGAGAACTGCCAATTTGAAGATCGCGATTAAAATTAAAGGGGAAGTTCACCCTGAAGAAAAGTTTGTTGTAAAAATAGCAGAAAAATACAAAAAATATTGGTTAAGGTTTATGAAATGCATAAATTTCGTGATGACTGAAGGTACAGTAATAACCATTTTCAATTTTCCGAGAAAATTACATTCAAAAGTCTCTATCAGGGGCCGCGGAACGGTTTTCAAAGTGGGGGGGGGGGGGGCTGAGCCAAAAGTGGGGGGGGGGGGCTGACAATGCAAAAAATCACAACCGTATGGTCATTTTTACGTTTTTGTACATGGTTTTGGAAAAAAAAACCAGCCCCCCCCCCCCGCTTCCGCGGCCCCTGTCTATATAAATCTAAACAATTATCAATTATCATGGAATGTAGATGGCTAGCTCATCAAACGACTGAACGGAACGAGACAATTGTGTTAATATAGACGAACCTTTATTCTGTAAAAAACTTTTCTCAGATATATACTTTTTTAAAAGTGAAACACATTATATCAAATAGTGATAATATATCATACAAGGGATAAAAATAAGTGCGAACTGTAGATCAACTGAGATAAGTAAATTATTTGTTCACATGGGGCTTAAACATCCAATGTTCAAGCCAATGTGCCTCTCGCGAATTAGAGTTTTCATTATTCGTTTTAGCGAGATACACATCCTACCTATTCATAATTTTCATAATTGAAATTGTTTTAGCTCGCGCTACGCGCTCGCATCAATTATTTAATTATATTGTCATCCACTTCATGATTACAAAAAGTGCTTAGAACGTCGACCAGTTATCATATCAGGATATCAAAACAAGTTCAGCTGGCGCTTCGCGCTCGCATTATTTATTTGGTGAGAGGGGGTGAGATATCATCTTCATGACCCAGTGCAAACAGTTAACTTAACAGGTCCCTTTCTAAGTCAGTAGGGTGACTATATAGGGTCTACATAAAAAAAAGCTCGCGCTTCTCGTATACAAAACATATCGTTGCACTTCAATCAAACAGAAATCCTTCATTTGTGATTGAAGCCCTTTTTTTTTTTTTTTTTTTTTGCTTGTCAATTTTTTTTCTGATACGAAATCCTTCATTTGTGATTGAAGACCTTTTTTTTTTTTTTTTTTTTTTTTGCTTGTCAAATTAATTTTTTGGCGGACGGTTTTGCCCCCCACCCCCCCTGTGAAAAATCCTAGGTACGCCACTGGGTACGGTAATACCCGTCGGTCCAGTCCATTGTCGTCCTGGCGACATCGCCGGGGTATAGTGCAACCCAAAAAATATGACATTTTAATGTATTAACATGACCGAAAGTATGACATAAGAAACACCACTACAACATGAACAGAAGATAAAACAAACTCACAAAAAGACGATTAATACAAAATACTAATCTACAGTGGTTACAATTTATGCAATGGAAAAATAATTGTTTATGTTTTGCCATTTTACATTGTGTTTATTTAGTTTGTTTTTCTTTTTTTGCAATAATTTCCTCAGTAAATTTATAAGATAAAAGATAATAATTAAATTGTTTCAAACTAGAGAGAGTCTCTTGGTATTTACATCTCAAAATGAATTGTTTAGGCCTACCAAGTAAATTAGAAAATTAAATGCTAAGGTGGATTGACTTAATGGTTCTAGTAATCCAAATAAAATAGTATCTCGTGAAAGGAAATAATTAGGATTAAAATCAGTCACTCTCATACGCAACGCATTCCAAAAGGATGCTATTTTAGGGCATGCAAGAAACAAATGATCCAATGTCTCGGGTGTCGCATTGCAAAAAGAGCATAATGCATTGGTTTTCTTTCCTATGTTTGTGAGCCATTCATTTGTAGGTATTAAGTTATTTAAAGTTTTATAATGTGTAATTCGAAGTATTGTGTCAATAGTGATTCGTAATGGAAGAGTAAACAATTTGGAAGTCTGTTGCCTATCACTGGCGTAAATCCCGGGGGGATGGGGGATACTTCCCCCACTTTTCGAGGAGGGGGGGGGGATGGCCTGTACAAACATCCCCCCACTTTTTACGAAAGAAATGAAGAAAAAAAACATCACAAGAGATAATTGTTTTATTGGTGAAAATTCTTCCTGAAATACCGCTTAACAAATAAAACAATATTATTGAATCATAAAATGCAAATAAAGAGCCAGTTCACCATTTCCAAACGAAATACAATGTCCTTATCATAACATTGAAGAGAAACTCCCGTTTCTTCCAATTCATCAATGTTGGGGTCTTTGGGAAGGGATTAAGATGGAATGTCAATTCTTTTTTAATGTAATCTCTAATAAAACCATTAAACCCTCATGGGATAAAAAGATAATAATATTGGAGGGGTATTTGCCATATGGACATACAGTGGCGTAACTACGGGGGGGGGGCATGGGGGGCACGTGCCCTCCCAATCAGCTGACCAAAAAAAAACGGGGAAAAGGGGAAAATGAGAAAAGAGGGAGAAAGGAAGAGAAGCGTATTATTCATTATAATGTTATATTATAATTATGTTATGTTACATTACATAAGAAACAGTTTTATCATAACTTCATGAAACATAATTTGCCAAGGGCCTACGTTTTCATTGTCCCTGGTGCTTGTATTGTCTGTTAACGAGATATATAATCCTGTTGTACTGAAACATCCCGTTTTCAAGTCAATATAAACCAAATATATTTCCTAGCACTTGAGTTATCATTGTTTTATGTAGTGACATAATTTATGCTTCTTTTCATGACTCAAAAAGTGATTGCCCCATGTTAAGGTCTTCTTATATATGAAACATTTCCTGTCCGTGATTACGTTCGCATTAGTGGATTGGTGAGATATGTCTGCTCTTCATGAATTTCCTAAAATCAGTCCTTAAAATGTCCCTTCTTCTGATCTGAATATCAAAAATTTTCAGCTCGCGCTTCGCGCTCGCATCATTTGGATATTGAATTACGTATGGTCCTAGTTAATTCCTACAAAGAAACCTTAGAATGCCCCACTTCAGGTCTGAATTATCTAAATTTTCAGCTCGCGCTTCGCGCTCGCAATATTTGATTAGTGAGATGCGTATGATAATCATGATTGCAATGACTACAAAAAGTGTTTAATGTGTTCAGATGTAATTCTTATAAGCCAGCAAGCGCTTGGCACTCGCATTAGATGACTATGGTGAGATATGCATACTCTTAATGGATTCCTAAAATATATTCCTCAAAATCTCGCTGTTTGGGGTCAAAATATACGAAAACTTCAGCTCGCGCTTCGCGCTCGTATTGTTTAGCGAGACAGGTACCTATCATGATTACACAAATTTGATTATAATGTCTCTTTTAAGGTGTGAATATAAAAAAAATTTAGCTCGCGCTTCGCGCTCGCATTATTTGATCAGTGAGATGCATATCCGTTTAATGACATTGTCCAGAAAATTTCTCTATTAGGTCAGTATAACTGGCAACTGAGCACGCTCACTCAGTGATTCAAACATTTTGCTGGTGCCCCCTCCCCAATGCCGTGACCCACGGTACGCCACTGTGGACATATCAATGACAATTCCTTGCATATCTAAAAACATGACTGCAAAAAAAAGCCAAAATATTTCAGTCATCCCCCCACCCACCAACACGGATTTACGCCAGTGTTGCCTATCGATGTTGTAAAGTTGATTAAAACGAGTAAACACCTTGGAGGTTTCGGAGTTATGAATATTTAAAAAAGTGCGATAAAATTGCTTAGTCGATATATTGTGAATTTGTCTAAATGCAGATTCACAGAAAAGAGAAGGGAAATCCCCAGGTTCTTTTACAAGATGATGATAGTTTTGTTGTAAAAATATTTGTGTGTTGCCCCCAAATGTTTGTTGCCTCCCCCTAGGTTAAAAATCCTTGTGCTGCCATTGCCCCGGACCCGATCTGCATAGCACTGGCCCCCAAAAGTTCTACCACTCGAGAAAAAAAAAAGATGAAAGAAAAGAAAGGAAGATGTAAGATATGATGTTATTTCCTGAATTCCATGTCAAAAATCATTCTCAAAGTTAGATTCTCATAAAAAGGTGATTTTTTTCTCTCTCGCTTCGCTCTCTCTGGACTTATATTAAGCTACTTTTTGCTGGGCGCACAATAGTACGGTGCCCCCAGTGTGCCCCCTCCTAATGCTTGGGGCACAATCATAAAAAAATCCTGTTCATACCATGTTATGACCGGGAAAATGTTTGCTCCTGCCCCCCGACCCCTGATCTATAATTTTTATTGTTTAGTAAGATACTCATCCTGTTCATACAAAAATGCTTAGAATTAAGGAGTCCAGCTTTCAGGATGGAATATCACACATTTTTGGCTCGTGTTTTGCGCTCGAACCAATTATTGTTTAAAGGACAAGTCCACTCCAACAAAAGTTGATTTGAATAAAGAGGGAAAAAAAATCAACAAGCATAACACTGAAAATGTTATCAAAATCAGATGTAAAATAAGTAAGTTATATTTTTAAATTTCGCTTAATTTCACAAAACAGTTATATGCACATTCTGGTCGGTATGCTAATGATGAGACTGATGACGTCATCCACTCACTATTTCTTTTGTATTTTATTATATACGAAATATGAAATATTCTAATTTTCTCCTCATTGTCAAGTGAAACAGCAATTAATTCCTCCCCGAATAAGCATTGTTTAATACTATATGGTTCAGTCAAGTTGGCCCTTATTGTCAAATCTGCAAAAAAATGAAATATTGTATAATTCAAACAATAAAAAACAAAGAAATAGTGAGCGTAGAATGTCCAGTTCTGGTTAGAATATCACAAATTTTCAGCTCGCGTTTCGCGCTCACATTATTTGATTGGTGAGATAAGTAGCCCGTATCCTCTTCATGTGTCACCGTCTAAATCAGTCTTTGAAATGTTCCTTTTCTGGTCAGTAAATCAAAAATTTCAGCTCGCGCTTCCCCCCGTGCCCCCCCCGGATCCACCAGTGTGTTTTACAATAAACTCTTTGTCAGGGTGAACTCTCCCTTTAAAGGGAAAGTTTCCCTGCAACTGATGACAAAATGTTTGTTGTAAAAATAGCAGAAAAATAGAAAATATTGGTGGAGGTTTGAAGAAAATCAATTAAGGATAAAGAAAGTTATAAGAAATTTAGGTTTTTGATTTGTGACGTCATAAACGAGCAACTGCCCATGTTATAATGCAATATAGGCCACTTGTAAAATGCATAAATCTCAAATGGCTGTTGAATCGTGATTTTTTATTCTTTGAGGAGCCATGTGTGAAATGATGTTTTTATTGATACGCTGTAAATAAAAATCATTTTCAGTATTTTGAGAAAATTACATTTCATTGAGTTTACCATACGATATGTGGGAAAACTGCTTGCATATGACGTCACTGATAAAAAAAATTAAAATTCTATTAACTTTTGGTGTGGATTTTCCTCATATACACCATATTTTTTTTTATACTGCTTTTTTTTTAATTAACTTTTTATCAGGGTCGGTGAATGTCCCCTTCAAGGCAAAGCGATGGGCCATGTAGCACCGTCATATAAATTATGATCAAGATTTTTGTTATTTTAATATAAAATATATTGATGGGGGTTACCCGGAAATTCAAACTATTTGCAATCGATGTGTTTGACCGTTTTTTATGGGGGGATAGTAGGCCCTATATATGCATAATAGCCTATGTAGTTTCACACTTGCCAGCTAAGAGAAATGATGGAGATAAAAGGAAAAGGCAATCAATCCAACTTTTTTAGTTCTTGAATGAAAAAAAATTGATTAAACCCAATTTCATATTATAATAAAATACATAAGAACAAGTAAGGATATGACATCATGAATTTGTTCATAATCATGAAGACACTGAAGCCTAGATCTGTTTCACCAGAATAATGCAAAACTTTAAGATGTCATAACTTTGTTATATCTTGTCCAATTTTTGTCAATTTTTCAGTATTTCGTTTGTCTGATTTTTCTCCATCTGTTCAAATCATATTATTATCATCAGGCTGGAGTACCCGTTTAAGATCCAGTTAAAAAAGCATGCACCCCCATTCGCAAAGGACCATGTATTTATCAAGCCTCTGGTGTTCGATTTGGGGCCACGCACTATCCCCCTCCCCGGTGGATAACATGCTTCATGCATTATCAATATAGGCCTAGTATAAAGGAAAACAGATTCAAGTTATTTATTGTAAAATACTGCTACCCTAAAAATAAAGATGATTCAGTGATTTCATTTTAAAGTGAATAGGCCAAAATACAAGGCTTTAATTAATTGTTTTGGCCTACAGGGGCTTCTGAACTGGGGGGGGGGGGGGATTCGTCAAGGTAAAGGTAACAAACCGTAAATGATTATATGATTACGATATTTTGCACAATCAGCCCTCCCTCCCTCCATTTCAAAATTATTTAGCACCCCTTGGCCTGAAACAATCCGACGAGTGTTGAGATTGAGAACTAATAAAGAAAAGAAATAAAATTTCTTACAGAGGACAGCAGATGGCGTCCTAACCGGGGTCGGGTCAACTCGGACCACGGGACATCTCGGACCGCGGGCCGAGTTGTCCCACCCATTACGAGATTTTTTTTTCACAAATCTGCGTCTATTTTTCCGTCATTTCGAAATTTCTTGTAAAGATTTTCTAGAGATATGGTCTGATGGTAATGTTCTTCACTTTCTATTGCTTTTTTTTTCGCTGAAATTAAAAAAAGGTGTAATTTTAGGCGTTTTTCGACAGCTCGCGATTCCCATAGGCGCGCGTGTATTAACTGTGTCGGTGCTCGGCTCGGCCCCGCTCAACAACTGACTTGATTTTGTGATAATTTCTCGTCAAGTTACCACTTTTATCACAGAAGATGGACTTTCTTGTATTTCATTATCTCCATTTTCTCATCACAAGGATAAAATTTGGTGCATTTGCACGATTTTGTTAAAGTTTTTCACCTTTTCCCTCTGGTCGCAAGAAGCGAACAACCGATGAACGGTCCGCTGCTCTTCATCGCAATTCTACGTAGCTCGGCCGCCTAAACTGGCGGGGTGGGATTCAGCCCGAATCCCCAATGGAAGTGGGCGTGCACAGTCAAAGAGCTGAGCTTGACTGAGTGAGAGAGTGAACTAGAGCTTGAAGCGTGGCAGTGTCGTATAGGCTCTGCTTTTTTTTGTAAATATTTATATATATATTTTTATTTTTTCTATTTTTATTTTCCCTGGTGTAGAGCTTTAAGATTGTATACCCAGTTGTTGTGTGTCCGGACAGGTTGTGTGTCCGGACGATCAATTTTAGAAAGTCATTTGGAAAAAATTACAAGCGAAGTTTCATCAAATTTTAGTTTAAAAATTTAGAAAGTATTATAGAGAACAAAATAGAAGATGATTACAACTATTGAATTCATATTTTTAGTGTAATCTTATGACAAAAAAGAAGGCTTCAAAAATATAAAGTGTCCGGACACCCGATCCCCCATCCTAATAATTTAATATACTTCAATTTCTTTGACTGAGTGTGACTGTGGTGTGGATGTTTGAGTCGCACAAAAAATACTTTTACGTGGGTGGGGGCTCGGGGCGATTCACTCCTGCCCCCGAAATGTGAAAAAATATTCGCAGTGTAGATGTGTGGGCATGCCGGGCTGAGGGTAGCCATCAATAATAAATGTTTATTTGGGGGCTTAATTTTTAACTTCAAATTGATTATTTTTAGGCCTTTTTTTTTTTTTTACATTTTTTTTTTAGATTGAGTTTCCCTGGTGTAGAGAGCTGAGTTTAAAGTTGCAATAATTAATATGCTTCAATTTCTTTGACTTTGAGTGTGACTGTGGTGTGGATGTTTGAGTCGCAAAAAAAAAACTTTTACGTGGGTGCATGGGGCTCGGGGCGATTTCACTCCTGCCCCCTAAAAAAAGTTCAGTTTTCTAGAATGGGTGATATTCTATTAAAGAAAAACAAAAACAACATCACTCCAAAGGAACTGAAAATATTATTTGATAAAAACAAAACCCACTTCATAGTTTCTATTTGCAATATTGTATTGACCACCCTTCTCCTGTTTTTAAAACCCAGACAAGCATGATTTGCTGTTACCCCCGGCCTGGGCCCTCCATGTACCTGTCATTATTTTCTTTGTATTTTCCCTCTTTTTCTTTGTTTTTTCTATTGATCGATGTATCAGTTTTTAGTATTGTTGGCTTTTTTTATACCAGTAATAGCATATAAATTTAATTGAAGAGTGATGAACATAATGAGAAAGGGAGACAATGATTAGATAAGAATGGAGATAAAATATGATTTGAAAATATTACAATTTACAGAATATAACATATACATGTATATTTCTATTTATTCAAAGTTCACAATTCATTATTATTCAGGCTTACATTTTAAATTTAAACAAGTTAATTAAGATTAGTGATGCATTTTGGAACAATACTAACTTAAATACATTTTACTTTGAATAAACAATAATTGGTAAAAATACAAAACACAAAACTTCTTACTCCATTCTTTCCTCCTGTAAAAAATTACAAACTAAATGAAATGGACATTAGTTCCAGTGGCGAATCAGGGGGGGGGGGGGTTGCACATTCGGCCCCTCCCCCTTGAGAGGTACTCAAAAGGCAACTGAGAACCTTTTTTTTTTCTTTGCTTGTCAAATTTTTCCTGGGGGAAACAAATTACTATGATTTGGCAGTGAAGACCTTTTGTCAAAAAATTCCTATACAAAATGCCCCCCCTGGCCCTGTAGGGAAATGTTGGATCCGCCCCTGATTATATTTCAAATGGGAATAACACTGAGTGGCCCTAAAACTTGATTGAAAAAAATGTTCACAACTGTATAGGGCAAGGCTTCAGTCTTCAAGCTCACGACTGTGCAGGTACGTCCACTTCCATTGGCAATTCCGGCTGAATTCCACCCCGGCAGCCTGACATCCACCCTTAAGACCAAGAAATGAAATTAAAGAAAGTAAATCAGGGAAAAACGAGGAATGGAAAGGGGCACAATAAATTACATCATTTTGTTTTAAATCCTGTAAAAAATTAAAAATAATAATTAATTTAATTTCAAATTAAGCCCCCAAATAAAACAAGTTTTATTGATGGCTACCCTCAGCCCGGCATGCCCACACAGCTACACCCCAAATATTTATTTTTTCACATTTAGGGGGCAGGAGTGAATCGCCCCGAGCCCCCACCCACGTAAAAGTATTTTTTGTGCGACTCAAACATCCACACCACAGTCACACTCAGTCCAAGAAATTGAAGTATATTAAATTATTAGGATGGGGGATCGGGTGTCCGGACACTTTATATTTTTGAAGCCTTCTTTTTTGTCATAAGATTACACTAAAAATATGAATTCAATAGTTGTAATCATCTTCTATTTTGTTCTCTATAATACTTTCTAAATTTTTAAACTAAAATTTGATGAAACTTCGCTTGTAATTTTTTCCAAATGACTTTCTAAAATTGATCGTCCGGACACACAACCTGTCCGGACACACAACAACTGGGTATACAATCTTAAAGCTCTACACCAGGGAAAATAAAAATAGAAAAAATAAAAATATATATATAAATATTTACAAAAAAAAGCAGAGCCTATACGACACTGCCACGCTTCAAGCTCTAGTTCACTCTCTCACTCAGTCAAGCTCAGCTCTTTGACTGTGCACGCCCACTTCCATTGGGGATTCGGGCTGAATCCCACCCCGCCAGTTTAGGCGGCCGAGCTACGTAGAATTGCGATGAAGAGCAGCGGACCGTTCATCGGTTGTTCGCTTCTTGCGACCAGAGGGAAAAGGTGAAAAACTTTAACAAAATCGTGCAAATGCACCAAATTTTATCCTTGTGATGAGAAAATGGAGATAATGAAATACAAGAAAGTCCATCTTCTGTGATAAAAGTGGTAACTTGACGAGAAATTATCACAAAATCAAGTCAGTTGTTGAGCGGGGCCGAGCCGAGCACCGACACAGTTAATACACGCGCGCCTATGGGAATCGCGAGCTGTCGAAAAACGCCTAAAATTACACTTTTTTTTAATTTCAGCGAAAAAAAAAGCAATAGAAAGTGAAGAACATTACCATCAGACCATATCTCTAGAAAATCTTTACAAGAAATTTCGAAATGACGGAAAAATAGACGCAAATTTGTGAAAAAAAAATCTCGTAATGGGTGGGACAACTCGGCCCGCGGTCCGAGTTGTCCCGTGGTCCGAGTTGTCCCTGATTCTCCTAACCCTAACCCTCAGAGATATCGAAAGAGAGCAGCTGCACAACCCGAGGACAGACTAAAAAGGAGTAAGGGGTGAAAATGATAGTTTGTTTTTATTGTATTGAAAGTGATAGGTGTTCTGTAAATTAATAGTGTTGAACATAACATGTGTAATTGCATGAGTGTTGTAGTATGGTGATTTAGAGACTGGTTACTGGTATGAATTAAAGGTAAGCCGAGAGCGCAATCGCCATCGGGACGTTGTCGTTCTTGTTCCCCGAAAGTCCGGGAGGGGATAGGCTTAGAATGTGGAGGTAGCAAACTGCCACGTCAGGCCAGGAAGACTAAGTAAGCTAGGTAGATCTATTTATTGTGGTGTGAATTTTGTGGCGCGTTACCTAATTTTGCGCACGGTCGAATATCTCTTTATCTAAATAATATCTTGAAAAACTGCTATCACCAACAGAAAAAAAACGACCACAATTAACACAGTCACACTCAGTCACAGTCACAGACACAGCTGCACAGGCTGACACTGACAAGGTCACACTCAGTCACAGTATGGTAATTTTCTTGAAGGTAAGGACTCTCCAAGCCTAACTTTTATAGGCTAAGGCAACTGTAAGGAAGGTCTCAAATTGTGAAAATATTGGCAAAACATTTTCGTCCACTCCGAGAATATCCAATCTTCTCGACAAGCATCAACTTGATCAAGAAATCGCCAGTTTGCAAGCAGAGGCAGAGCCTGAGGTCTTCAAATAAGTAAAAAGTGATACTAACTGAATTTATGGCATTTTAACCTCCATCTGATAATTAGTTTGACTTTGTCTGCTTGATTTCTTTTCTAAACTAAAGCTTTGCAAAACGATCGTGCGCAAATTAAAGTCACACTATTTTTATCACAGGGAGCCCAGGAGTTGTCAGTGTAATACTAGGCAGACATGGGTACTGTCCAAAATGGGTTAGAATGGTGTCGCACTAGTAGCACTTGAAATAAAAGGGGAAAAAATGATTTATGCACTTACCTCGATTATAATATGGATGAAGGTCTATCGTGACACAAAATCCTGACATCGAGGCACGAACTGGACACTAAAAAAAGAGGAAAAGTTAGACCTCCATGTCGTGTTCATTCTCGGTATAGATCGGCCATTTTGTTTTCAATTTTGAAAGAAGGAGAACAAACGAAACAGAACTATTCCTTTTTTTGAGGGTCCAGTTTTGTGCCTCGGATATCAGGATTCTGTGTCATGATAGACCTTCATCTATATAATCGAGGTAAGTGCATAATTTATTTTTCCCCTTTTATTTGGGATGCTATTGCGAACTCATTCTACCCCATTTTTGGAGAGTATCCTCTGCCTATTTTACATGGACGAGCTTTGGGCTTCGGCCGCAAAGCGGGCCGGAGGGACCACCAACATTTTTTGACAAGCCAAAAAAAAGTTTATATGTCAACCAAAATTTTAGGGGGGCCGACAAAAAAATTAATTTAGGGGGGGGATCGTCCCCCCGCTTCCGCCGCCTATGGTTCTATACCAAAAAGTACCGTACCTGTATTGTCTACCATCAAACTAAATTTGGCCAGATCTGTTGTATCAATTGCTGAGTTTTAGATAAGTTAAATAGCGCCCTCTGTGACAAGGAGTGTGTTTTTCTACTTCAACCATATTTATCATAATTTCCAGTAGTATTTACAAGCGTGCATTGTGTTTAACCTAATGACCTCTATAATGCCTCTGCAAGTAGCAATAGTCAATACTATTCATTTGAAAAATATTTCTTGTACATTTAGAAGATTGCTCAATAATAATAGGCAAATAATTGATGCATTATGTATCTGTAGGGAAATGAATAATTTTCTCATCAAATACTACTCAAAATGTTTTAGCCCAATGCTTTAAGTTTTCATTCTGATTTTATTATTTCACAATGTTTGCAATATTTGCCTAAACTCACTAGATCTAGATCTGTGATGATGATAACAATTGAAAATCTATTTTAAAGCCTCTATTATATAATATTGTTCAATCTACCAAAAATATTCATTTGCAAAGTTTGAATTACTATTCAGATATTTTTAATGAAGGGTTATGTATCATTAAAAAATATATTATGTGAAAGATGCTATCTGAATTCTGAAACCTATCCTGGGATATAAAATTGAATTGGTCATGACAATTTTTTTAGAAATATATTATTATAAAAGCTCTTTAAAAGATTCAAGGGGGAAAAAAAAATCAGGTTACAATATTTCTCACATTCCGAGATGCCTTCGCTTGATTTTAAAATTAAATGTTTGTAGGGCTCTCATTCAAAGCATTACTAAAAGGGGGAGCGTAATAAATGTAAATCGTATGATGATTATATATATGCAAATTCCCCCCCCCCAAAAAAAAAAAAATGTATTGAAATTGGTAATTATCAGTCACCACTTTTTCTAATATTCGAATGGCATTATAGAACTAACAAAATACTTAAAGGACAAGTTCACCTACCAAAAAAAATGATTTGAATAAAAAGAGAGAAATCCAACAAGCATAACACTGAAAATTTCATCAAAATCGGATGTAAAATAACAAAGTTATGACATTTTTAAGTTTCGCTTATTTTCACAAAACAGTTATATGCACATCCTGGTCGGTATGCAAATGAGGGGACTGATGACATCACTCACTATTTCTTTTGTATTTTATTATATGAAATATGAAATATTCTAATTTTCTCCTCATTGTCCTGTGAAACAAAGTTTTATTTCTCCCTGTACATATGGCATTTAATACCATTGTAATATTTTATGGCTCAGTTAAGTTGGTCCTTGATGTCAAATTGGTAAAAATTGAAATATTTTATTTATAATTCAAACAATAAAATATAGTGATGGACATCATTGACTCTCATTTGCATGTCACTGAGTTGTGCATATGTGCAACTGTTTGTGAAAAATAAGCGAAACTTTAAAATGTCCTAACTTTCTTACTTTACATCCGATTTTGATTGAATTTTAAGCGTTATACTTGTTTGATTTTTCTCTATTTAAATTCAAATCAACATTTTTCTGCCTTTAAAGAATAAAGAACCTTTACCAAATATTAGTGAAAGAAGCTACATGTAGATGAATTTTTGAGAGGATACAGTATACATATAGGCAGTGATAATTTTTTTTTAAGCTCTTGCACATTTAGAAAATTTGAAGGGCTTTAAGAATTATGAATTCAATATTGAAATCGTTTGAAGATGTAACTTTTAATTCAAAGCACTCTAAGAACTCAGAATTTAAACTTATACACTGTACATGTTGTTTGAACTTTGAATTCGAACCAAAATAAGAAATTAGTATTTTACTTTGAAATCATTTGAAGACAACTTTTAATTCGAAGCACTTTAAGAATTAGACTCCAACATTGAAAATGTTTTCCTAATTCAATTTTGAAGTATGATGGGGTGACCATAATTTGCGCACATTTTAAAGATTATCATGAAGTTGATTTTCAATTAAGAATTTCTCACAGTTCACACAAAATTAATCAAAATCATAAATACCAGACGGAAGGCAAGATCCCAAAGTCAAATTACGGAATTATAAAGTAGGTCAAGGGTTTCACTGGTATCGTGATCTAAAAATTCCATGATGATCAACTAGTGCGTGCTCGGCTGAAAAAGTATCATTAAAAAGTGTAGAATTAATTTGCGCACGATCGTTTTGCAAAGATTTAGAAAAGAAATCAAGCAGATAAAGGTAAGGTAATCGTATCAGATGGAAGTTAAAATGCCATAAATTTGGTTGGTATCACATTTTACTTCTTTTGAAACCTCTGCTTGCAAACTGGCGATTTCTTTATGCTTGTAGAGAAGTTCGGATTTTCTCAGAGCGGGCGCAACAGGTAACAAAATTTGCCGATGTTTTGCCTTATTTTCACAAACTGAGGCCCTACCTTCAAAAAATGTCCATGCTAGGTAATTTTGGGTCGCTTTTTCTGTTGATGATATAAGTTTTTCAAGATTTTGATTAGATATTGAGATATTTGACCGTGCGCAAAATTAGGTAACGCGCGAATTAAGGTCACACCACCATACATGTGCAAGATCTACATAGGAAAAGACATTTAATAAAGGAATTGACCAAAGAGTCTTCTCGTTAAGGGGATAATGATAAATGATATAAAGCTGTTGATTAAGAATTTAAACATTTAAATTGTTTGAATTAAATTTTGGTGCCCCTGATTATTCCCCAAATGTATATCTACATTTTGCAGTTTTTAACTTAGTTTTTCATGGATGGCATAAGTATGCTGTTTAAAAGGGATGGTTTTCTTCGAAGCACTAAAAATTTGCCTGTTTTTATAGAAAACAGGAAAATGTAGAGTCTATAAACCACAGACAGTGTATTGTGTTGGCAAAAAAAATGTGTCTACTCTTCTTTTTAGGTCTCTATTTGCTCTGAAGATTTCAGAAGTTTTAGTATGATTGTGAAGAAACTGTTGATTGGTTTCTGTACACCAGATTGCTTTGTATGGAGGGGTTCTTGAAAGTGTAACATTATGTAATGTTTTTGCTCTTTGACAGTAGAGTCAAATGATTATGTTGCCTGCAAACCTAAAGCCAATACAACCAACAGTCTTGTATTGTACCGTCCTCAACTACTCAAATTTGGCCTGGTTCTTAATTCGCAATGTAACATACTGATCAATAGTAAGCCCACTTGAATGATAACACACTATTTCACTGCTTGTTCCCACTGTTGTGCGGTCAGTTACGATTGGCCTTTCATAGCTCAAAATTTTGGAGCCATCCAAATATTTTGTTACAATCACAATTATTGCCACAACTCAAGATCTGGCGTCCGTTGCAGAAAGAGTTTTGTTTAAACGCAAGTCAAAAAAATCAATTGCAAGTCCCAAATGCGCGTTGTTGATTGGTTGAAAAGCAAGTTGCGCATGATTTTTAGAGTTGCGATTGATTGCAACTCTTTCTGCAACGGGCCCCTG
This sequence comes from Lytechinus pictus, assembly GCF_037042905.1. NCBI lineage: Eukaryota > Metazoa > Echinodermata > Echinoidea > Temnopleuroida > Toxopneustidae > Lytechinus > Lytechinus pictus. The sequence goes on from NC_087261.1 coordinate 24,778,310, forward strand.
ATAAGTTCTCATACGATCTCTTACTCCACGATTAAGACCACGGTCTCAATTAGAGTGCAAATCGGGACAGCTAGGAACTTGGTAAAGTAGCAAAACAGGTTGCTTTACCCTCTAACATTTTAGTTTCTCGATATTAATGGCTAATTTATTTTCTGTATTATCATACTAATAGGTTAAGATGAGTCAATAAGACCACAACACAGATCTATACAGTACCGGTAGTCTGTTCTTGCTTTATACAGGGGGAGGGTTTGGGGGAGTGGGGGTCTTTCATAAAACTTTTTGTAAGTTTCTTGACTATATTAAAGGAATCGCTTCAATTAAAGTACAAAATACATTGCCCCAAAATTCCCCGATACAAACCAAGTGTAAAGGTTGAGGGAGACTATTAAAAATGGATTACTTTCCCCATCTTTCCAGTGTCCATCTGTACAGAGTCCTGTGGTAAGAGTGACAAAAAAAAATTCCCCGATACAAAACAAGTGTAAAGGTTGAGGGAGACTATTAAAAATGGATAACTTTCCCCATATTTCCAGTGTCCATCTGTACAGAGTCCTCTGGTAAGAATGACAAAAATTAAAGAAAAGAAATGATAATAGCTGTCCCTTCAAATTGGGAAGAAACTGAAGAAGCCCTCTCCTCCCCCCCCCAGAATCGTGATCCTCGCCTACAAGTACTGTACCTGTCTCTTTTTACTCCAGTAAACTTACTTGATTTCTGTCATGCCAACAATTCCTTATAATTGTCAAAGAAAAAGCTAGAGAGTGTTGTTTACTGTATTTGAAAAAAATCTTTATGTTTTGCGATTTTATGGTCCTTTCTTACCTTTACTTTTCATTGAGCTGTATCAGTATCATTCATACCAGGAGAATTTATTAAGTTTCTGTTTACTTGTATTATTTACTCAGTTATGTAACATTTCCCTGTTTATAGGATCAGCTGGGCAGCTTATTTCAGGCTTTCTCTTGTTCAGTGCATAAACAAGGTTGATTCTTGAGGTTTCTTCATCTGCATTCTTTATTAATATGGTTGGCAAATTCATAGAGAGAGAGCATGGAATGATGAATGAGTGAATCCAGGCCTTCCATTGATGAAGTGCATTGATTGTTTCCTGAAAAATACCCCCTTTCAGTATCTACATGTCTGTTTATTCAAGTTGAATATTTGGTTTACATGTATACCCAGAGCTATGTTGTGTGTCTGGACAATCAATTTTAAACAGCCATTTGGAAAAAAATAACAAGCAAAGTTATGTCAATATTTGTTACAAAGTGTTCAGCATTAAAAAATAGAAGATGATTACAACTACAACAAGTATTTTTCATATTTTTGGTGTAATATTCATACTCTCGGTGTTTATCCAAAGAAGGCTTTGAAATTTATGTGAAATGTGTCCGGACACCCTACCCCCTCCTCCATCCTTCATCAAGTAATAATGTGTTTTATCAGTCCCAACCTATTATTTTATTCAAGTTTGGCTGTAATGTAAATCTACATTTGAAACAATTGCACCAAATTATTAAGATCACCCGTACATGTATGTGCATGTACGTACGTAGGTATGTCAGTGTTCTAAATTATGCCATAAGCATGTCATTTCAAGCAAGTGGGAGTGATAAGCTATTAGGGCCTACTGTATGTTTGCAATGCTATTCTGAGATTGAAAAATGTCATTCTAGGAATTGCTTTGTAAGATATTCCTTGACTATTCAATATGTAATTCCATTGTGAAAAGGCCTTATCTTTAACCTCCTTTTGAATGAATCCTGTTTTCTATAACATGGAATATATCCATGCATACAAGCATGTGTTCCTGCACATAGAGCATTCTTTGTATTAAAAGTGAGACAAGGTTTTATTTACCCTGAATAACAATAACTCCGGGGATGACAGCTCTTCAGTGGCTTTTTAACTGGTACCCTTTCATCTTCACCCAGGCATGTCGAACCCTCACAAGCCCCGGCTGGTTGGACGTGTCCCAGCAAACAGGGCTCTCACAACACGCCAGACGTCATCGTCCAAGCTCAACGACAGCTTCAAGTACCGCGAGGCAGCCACCTATCTCATGGAGCTGCCCCCTTCCACCACCCCCCAGGGGACGCAGCCCCCCGGTCCGCCCCTCAAGGGGACCCCGAGCTCGATAGTGACGAATGGAAAGCATTCTGTGAACGTTGGGGGTTTTGCAGATGATGCCAAAGGGGCGAAGGATTCCGGCAACCAGCGTGATGTGTTTTATGTCGTTGGACTTCCTATATCAACTTGGTCGACCAGTGCCCAGTTTTTCTTCCTTATGGGTTCAATTTTCTTCTTTTTCCTCATCTATGGTTATTGTCAGGTAAAGGATTTCTTTTTTTTTTAGCTATTTGTAAAAGTGAATTTATTCTCAGTCTGTTGATCCATGGATCTATTACAAAGGTCCATGGTTGACCAAACTTCAAGACAGACCTCTGAACTTTGTTTTTGTTCCTCTTGAAATTTGCACCATGATTAGGGAAACCAAACTGAAATGGTTGTTAGAAATGGAAAATTTCGAATTTGTACTTTATACATGTACATGTATGGCTTACAGCTTTCACCAGCTTAACATTAATCTTTCTTTGCTCCTACATGAAGAATTGTTTGAAATATCAGAAATTGACATTTTAAAAAATAATCTACAGTATTCTTACAAATGGATGTACGTATGGGTATAAATGATAATAGAACAGAAATTTTGATGAAAAATTGCAAATTTGCATTTTTAGCAGTGATTACATGTAGTTGCTTTCATTGCATTGCCAATTTGCTAGTTGAAAGTGTGTAATGATTAGCTTTACAAGTAGAAGATCTTTTATTTAGGAATAGCATTCCATGAATACAACACTGGATATGGCAATTTTTCGGTATATCTTGGCTTTACTTTAGATTTTCAAATGTAATTGCAAGTACATGTAATCAAAGAGATACTGCAAGTGTCCCCTCAAGGAAGAAAACACTAAAGCTACCTCAATAATGGTTAATAAAAGAAAAATTCCAAGCATATGTATACATAGCTTGATCTAATACAATATAAACGTACGTCACATTTGGCAACCACCATTTTTTGTCTCACCTGCATAGCAGAGTGAGACTATAGGCGCCGCTTTTCCGACGGCGGCGGCGGCGGCGGCGTCAACACCAAATCTTAACCTGAGGTTAAGTTTTTGAAATGACAGCATAACTTAGAAAGTATATGGACCTAGTTCATGAAACTTGGCCATAAGGTTAATCAAGTATTACTGAACATCCTGCCTGAGTTTCATGTCACATGACCAAGGTCAAAGGTCATTTAGGGTCAATGAACTTAGACCATGTTGGGGGAATCAACATCAAAATCTTAACCTAAGGTTAAGTTTTTGAAATGTCATCATAACTTAGAAAATATATGGACCTAGTTCATGAAACTTATACATAAGGTTAATCAAGTATCACTGAACATCCTGCTTGAGTTTCACATCACATGACCAAGGTCAAAGGTCATTTAGGGTCAATGAACTTTGGCCGAATTGGGGGTATCTGTTGAATTACCATCATAACTTTGAAAGTTTATGGATCTGATTCATGAAACTTAAACATAATAGTAATAAAGTATTACTGAACATCCTGTGCAAGTTTCAGGTCACATGATCAAGGTCAAAGGTCATTTAGGGTCAATGAACTTTGGCCAAATTGGGGTATTTGTTGAATTACAGCCATAAATTTGAAAGTGTTTTGGTCTAGTTCATAAAACTTGGACATAATAGTAATCAAGTATCACTGAACATCCTGTGCGAGTTTCAGGTCACATGATCAAGGTCAAAGGTCATGTAAGGTCAAAGAACTTTGGCCACGTTGGGGGTATTTGTTGAATTGCCATCATATCTCTATAAGTGTATTGGTCTAGTTCATAAAACGTGGAAATAAGAGTAACCAAGTATCACTGAACATCTTGTGCGAGTTATAGTAGTTTTCAAAATCAGCACTGCTGCTATATTGAATCGCGTGATGCAGGTGAGACGGCCAGAGGCATTCCACTTGTTTAAATTTATTAATCCATATATTCTAAATTGCAGTCTGCAACTGCGGCCCTTGAAATCCAGGATCATGTTTTTATATGCATTGGCAGTCATGAGCTTTGAGGCATGCGATTTCTCACTGTGTAATAATATTTACCTCAACAAGGCAATACATGTACATCTCTGTCATTTGCCATTTTATAGAAATGAATTGTTCTGCGCTTTACCATGAACAATAGCAAATAGCATCCCTGGGGATATCATCCAACAAGGTCCACGTTGTATGATACATGTACATACTGTATGTATTGTCTCCATTATTCATAACACCTTTTCAAGAAAAAAATCACTCCTGCAGCGTTCTGAGCATGCCCTTTTCCTCAGTGTCGTAGTAGTATGCAATGAAAAGGAATATATACCAATCTATCCCCTTTCCTGTTGGCTCATAAACCTTTTTTGTGTAAAATTACTCCTGCAGCGTTCAATGTATCGCCTCTTTCCTCATTGTCCTGGTAGTATGCAGTGAAAAAAATGTTTACCAGGCCTGAGGACTATCGACCCCCTGGAATGTAAAAAAAAAATCACCCCTCCCTACCTTGAATGACAATTTAGTTATTTAACCCTTTCCACGCGTACTTCGCACCAATGCACACTCGGTGCCGTGCGAACTTCGCATTTCACACTCAACAAACAATGCATTGTTTCCCTCCCTGAAAATAATTCAGTACAGATGGGTTCATAGTCCAGCGCACAAAGAGTTAAGGAAGCATGTATGTGCGTGCACATGCATGCATACAAGAGCATGTACATGTATATATCACCACAGCCTTGTGTTCTTTGGTAAGGCATTAATCCACACTTTGCCACTCTCCACCCAGGTGCTGAAGTGGGTACCTGGTAGGATATGAAATTCATTGAAGCCTCCGTTGAAATACGGTACATAATGTAATGTCTTGGGCCCTGTCTAACAAAGAGTTGCGATTGATCCAATCAATCGCAACTGTGGAAAGCCAGCAAAGTCAACATATAAAATGCATGTTTATTTTAAATATGAATGTATATCCATAAATTCATTGATTTCTTGACTATTTAGTGTGATCTCCTTTGTTTACAAAGGACAATTTGCAAATTTCCTGTAGAAAAAATTATGACACTGATGGATTTCCATAGAGTTACTCCTGCTCCTGCTCTACAGCTCCTGTCACCGACTCATCTACTGACTATTATAAAACGAGGTTGCCCATCAGGGGAAAAAACAATATCAGATGGGGGCTGGGGGTGATTTAGCCCCCGAAATGTTCAAAAGAGCCCTTTAAGTCCCCATTTATCACATCATTATTCCCTCGTTGAAGATTTAGACAGCGAGTTGAGAAAAGTAGCCCCCGGAAAAAAAAAAAAAATTGCGTGGTTGCCAGTGTTGCGATATTTTCCAAAAAAAATTCTTAGCTGCCTCCATTTAAAGACAAACATTTTGAGATACAAGGTTTAGAATTAGAAGCTCATCAACATTACATTTACTTACTGTACAATGCATGTCACATTGACCTGAGAAATTGAATTGAAAGAACAAATCTCGTACCCATACATGTACATGTATGTAGCTTTCATAATGATGCTGAAACAATCTAATCATTCTCTTTTTTTTTCTTACATGTAGGAATTAATCTTCAGCTTTGAGGAGTTCAAGTCGTTTGGCTGGTATCTAACTCTCACTCAGTTCGGTTGTTATACAATATTTGGTCTCCTGGCAACCCAAGTACAGAGTGACAACCAAAGAAGGTATGAAATAATCTGTACATGTAGGAACAGGCCCTGATTGAAACTTTGATCAACAAGTAGGTCTTCACACAAGACTAACACATAAAAAAACTTGCTGTTCTGTACACTAGCCATTGTAGGCTGTGCATTCAGACCCAATAACTCGAGTGACAGGGTTTGCACAGCAGACTAGGTATGAAACTTGTCAGTAAAGTTTACTAGGGAGTGTTTTATGATTTGTTCTGAGTCATTCAGATGCAAGGATTTGAGAAGTTAAAATTTGTCAGAGAGCATCATGGACTATATTTAAATATTTCAGATGATTAGTAACATTTTTGTCTCACCCACCAGAGGTGAAGGCGAGACTTAGGGACCCAAATGTCGTCCGTCTGTCACAAACCTTATGACACCTAACTCCGCAACCGTAAGTCACTTTTCAACCAAACTTAAATGGTAGATGGACTCAGGGGACCTGCATGTAATGCTGCAGTGGGAGGTCACATGGTAAGGTCAAAGGTCATTTTCAGGTCAACGTTAAAGTTACATGCAAGACTCTTATGACACCTACATGTAACTCCGCAACCCTAAGTCACTTTTCGACCAAACTTGGATGGTAGATGGACTTAGGGGACCTGCATGTTATGCTGAAGTCGGAGGTCACATGGTATGGTCAAAGGTAATTTTCAGGTCAGCGTTAAAGTTTACGTGCAAGACTCTTATGACACATAACTCTGCAACCGTAAATCACTTTTCATCCAAACTTGGATCGTAGATGTACTTAGGGGACCTGCATGTTATTGTGTTGGGAGGTCACATGGTGTGGTCAAAGTTCATTTTGAGGTCAACATTAAAGGAGAATGAAACTCTTGGAGCAAGTTGGCTTTTGTGAAAGCAGAAAAATCAAAGAATAAGATCAACAAAACTTTGATTAAAATAGGACTAGCAATAAAAGAGTTATGAGCATTTGAATGTCGAGATCACTAATGATATGGAGATCCTCCAATCGGCAATGCGACCAAGATCTGTGATGTCACACACGTACAACTCTCCCATTTGGACACTGAAAATATACCCCAAAACATCTCTTTTTGCTCATTCTAATCATAAGACAAACGATTCATCAATGATATAATGTTGTGAAACCTCTGTACTTGTCATCTCATAAAGAGAACACCTCACCTTGTGATAGACTCTATAAAAGTGAGAATATAAGTGAAATAAATACTAAAGTAATGAGGGAGTTGTACGTGTGTGATATCACAGATCTTGGTCGCATTGCCGATGGGAGGATCTACATGGCACTAGTGATCTCAATATTCAAATGCTCATAACTTTCTTGTTATTCATTCAATCTTCCTCAAACTTTCAACAATATGTTTCTTTGATTTTTCTCTTTGATATGGATTCAGTTGGTTTCAAGGGTTTCATTCTCCTTTAAAGTTTACGTTCAAGACTCCTAGGACAAGTGTTATTCCGTCCCAGTCATTTCACAATAAAGTTTCGGTACAATTCTGTTGTGTGCCCTCGCAAATCACGATATTTCTGCTTATTTTCATAAGTGGGCGAGACGCAAAATCGCTTTATGCCTTGTTTATGTCATGAAACTAATCTGTTGACTTTACAATCATCACAAAATCATGTACAGTAGAATATGAAGAATACAGGCCTACATGTACTCATCTAATGTGTTTATTACATTGTAAATACCCTTTTTTCTGTTACCTCAAAGTTTTTCACTCACTATTTCTTCTGTGTTTTTGTATTGTGTGAATTATACAATATTTCAAATTTTGTTAATTTGACAATAAGGACTAACTTGACTAAAACAATGGTAATGTCACATTTTCAGGGAAAAATAAAGCATTGTTTTAAATGACAATAGGTGAAAATTAGAAAATTTCATATATTTAAGGACAAGTCCACCCCAACAAAAACTTGATTTTGATAAAAATATAAAAATCCAACAAGCATAACACTGAAAATTTCATCAAATCGAATGTAAAATATTAAGAAAGCTATGACATTTTAAAGTTTCGCTTCATTTCACAAAACAGTCATTTGCACATCTCGGTCAGTATGCAAATGAGGGGACTGATGATCACTCACTCACTATTTATTTTGTATTTTATTATATGAAATATGAAATATTCTAATTTTCTCCTCATTGTCCTGCGAAACAAAGTTTTATTTCTCCCTGAACATGTGGAATTACCATTGTTTAACATTTTATGGTTCAGTCAAGTTTGTCCTTATTGTCAAATCTGTAAAAATTGAAATATTGTATAATTCAAACAATAAAAAACAAAAAAAATAGTGAATGAGCGACCTCATCGAATTTCTCATTTGCATGTAACTGACTCGTTCATGGCTATTTTGTGAAAAATAAGCGAAACTTTAAAATGTCATAACTTTCCTATTTTACATCTGATTTTGATGAAATTTTCAGCATTATGCTTGTCTGATTTTTCTCTATTGATTCAAATCAACATTTTTCTGAGGTGGACTTGACCTTTAAGATACCAAAGAAGTAGTGAGAGGGTGACGTCATCTGTCCCCTCATTGGCATACCGACCAGGATGTCCATAAACTGTTTTATGAAATTAAGCAAAACTTACATGTAGGTCAAAATTGTCATAATGTCATAACTTTCTTCCTTACACCCGATTTTGATGAAATTTTCATTCTTTATCTATAGGCTTGTAGGATTTTTCCCTTTTTATTCAAATCAACTTTTTTGGGGTGGAATGTCATTTGAAAAATGATTTTAAAATACATTGCTCTCTCCTCATTTCCTTCCCAGAATTCCCCTGAAGACGTACATCCTGCTCTCGATCCTGACTGTCACCACTATGGGTATGTCTAATGCATCATTAGGCTATCTCAACTACCCAACGCAGGTCATCTTTAAATGTTGCAAACTTATACCAGTCATGTTTGGAGGTGTTCTTATTCAAGGTATAATTTTAATCAATTCTCTTAATTATTTATGTATTTGGTTCATAAACTTTAATACATGTTTTCAAGGTCCAAGAATTAAAACCGAACACATTTATAAATAATAAATAATAGTCTAAAAATGAATTATTATTGTTAATAAACCAAACATATTGAACAACATTGACAGTACATATGTGACATGGTTTGTCTAAATCAGACAGAAGTCGCTCGATACCGAATTGAGAAAATGGGTAAAATGCTAAAAATCTTCAAAAATGTCGAAATTTTTATTTTCACCATTTAGGGATGTTTAATGTTTCAAGTATACTCTGTCAAAAAATCAATCGAAAATGATAACGGGAAAGTGTCGAAAAAGCCGTTTTTCTGCGAGTGTTTTTTTTCGGTCAGTTCGAACTTTTCTGACACTCCGCTCGTTCAGCAAGCTCAAATCTTCGCGCTGTACTAAGCTCCGCCCCTAGCAACGTACGCCATTGTTGATTGGCTATTCATAGTACTCACACGCAGCCGGTGCATGAAGGGGATTATTTCGCTGAAATCGATGAGCTGGAGTTAAAAATTGGCATCCTGTTAGTAAACTTGTAAGGCCTCAGGCCTTTAGAATTCGCATCCCGTTAGTAAATCTTTCTTAACAGGCATGCTTTTGAAAAGCGATGCTTTTGATCTATCTTTTTGAAGCGCGCGGGCGGGGAGGTTGTAATAGAACTGGGAAGGGCGGGGGCGTGGGCGATGAGCTCGATTATTGGGTCTCAATAAAAGCCAAGGACAAAACGTATTCAAAACACGGTTTGTAAGTGAGGATTAATTTCATTGATAATTACAAAGGATATGCTGAATTGAGAAATAATCTTTTATTTAATCTTAGGCCCATTATCAGGATTTTTTTCATTAAGCGTTAAACTTGAGATGGCATTTTCAAAAGAATGATTCTCAAATCCTTTAAAATATTGATCGTCAGTGAATGCGTGTTGATTTATTAGTTTATTAGTTCAAGAGAACGAAAGAGATAAAATCTATCATTCTCCCCTTACTCTGTTGGTTCACTGTGTATTCCCATGTCTTATTTTTGTATGGTTCTCTCTGTTGGCCATTGTCATAGGTATTTATTTCATATGTAAGTCATTATAACTATTGTTATCCGAGGGGTCTACGATCCAGCTTCTAAGTGGACCTCTCCATTTCCAGCGAAATATTATTAATTCACAATAGTTTTTTTTTTATTGCAATGAGTTTTTATCAATTTTGGTTCGCATTTATAAATGTAACTGAAAATATATAAATATAACTGAAAGGTAGATTGCATGTATTCTACCTTGCATTATTGTCATGATACTTGTATGAAATTTGTATTTTTGGGGAAATGAGAAAAAAAAATAAAAACTGAAGTGAACTAAAACTGTAGCGGGAATAATCATAATCACTTATTCAAGATAGGGAAAGTGGGATCTGGAAATGTACACTTTGTGAACTTATAGGGATTAGAATCATATCAAACCCTTTATGATTCAAACCTCTCGCCATCAAATTTTCTCATGTCGTTTGAAGAAACGATAGCATTAGCGAAATGTTAACAAAGATACCAACAAATCCAATAGACAGATGAAACAAGAAAAAAAAGATTGATTGCTTAATTAATCACAATCACCAACGATAATCGTGATTCAGGGTAACTACAATGATAATGATAGTATAATACTAACGAAGATAATGATAATACAAAATAACAATTATAATTACAGGGATGATGTTGATGATAATCGTGAAAATGATAATTATGATAATTAAAAGAAAATCAATAATTAAATATATAAATCAATTTGAGCTTGTACTGCCTTTTCCGTATCTCAACAGTTATGGCTATCAAAATAAAATAATTCTAATCAATTTAAGAATCATAAACTACTAGGCTTAATCTTAGTGTTTTCTTGCTATAGGCCAATAGGCATAATAACGTTCTCTGATGGGTGAGAAGAAACATGGCATTAATACTGAATCTTGCTTGTGGTTTAATGTTATTGCGATAGAAAATAATAATAAAAAACAAAACAAGCATGTTCGAGTTAGCATCTGTGTCTGGCTTTGGTAGGCCTATTCATGACGAAATGCTAACAACTCAATCATTACAACAAAAAAAAAAAAAATGTTACGAATCCTATTTTTTACTTTTGATGGTGCAAGCATAGGCCTTTACGTAGAAAAAATACAGATTTGATAATGAACAATGAAGATAGTCCAGGATGTAGCGATGGGGGTGGGGATGCTCCCGGCCTGCGCCAGGCCAGGTGCAAAGTTTTTGTAAAATACTTCAAAAGGCTTAGGTTTTTTCTTCTTCTAATTACAAAAGCTAGATTGGGGTAAAGAAAGGGAAGCACCCCTTAGCCTTCCCGCCCGCGCTTCAAATAGATAGATCAAAAACATCGCTTTTAGTGTTCTCAAAAGCTTGTTTTTAAGAAAAGTTTACAAAGAGGATGCGAATTCTAAAGGCGTAGGTATGGCGATAGTGGCACTGGGCCGGGCGGGGGCGTGGGCGATGGATAATGAGCTCGAGTATAATCGCGAAATAAAAGCCAAGGGCAAAACGTATTCAAAACACGTTTTTTATGAGGATTAATTTCTTTAGAATTACAAAGGATACTATCAAGGAGACAATGATAACAGGTACTTTCTCTATCATAGGCCATGATCAGGATCTTTTCATTATTTAAAACGTTTTTTTTCGGAGATGGCATTTTCAAAAGAATTAAAGATTTTCAAATCTTTAGAAAATATTGATAGTCCGTGAACGTGTGCTAATCTATTAGTTTTAAAGAGAATAAATAAAGAAACTAGATCGAACGTCAAAGTTTGCGCTATCCAAGAGAAGCCCCTTTCACAATGGTGAATTATGTAAGAAATTGATGGCTTAATCCATCACCAACGATAATCATGATAATTGAAAAAATAATAATCATGGAAATAACAATGACAGAAATACTAACGATAATAACAATAATCATAGATATAAAATAACAATGATAACGATGATAGGCCTGTAACATTTGGTAAAAATGTTGATTATGAATGATAATTTAAAAAAAAATACAACATAGAAAATATATTAGGAGCTTGATCTTTTATCCGTATTTCAATAGTACTGGCTATTAAAATGAAATATTTTCTAACCAATTTAAGAATAATGACTAATAAGCTTAATCTTAATTTGTCACAGGCATAATAGCGTTCTTTGATGGTTGATAAAAAACAAGGCATCAATACTGAATCTTGCTTGTGGTTTAATAAAAAGTAATGATAGAAAATCATAATAAAAAACTATTACGTTCGAGTTAGCATCTGTGACGGGCTTAAGTAGGCTTTCATGATGAAATACAAACAACACAATCATAACAAAAATAAATAAGAAACCAATCTGTCCAGATTCCTATTATTACTTTTGATGGTGCAAGCATAGGCCTTTACGTAGAAAAAAAGACAGATTTGATAATGAACAATGAACGCGAAATAACCAAAAACAAGACGTATTAGAAAAACCGGTCGTATGCGAGGATTTATTCATTTCATTGAAATTATCAAGGATATGCAGAAATAAGAAATTTTCTTTTAATCATGATTACGATATTTTCATTAGCGTTTTTAACATTTTCAAAATAAAGTTTTTCAAATCCTTAAAAGATTGATCGGCACTGAAAGTGAGTTTTGCTAGTCAATTTTGAAGAGAACGAACACTAAGAGTTAAACGTAACACGTTCTTAACAAAAAACGGGGTCTATGAGTTGGGGGATGTTAGACTTCTTGCATGATTTTAAGAAACACATCTGTGAAAATATCCTTCATGGAAGAAAAATAAAGCGGAATAAAAACAAAGACGGCGTGTGCCTCTGTGTGTTGTTTTTTTACGGTGGTATAAACACAGTTTGCTTTACTCATTTTACCCCGGAATTTTACGTTTTAAACTCTTCTCATAAAGGTGATGAAAGTTCTTAAGATGCCACGAAATTGATAATAACTTCAAAAAAGAAGGAAGAGAAGAAGGAGAAGAAAAAATGAGGAGATAGCAGATAAAACCCCCGGATTAGACTCATGGTAGTATAGGACCGATACAGGCGCTGGTATAGACTCAAAAAGGTTCAGTCCGCATTCAACATGGACGCCACGCACAATCGCACCTGAAAGCACAATGTGACAATAGACAGAGAACAATACCAGACACGGCAAAAGACACGCAAAATGCCTCACGGTCCAATAAAATAGCTTGTGTTTCTCTCTTTAAAAAACGTACACTTGATGGTTGAAACGATTACAAAAACTTATTTTCTTTGAGGAGAGATCTCAAGTATTCAGGAAAACCCAATTTTATTGTAAATCATTGACGGTTGCTAAGCACTTTCAGACAATGAAAGGATGAGTTTTCGCGTGAAACATGTGAAAAAGGCTCCGAGAAGTCTGAAAGCGGGCGAAACTTCAGAAGCGATTTTCTCGTAAAAATACTTTTTATGAACTCTCGTACCTGGGACATTTAAATCCTATTTTTTCAGCAAATACTATGTCCCTTAGCATGTGCTATATACCAAATTAAAGCTTGAGAAATGAAGGATCATAATGTTAAAAAAAATATGTTTGAAAAAATCGAATTCTGTCTGCTTTTGACAGGACGTGTCACATATAAAAATTCCACTAAAAGAAATCCACTGTGTGGAGGGGTAAAATGTATAATTTATTGCATTTATTATTTATTCATTTTATTCATTTATTTCATTATTGATTGATTGATGTGTGTATTGATTTGTTTAATTATTCAATATTCCTTAATTTATTCAATCATGGATCTATACTTTTATTCATAAAATGAAATAAAGTGAAGCAAATAATAGATAAAAGAAATTATAATACAGCAGCTTACAGTGTTAATTACAAATCAAATCTCCAATACTGACATGTTTTGAAAATTCCACCTTCGGCTCTATATTCAATCTCTTTATTGAAGTTCAAATTTGTCCTAAAATCTCAAAAGTCTTGGGATATTTTTTCCTGAAATTTACATTTATAAATATAATACCGGTACTATGATTTCAGGAGTATTTAAGGGATAAACTTATCTTGAGAATTAACATTTTAATGTATGAGAATTTGGAATTTTCAAAATCTTATGTTAGTTATAGCCAGAGATATAGTCGAGGCTGGTACTTCTGACGCATGACGCTGCTTGAGATAACCTTCTCCCTTTGACTTAGTACACTTGACTTGGGCCGAGGCCGAAGCCAAGGCCGGCAAAACATTTTGTAGACAACTCTCCATTAGTTTTGGGTACAAGTTTTCAGCTTGTCCCCATTGTTTTTCAAACTGCCTCTTGCCTCCTGAGCACAACAGATGTCATGGTAGTAATAATAGGAAAAGTCTGAAAATTTGTGTAAAAAGCAGGTAAAGGAGTTGTCCACAAAATAATGATTTTGAAGTGTGTTTGCTAAGTTTAGGATACCTATAGAAGATGTTGCAAGACATTTAAAATGTTCATAATTCTCTTCTTTTTTTAAAAGATATGAATGAAACTAATTTTTAATTGCTCATTACTCTTTCCAATAAAAGTTATTCTCTCTTTGTGTTTGGTTTCCTATAAATTTGTGATCCCAATCAGTTAAAACTCTTCTTCTGTGTTTGTTGTATATACAGGAAAACCATATGGTTTAACAGACACCTTTGCAGCTATCTGTATGAGTGTTGGTCTTATCTTCTTCACGTTAGCTGACAGTACCGTCTCACCAAAGTTTGACAGGACGGGTAAGTCATGATTACAGGAACCACTCACAAATTCTTTACCACCGTACTTCTAGTGATGTTAATGAAGTCCTCAGATTTGATTTTTGAAAAAAAATTCATTGTAATAATTTTACTTGCTTATATGGCACATGACACTTACTTTATCTGAAGTCTTCAAGCGCTCTACAGCAATGCAGCATAATTACTCTGGCTTAGCAGAGCAACCTTAACACACACTGCGTTTGAAGAAAGAGATTCCTGCCAGGTGCCTATTACCTCACCTGGGTGGAGTGCATTACCTGTATATTGTGGATCAATTTTTTCTTGCTGATTATTCCATGGCTAGATTACTTCCTAGTCTCCTTAGGAGTCAAGAAAGCCTAGTCTCTTTAGGGTTAAGTCATACAGAGCTGAATTATTCTGTCATCCACTTTCTTATTTATTTATTTTTCTTTCTTGATAGGTATTTTATTGATATCTTTAGCATTGTGTGCTGATGCAATTATAGGCAACGTTCAAGAAAAGGCTATGAAGGCACACAGAGCATCATCATCAGAAGTAGTAAGTTAAATATTTTGATTTACATTCAAATTCAAATTCAGAGTTTAATAGATATGCTATCCTTATATTTCCGGAAGGTCATTAAAAACAAGAGGTAAAAGTCATGGGTTGAACTTAGCCTGGCTCACGCCTTTGCTTTTTGGGCTTACGTTCAGATCCCTGTAATTGATGTCTTTTCAATCAGTCCCAAATCATCTTCCATATGCGTGCATCATCAAGTTGTGTGCATTTTTAATGCGCCTCTTTATTGACAAATCAAAAGGACAAAGGTATCTGTTCTCAATGTACAAGTTGCATTGTATCAAACAATAAAACAAAATAATAAAGGATTTGTATAGGGCACGTATCCACCTTGCTAGGTGCTCAAGGCGCTCCTATATTCCCCCGGCTAAGCTAGTCTACCGATTCTGGTGCGCACAGCTTTTTGAGGAATTACTTCCTGCCGGTACCCATTTACCTCACCTGGGTCGGAGTGCAGCACAGTGTGGATAAATTTCTAGCTGAAGGAAGACACGCCATGGCTAGGATTCGAACCCACGACCCTCTGTTTGAAAGGCGAGAGTCAGAATTAAAGAAAGATCTAAACAACACTGTAAAATAGATACAAGAAGTATGAATATGAGCAAGAGATTAATAAGAACATGAAGAAATAAATCATAAGAAGACTTTATTTATCATTGCATAGTCTGATATTGAACCACTTTAATTCGTAATTGTTTTAATCATCATCCATATAAGGCGTATGGATTCGAGTGAACTTCTACAAATGGACATAAGTCTAAACCAGTCACATATTACTGACAATGATTTTCTCACTTTTTGTCTCTTTTTTTCCCCCCAGGTTTTATATTCATATTCTATAGGTTTTGTCGTCATCTTTATAGGCCTTGTAGGTCACGGTAGTTTTTTAGAGGCTTTCTGGTTTTGCTATCAAGTAAGTAAATTGAAAATCATCATACTTTTATGCTTTTGTTTTTTATAGTTATAGCAGAATGATATTGTTTGTGAGTGTTTATTAGCTCATATATTTCTATATTTAAAATACGCATCATTGATGAAATACAGTATATTGCAATCAGGAAATTCTGAGTACTATTTCTGAACTACATGTGTAGTGTATATTGTCTTGAAGTATCTGAATTTGTTTTCATCGTAAACCTAAAAACATTTTAACAATCAATATGTAGCCTTTAGAGGTTGGGGGGGGGGGAGCTCCTTCAGCATACATGTACATGACAATAAATTGTTCATTAATTGTGAAGAAGTGCTGAAAGTTACAAACAACTCAGCTTTCATGCATAAATTTGGAGAAAAAGAAAATGAAATTGTTGTCAGAAACAAAATGATATGAATTTGGAGAGTAATGGAGAATATCTTTTCAATCATGATCTTGTGATTCATTAGCCCCAAAATGACGGTCTTGTCTGCATAGCAGAAGCGATGACGGCAGTAGTGACGTCATCATTGAAGAATTTTAACCGAGGTTTTACAAATTTTGAAATGTATAACGGTCTATTTCATGAAACTTGGACTGAAGGGGAATCAAATGTCACTTATCATTTTGCACAAGTTTCACCTTTTTTCACCTAATTCCCTAAGATTACTTAATATTCACATTTATATTGTACTTTGTATTGTAATTTATATTGCTGTACACTATGTATATAGTTTAAGTCTTGCTTTATCATCTTTGTTTGTAATATATATGTGTTTGTGAATATTGTTATCTTGTATTTTTACAAAGGGCCCCATGAAAAGCTGTGTCTCTGCTGATTGGCCTACCCTTTTTAAATGTGTTCAATAAGTAAATAAATAACTTTTACGTGTAGGTCACATGATCAATGTTTATAGAACTTTGACCATGTTTCAGTATACATGTACATGCATACAAAATATGATTAAGGTTGAGATATGGATTTTTCGAGATCTAAGTTCCTGTTGCAGGTACTTGATTGTAACTTTTTTTTATTTTTGTTCTATTTAATGTTGCCTGAAAATTTGCTTCTTAACTTTTTCAATTGGCTGTTGAAGTTGATTGTCTGGACACACAACCTGTCCAAACACAACAACTGGGTATATTGCATTGTTTATTTTGTAATTCACTCCTTATTTTCGTTTCTTTTCCTGTTTCTCTCATCAGCATCCAGTGAAGACGTATGTTTATGCTGTTTTGTTCTCATTATCTGGGTACTTGGGTATTATCTTTGTCCTGGCAATGATCAGGCAGTTTGGTGCATTAATCACAGTTACAGGTAAGTACAAGTATGAAATATGCTGTCTTTAATGGGGTACTCCTGTATAAGAATAATTTTATCTTAACAAATTTTCTTTTCATGAAAATGTGATAACAAGAGATATAGGCACATTGTCATGAATATTCACTACGTTTGCTGATAAAGTTATGTCCCACTTTCCTTTTTCTTATGATATTGCATAAAATCGTTCATATTTTTATATATGTGTGTACGATGTATCTCCCTGTGAAAACAGAATAATCAAAGAATAAGATCAATGAGAGTTTGGGAACAGTTGGACAAACAATAAAGTTATTAGCATTTGAATGTTGAGATCCCTCAATAAAGGGATGTTTCAGGCTGAAGATAGTTATATATCAATAAATAGAGTAAAATTCTCAGAGCAAAATGCTGAAAATTTGATCAAAATCAGATGACAAATGAAATTATTGATTTTACAAATTTGCATTACTCTGGTGAAACTGTTCTAGACATGTCTTCATAAATATTCATTAGGTGGGCTGATGATGTCATATTCCCACTTGTTCTTGTGTATTTTATTATATGAAATTAGGTTTATTCAAAAATTTCCTACCAAGAACTAACAATTGGATTGACAACTAATTAATTACATCATTTACTTATTGGCTGCAACTTATTCCATCATAATGGAGACACATCATTCAAACATTTATGAAAAAATGAAACAATTATGATTTCATGTAATAACATAAGAAAAAGGATAGTGGGGATGTGACATCAGCCAACCTAATGAATATAAATATATGAAGACATGCCTAGAATTGTTTCACCAGAATAATACAAATCTTTAAAATTCGATAACTTGTTATTCATTATCCAATGTCAATGAAATTTTCAGCAATTTGCTCTTGTGAATTTTACTCTATTTATTTAGATATAGATATCTTTAGCCCGGAGTATCCCTTTAACAGGTTTTGGACATCCTCCCATTGGCAATGCATCAAAATGTCTGATGTCACACTTGCATTATTAATATCACAGTTTCTTTGAATTGAAATCAGAAACAGAAAATTTGAAGGTCCTACATATAGGGGGTCGGATGTACATATTTTATGGAATTGCCCAGATGTAGATTTTGAGCATATGCGCACATTTGTTCCTTAGAATACAGTGTGGAAGAACAAAATCAATACGTTATTTTTATCTGATTCCTCCAATTTATGTTTTATTTTAGTAACCACGACTAGAAAAACTGTCACCATGGTCTTGTCCTTCTTGCTGTTCAGTAAACCATTTACAATGCAGTAAGTAAATCCTATATTTGCATACAAATAGCTAGCGTTCTTGAGTACGGGGGCTCAAATTTAGAATTCAAAGGGGCAAGGCTATTTTTTTTTAAGGGCATTTAAAGGAAAGGGCAGATGGTGTTCACTCTAGGGGGCATCCAAGGCAAGTAATAAAATAAATAAAATGTACTTTGCAAATGGGGGCACGTGCATTGGATAACTGTAGGACACCAAGGCCTTTGGCAAAAATACTTTGAAGGGCAATCAAGGCCGTATCTCGGGAAATTAGAGCCCATGTTATGATATCTAATATATTTTGGATTGATGAATTATCCTTGGAAAACAAACCTCCCTTGATCATATCTAGATGTTCGCATGAAAGTTGACTATTTGTGATACGATATCAGTTTTAGGACAACATTTTTTTAACTGTGATACTGCAAAATATGTCACGGCTGTTGAATTTCCTGTCAGGAATAGGTGCATAGTGCTAGTTTTTTTTATATAAGATAATTATTAAGCGTTCGATGGTCGGCTCATTAAGAGGATGCAAGTTCCGGCAATGAACGTGTCATGGACATGATTTGAATGATTTCACAGCGGAGAGGGAAAACAGTACAGCAGAAACAAATGAATAGACAATGATAGGTAAGGCATTATTCTATATTGCCTTCTTTTATGTAACTTTTTAATCCAAATGTGAGAAAAATAATATTTTACTTATTTTTAAATATCTGGTTTTGAATTGGGAGAAAGAAGGGGAGCCCCAAGGGAAAAAATTATCTGGGGCTTGTGGTGATTTCACCCCCGAAATGCTCAAAAGAACCTTGGAAATTCCCCCTTCATTGCAATGTTAAAGCTTATCCAATGTTGCAGATTTAAGCATGAGGTTGTGAAGAGTAGCACTAAAAAAATGAACAATTTCTTTTTTTTTTCTGGAGGGGGGGGGGGGGGGGCATGATGGCTGCCTTCTGATATCTCTGCCAACTGCACAACTACACCAAATTTCTTCTCTTTCAACACATACTCCAAGCATGTATAATGTTTTCTTTTAAAAACAATTGAAGAAATTCAGAAATTTAAAAACTTGTGAAATTTAAAACCTTGTGAGCTCTGCTAAGTAGTAAACAGGGGCTGCCAAGTCTCCATGATTGTCATGGAGACTCATTGAAAATTCACTGTTTTTCAAGTGAAACTGCAGATTTTCAATATCTCCCCCCATTCATACATTGATTTATTTCTTTTGATTTTCTGTAATCGAGAAGATCTCCTTCCTTCCCTTAGCAAATTTTCCCTGCACAGTGAATATGAATATGCAATCCTGTAAGGTGGAAAGTGTTACATTTGATAACTTAAATCAGTTTTTTATAGCTTGGTTTATTTTACATATTTCACATTACAACATTCGACCAGAAAGACTAAAACATTAATGATAAAATAATACAATACAATAATTCGATATCGGGCCTATACATTAAAAAACAAACAAAGGTGATATGTGAATTTGTAGTTTTGAGACTACATAAAAGGTGAGAATATGAAGGGAAAAATATTGAAAAGCAGCGCTTGTATTCTATAGTTTCCTTATAAGTAAATAAGTATCTAATTAATTTCCTCCTTTTTTTTCTCTCTCAGATACTTGTGGTCCGGAATGCTTGTCATCTTCGGTATCTTCTTAAACGTTTACAGCAAGAACAAGGCCCCCATCAACCACTGGTTTTCCAACAAAGTCAGGCAGTTGGTAATACGGCTACAGCACCAACCCAAGTCATATCCTAGCGCAATGACAGAGGTCTGAATGCTTCAAGACTACATGTATATTAAGAAGTATGACATGGGGCCTGTAACATAAAGCACTGTACTTGATCGTAAAAACAAATTATTCCGCTTGATTTACATTGGGTGATTTCAAGTCAGGGCCCCATCTTACAAAGAGTTACGATTGATCCGATCAACCACAACTATGAATGGCCAGCACTGTCAACATCTAAAATCCAAATTTGTTCAAAATATTTTCTAGATTTGATGTATATAGATTCATTATTCTCTTGAAGATTCAGTGTGATTCTCTTTGTTTACCATAAAATTATGGTAAGGATGGATTTCTATACAATTGAGATTGATTGGATCAATCATTACTCTTTATAAGACGGGGCCCTGGTGTTGGTGTTGGAAGCACAGTTTGGACTGCGTTTCTGAGCTCCAAAACCTGTTCTGAGTTTCCAAGAGCATTCCATGGCCCCGTCTTACAAAGAGATGCGATTGATCCAATCAACCTCAACTTATGGAAAGCCAGCAACGCCAACATCTGAAATCCATGGTTGTACAAAATATTTCCTGCATATGATGTTTATTCATAAATTCATGGTTTTCCTGAAAAGTCAGCATGCTTCTCTTTGTTTACAAAAAGAATGTCTAAAAATTGTATTCAGAAAAGGTTATGACATTGATGGATGTCCACACTGTGAGACAATTTATCCTGAAAATAAAAGAAGTTCCTGCAGCAGAGTCTCGAGAACTCCTGCAATCTTACCAGATTGCGTAATCTTACAGGAAATTGGTATTTGGTGTATGGAACCTTACAAATTTCCTTTAATAAAACACAATTTTCCCCTTTTTAAACAGACCTGTTCTGTTAAATTGCAGAAAAATTCCTGTTTTATGAATTTACAGAATGATTCTGTTATTGCTTTTTGCAAAATCTTTCTTTTTTTCTGTAAAATCAGGGTTTTATTAACAGTGCATGCAGTTAAGGTTGATGGGACCAATCGTAACTCTTTGTAAGACAGGGCCCTGGATTCCATAACACAAAGGTTAGCGATTGATCTTACGCTTGATTTCATGATTGGTGTTGTACTCATGTAAAAATTGACCTAACACTAAACACCATGAGGTCAACACTGAATTTGAAATCGCCCATTTTTCATTATGTGCAATCAAACATACAGATTTAACTATACAATCAATGATAAGACTTTGTGCAACATGCTCCCGGGGAGCTTTTCATGAAGCATCTCTATTGGTTTTCACTCTCACCAAATGTGCTCTCGACCAATCAGATCAAAGGATTTCTGCTTGTATTTACCCAGAGGTATACAGTTTTTCTAAGGTTTAGATTAATCTGCTTGTCTTCTGTAAATTGGCACCAATACTCAATTATATAGTTTAACTATTATAAAAGAAAAATTCAAACTTGGATTCAGAATAATTAAAAATTAATCAAAATTGTGAAAGGTTAATTGAAAATTCCCAATTCGCAGGTTTAGATAGTGATTGCAATTTTATCATTGTATTGCCAATTTAGAGGGTATAGTGATTGCCTTCAGTCAGTCAGATTTTCTACAGTATAGGAATGGCATAATACTGCACTAGAAAGATATATTCTCACTACATTCTTCTCTTTTTAATTATATTCCATGATCAACGGCTAGTATTTGGGTAAAGGGAAACTGCAAAAGTATCCCCTTAAAGGGACAAAGTATAAGGTACCTTTATGGGTTAAATATGTCATTGTCCCTCGGATAGGATGTTAAATGGAGGCCCCGTGTAGGAGAGTTACCACCTTTGCACGTTAAAAACCCACTGCACTATTGAAAAAAAGAGTAGGGGAAACCGCGGTGTAGTGGTACGCCTGCATCCCCCGATCAGTTATATCGGGAGGAGAGACCTGCGGGTCACAGTTCTGTGTGCGCGCCCTTCTAGGCGACCCAGATTGGCTGGCTCCTCCAAAAATGCTCCTTTAAATGTCTTTGACAGATATATGGCGCTATACAAATGCTGTGCATCATCATCATCATCATCGAGAATTACAGACCAATGGCCCCCATGGCCATGAGAGGCTCCCCCTGTAAATGTAAAGAGGTTATTATTAAGATCTATTTATTTGAAAGAGAAGATCAAAGAAAGAGAATATTGAAGAGACTTATAAAAAGGTCTACCAAAATCATCTTGATTATGGAAAGCTTTACACCAAATTTATATTGTTTGTTGTTGTTGTTGTTAAAGGGGTAGTTCATCCTTACAAAGAATTTACTGTAGAAATAGCAGAAAAAAATATTTGATAAAAATATTGGTGAAGGTTTTAAGAAACTCCATCAAAGATTAGAAAGTTACTTAGAATTTGTGACATCATATGCAAGCAGCTTCGCCACATATTGTGTAGTAAAAAAAAAAGAAATATAATTTTTGAAATGTTTCTGTTTTACCTTCAGTATATCAACATACAAATGATTTCATAAAGTCTCCTGAAAGAAGAAAAAAATCAGTTTATTTATTTATTTATTTTATTTATTACGTCTTATTTTACCAGGGTGACTCTGTCAGTGGTTCAAACACTGTTATACTTAGAGGCCCTGGAATACAATAACAAAAAATACATTAGAAAACAATTACAGAACATGCACATAAAACTTATTGTCATCTACATATAGTTCAGTGGAGTGGAATCAGCAACCACATGGTGTCAGGCACGTGAAATTGTGAACCATTAAAAATTGAAATGTATTTGCAGTTTTTGTATAACGTACGAGGCAACTGCTCGTATGTGTTGTCACAAATCAAAGCTTAAAATTCTAATCTTTTAATCTTTAAAGGATTTTCATGAGACCTTCAGCAATATTTATTATTATTTTTTCTGGTACTTTTACAACAAACTTTTCCTCAGGGTGAACTCCCTCTTCCCTTTAAAAAACAAAGGGATTTCTGTAATATATCAAGAATTTGCTGATACATGTATAAAAGAATATGATTAAGCAATGGACCCACCTCTATGTGTAAAGGTCACTGCACATCTTACCACAGGTCCACGGATCAATTTTTGGAACAAATCTCATTTTGCTCATTTTCTGAAAATGTGAATGAAAAATATCTTTTTGTTTGAGGTTCAAGTTAACTGAAAGAATACTAGTTTTATATCATAGCCCATCGTACGATTGATATGACATCATTATGACAAGATATTAAATGTACTTTTATTCTTATGAGGATAATAGCATAGTTATATATTTGAACTTAGGTGTTCATACGATGATTTAGAACATTACACAGTAAGATATTCTATGTCTCAATATTAGCATCAAATTCTACGTTTTATTCCAAAATGAGGTTTGATACCAATATTAAGGTGTGCGGTGGCCTTAAGTCACCAATCGCTGGTTAAACCACCCAGGTATGACTGCTGTTCTATAAATTTGTTTTTAAATATTCCTAGCTATAATTTATTTTCTGTTGTATTAGCTGCAGTATCATTTTATGTCAGTATTAACATAAGTATCTTCTATCCTAACTCAATATTTATTGTTGCTGAATTTTAAGTTTTTAATATGAAATTGTTTTTTTTTATGAGGAAAGTTAATTTGATATTCAGTTTTTGGCAGAACATGAAGTTTACTTCAGTACTGAAGCAGATGGGGGTTTCAGAAAGCTGTTCATAATATATACACATGTACATGACCAATGACTCTTTTTTGGGTGCTAAATCATAATCTTAACCATTTTAATATTCATCAGCTGTACAGTTAAAATCATGTCTCGTTATATCGAAAGTCCTCATTAATAACAGGCGTCTGAATGGACGCAATTCTTTTGAATAGTGGTTTAGGACTAATGGACCTGTATTCCGAAGTCAGTATTAATTTAGACTCTGGTCTAGAGTTATGGTTTAACTATGGATAGCCAATTGTGACGTAATTTTTGTCAGTGGAGGTTCAGTTTATTAGCTCGTTTGATTGCCAAATCATTCATAACTGTCTGAGAAGAACGAATAAGTTAGTTGTCTTCACTATGAAAGAAATGTGAAAGAGCACAGTGATCACAAAATATATACAATTAAAACAAGGCTTTGTAATTTGTAACTTCCCACCATTTTAGCTCAAAGTCAAACCATGGCCTAAATTAAAACAAGACCTTGGAATACAGGCACTGGACTCCCATTACTTTGAAACAGAAAATTTGATATAAATGATGGACCACCTGTCGTTTGACCAAATGGGTATGAGATGAAATGGGTAAAGCCTATGATTGGAAGTTGCGTGATAAATTTCAATATGGCAAGGCCACTTTTATGTTACAGCAATTATGGGGAGAAGAGAAAAGGGCTCGCAAAATACCTTGAAACCAGCGCACATTATACTACACCACCCGATCGCACTGCCACCTGATTGCAAACAAAATCACAAGAGTGTGTGCCAACCTGCAACACATTGCAACTGCAATGTGATATAGGTTATACCGAGGTTTTTACCTGACTGCTAAGAAAGCACGAATTCCTGTGAGCAAGCAACCAGGGGACCGACGGATTAAGGTCTTCTCCGAGGGACCTGGTAATGAGGATAAATACCTTACCAAAGGGCACTAGCGCACCACTTGGGAATCGAACCCGGGTCACCGGAATCCGAAACCCCCGCTCTACCGACTGAGCTATCGCGCCTCCAAAATGTGGCGGAAGAGTCACAGACATGATATGTCAAATCTTCCAGCGATTCTTCCGCGATTTGATAGTTTCAGCCAATCAGATTTGTCCTAGCTTGACGATGATGTCACAACCAATTTGCTGTGTTGCTGCATATCGCATACAAAGCAGACGGCATACGCATATTAAAACGAGGAGGTGCTAAAAAGATGCAGCGTGCAGCAGAGCTATTGCAATGTGTGCTCTGCGACGCGATCGGCAACTTGTTGCCATCAGATCCGAGTTAAATCGCATTGCATAGTGTGCGCTGGGCTTTAGGCCAATGTGACGAGCAATGAGGCCAATTATCCGTGGCCATAACCCTGAATGCCCTAAAGTTAATTTAAGCTTGGAATTCACAATTTTTTTTGTCAATTTATTGTATGAAACTTCTTGTATGGGTCAATGTCCAAGGAGGGAATGCCATGAATAAACAGTTGTAACAGAGGCTGCAAAATGGTTTTGAAAGTGGGGGGGGGGGGGGGGGGGGGATAACAATGCAAAAATCACTATCAGATGGTCACTTTTACGTTTTTATACATGGTTTTGGAAAAAAAGTGGGGGGCTTCACGGTTCCGCTTCCCCTTTGTAAGAAACAACAATCTGCTACAAGGATAAAAAGGCAGAATTATTTTTTTTACACATAACTCATGTTTTTGGCAATATTGTTTGTTGTAATGTATTTTTTTTACTTTGTTAATCAAAGTCTGTCTCTTATGTCGATGTAATTTAATCATAAAGATAAAGATATTCACCCTGATGATAATCTGGCTTTCATAAAGTCAGTAAAATATATCAATCGTAACTCTTTGTAAGACGGGGCCCAGCGAACAATTGAAAATTTGCGATGATTGCAAGACTTATGATTGATTTGGGAACTAAATATGACTTGCAATTAATTGCAAATTTCCTTTTGCGATTTACAAGTTATAAATCAATTTTAAGTAAAGCAAACAAATATATAGTTGTGCATTCAACAAGCAGACCTGGGGCCTGTCTTAAAAAGAGTTGCAATTGATCCGATCAATCGCAACTATTGAAAGCCAGCAAAGTCAACATATGAAATGCATATTTGCTCAAAAAATTCTAGATATGAATGTATATCCATAAATTAATTGATTTATCGACAATTTGGTGTTCTCCTTTGTTTACAAAGGACATTTTGCAAATTTCCTGCAGAAAAAAATATGACACTGATGGATTTCCATAGAGTTACGATTGATCGGATCAATCGTAACTCTTTGTAAGATGGGGCCCAGCGATCAATTGAAAATTTGCGATGATTTCCGTTTCATAAATCTTTTTTTTAAGAACAAATTTGCACAAACAGTTTAAAGCTATTGAAATCATTCAATTTCATCGGCTGTTGGCAAACTTGAATACAGAAATTAGGCATTCATTATTGAAACAGTTCTTTATGAAACGGGACCCCTGCTACACATATTTGTTAATGGATGTCCGCAATGAAGGGGTTACTCTCTTTGGCTAATAAATAGCTTTTTACCACTTTTTAAACATAGTGGATCGACCTCTTATTTTCAGAATGATTCGTTGTGGAGGGGTAAGGGAGAGAAGAAAGAGGAAATGGAGAGTGGGAAAGAGAAAGCGAAAGGGAGAGACAGAAAGAGAGAGGGAGGCCGGGGGGGGGGGTGGAGGAGAGGAGAAGATATAGGAAGATGGAAATTGATAGGGAGAAACAATGGGTAATAGGGAGAGTCAGAGAGGGGAAGGTAAAGGTGAGATGGAAGGAGGAGAGAGGGAACGAGAGAAACACAGAGAGAGAGAGAGGGAGAGAAAGAAAGAAACGAGAACAAATGGCGTAAAGCCAGCTGCATTATTTCAGAATTTGTTTTAAAAAAAAAAAAAATCTTTCTGTCGGACGATTTCGATTATTTCTCCATCAGTTTGAATGAAAACCGGACGGTGTAATTATGTTGTCTAGAATTTCTGTTATTTCAAGGATGGATTGAGGCCATCTGTTCCACAGCATTGAGCAAATGTGAATGAACAGGAAAGAAACATAAAATAAAGTGTTTAAAAACTTTATTTACTAATTTATTTTTACAAAAGAAACATAATCAATAAAATCGTTTCACATAAAATAGTTATTTTTACAGGAACATACAAAAACTCCATCATTTAAGGCAGATGCCGGGGCAAATACAGCCACACATGAATATAAAAAACACACATTTTTTCAATAGGCCTGCACAAATGATTTCCATATAGACAGATTTCTCATAATTTGTGCCAAATACCAGCAAGAGAATTCTAATAAGCAACATTAGACAATACAAAATATTTAAAGGTCAAGTCCACCTCAGAAAAATGTGGATTTGAATCAATAAAGAAAAATCAGACAAGCATTATGCTAAAAATTTCATCAAAATCTGATGTAAAATAAGAAAGTTATGACATTTTAAAGTTTCGCTTATTTTTTCACAAAATAGTTACATGCACCATTTAGTCACATGCAAACGAGAGAATCGATGATGTCCCTCACTCACTTTTTTTTTTTTTTTATTGTTCGAATTATACATTATTTCAATTTTTGCAGATTTGACAATGAGGACCAACTTGACTGAACCATAAAATGTTAAGCAATGGTAATTCAACATGTTCAGGGGGGAATAAAACTTTGTTTCACAGGACAATCATGAGAAAATTAGAATATTTCATATAATAAAATACAAAAGAAATAGTGAGTGAGTGATGTCACCAGTTTCCTCATTTGCATACCGACCGGGATGTGCATATAACTGTTTTGTGAAACGTTAAAATGTTATAACTTTCTTATTTTACATCCGATTTTTTCAGTGTTATGCTTGTTGGATTTTTCACTTTTTATTCAAATCAACTTTTTGTTGGGGTGGACTTGTCCTTTAAAACTACCATAACAAGATTTAATTATCTGTGCTTACGAGATTATCTATTCAGGAGTGGGCATCGACATATGCATCGAATTTTTATGAATCTTCCTATAATTTTCCAATTTACGACGTGAACATTTAATATGCCCCATCTCGGCAGTGGCATATCAAGGGGGGGGGGGGGGGCACATCCGGCCCGCGGTCCCCTTTGAGAGACATGATCTAAATATTTAACGTAAATATGCCGTTCTTACACTAGTGTGCCCCCCTTTTAGAATATTGTGCTCCGATTTGCCATAGCAAAACAAAATAATATTGAAAGAATACAACGGAGAGTATGTAAAAACTTTTTAGGATATCACATACACAAATACATGTCAGGTATGTAATTTACCAACACTTGAGAAGACTGGCACTGCATGTGTACATGGTGTAAAAAAAAGCAAAATCACTTACAACTCATCCTCTGTGTAAGACATGGCTACCTCGGAAAAAACATATAAACATATCTCTTCGTCGTAAAAACAACTATCAACAATATCAAACAAGAACATCAAGATTTAAAAACAATCCATTGCCTTTGTTTGGTTGACATACAAAAGATGAGTGTGTTGACGACATGGACAATGATCACCCCACCCTATAGATATTTTTGTCATTTAAATAAGTGTCAGTCTCCTCCCCCTCAGGTCTGTCATTTATCATGTTACAGTCATTCATTCATACATTGCCTTTTATGCTTTTTCTAAATCGCATTAGCTTTTTTAAATGTATAGCCTTTTTAATGCATTTTACTGTTTTTTTTTTACTATGTATTTAATTGTGCCAACACCAACTTGTAAACATGATTTTTCCAGCTCCTGCTGTTTTTTCATGTGTAATTGTTAACATGTTTGATTATCACCATTTTTTAATAGAATTTAATTGTCACAGCACAAATGAGGACCTTTTTTTTTTGCTTGCTTTCTTGTCAAAGTTTTCTCGGGGAAAATCCTGGATCCGCCCCTGCTTGGGATCTACCGAAACTTTTTTAAAGGAATACTTATCTGCGCTTGCTCATTATAAAGGAATTTAAAGTAAATTTTAACGTGCAGACGGTGCAGGACAACGAATTGCACGCTTGACATCTTGGACGCAAGCTACTTCCCAACATTTAAGATTGCGAAAAGCGGTAGACATTTTACATTTTCAAATCAATGTTAAAACACCTCAAATTGTTAAGTGTTAACCAATGAACCATTATAGTCTACCCCCTAATGAACAATTCTGGCAGGCAGTTTGTATTTTTGTATATAGATATTAACAGGATATCAAAGTAAAACAGCTTTGCTGATACGATTGTTTTATTATTTCCTGTAGAAATATGTTTATTGAAATAAATTTATAAGAAATACTACATGTTACTGGTGAGGCATATTTGCTTACGTGATCATACTAATAGTTGTCAAAATGTAAACAATCATTTTTATAATTTTGAAGAAGATATCACCTTTTTTACATGCATATGGTTCTCGCGATACGAAAAATTACTGGCTACTAAAATGAGTATCAACCCATGTCAAGTTTTATTATCGATTTCCCTTTTGAACCCGATGGCGATTTCTCTCAGTGAATACAAAAGGATTTTTTTCATGATTTAACACGGAAGAAAATAATAATCTTGAATACTCGAATGTTCCCTTAAAAGCAATATCCACAGTAAAGCCGTAGTGAGAAACATTGCCTTGTTTATAATGCAATGAAAATGTTGAAGGCACGGTCATGTATCACCACACTGTAGGCACATTTGCAATATTGCGATTAGTAGAAGTTGAGATCAGTGTGTAATTGTGCACTGATCACACCGGGGAGGGGGGATGTCAAATATATTGCTGTACACATGCGTGACCCCAAAAACGCGTTTAAAGGGTTTTTTTTTTTTTTTTTTTGGACGCGGGCCGCGCGTGCACTCGTTAAGGGTATCAAAAACACCGATTTTCAAGAAAAGGGTGGTTTTGAAAGACTGGACTATGGTCAATCGCGGGGTCAACCTTATTTAGGGTATTTTTTCCAAAGCTTTTTGTTAAGACTAGCCAAACCTGTTAAGGGTATGTTTTTCCCCCGGGGCTTTTTCCTCCTCGTTTCTGAAAAGTGTTCGGGTTTTTCCCGATTGTATACAAAACTCAGTTGTTTAGTGGCCAAAGTGTGTAAAATTTTTAGAGCCCGCGAAATAATTTGGTCAAGCATGTGTACAGCAATACATTTGACTGCCCCCTCTCCCGGGTTCCCCCTCCCACCATAAACAGTTCAGCAGTCTCATCCAAACATCATATCTGTTTCTGTTTATGGTAACTCTCTTATAGGAACTCAGCAGGACAGTTTTTTTTTGCCGGTAAATCCCTAGTTGGCACATAACCAATAAAATAGGAAACAACATTTTATGTTTAAAGGGATTGTCCGGGCTGAAAATAATATGATTTAAAGAAAAATCAGACAAACAAAGCACTAAAAACTTGATCAAAATCGGACAAGGAATAACAAAGCTATGGCATTTTTAAGATTTGCATCATGCAAATAATGATTATTCCGGTGAAACAGTTCTAGACATGTCTTCATGAATATTCAACGAGTAAATTAATGATGTCATATCCCCACGTGTTCTTTTTTTCATTATATGAAATTTGGTTTATTCAAATTTGTTCCAACATGAACTGAAAAAAAAAATGGATTGACAACTGATTTAATGCATTAGATCTTCATTGCTGCAACTTATTTAACTATAAAGGAGACATCGTTCACACACGTATGAAAAAACGAAACAATTATGATTTTATGTAATAGCATAAGAAAAAGGAAAGTGGGTATGTACTTGACATCATTAGCCCACCTAATCATGATAACGTGCATATAACTAGTTTCACAAAATATTGCTAAACTTGAAAATTCAAAAACATTGTTATTATTTTGTATCCGATTTTGATGAAATTTTCAGCATTTTGCTCTGTGGATTTCTCTATTTTTATTAAGATATGAATATTTTCAGCCCGGACCATCCCTTTAAGCAGGGACCGAGTCCCTGGTTTAGATAGTGGCTGACTTTACAGACGACAGATATTACTCTCGGGTCTTTTTTTTTCAAAGTTGAGACAATGGCAGAGCGGGGATTCATGCTCTAACCACTAGACTGGCTGGGTTCATGGTGAAATCGAGGTTAAAGTAATTCATGGTGTTCAGGTTTTTTTTTTGCACACAGAGAAAAAACTCGTTAAGGGGATGTTTGGAAATAATTTGGTTACGCATGTGTACAGCAATACATTTGACTGCCCCCTCTCCCGGGTTCCCCCTCCCACCATAAACAGTTCAGCAGTCTCATCCAAACATCATATCTGTTTCTGTTTATGGTAACTCTCTTATAGGAACTCAGCAGGACAGTTTTTTTTTGCCGGTAAATCCCTAGTTGGCACATAACCAATAAAATAGGAAACAACATTTTATGTTTAAAGGGATTGTCCGGGCTGAAAATAATATGATTTAAAGAAAAATCAGACAAACAAAGCACTAAAAACTTGATCAAAATCGGACAAGGAATAACAAAGCTATGGCATTTTTAAGATTTGCATCATGCAAATAATGATTATTCCGGTGAAACAGTTCTAGACATGTCTTCATGAATATTCAACGAGTAAATTAATGATGTCATATCCCCACGTGTTCTTTTTTTCATTATATGAAATTTGGTTTATTCAAATTTGTTCCAACATGAACTGAAAAAAAAATGGATTGACAACTGATTTAATGCATTAGATCTTCATTGCTGCAACTTATTTAACTATAAAGGAGACATCGTTCACACACGTATGAAAAAACGAAACAATTATGATTTTATGTAATAGCATAAGAAAAAGGAAAGTGGGTATGTACTTGACATCATTAGCCCACCTAATCATGATAACGTGCATATAACTAGTTTCACAAAATATTGCTAAACTTGAAAATTCAAAAACATTGTTATTATTTTGTATCCGATTTTGATGAAATTTTCAGCATTTTGCTCTGTGGATTTCTCTATTTTTATTAAGATATGAATATTTTCAGCCCGGACCATCCCTTTAAGCAGGGACCGAGTCCCTGGTTTAGATAGTGGCTGACTTTACAGACGACAGATATTACTCTCGGGTCTTTTTTTTTCAAAGTTGAGACAATGGCAGAGCGGGGATTCATGCTCTAACCACTAGACTGGCTGGGTTCATGGTGAAATCGAGGTTAAAGTAATTCATGGTGTTCAGGTTTTTTTTTGCACACAGAGAAAAAACTCGTTAAGGGGATGTTTGGAAATAATTTGGTTACGCATGTGTACAGCAATACATTTGACTGCCCCCCCCCCCCGAGCTAGAACATCTTTATTTCTTGTGCATGGTATTTGCGATGATTTCCGTTTCATAAATCTTTTTTTTAAGAACAAATTTGCACAAACAGTTTAAAGCTATTGAAATCATTCAATTTCATCGGCTGTTGGCAAACTTGAATACAGAAATTAGGCATTCATTATTGAAACAGTTCTTTATGAAACGGGACCCCTGCTACACATATTTGTTAATGGATGTCCGCAATGAAGGGGTTACTCTCTTTGGCTAATAAATAGCTTTTTACCACTTTTTAAACATAGTGGATCGACCTCTTATTTTCAGAATGATTCGTTGTGGAGGGGTAAGGGAGAGAAGAAAGAGGAAATGGAGAGTGGGAAAGAGAAAGCGAAAGGGAGAGACAGAAAGAGAGAGGGAGGCCGGGGGGCGAAATTATTTTTCCCACCGAGTTCTGGACCAATATATGAATATTCATGACTTGCGTCTTCGGATTAAGAGTACGCATGCGCGTGGACTTCGCTGTCGTAAGCATTCACGTTCAGTTGCTCAGCCTCAGAATGAATTAGCATCGTCAAATTACCGGTACCCTGACATAGTTACATAGGCCTTATAGGCTTAGATCTATATATATATACATGTATATCCAATTCTTAAACACTTATCAAACTAGCTGCCATTAATGGCAAGACATGTGCTAGGCTAGGGCTCGCTTATAGGCTAGCGCATTAACTTTACCTCAAATCTGGACCTGTCTAATGCCTAGTACTAAATATAGCCGACTAATGCCATGGTTAACTTCGAACTGGGTAATTCCGAACTTTACGTTTAATTAGGTTTAGACAAATGTTAGCTTATTTGTGACAAGCCCTTTTTTTTCTGGGGGGGGGGGGGGGGCACGTGCCCCCCCCCCCACGTAGCTCCGCCACTGATGCACTGGCGTACCTAGGATTTTCCAAAAGGGGGGCAATTTTTTGGAGTATGTTTCGTCTGCGAAAAAATGTGACAAGCCCCCCCCAAAAAAAAAAAAAAAAAAAAAAAAGATCTTCACATTCAAAAGAGGGGACATACATCTTTTTCATTGCATTTTTACATTACAAATTATTAATTTGGCTTCTCAAAGGGGACCCTGAATCAGTTGTGACTCGTCAGAGGGGCAGTCTGCCCCCCCCCCTTTGGTACACTAGTGGTTCCATGCTGATACAGCGTAGATCAGAGTCTAGATCTAGAGACTAGACTCGAACTAAGATAATTTTTTTTGGATCTAGGACTGGTTTTGTATACGGACTAGACAAACCATGGCAAATAAGCTAACATTTGTCTAAACCTAATTAAACGTAAAGTTCGGAATTACCCAGTTCGAAGTTAACCATGGCATTAATTAGTCGGCTATATTTAGTACTAGGCATTAGACAGGTCCAGATTTGAGGTAAAGTTAATGCGCTAGCCTATAAGCGAGCCCTAGCCTAGCACATGTCTTGCCATTAATGGCAGCTAGTTTGATAAGTGTTTAAGAATTGGATATACATGTATATATATATAGATCTAAGCCTGTAAGGCCTATGTAACTATGTAAGGGTACTGGTAATTTGACGATGCTAATTCATTCTGAGCAACTGAACGTGAATGCTTAGGCCCCCATCTCACTAGGAAGGCGATCGTGGCGACCATGGCGATCTGTGTAAATCCCGCAAATCGTAGCAGAATCTTCCTCGAATTCTATTTTTAGCCTGCGAGACGATTGCACTGCAACTTCTATGCGACCGACCTGCGCTGAAGGCGATGGTAATACGCTGAAAGTACGACGATGCCAATTTCTTGCGAAGATTCGAGGCAGATGTGATGCGCTGCTTCTGCGATCAAAGCGATCGTACAACGAGGCTCATACGCTAATTAGGACCTCGGTACGGTGGTGCTACGAATGAAGCGATTATGTTACGTTCATGATGGGCTCTTGAAACGATTTCAAGCAATCGGCATACTAATCGCGGCACATGGCACATTTTTCAGTCGATTGCCAACCTCCGACCAACATGGATGTCCAGAATTAGGTTGGACTTATACATCTTGGCATTCTAAAAGAACAACAGTTAAAAGTTGAATGCGAGGACAGGAGAAGGAGGAGGCCAAAAAGATACAGGGTCCGATCCTGGCTGTCACCTAAGTCATAATATACAATATTTCTAAAATTCATTCAAAAGATGTCGATGAGCCTAATAGTTAATATGAGGGATG
The DNA here is from genome assembly GCF_037042905.1 of Lytechinus pictus. Lineage (NCBI taxonomy): Eukaryota > Metazoa > Echinodermata > Echinoidea > Temnopleuroida > Toxopneustidae > Lytechinus > Lytechinus pictus. The sequence goes on from NC_087261.1 coordinate 24,812,743, forward strand.
CATCCAGAATTTCATAAAAGAGCATAAAAATCTTTGATATTCTGTTTATTTTTTTCCACAAAGTTTGTCACTCAAAAATATTTGGTAAATTCCTTTCAAATTTGCTGACAAGAAGTAGTCTACTGATGTGAGAGCACGCATAAAAAGGGAGGGGGAGGGGGGCACAATGCCAGAATCTCCCTAAAGATTGCCTTTCCCAATCAATACATTAGTGATCGCATCATTAACAAAATTTGATGTTGTCTACTGTCACTGTGGTTAGAATTCAATTTTTTTTCAAAACATAATCAATTTATTTATTTCTGCAGAGGTAACTCATTTCGTCATCAAGACATGTGAGCGTCTTTTTTCTCTTTCCAGCTGGCTAAGCAGTAAGAATTCCATCCTCCTCCTGTACCCCCTCCTCTTCCTCCTCTACCTCCTCCTCCTCTACCACCACCATAACCCCTTGATCTTCCTCTTCGACCGCCGGCCTAAGAGGGGTAGCTTGGGCAGCTTTCCCTTTTCTGGTCCTTTTTCTGGGAGGTATGTTTGAAAACGCCGTGGTATCGCCTCGTAATCTGTTGCAAATATGATAATCCGCCACCATCGGCACGGCGTTTTATAGCAGCGCGGACGGTTGTTGCGCAATCGCTGCCCAGTCATCAGCGGCGCAGCAAAAGCGCAACGCGAACGCCTGTAGCGGGCTGAGAACGTGTGCCACATGCCACCCAAAGAAGGAAGCGTCGTGGTGGAAGCTGTGTGAAGCGTGTCGAGCGCAAGGCATTCGCCTTGTACACGGAAGCAGCGTAGCAGAATTGTCTTGGGAACGGGCCTGAAAACCACGGGCGATCGGTGCCGCTTTTAATGCGCTTATACTACGCTTTATGCGTTGGGGCTCCGTTACAGCTACGAATATGTCGTTTGTAATACGCTCATGACTCGATTGTGATGCGCTTTAGCACCTCCGCGATCTCGCTACGTAAGTTTTGAACATGTTCAAAATTTTGTGGCGACCATAAAGATGGTGGCGATCCTTGCCGCTTCAGAAAAGATCAAGGTACGACGGAGAAGATTGAAAAGATCAAGGCACGATCAAGCCACGTTATACCACGCTTTGTCGATTTTTGACGATCGCAGTGGAATCGCCATCTAGTGAGATGGGGGTATTACGACCGGCATGGTCGAGGCAAAGTCCGCGCGCATGCGTACTCTTAATCCGAAGACGCAAGTCATGAATATTCATATATTGGTCCAGAACTCGGTGGGAAAAATAATTTCGCGGCCGGCGGGGGGGGGGGGGGGGGTGGAGGAGAGGAGAAGATATAGGAAGATGGAAATTGATAGGGAGAAACAATGGGTAATAGGGAGAGTCAGAGAGGGGAAGGTAAAGGTGAGATGGAAGGAGGAGAGAGGGAACGAGAGAAACACAGAGAGAGAGAGAGGGAGAGAAAGAAAGAAACGAGAACAAATGGCGTAAAGCCAGCTGCATTATTTCAGAATTTGTTTTAAAAAAAAAAAAATCTTTCTGTCGGACGATTTCGATTATTTCTCCATCAGTTTGAATGAAAACCGGACGGTGTAATTATGTTGTCTAGAATTTCTGTTATTTCAAGGATGGATTGAGGCCATCTGTTCCACAGCATTGAGCAAATGTGAATGAACAGGAAAGAAACATAAAATAAAGTGTTTAAAAACTTTATTTACTAATTTATTTTTACAAAAGAAACATAATCAATAAAATCGTTTCACATAAAATAGTTATTTTTACAGGAACATACAAAAACTCCATCATTTAAGGCAGATGCCGGGGCAAATACAGCCACACATGAATATAAAAAACACACATTTTTTCAATAGGCCTGCACAAATGATTTCCATATAGACAGATTTCTCATAATTTGTGCCAAATACCAGCAAGAGAATTCTAATAAGCAACATTAGACAATACAAAATATTTAAAGGTCAAGTCCACCTCAGAAAAATGTGGATTTGAATCAATAAAGAAAAATCAGACAAGCATTATGCTAAAAATTTCATCAAAATCTGATGTAAAATAAGAAAGTTATGACATTTTAAAGTTTCGCTTATTTTTTCACAAAATAGTTACATGCACCATTTAGTCACATGCAAACGAGAGAATCGATGATGTCCCTCACTCACTTTTTTTTTTTTTTTATTGTTCGAATTATACATTATTTCAATTTTTGCAGATTTGACAATGAGGACCAACTTGACTGAACCATAAAATGTTAAGCAATGGTAATTCAACATGTTCAGGGGGGAATAAAACTTTGTTTCACAGGACAATCATGAGAAAATTAGAATATTTCATATAATAAAATACAAAAGAAATAGTGAGTGAGTGATGTCACCAGTTTCCTCATTTGCATACCGACCGGGATGTGCATATAACTGTTTTGTGAAACGTTAAAATGTTATAACTTTCTTATTTTACATCCGATTTTTTCAGTGTTATGCTTGTTGGATTTTTCACTTTTTATTCAAATCAACTTTTTGTTGGGGTGGACTTGTCCTTTAAAACTACCATAACAAGATTTAATTATCTGTGCTTACGAGATTATCTATTCAGGAGTGGGCATCGACATATGCATCGAATTTTTATGAATCTTCCTATAATTTTCCAATTTACGACGTGAACATTTAATATGCCCCATCTCGGCAGTGGCATATCAAGGGGGGGGGGGGGGGGCACATCCGGCCCGCGGTCCCCTTTGAGAGACATGATCTAAATATTTAACGTAAATATGCCGTTCTTACACTAGTGTGCCCCCCTTTTAGAATATTGTGCTCCGATTTGCCATAGCAAAACAAAATAATATTGAAAGAATACAACGGAGAGTATGTAAAAACTTTTTAGGATATCACATACACAAATACATGTCAGGTATGTAATTTACCAACACTTGAGAAGACTGGCACTGCATGTGTACATGGTGTAAAAAAAAGCAAAATCACTTACAACTCATCCTCTGTGTAAGACATGGCTACCTCGGAAAAAACATATAAACATATCTCTTCGTCGTAAAAACAACTATCAACAATATCAAACAAGAACATCAAGATTTAAAAACAATCCATTGCCTTTGTTTGGTTGACATACAAAAGATGAGTGTGTTGACGACATGGACAATGATCACCCCACCCTATAGATATTTTTGTCATTTAAATAAGTGTCAGTCTCCTCCCCCTCAGGTCTGTCATTTATCATGTTACAGTCATTCATTCATACATTGCCTTTTATGCTTTTTCTAAATCGCATTAGCTTTTTTAAATGTATAGCCTTTTTAATGCATTTTACTGTTTTTTTTTTACTATGTATTTAATTGTGCCAACACCAACTTGTAAACATGATTTTTCCAGCTCCTGCTGTTTTTTCATGTGTAATTGTTAACATGTTTGATTATCACCATTTTTTAATAGAATTTAATTGTCACAGCACAAATGAGGACCTTTTTTTTTTGCTTGCTTTCTTGTCAAAGTTTTCTCGGGGAAAATCCTGGATCCGCCCCTGCTTGGGATCTACCGAAACTTTTTTAAAGGAATACTTATCTGCGCTTGCTCATTATAAAGGAATTTAAAGTAAATTTTAACGTGCAGACGGTGCAGGACAACGAATTGCACGCTTGACATCTTGGACGCAAGCTACTTCCCAACATTTAAGATTGCGAAAAGCGGTAGACATTTTACATTTTCAAATCAATGTTAAAACACCTCAAATTGTTAAGTGTTAACCAATGAACCATTATAGTCTACCCCCTAATGAACAATTCTGGCAGGCAGTTTGTATTTTTGTATATAGATATTAACAGGATATCAAAGTAAAACAGCTTTGCTGATACGATTGTTTTATTATTTCCTGTAGAAATATGTTTATTGAAATAAATTTATAAGAAATACTACATGTTACTGGTGAGGCATATTTGCTTACGTGATCATACTAATAGTTGTCAAAATGTAAACAATCATTTTTATAATTTTGAAGAAGATATCACCTTTTTTACATGCATATGGTTCTCGCGATACGAAAAATTACTGGCTACTAAAATGAGTATCAACCCATGTCAAGTTTTATTATCGATTTCCCTTTTGAACCCGATGGCGATTTCTCTCAGTGAATACAAAAGGATTTTTTTCATGATTTAACACGGAAGAAAATAATAATCTTGAATACTCGAATGTTCCCTTAAAAGCAATATCCACAGTAAAGCCGTAGTGAGAAACATTGCCTTGTTTATAATGCAATGAAAATGTTGAAGGCACGGTCATGTATCACCACACTGTAGGCACATTTGCAATATTGCGATTAGTAGAAGTTGAGATCAGTGTGTAATTGTGCACTGATCACACCGGGGAGGGGGGATGTCAAATATATTGCTGTACACATGCGTGACCCCAAAAACGCGTTTAAAGGGTTTTTTTTTTTTTTTTTTTGGACGCGGGCCGCGCGTGCACTCGTTAAGGGTATCAAAAACACCGATTTTCAAGAAAAGGGTGGTTTTGAAAGACTGGACTATGGTCAATCGCGGGGTCAACCTTATTTAGGGTATTTTTTCCAAAGCTTTTTGTTAAGACTAGCCAAACCTGTTAAGGGTATGTTTTTCCCCCGGGGCTTTTTCCTCCTCGTTTCTGAAAAGTGTTCGGGTTTTTCCCGATTGTATACAAAACTCAGTTGTTTAGTGGCCAAAGTGTGTAAAATTTTTAGAGCCCGCGAAATAATTTGGTCAAGCATGTGTACAGCAATACATTTGACTGCCCCCTCTCCCGGGTTCCCCCTCCCACCATAAACAGTTCAGCAGTCTCATCCAAACATCATATCTGTTTCTGTTTATGGTAACTCTCTTATAGGAACTCAGCAGGACAGTTTTTTTTTGCCGGTAAATCCCTAGTTGGCACATAACCAATAAAATAGGAAACAACATTTTATGTTTAAAGGGATTGTCCGGGCTGAAAATAATATGATTTAAAGAAAAATCAGACAAACAAAGCACTAAAAACTTGATCAAAATCGGACAAGGAATAACAAAGCTATGGCATTTTTAAGATTTGCATCATGCAAATAATGATTATTCCGGTGAAACAGTTCTAGACATGTCTTCATGAATATTCAACGAGTAAATTAATGATGTCATATCCCCACGTGTTCTTTTTTTCATTATATGAAATTTGGTTTATTCAAATTTGTTCCAACATGAACTGAAAAAAAAAATGGATTGACAACTGATTTAATGCATTAGATCTTCATTGCTGCAACTTATTTAACTATAAAGGAGACATCGTTCACACACGTATGAAAAAACGAAACAATTATGATTTTATGTAATAGCATAAGAAAAAGGAAAGTGGGTATGTACTTGACATCATTAGCCCACCTAATCATGATAACGTGCATATAACTAGTTTCACAAAATATTGCTAAACTTGAAAATTCAAAAACATTGTTATTATTTTGTATCCGATTTTGATGAAATTTTCAGCATTTTGCTCTGTGGATTTCTCTATTTTTATTAAGATATGAATATTTTCAGCCCGGACCATCCCTTTAAGCAGGGACCGAGTCCCTGGTTTAGATAGTGGCTGACTTTACAGACGACAGATATTACTCTCGGGTCTTTTTTTTTCAAAGTTGAGACAATGGCAGAGCGGGGATTCATGCTCTAACCACTAGACTGGCTGGGTTCATGGTGAAATCGAGGTTAAAGTAATTCATGGTGTTCAGGTTTTTTTTTTGCACACAGAGAAAAAACTCGTTAAGGGGATGTTTGGAAATAATTTGGTTACGCATGTGTACAGCAATACATTTGACTGCCCCCTCTCCCGGGTTCCCCCTCCCACCATAAACAGTTCAGCAGTCTCATCCAAACATCATATCTGTTTCTGTTTATGGTAACTCTCTTATAGGAACTCAGCAGGACAGTTTTTTTTTGCCGGTAAATCCCTAGTTGGCACATAACCAATAAAATAGGAAACAACATTTTATGTTTAAAGGGATTGTCCGGGCTGAAAATAATATGATTTAAAGAAAAATCAGACAAACAAAGCACTAAAAACTTGATCAAAATCGGACAAGGAATAACAAAGCTATGGCATTTTTAAGATTTGCATCATGCAAATAATGATTATTCCGGTGAAACAGTTCTAGACATGTCTTCATGAATATTCAACGAGTAAATTAATGATGTCATATCCCCACGTGTTCTTTTTTTCATTATATGAAATTTGGTTTATTCAAATTTGTTCCAACATGAACTGAAAAAAAAATGGATTGACAACTGATTTAATGCATTAGATCTTCATTGCTGCAACTTATTTAACTATAAAGGAGACATCGTTCACACACGTATGAAAAAACGAAACAATTATGATTTTATGTAATAGCATAAGAAAAAGGAAAGTGGGTATGTACTTGACATCATTAGCCCACCTAATCATGATAACGTGCATATAACTAGTTTCACAAAATATTGCTAAACTTGAAAATTCAAAAACATTGTTATTATTTTGTATCCGATTTTGATGAAATTTTCAGCATTTTGCTCTGTGGATTTCTCTATTTTTATTAAGATATGAATATTTTCAGCCCGGACCATCCCTTTAAGCAGGGACCGAGTCCCTGGTTTAGATAGTGGCTGACTTTACAGACGACAGATATTACTCTCGGGTCTTTTTTTTTCAAAGTTGAGACAATGGCAGAGCGGGGATTCATGCTCTAACCACTAGACTGGCTGGGTTCATGGTGAAATCGAGGTTAAAGTAATTCATGGTGTTCAGGTTTTTTTTTGCACACAGAGAAAAAACTCGTTAAGGGGATGTTTGGAAATAATTTGGTTACGCATGTGTACAGCAATACATTTGACTGCCCCCCCCCCCCGAGCTAGAACATCTTTATTTCTTGTGCATGGTATTTGCGATGATTTCCGTTTCATAAATCTTTTTTTTAAGAACAAATTTGCACAAACAGTTTAAAGCTATTGAAATCATTCAATTTCATCGGCTGTTGGCAAACTTGAATACAGAAATTAGGCATTCATTATTGAAACAGTTCTTTATGAAACGGGACCCCTGCTACACATATTTGTTAATGGATGTCCGCAATGAAGGGGTTACTCTCTTTGGCTAATAAATAGCTTTTTACCACTTTTTAAACATAGTGGATCGACCTCTTATTTTCAGAATGATTCGTTGTGGAGGGGTAAGGGAGAGAAGAAAGAGGAAATGGAGAGTGGGAAAGAGAAAGCGAAAGGGAGAGACAGAAAGAGAGAGGGAGGCCGGGGGGCGAAATTATTTTTCCCACCGAGTTCTGGACCAATATATGAATATTCATGACTTGCGTCTTCGGATTAAGAGTACGCATGCGCGTGGACTTCGCTGTCGTAAGCATTCACGTTCAGTTGCTCAGCCTCAGAATGAATTAGCATCGTCAAATTACCGGTACCCTGACATAGTTACATAGGCCTTATAGGCTTAGATCTATATATATATACATGTATATCCAATTCTTAAACACTTATCAAACTAGCTGCCATTAATGGCAAGACATGTGCTAGGCTAGGGCTCGCTTATAGGCTAGCGCATTAACTTTACCTCAAATCTGGACCTGTCTAATGCCTAGTACTAAATATAGCCGACTAATGCCATGGTTAACTTCGAACTGGGTAATTCCGAACTTTACGTTTAATTAGGTTTAGACAAATGTTAGCTTATTTGTGACAAGCCCTTTTTTTTCTGGGGGGGGGGGGGGGGCACGTGCCCCCCCCCCCACGTAGCTCCGCCACTGATGCACTGGCGTACCTAGGATTTTCCAAAAGGGGGGCAATTTTTTGGAGTATGTTTCGTCTGCGAAAAAATGTGACAAGCCCCCCCCAAAAAAAAAAAAAAAAAAAAAAAAGATCTTCACATTCAAAAGAGGGGACATACATCTTTTTCATTGCATTTTTACATTACAAATTATTAATTTGGCTTCTCAAAGGGGACCCTGAATCAGTTGTGACTCGTCAGAGGGGCAGTCTGCCCCCCCCCCTTTGGTACACTAGTGGTTCCATGCTGATACAGCGTAGATCAGAGTCTAGATCTAGAGACTAGACTCGAACTAAGATAATTTTTTTTGGATCTAGGACTGGTTTTGTATACGGACTAGACAAACCATGGCAAATAAGCTAACATTTGTCTAAACCTAATTAAACGTAAAGTTCGGAATTACCCAGTTCGAAGTTAACCATGGCATTAATTAGTCGGCTATATTTAGTACTAGGCATTAGACAGGTCCAGATTTGAGGTAAAGTTAATGCGCTAGCCTATAAGCGAGCCCTAGCCTAGCACATGTCTTGCCATTAATGGCAGCTAGTTTGATAAGTGTTTAAGAATTGGATATACATGTATATATATATAGATCTAAGCCTGTAAGGCCTATGTAACTATGTAAGGGTACTGGTAATTTGACGATGCTAATTCATTCTGAGCAACTGAACGTGAATGCTTAGGCCCCCATCTCACTAGGAAGGCGATCGTGGCGACCATGGCGATCTGTGTAAATCCCGCAAATCGTAGCAGAATCTTCCTCGAATTCTATTTTTAGCCTGCGAGACGATTGCACTGCAACTTCTATGCGACCGACCTGCGCTGAAGGCGATGGTAATACGCTGAAAGTACGACGATGCCAATTTCTTGCGAAGATTCGAGGCAGATGTGATGCGCTGCTTCTGCGATCAAAGCGATCGTACAACGAGGCTCATACGCTAATTAGGACCTCGGTACGGTGGTGCTACGAATGAAGCGATTATGTTACGTTCATGATGGGCTCTTGAAACGATTTCAAGCAATCGGCATACTAATCGCGGCACATGGCACATTTTTCAGTCGATTGCCAACCTCCGACCAACATGGATGTCCAGAATTAGGTTGGACTTATACATCTTGGCATTCTAAAAGAACAACAGTTAAAAGTTGAATGCGAGGACAGGAGAAGGAGGAGGCCAAAAAGATACAGGGTCCGATCCTGGCTGTCACCTAAGTCATAATATACAATATTTCTAAAATTCATTCAAAAGATGTCGATGAGCCTAATAGTTAATATGAGGGATGCATCCAGAATTTCATAAAAGAGCATAAAAATCTTTGATATTCTGTTTATTTTTTTCCACAAAGTTTGTCACTCAAAAATATTTGGTAAATTCCTTTCAAATTTGCTGACAAGAAGTAGTCTACTGATGTGAGAGCACGCATAAAAAGGGAGGGGGAGGGGGGCACAATGCCAGAATCTCCCTAAAGATTGCCTTTCCCAATCAATACATTAGTGATCGCATCATTAACAAAATTTGATGTTGTCTACTGTCACTGTGGTTAGAATTCAATTTTTTTTCAAAACATAATCAATTTATTTATTTCTGCAGAGGTAACTCATTTCGTCATCAAGACATGTGAGCGTCTTTTTTCTCTTTCCAGCTGGCTAAGCAGTAAGAATTCCATCCTCCTCCTGTACCCCCTCCTCTTCCTCCTCTACCTCCTCCTCCTCTACCACCACCATAACCCCTTGATCTTCCTCTTCGACCGCCGGCCTAAGAGGGGTAGCTTGGGCAGCTTTCCCTTTTCTGGTCCTTTTTCTGGGAGGTATGTTTGAAAACGCCGTGGTATCGCCTCGTAATCTGTTGCAAATATGATAATCCGCCACCATCGGCACGGCGTTTTATAGCAGCGCGGACGGTTGTTGCGCAATCGCTGCCCAGTCATCAGCGGCGCAGCAAAAGCGCAACGCGAACGCCTGTAGCGGGCTGAGAACGTGTGCCACATGCCACCCAAAGAAGGAAGCGTCGTGGTGGAAGCTGTGTGAAGCGTGTCGAGCGCAAGGCATTCGCCTTGTACACGGAAGCAGCGTAGCAGAATTGTCTTGGGAACGGGCCTGAAAACCACGGGCGATCGGTGCCGCTTTTAATGCGCTTATACTACGCTTTATGCGTTGGGGCTCCGTTACAGCTACGAATATGTCGTTTGTAATACGCTCATGACTCGATTGTGATGCGCTTTAGCACCTCCGCGATCTCGCTACGTAAGTTTTGAACATGTTCAAAATTTTGTGGCGACCATAAAGATGGTGGCGATCCTTGCCGCTTCAGAAAAGATCAAGGTACGACGGAGAAGATTGAAAAGATCAAGGCACGATCAAGCCACGTTATACCACGCTTTGTCGATTTTTGACGATCGCAGTGGAATCGCCATCTAGTGAGATGGGGGTATTACGACCGGCATGGTCGAGGCAAAGTCCGCGCGCATGCGTACTCTTAATCCGAAGACGCAAGTCATGAATATTCATATATTGGTCCAGAACTCGGTGGGAAAAATAATTTCGCGGCCGGCGGGGGGGGGGGGGGGTGGAGGAGAGGAGAAGATATAGGAAGATGGAAATTGATAGGGAGAAACAATGGGTAATAGGGAGAGTCAGAGAGGGGAAGGTAAAGGTGAGATGGAAGGAGGAGAGAGGGAACGAGAGAAACACAGAGAGAGAGAGAGGGAGAGAAAGAAAGAAACGAGAACAAATGGCGTAAAGCCAGCTGCATTATTTCAGAATTTGTTTTAAAAAAAAAAAAATCTTTCTGTCGGACGATTTCGATTATTTCTCCATCAGTTTGAATGAAAACCGGACGGTGTAATTATGTTGTCTAGAATTTCTGTTATTTCAAGGATGGATTGAGGCCATCTGTTCCACAGCATTGAGCAAATGTGAATGAACAGGAAAGAAACATAAAATAAAGTGTTTAAAAACTTTATTTACTAATTTATTTTTACAAAAGAAACATAATCAATAAAATCGTTTCACATAAAATAGTTATTTTTACAGGAACATACAAAAACTCCATCATTTAAGGCAGATGCCGGGGCAAATACAGCCACACATGAATATAAAAAACACACATTTTTTCAATTGTTAACATGTTTGATTATCACCATTTTTTAATAGAATTTAATTGTCACAGCACAAATGAGGACCTTTTTTTTTTGCTTGCTTTCTTGTCAAAGTTTTCTCGGGGAAAATCCTGGATCCGCCCCTGCTTGGGATCTACCGAAACTTTTTTAAAGGAATACTTATCTGCGCTTGCTCATTATAAAGGAATTTAAAGTAAATTTTAACGTGCAGACGGTGCAGGACAACGAATTGCACGCTTGACATCTTGGACGCAAGCTACTTCCCAACATTTAAGATTGCGAAAAGCGGTAGACATTTTACATTTTCAAATCAATGTTAAAACACCTCAAATTGTTAAGTGTTAACCAATGAACCATTATAGTCTACCCCCTAATGAACAATTCTGGCAGGCAGTTTGTATTTTTGTATATAGATATTAACAGGATATCAAAGTAAAACAGCTTTGCTGATACGATTGTTTTATTATTTCCTGTAGAAATATGTTTATTGAAATAAATTTATAAGAAATACTACATGTTACTGGTGAGGCATATTTGCTTACGTGATCATACTAATAGTTGTCAAAATGTAAACAATCATTTTTATAATTTTGAAGAAGATATCACCTTTTTTACATGCATATGGTTCTCGCGATACGAAAAATTACTGGCTACTAAAATGAGTATCAACCCATGTCAAGTTTTATTATCGATTTCCCTTTTGAACCCGATGGCGATTTCTCTCAGTGAATACAAAAGGATTTTTTTCATGATTTAACACGGAAGAAAATAATAATCTTGAATACTCGAATGTTCCCTTAAAAGCAATATCCACAGTAAAGCCGTAGTGAGAAACATTGCCTTGTTTATAATGCAATGAAAATGTTGAAGGCACGGTCATGTATCACCACACTGTAGGCACATTTGCAATATTGCGATTAGTAGAAGTTGAGATCAGTGTGTAATTGTGCACTGATCACACCGGGGAGGGGGGATGTCAAATATATTGCTGTACACATGCGTGACCCCAAAAACGCGTTTAAAGGGTTTTTTTTTTTTTTTTTTTGGACGCGGGCCGCGCGTGCACTCGTTAAGGGTATCAAAAACACCGATTTTCAAGAAAAGGGTGGTTTTGAAAGACTGGACTATGGTCAATCGCGGGGTCAACCTTATTTAGGGTATTTTTTCCAAAGCTTTTTGTTAAGACTAGCCAAACCTGTTAAGGGTATGTTTTTCCCCCGGGGCTTTTTCCTCCTCGTTTCTGAAAAGTGTTCGGGTTTTTCCCGATTGTATACAAAACTCAGTTGTTTAGTGGCCAAAGTGTGTAAAATTTTTAGAGCCCGCGAAATAATTTGGTCAAGCATGTGTACAGCAATACATTTGACTGCCCCCTCTCCCGGGTTCCCCCTCCCACCATAAACAGTTCAGCAGTCTCATCCAAACATCATATCTGTTTCTGTTTATGGTAACTCTCTTATAGGAACTCAGCAGGACAGTTTTTTTTTGCCGGTAAATCCCTAGTTGGCACATAACCAATAAAATAGGAAACAACATTTTATGTTTAAAGGGATTGTCCGGGCTGAAAATAATATGATTTAAAGAAAAATCAGACAAACAAAGCACTAAAAACTTGATCAAAATCGGACAAGGAATAACAAAGCTATGGCATTTTTAAGATTTGCATCATGCAAATAATGATTATTCCGGTGAAACAGTTCTAGACATGTCTTCATGAATATTCAACGAGTAAATTAATGATGTCATATCCCCACGTGTTCTTTTTTTCATTATATGAAATTTGGTTTATTCAAATTTGTTCCAACATGAACTGAAAAAAAAAATGGATTGACAACTGATTTAATGCATTAGATCTTCATTGCTGCAACTTATTTAACTATAAAGGAGACATCGTTCACACACGTATGAAAAAACGAAACAATTATGATTTTATGTAATAGCATAAGAAAAAGGAAAGTGGGTATGTACTTGACATCATTAGCCCACCTAATCATGATAACGTGCATATAACTAGTTTCACAAAATATTGCTAAACTTGAAAATTCAAAAACATTGTTATTATTTTGTATCCGATTTTGATGAAATTTTCAGCATTTTGCTCTGTGGATTTCTCTATTTTTATTAAGATATGAATATTTTCAGCCCGGACCATCCCTTTAAGCAGGGACCGAGTCCCTGGTTTAGATAGTGGCTGACTTTACAGACGACAGATATTACTCTCGGGTCTTTTTTTTTCAAAGTTGAGACAATGGCAGAGCGGGGATTCATGCTCTAACCACTAGACTGGCTGGGTTCATGGTGAAATCGAGGTTAAAGTAATTCATGGTGTTCAGGTTTTTTTTTTGCACACAGAGAAAAAACTCGTTAAGGGGATGTTTGGAAATAATTTGGTTACGCATGTGTACAGCAATACATTTGACTGCCCCCTCTCCCGGGTTCCCCCTCCCACCATAAACAGTTCAGCAGTCTCATCCAAACATCATATCTGTTTCTGTTTATGGTAACTCTCTTATAGGAACTCAGCAGGACAGTTTTTTTTTGCCGGTAAATCCCTAGTTGGCACATAACCAATAAAATAGGAAACAACATTTTATGTTTAAAGGGATTGTCCGGGCTGAAAATAATATGATTTAAAGAAAAATCAGACAAACAAAGCACTAAAAACTTGATCAAAATCGGACAAGGAATAACAAAGCTATGGCATTTTTAAGATTTGCATCATGCAAATAATGATTATTCCGGTGAAACAGTTCTAGACATGTCTTCATGAATATTCAACGAGTAAATTAATGATGTCATATCCCCACGTGTTCTTTTTTTCATTATATGAAATTTGGTTTATTCAAATTTGTTCCAACATGAACTGAAAAAAAAATGGATTGACAACTGATTTAATGCATTAGATCTTCATTGCTGCAACTTATTTAACTATAAAGGAGACATCGTTCACACACGTATGAAAAAACGAAACAATTATGATTTTATGTAATAGCATAAGAAAAAGGAAAGTGGGTATGTACTTGACATCATTAGCCCACCTAATCATGATAACGTGCATATAACTAGTTTCACAAAATATTGCTAAACTTGAAAATTCAAAAACATTGTTATTATTTTGTATCCGATTTTGATGAAATTTTCAGCATTTTGCTCTGTGGATTTCTCTATTTTTATTAAGATATGAATATTTTCAGCCCGGACCATCCCTTTAAGCAGGGACCGAGTCCCTGGTTTAGATAGTGGCTGACTTTACAGACGACAGATATTACTCTCGGGTCTTTTTTTTTCAAAGTTGAGACAATGGCAGAGCGGGGATTCATGCTCTAACCACTAGACTGGCTGGGTTCATGGTGAAATCGAGGTTAAAGTAATTCATGGTGTTCAGGTTTTTTTTTGCACACAGAGAAAAAACTCGTTAAGGGGATGTTTGGAAATAATTTGGTTACGCATGTGTACAGCAATACATTTGACTGCCCCCCCCCCCCCGAGCTAGAACATCTTTATTTCTTGTGCATGGTAAACAATTTTCCCCGATTTTGGGGATAGCTTAGGACTTTGGCTTAACTCTCCACGTTTGTCTGCTTTCTGACATCCTTTATTTTATTCCACCATGACTAACCTTTGAATTCAGAAGAATGTGTCCTGCAAAATGCAAAGGAACCTTCTACATGTAGTTTTCATGGCGAAGTCTTTTCAAACTCTTCCCCCAAAATAATGAGCAGTGGGAAACAAACAGATGGTATTATACTGATATCGTTTTTTTTTTAAGATGTCGATATACCCACCATCATTCGTAAGTTGTTCACGAATCAATGTATTGCGCATACACAACCTTACAAGTGAAAAGTTTTAGCTTGCTCTGAACTTCTCTCTATTTTGTAACGCTCTATAGACTATAATTAGCTGCCGAGCACCTGCTAACCACACCCCATTGCGGTGTTAAACACAGCACAAAGATAAAAACACCTACCATATATTACGATCCAATTTTTTTTGGGAAGAGTTTTGAAAACCTTTTGTACAATGAATCATGTATTCTGACAAAAAAATTGTGAAAATACATTATTATCTCAAAAAGCAGATTATAATGGAAGGAGAGTGAATATACGAAAGGTGGTGAAAATGCTTGAAAAGCGGTAGACTACCGCCAATTAAGAGTGATAGAGCTGGCAATTATGCTGACGCCATCTCGATAAACTGTAGCTTTGATCAAATCTTTGATATTTCTGTTTTGTTGATATATATTTCCTTTGAAGCCTACTAATGAACCCGATCTTTTAATGTGATTAAATGGTAGGAATGCTGTAATTAATCATTATACATTGATGGATTCTGAAGCCATCTAGAAAAAAGCGCCCTCATACTGTCAATGTGACCACGAGACATTGGACACCAGGATGAAAGTTGTTCCTTGACATATGAAATATGAACACCGTCAGGTATATATATATATATGAAAGATCAGACGTGGCTAATTTGCCAAAGTATATGATCACGCTGATTCATCTTATTGCCCCTTTTGTTTTTTAGACTGAGAAACTAAGTTTTGATGATATGTCTATTATGGACAATTCCTTCCCTTTTTAGTGACTTGTTTGAATTGCTTACTAGAAATGACGGAAACCCTCCTTCTAGACGATGATACATTTTATTGCCCCTCTTGTTCTTTAGACTGAGAAACTGAGTTTGATGATAGGTCTATTCTGGACAATTCCTTCCCATTTCAGTGACTTGTTTGAATTGTTTTTTTGGAAATGACGGAAATCCTCCTTCTACCCTTCTTGTTCTTCGTTGAAAGATTCGTGCGAATTGCTTTGGCTTTGCCAACTTTCACTTGCTTCTTACGTATTTTACATGCTGCCGTACTTCTATCGACGTCTTGCCTACAATAAACTCTCGTATGTAATTCACGTTTAGATTCAGCAAGCGTTCGGCAGAACAACGAAGCATTCTTGCGCGGCACGCGCTCTTGGTGGCCAAAGAGATGGTCCTTGTCCCACTTTTTTGCTTCTGTTTCCTGTGTGCAGTTCTGCAATAACGATTCCAGAAGATTCCTAAAGTAAACAAGATCGGTTTCAAAGCCTGGTCCGTAGTTGTCAATACGGTACCAAAGCGTGCGGTTAAACGATTGATACAAGAGCGTGTCCGCGGCATTCCACTCGCGTATTCTATCTCTTAGAGAATCTCTCATGCTTGGACGCGTATCCTTGATCCGGATATTCTTGGCGATGTAAGCAATGTCTTGGAAGCTCCAACAGAAGCGCTTGCGCATGATCAAAAGCGATTCGTCGAAGTATTCATTGATAAGGACCAGGCTTAACTCGTCCTGAAGTTTTTGGATCCATTCTTTCACTGCGGTCGTATTTTCGTGGTACTGAGGGTCCAACCCAAGATCGTAAATCTGGTTGTTCCTTGAGTATGCCCATCTCTTTCCCATTACATCTTCCCAAGGCAAGAAACGCAAACGATCCTGGTAGAATTTCGGTCGCGACAAAAACTCTTCTATAAGCTCCAAAATCGTACAATTGGTCTGGTTTACGGACGAGCCTTTTTGCGATGTCTTCAAAAGCTCTTCTCGACATCCTTTGAATTGGGGATTTCGGCTAAGAAACGTGGAGTTACCCAAGGTACTCGTTTCATTGTTCATTGCACTTGAATTTGACTTGACGGTTATGTTAACTAGAATTGCATCATGGAATTGGAAATGATTAAAAGCACTTTCCCACTGCACACCAGGATCACGAATTATTGTCATGTATTTTGTACCCTGTGCAAAGAACCTCTCCATTACAGGCCGCTGATAACGAACATGGACCGCCATCATATTGTAGTTTTTATAATTTGGATAATCATTCTCAGCCACGTGGATAGGGGGCAAGAAATGTGTTTCCGCCGTTTTCTCCGTGAACGGGAGGTGGTAGAAATGGCCATTTGTTGACGACTGCCGGTTCAAAATGAAAGATAAATTATGAAAGAATCCATATCTATTGATTATTGACATTATGGTTGTTGAGCCCGTCTTCAATGTCTTTATGAAAGCGATGTTCTGAACCGCGCAACATGATAAAGGAAAATCCATTTGAATTCCGCTTGTTCCAATGGATGCATTACTTTCCCTCCCACAGCTTTTGTAGATTGGCATTGGCTTGGGCGCAGGAAGGTGCCATCTTTGTAGATATGTCGTATTAGACCTGCAAGAAATAAAACGTGATAAAATGAATCAATAATAATTATGCAGCATTAAGTCAGCGCTTAATACAATACTTCTTTACTAAATACTTTTACCGTGGATTTAGTATGGCTACCCTGATAGAAAGCTCATTATAGATATAAGAATAAGGCAAATGAGTTTTGTAGGGCATGAGAGAACGGTGTTGAAAATTTGGCGCTGACGGGGGAGATAGACGGTGGATGAAGGAAAATGATGAATTGGATGACCAGTCTGTTCTAATGCATGGATTACAGAGAGGTGTGGGTCAGCGGGAGGTGATGATGATGATGATGATGCACAGCATTCAAAGGCGCATTTTTGGAGGAGCCAGCCAATCTGGGTCGCCGAGAAGGGCGCGCACACAGAACTGTGACCCGCACTGAGATCTCTCCTCCCGATATAACTGATTTGGGGAATGCTGGTGGACCACTACACCGGGGTTCCCCCCTACTCTTATTCGAATAGTGCAGTGGTTCTTAACATGCAAAGGTGGTGACTCTCCTCTACACATACTTTAACATACTTTCCAAAACAAGTTTCCTAAAGAGTTGGTGTGTCTGTGTCAGTTGGTGATGTGTGCACTTTCAAAATTCTCTGCTAAATTCCACTGCAAATCTGCTATTTAAAGATATTTTTCACCACAAAACTTGCTTTGCCATTTCTCTGTGTCCTCGCGTAGATATGTCATTGACATGGAAATCAGGCACATCGTTGCTTCTTCTGACAAAACAGAAGCACATGAATTCAACAAAAGTGTTGAATCTTCACTCTGCTATAGCTAGTCACCTTGCTATTCTCCTTCTTCTGAGCGGCCAAGTTGACACAGGACCTGCAGACACATTCCCTTGTGAGTTTTGGAACAGAAATGTCACGGGAAATGACCATGCTCTCCTCTGTGACAACTGCAATATGTGGTGTCATATTGCATGCATCACTGAGCAGTCATAAGAAGTCCTTTCCAGATTTAACAGTTTCTCTTGGGTCTGTGCTAAATGTGAAAGTGTTAATGTAGAATTAACAGCTACGATCAGCATATCCGATCATTTTAAAGTAATCGTTTTGAGTTATTGAGTACTAGTGACACATCTAGTGATGCTTCATACCATCTGCAGACATCCACACCAGCCTCAGGTCATGCACCGAGGCTATACAACCACGGCTTTACTTTTTACCCTCTAAAAACAGCAGAAAGATCCTGGAGGGTATGATAATCAACTGTAACGGCCTCAAAAGCCCTGCCAAGTACACTCAGCTCAAAGCCACAATCAATCATCACAAACCAGATGTAATTCTTGGCTGCGAATCCAAGCTTGATGAAGCAACTTCTACATATAGTGTATTCCCATGTAACTACACGGTATTTCGAAAGGATCGAAATGAACATGGTGTGGTGCTTTGGTAGCAATCCATGAGTCTGTCACATTATCCAGCTGCCCTGAATTTGACTCTCAAAGTGAAATCATTTGGTGTAATTTGCAGTTCACAAATGCAAAGCCGCTTTTCATCGCAAGTTTCTATCGTCCTCCAACAAATAGAAGGCGGGATCTTGAGGAATTCCAACCCTATATCTAAGATGGTTTCCAAACACAGAAAAAGTCATCCTTATATCATCATTGGAGGAGACTTCAACCTTCCGGATATTGATTGGGAATCCTGCATATTGAGCAGTATGAGCCGTGCAAGCATCCACAAACTCCTGCTCGACACCCTTTTGGAATTTTCGCTGGTATAACTTGTTATGGATTTAACCCACCCTGCATCGGGTAACACCCTGGATCTTCTCCTGACATCTAATCCAAGCCTTATTACAGATATACAAGTACTTCCAGCCATATCTGACCACAATGTTGTATCTTTTGTCTTCTCGGGTAACCCTAAGACAGGCCGCAACCCTCCCAGGAATATTTACCAATTCCACAGAGCAGATGAGGAAGCCATCAAAGATGCTGTTGCAAAGATCTCTTCAGATTTCCTCCTTTCAAATCCAGAGCTTGAATCTGTTGATGGGAACTGGAAGAAGATAGCTGTCTTCCTCAAGAAATGCATGGAAGATCTGATACCATCCAAGTTCAGCAAGTCCCGAAGACACCTTCAATGGATCACCAATGACCTGAAAAGGAAAATGAGGAAACGGGACAGGCTATTCAAGAAAGCCCGTAGGAGCCCTAGTACGTTAAGATGGAAGGCCTACAGACTGCACCGAAATATGGTTGCTAAGCTTGTTCACCAGGAACACCACAATTATGTGAACATCATAGGAGACAGCCTACAAGAAAATCCTAAGATGTTCTGGTCTTACGTCAAATGCTGCAGGTCTGAAAACATCAGCATTCCATCTCTGAAATCTGACAAGGGTATCCACACGACTAGCAAAGACAAAGCGGAGTGCCTAAATGCTTACTTTCACTCTGTCTTCACAAACCAAAAGGCTTGTCATACATCTGTGGAAGGTTCTATGCACTATCCTGACATTGGACATTTGCATGTTAATCGCACTGGTGTGGCTAAACAACTATCAGGTCTCAACCCGTCCAAAGCCTGTGGACCGGATGAGATTCCTCCTAAGCTACTTAAACTTGTAGCTGTTGAAATCTCGCCGGCTCTTGGGTTCCTGTTCCAACAGAGCTACAATACAGGTACCGTTCCAACAGAATGGGAGTCTGCCTTGGTGACCCACATTCACAAGTCAGGTGATAAATGCGACCCAGTAAATTACAGGCCGATTTCCCTGACTTGCATCTGCAGTAAGTTAATGGAACACTTGGTACTTAGTCACATGTCAAAGCATGTAGCTGCAAACAACGTCCTAGTAGATGAACAACACGGGTTTAGGCAGAAGTTGTCTACCACTACCCAACTCATCTCAGCCACCCATGATTGGGCACACACCCTACAACGCAGAGGCCAGACGGATATTATTTTTCTTGATTTCAAGAAAGCCTTTGATCGAGTACCTCACTGCCATCTGCAAACGAAGCTAGCATACTATGGCATCAAAGGAGACACCCAAAACTGGATCATGTTACTACTCACCAACCGACAACAGGCAGTTGTTGTTCAGGGATCATGGTCATCTTGGATGCCAGTGACATCTGGGGTGCCTCAAGGATCAGTGATCGGCCCTGCCCTTTTCTTGCTTTACATCAATGACATCACTGCAAATATCCAGTCCAAGATGCACCTCTTTGCAGACGATAGTGTGATATACCGAGATATCAACACAGCACATGATGTCTCCTTCCTGCAGCAAGATCTTCAAACCCTGTCAGATTGGTCAGTAAAGTGGCTTATGGCTTTTAATGTGAAGAAGTGTGCTTCCCTTACCTTTACTCGGAAGCGAGCTCCCATACAACACAGCTACAGGCTTTCCAATGAGGTAAATGCAAAGGTCGACAAATACAAGTACCTCAGAATCACCATCTCCGAAGACCTCTGATGGAACACGCACTGTCAACTTATTGCGAACAAGGCCAGCAAAATCCTTGGGTTGCTGAGAAGAACTCTCTCACCTTGTTCTAAGAAGCCCAAATCAAATGCGTATATGGCCTTGGTTCGACCGCAGCTTGAGTATGGTGCTGAAGCCTGGAATCCACACACCTCTACTACAGCTGCATGCATGGAAACAGGGGCGTCGATCCTTTTTAAGATTGGGGGGGGGGGGGGCCAAAATCATGAATCAACTTTCCAAAGGAGCTCGATCACACAAAACAAACAAACTCACTCACACAAATGCATATATAATTATATATATATATATATATATATATATATATATATATATATATATATATATATGTTTATTTATATGACTCATGAGATAGAAACACATATCTCACCAACAAATTGATGCGAGCGCGAGCTGAAATTGTTTAGTATACTGACCTGAAAACAAGAAAAAGGTGTCTGTTTAGGACTGTTTGTAGTAACTCATGAGGAGGATACATATCTCACTACACAGATAATGCGAGTGCCGAGGGCGAGCTGAAATTTCTTTATATTCTGACCAAAAAGCTTGATATTCTAAGCATTTTTGGTACCAATAATTAAGATGGGTATCTAAAAAAACAATAGATGCGAGCGCGAAGCGCGAGCTTAAAATTTTCGATCTGAAAAAAAATGACAGTTTAATGGACTTTTTAATAAAGAACAAGATTATATCCAACAAAAGATTATTGCAAATCGAAGCGCGAGTTCTTTTGAGGTTTAGAACTGAAAACGGGACATTCTATTCACCTATTTAATCATGAAAAGTATGGGGTATTGCTATAGAAATGATGCGAGCGCGAAGCGCGAGCTGAAAATTTTTATATTCCAATCTGAAAAGCGGACAATTTGAGCACGATTTTGAATAAAGAACGAGTTGTGTAGCTCAATCTCGTTTGCTGATTTCTCTGTAACATTACCGTCTTATTTTATTTTTGCACATGCGGAATTATTGGGGGGGGGGGGGGGGGCAAAACGATATGTTTGCCCCCCCCCCCAATATTTTCATTGGTGGGGCGATCGCCCCCCTGCCCCCCCCCCCCAGGATCGACGCCCCTGCATGGAAAGGGTACAGAAAACAGCTGCTCGCTTTGTCACCCGCGACTATAGAAAATCTACATCAGCCTCAGGACTTGTCTCAAAGTTGGGATGGGACCGGCTACACACACGTCGTCTCCTTGCACAAAGCACTATGCTCTATCAAATACAACACCAGCTTGTGAATATCCATCTTCCACACTTCATAAGCCAGGCTCCATACATCAGTAGAAGAGATCATATGCTAAAACTCTCTGTACCACAAGCAACGATTGATGCAGACAAATTCTCATATTATCCCCCTACCATTCGTATCTGGAACCATGTACCAGCTAAAGCAGTTACTGCCCCATCAGTTGATGTCTTCCGGGGGGGGGGGGCTGCCCTTCCTGTCATCAGAGGGTTAAAGCCTCCTGTAGGTTCCAGGATGCTGTAAGCACTAGGAGCATGATTTTTGCTTGCACTTCACCAATTTTATTGTTAATAGAATTCCAAAAAATTGTCTGCACCACCACCTGTCACAGCACATGCCATCCCAGTTTAGCTTGGAAGAGCTGCTTAAGGGATTATTCCCTCACGGTTCAAGGTACACGGGGCCTCCATTTAACGTCCTATCTGAGGGACGGAGTTCCACTGTAACAGAGCCTTCATCTATGAAACAGGGGAGATACGTTTACACACAACGCACTGGCTTCAGTCACCCGCCTAGGGTGGGCTCGAACCCACGATCTTCGGTTCGACTGGCAGACACTTTACCGACTGAGCCAACTTCGCTCTCAGGTGGAGCTGATTAAAACAGCCAGGAAAGAGATTTGTGGCATGCCATAATCGCCTACGTCTCGTGATACAGCATTTAGAGAGAGAGAGAGAGATCGGACATTCGACCGCATTCAAGGAATTTTCTTCAAACCGGGTACTCATGTACTTCACCTGGGTGGTGAGTGGCAAATGTGGATAAACGCCTTGCCAAAGGACGAGAGTGCTGCGGTAGGATTCGAACCCCGGACCTGTGATTTAAAGCAAGGAAACTTATCCACTGAGCCGCAAAAACTCTACACATTGAATCAACAATAAATTATTGACTTATAAAACACGATATTCTGAACTATGTCCCCTTCAAATTCCCTGCCCTAGGACAGATTATAAAAGCAAATCTTTTAAATATATGTTGCTGCCCTCGTATTTAATTCTCTCCCCTGTGATATAAAAAAATACACGTTCCTCCATGCATTAAAAAAAACCCACTGTAAATCATTTTAATTCTGACTGTCATACATGTAATTACATTGAATAACTTGATGTAAATGTAATAATTCCATGAGTAATTGTTGACTCACTCTATATCTATATAATATTGTGTTTTACTTTATTATATGTTACATACATTGAATTGCTATGATGTTGAGTTATTTGTTACACTGCAGGGCGCCTTTGGAAAGCAGTTTTGCATAACTGAACAGGCCTACCCTGCAGTATAAAATAAAGAAAACCAATAAATAAATAAATGTTTATGAGGGATCCATCTTTAAAAGTGATAACGGAAATACTCTGAATACTCTTAAGACAGGGAATAAGTTCAGAGCCCCTCAAAGAGAGAGAGAGAGAGAGAAAAACATCGCCAATTCAAATGTGATGAATTCACATTAAAAACCTGCATGAGTAATTATGGTTAGGGTCTACCTCTGAAACTATAGGGCCTACCACGACCCGGATATATTAGGCTTAAAGGGATATGCTCCATGCTGAAAATAATATGATTTGAACATACAAATAAAAATCAGACAAACAAAACAGTGAAAATTTGATCAAAATCAGAAAAGGAATAACAAAGCTATGGTATTTCAAAGATTTGCATTATTCCGGTGAAACAGTTCTAGGCATGTCTTCATGAATATTCAATGAGCAAACTGATTATGTCGTATCCCCACTTGTTCTTTTGTATTTTATTACAGAAAATTAGGTTTATTCAAATATTTTCTACTAGAACTTTAAAAATGGATTGACAACTGATTTAGTGCATTAGATATTCACTGCTGCAACTTATTTCATTACAAGGGAGACATGAAACAAGTGGAGCGCCTCTGGCAGTCTCACCTGCATCACACAATTCAATATAGCAGCAGTGCTGACTTTTAAAACTACTATAAAATAATTATTCACAAAAAACACCGTTCATATAATGATACAATACTACGTTCATTGACAATAAATGACATTTGACCTTGATCATGCGACCTAAGACATGTTCAGTGATAATTGATTACTCTTAAACTTTCAGAGTTATGATGGTTATTCAACAAATACCCTCAACATGGCCAAAGTCCATTGACCTTTGACCTTGGTAATGTGACAGAATGTTCAGTGATACTTGATTACTCCTATGTCCAAGTTTTATGAACAAGACCAATACATTTACAGAGTTATGGTGGTAAGTCAACAAATACCCCCAACATTGCCAAGTTCATTGACCTTAAATGACCTTTGACCTTGGTCATGTGACCTGAAACTCAGGCAGGATGTTCAGTAATACTTTATAAACCTTATGTTTAAGTTTCATGAACTATGTTCATATACTTTCTAAGTTATGCTGTCATTTCAAAAACTTAACCTTCGGTTAAGATTTGGTGTTGACAACGCCGCCGCCGTCGCACAGTGGGCCAGCTAGAATGGGTTGAAAGTGCGCCAAAAATATATTTCGAGTTATATTTTTACTTTAACATGTTGATTAAGGGTAATTTTGGGCGTAGAATCGACTGAACATAATTTAAAGCCGATGTGACGTCACCTTGATACCAAATTTTGATTGGCTACTTAAAACCTATCTGTGAAAAGACAAATTACGCTAAACAATGTGAAGTATATAAACTTTGTGTTATGTGCTCCTGTCAGATTGACCAGAGTGAATGTTGGTTTATGCTTCTCACATGCCTAAAAAGTGTGTATGAGATGCCAAAAATAATTTTATGGCATCAAAATGATCATTAATTAGATTTATAAAATCTGAAATATATTGACCGTGCTTTATCAAGCTGTGTTGACTTGTGTAAAACGCAGAGTATAAATTATAACACCACGAATGTATCACTATGAGGAGGGATTTTGGCTGAAATTATTCTACAAGTAAGTTTTATCTCTGGAAGAGTTGTGGGTATAGCCCTTATTTGCGTTAGCGACCTTTATTTTGTTTACATTATGCCCGGAATTCATGTCATTTTCATGGAATGGAAGGGGAATCGTCCTCGCTGTGCAAAAGCGAACGGCAATGTACACCCATACGGTGCGCTACGACGACTGCGCGGTATAAACATGACCGTTTTTTTAACAGGTTTTGGGGGTGTTGTGTCAAGTAAAATCGGCTCTAACATGAAAACGGGCAAAAACGGGCAGCTAAATTTGGTATCGACTTAAAGCTTAGACATCGGGAAAAATGATGCTTATAGAATTTAGACGGAAATCCACGGAAATCTAAACGTTTCTAATGTAAATGCAAAAAACATGGATTTTAAGCCTATTTCGAGGAATAATCATCCTATAAACCTCCTGAAAGATGTCTTTTATCTACTTTGAACCCTTTCACACGAAAAAAGAATATATCAGGATTATGTGGGAGCTATTTCAGATTCCTACATGAAAAACCCCATGTGAAATGGCCTGTTTTTCAACTAGGTTGTCATATACGTGACATTTTGCAAAATGTCACATTTTACGATTTGAGGTAGGAAATGAACAACCTTTATGCAAATTCCGGAATGAAATATTTTGCCAAAGTATTCTTCAAAGTGTTGTCTTTCAGCTGGGCATAACAAAAATTAAAAATCTGAAATTGCCCAAAATTACTTTTGGCGCACTTTTGTTTCGCCCCGGCCCACTGTGCGTCGCCGACGGAAAAGCGGCGCCTATAGTCTCACTCTGCTATGCAGGTGACACAAAAATGACACAATTATGATTTCACGTAATAACATGAGAAAAACGCAAGTTGGGTGCAACGTAACAAGCCTCCCTGATGAATATTCATGACCGAAGTGAATATAACTTTTCACAAACATGAAAATTCAATAACTTTGTTATTTGTGATTCGATTTTGATGAAATTTTCAGCATTTTACTGTGTGAATTTTTTATTCAGATATAAATATTTTCAGCCCGGAAACCCCTTTAAGAATTACTTCAATTCCCTTATCACTAATAGAAATTGTATCCATAGTCGACCAAAATATAGTGGTTGTTTTATTTTCTCAAATGGATTGCCCTTTCTACCTCTCTTAAGGGATGGTCCAGATTTCAGATATTTATATCTCAATAAACAGAGTATATTCCACAAAGCAAAATGCTGAAGATTTGATCAAAATCGGACATCAATAACGAAGTTATTGAATTTTAAAGATTTGCATTATTCCGGTGAAACAGTTCTAGGCATGTCTTCATGAATATTCATTAGGTGGGCTGATGATGTCATATCCCCACTTGTTCTTATGTATTTTATTATATGAATTTAGGTTTATTTAAAATTTTTCTACCAAGAACTAAAAAAATTGGATTGACAACTGATTAAGTGCTTTTTATTGCCGCAATCATCATAATGGAGACACATCATTTACACATGCATGAAAAAATGAAACAATTAAGATTTCATGTAATAACATAAGCAAAAGGAAAGTGGGAATATGACATCATCAGCCCACCTAATGAATATTCATGACGATGTGCATATAACTGTTTTCACAAGATATTGATAAAATTTAAAATTCAATCACTTTGTTTGTCATCCGATTTTGATGAAATTTTCAGCATTTCGCTTTGCGAATTTTACTCTATTTAAATATTTTTGGCCCGGACCATCCCTTTTCATTATAAATTATCATCTGCAAATTGAAAGCAAAAAGCATTGTCCTTTTCCCCTTCAAAATTATGTATATATATATATATATATATATATATATATATATATATATAAAAGAAGAGGGCCCTTTGCATAACGTGTATTACAGCGCGTCATGTTCTATGTACACTTGTAAATAATTCAGCATCAACGCAAGACGTAGCTTCCATGTATCTCTTTATTACAAGCTTTCGGCCAATGGGGCCTTCATCAGGCCTATAATGCATTGAAACAAACAGAACAAACCATACAAATAAGGTCGAAATAACAAAGTGAATGTGTAACAAAGGGTACAGAACAGAAGGGTTACACTAAGATAACAAAAATAACAGAAATTAACAACAGAGGGGGTTGAGTACAGAACAGAAGGATTATAGTAAGATAACAAAAAATAACAACAGAGGGGGTAATGACTTGAACGAGATGGTGGAATACAATAGAAACGATTGGGAAACTTAAGTGTGTGAAAGGACAAGGTATTTACCGGCATTGAAATTAACTTGGGATTCTGTTCATCAGGAGGAGTAGTGAGTCTTGTGCAGGTAATACTGTGAAAAAATGAGGATTACTTGAAACATTATCCTCATTTTTTCACAGTATTACCTGCACAAGACTCACTACTCCTCCTGATGAACAGAATCCCAAGTTAATTTCAATGCCGGTAAATACCTTGTCCTTTCACACACTTAAGTTTCCCAATCGTTTCTATTGTATTCCACCATCTCGTTCAAGTCATTACCCCCTCTGTTGTTATTTTTTGTTATCTTACTATAATCCTTCTGTTCTGTACTCAACCCCCTCTGTTGTTAATTTCTGTTATTTTTGTTATCTTAGTGTAACCCTTCTGTTCTGTACCCTTTGTTACACATTCACTTTGTTATTTCGACCTTATTTGTATGGTTTGTTCTGTTTGTTTCAATGCATTATAGGCCTGATGAAGGCCCCATTGGCCGAAAGCTTGTAATAAAGAGATACATGGAAGCTACGTCTTGCGTTGATGCTGAATTATTTACAAGTATATATATATATATATATATATATATATATATATATATACACATATATATATATATATATATATACATATATATATATATATTACATATACGCTTTGGTGTGCTGGATATCATTTTAGACATAATGAAATAAGACTTGTCCGTTTGTTGAAATCGAGATGTCTACATTAATGATATTTAGAACTCTCTCGCAAATATATACAAATTAATGGGTTTCTGTCTCGTTTACGTCCGTCGAGTGGGGTTTCTCTTTCCTGACAGATTTCCATCTATAGACCAAAGTAAACAAAATGAATATCTTACCGTAAAACATTTGAGCTTGCTATTCCTTGGTTTAGTTGTAAGATAGTGAATGACATCAGAAGGGTTGTCAAGGCAACGAGCAGTATAAATGTGTTCTTGGACTAAAAGTGGGGAAAAAAGGCATGATATGATTAGGGAATATTTTTACATCTCCCGATATTATCAAGTCATAATAATGTAATAATCAGATAGCCGGAAAAATATTTTAAGATAGGGCATATTAATAAAAGAAAGCATAAGAGGCATTTATTTAGGGGTGAAAAATGTTACGTCTAAATCTAGGGCCTTTTCACGCGTGAATCTTGAATCTTAATTAATGATGATTGCTGTTGTTATCGTGACTGTGATCAGCGTTCTTGATTCTAATCATGTTTTAGTTTGGTTTCACACGTGCTAAATATTCGTCATCAATCTTATTTTTCACTGGAATCATGCAATTTTTTTACCGTGTGAAAGGGCGGATAGTTCTTCTGTTTTATAGATTTCCGCTCTTTCACACGATACAAAAAAATTTAATGAATATAATATCAATATGATAAAAAAGAAAAGAACAAGTAAGGATATGGCAAAATCAGCTCGCTCGTTGCATGTTCATGAAGACATGCATATAACTGTTTCACCCAAATAATACAAAGCTTTGAAATAACGTTACTTTGTTATTTCTTATTAGATTGTGATGAAATTTTAAGCTTTATCTGTTTTTTTTAGCCTGTACTCCTGGGGAGCGTTTCATGAAAGGACTTGTCGGACGTTATATCCGACAAGTCCCATTTTATCCGACAGTTACCATAGTAACAGTACCTCTCAGCCAATCAACATCAGAGAAAGATGTCAGATCTGACAACTTGTCGGATGAAAATCTTGATGAAACACTTCCCAGAACAGCTCGCAGCGCGTTGACAGTAAATGGGAGATTTTTCTTAAACAAAATCTATTTTTGAAAGATGTTCCCCATGACTTTATCTTATGCCCAAGATTATTTTACATTACATTTACTAGTACTTAAATAATCTTATAATGTTATGTAAGTGGATGTATACATATGCCGACTGTTCGATTCTATCTGATACCCAAATGGATTTTTTTATGATCTTGACTGGTTAGAAAGTAATCGCATGGTGAGAAATCAGCATATGGATGAGTTTACAATGTAACGGGTCATTCTAAAAAAAATGTTACAATTCACAAAAAACGTGTCTCAACTATCTTATGGCCGCTAGCTTCACAACCCTGAACATTTTCTACAAAAATATTATCAAGACAATGACATTAATAGACTAGCTCCTCAAATCATATGCGACCAGTGACTATTAAAGCTCTAATTTTATTACAAAAGCCTTTTATTTTTGCTTTTGTTAGAATCGACACTGTCTCTGGTCAGTTTTAGATTTTACTATCATTCTCTTTTAAAGGTAGTCTGTTTTTCTTACTTTCATTAATGTCTGGTGAAGGCAGCTTGGTGTAAACGTCTGACATATTGCGCTAATTCTAGTATTTGATGATCCCTTTGTGATTATTTTCACTTTTAACTTTGTCCCAAATTCATTTTAACTCCCGTAACGAATACTGCCACAGTTTTTTCTCCCTTTCAAACTGACTGATATTATACGATAATGTGTCTGCAAGTAGAGTGATATTCATTAATAAATAATTGATAAGGGAATTATCATATGTGTTTCCTGTATTACACGGAAATGAAGGACTATTCTTAGAAAATGAAATGTATGACTACACAGCTTTAACATCCGTAACGCACCTTAAGAAATTGCACTTTGGCAGTTCTGTTAAGGATTCAGTATTATATAGGATGAGAGACACCTTTCATAATAAATACATTTTTCAAAGGTAGGGCTGCTAAATAAGGACCATGTTGGACCATAAAGCATAAAGACATTAACTTCCGTAACGCAATAACTTCCGTAACATTTTTTCTTGAAAATGCTACAAATTTGTGCTTTACTGAATCACTCCGGATCATACAGATATAAATCATATAAAGTACCTTCCACCTAGGTACCCATAAAAAATCATAGCTTTTCATCCTTGTCAATTATTACACAACTTATTTTCAACATCACTTTGAAAAGAGGGAAAATTAACAACGAAAACAATTTCCCGAAAATTATATACGATATTAAGTGCTTAAACTTCTGTATAGTCTAACCTGAAAACTTGACATTCTAAGCATTTTTTTTATGATCAGGATGTTATATGAATCAAACTATCAATGCGAGTGCAAAGTACAAGCTGATTTTTTTTTTGGTATTCTGACTGAAAGCTTGACATTCTAAACACTCTTTGTACCAATTACAAGGATGGGTATCTTAATTGATGCGACTGATTTTTTTTATATTTTGATCTGAAAAAAAATATGGACATTTTAATTTGAGAACAGGATATATATATCCAATAAACAATTCTTGCAAATGTAAAACGCGCGCTTTTTTAGGTTTAGACCCCAAAACGGGACATTCTATTAATAAGAATGGGTGTCTTGCTAAGGAAATATTGCGCAGCGAGTGCGAAGCGCGAGCTGAAAATAAGTATCATTCCAATGTGAAAACCAGACATTTTAAGCATGCTTTCAAATAAAGAGGATATAAACTGAATAAAAAATAATTTCATGCAATAAAATACAAAAAAAATGGGGATTTCATGTATATACACCATGAATCAACTCTTTAATATTCATGAAGATATGCACAGACTAAACTCAGTGTTTCACTAAAATAATGCAAATCTTTAAAATGGCATAACTTCGTTATTCCTTGTTCGATATTGATCATATTTGTAGTATTTTGTTTGTCTGATTAATATCTGTGCAGATCATATTTTTTTTCAGCCTGGATGAACCCTTTAATGCGCATGAAAAGCGCTGAAATAATTGATATAGGCCTGCTGACATGAAAACATGGAAAGAGATATTTCAAACACTCACGGTTTGTTGGAATTTAGGAATGAAAAATATACGTATTTCGATAATCAAACATTTTGGCTATTCGTCTTTTTTTTGAACGAAAGATGTGCAATGATTTTTATGGTACTTTTTGTTGTATGTTATTTGGTAAAATCCTGCTTCTGAAAAACAATATTGAATATTTTTTTTATCTTGCAAACATTTTGGCTTCGGTAAATAAATTTGTTGATACCACTTCTATTTCAATCATTTCAAAAGTGATATAATTGAGTAACATAAGTGGGCAATGCTAACGATTAACCTCCGTAACATTTATATACAGTGCTTGAGTTAGTCCGGTCAGTACTTCAAATTGACGCTACAGCGACTTGCCCCTTTTCTGTTGCCACTTTCTCATACATGGTACTTTCACAATATGCATCTTTCAACCCATTCTGTAGACTTCATTTTTACGATTTCCCCCCATCAATTGTTGCATTTTTCTGAGAATGACCCTAACGTGTAAAAAGGACCCCATGGAAGAACAGTGGTATTTTATTAATACCGCTGAAATGGGCCATCCTCCATATGATCTGTACGTTATGTTAAATTGAACATGTATACATTTTATTTTTATATGAAAATAAATACAAACAACCAATGACCGGATTACTACAATTAACGAGGTAAACGAAGTTCCCTTGAACAGTATTTTATCCTGGAGTGTTTAGGTATGACGGAACTATACACTGAAATATGAAAAAAGCATGTATTTAATGTAACGTGTAAAATTAGTATAAACCTTGGTACATGATTAAAGGGATATGTCAAGTTATGAAAATATATTACTCACTGTGCATGTTCTGTATGCTGCCATGGTCATGTATATCCTGTAGGAGTGTTACAAGTTTCGGGGGGTTAATACGAGTATCAGAAAATTGAACTAAAAAATAAATGTTGCTGGATGATTTTAAATGAAGACTTTTATATATATATATGCATATAGCATTTCCATTTATTTGAAAGCAGGATAAAAGAGCATTGTACATTAAATGCTTTGCTCACGGGCATAGGAGCCGCGGCCGGGGATCGAACCCCGGACTTTCAATGTATAGCCAGGCGCCTTAAAGCACTCGGCCACGGCACCTCCATATTTGTTTTTCTCGGATACGCCCTCTGTTTCTCAAACTTAAATTTTGATCATACATGTGGACATAATAAATAGGTTGAACTAATCGTCTATTAAATCACATTTAATTGCCATACTCAGTGGCAGATCCGGGTAGGGGCACATGCACATGATATTCTCATTCTGAGAAATGGAGTATATCTGGGTTAACGGAAAACTCTTGCTGTGTGTTTAGGGGACAGCAAATTATGGAAAAGGCTTATTTGATAGAATAATTATAAATAATCTGCACAATGAAGTATACAAGTAAAATGATCTTACCATAACACTACACTTCATCCTGATCTTGGAGGACACTTGGTATATCAATGTTAATCCCAATTCATCAGCTCTCGGCACATCTTAGGCATTGTAGTCTTCTGCACTGTCAGCAATCAAGTGAGAGAGAGAGATGGGGGAGAGGGGGGGGGGGGGGAAGGGGAGGGGGAGGAGACAGGTGTATGAGATGCGAATTTATATTTATTTTAATGACAGTGGGTGTCATTCTGATAGACACGGTCTAGTGAAACCTGGGTTAACCTAGACTACACTTTTATGCCAACTTGTCAACTTATTAACCAATTAAAAATGATTTGTTTTTTCCAGCTTTGAAAAGTTGTAAAAAAAACATCGAGTCGTGAAATGGGATGAATAGGAAAATTATGATAATAAAATAATGTATTTTAATGAATTAATCAGTTCATTATATTTGCCAGGAGTAAATGGAAGATTATTATTAATTAATCATTCCATTGTAGGGTGGTATGAAATTCTAGTTTAGACTAGGATTAAACCCAGGTTAAATTATCTGAATATCATCCATGTAGTATGTTGTCTGCTGAATAAAATTTCGACCTTGAATATTTAGACCTTGGTATGGGCGGCGATCAGAGAGAAAGAGAGGGAGAGGGGAGGGGGGGGGGTATGTCTGCGCCTTTCCAATTACGAATTTTGTAACACCAGGGTCGTCCCGTATTCAGACATACCGGGGGCAGATCTAGCTTTTTTCAAGGGGGGGGGGGTGGGTTGAACAGAAGGACTATCACCCGCGAAGTGGCCAGCCGATTTTTTTTTTGGTATTTTCAGGGGCGGATCCAGCTTTAACCAATAGGGGGGGGGGGATATTTTTGTCCACATTTTCCCCGGTCGTCATCACAAAGTTAATTTTTGTTGGTTTCTTTAAAGAGGTAGTCTTATTTACTTCTTAACTTTATTCTAATAAACATTTCTGTAAATGCC
This sequence comes from Lytechinus pictus, assembly GCF_037042905.1. NCBI lineage: Eukaryota > Metazoa > Echinodermata > Echinoidea > Temnopleuroida > Toxopneustidae > Lytechinus > Lytechinus pictus. The sequence goes on from NC_087261.1 coordinate 24,845,889, forward strand.
CTGATTAAATAATGCGATCGCGCGCTATTTTTTTTGAAAATTTCCTTTATTTTCTGCTGAATATTGAATATTCTGATCAATGTTTGTAATAATGAACAAGATGCGTATGTAACTAAATAATTACTGATGAAATTACTGTTTGCATTTACAAAGGGTAATGCTGATCAACAATCAAATAATGCGAGCGCAAAGCGCGAGCTGAAAGTTTTGACATTCCTACCTAAAAACTGGTTATTCTAAGCACTTTTTCTAATCATGAATAAGATAGATAATTAACATATCAATTTTATGCGAGCGCGAAGCGCGAGAGGAAAAGAATGAAAGTTTGAACTGACAATAAGGACACTATTCATATTTTGTCATCATGAAATGGATGGGTATCTTCCTACATGAATAATGCGATCGCGAAGTGAGAGTACGTGTAGATTTTTTGTTTTATTCTGATCTGAAACTAACCCAGGGAGCTCCGGCCCACGAAGATCTGAGATCTGAAACTGGATAATTCAAGCATATTTTTAAGAACAAGCTGTTTGTCTTAATAAACATGTGTGCGAAAAGCAAAGCGTGATCTCTTTTTATTTTATTTCTTTCTTTAAATTTAGTCCTAGAATCTGGGCATTATAAACACATTTTTTTTCAATATGAAAATCGAGCGTATCTTTCTAAATCAACAATAGCGATACTACAAGGGGCATGTTTCAAGCACTACTTAGAAGAAGATATGGATCGCACTCATGCGAGCGCGAAGCGCGTGCTACTTTTTTATATAAATATTCTGACCAAGGAACGGACTTTCTAGGCACATATTGTCATCAAATGAGAAGGATGAATATCTTCCCATCTGGAAAAGGGGACATTCAAGGAGTAGGAATTCATGAAAAGGATATCTCATAATCTAATAGGCGCGAAAGCGCGAACTTCGTTGATATTAAGGCCTGAAAACTAGACATTAGTTTTAAACACTTGTAATCACGAATTGATATATTGTAAACAATTATTGTGAGCGCAAAGCGCGAGCCGAAATTTTTGATGAGCTGTCATGAACAGCTGGGATTTAAAGTAATTTTAGATTTCACACTAGAATTATACTCATCTCTTATCTCACTGATGAAAATGCGAACTAAAAAAATTAAATATTCAGATCACAAACAATTTTCTGAGCACTTTTTGAAATGTCAATTTGTAAAACAAACAAAATCAAATGAAGCTCGATGTCCGAGCTGAAATGTGTTTTGTAAATTGACTTCAAAACCAGATATTTTAAGCTCCAATTTAGCCTATTGAGCAATTAGATCTGTATCTCATCGAACAAGCAATGCGAGCGCGAGCAAATATGTACGTTGTATACATATAGTGACATGAATTTTTATCTTCAACTCTTCACCTCACCTTCACTCGTCTTCTTTTTTTTCCTCTCCTCTTTTCTCGTGTCCTTTTCCTTCTCCCCCTAATTTAATTTGCAGCCCAATTAAGGGGGGGGGGGGTAAACACCATAACCCCGCCTCTGCATGCATACAAGTCTCACGCTTTAGGCGTGAGACTTCCGCCTTAATTTGGACTCTTGCTCATCCAAATCTCATTCTCACGCCTGGATCACAGCCTATCCCCACATAGGGTACACAAGCCTGCGATCTCCCGGCGAGTAATGGATATCTCATGCAAAGCTGGCACGGTTTCTTGAACTTGGCATCTACTTATGAAGAGTTTAGTTGCAAAAGGGCTTAGGTCCACTTTGGACCATTCTGAGAAAAAACATGTTTTTTTATTCTCACTTACTGCAATATTCTTATGAGACACTAAATTGTCATGATGTACTACCCTATCATGTGAACAAAAAATTGGTTATAAAAGACATCTACCTGTCTTAAATTTTTTTCTATGAATTCTTTTAAAAATTATCATTGTGGACCTAACCCCTTTTGCAAGTAAACTGAAATGAATCCAATCTATTTTGATTAAAAAAGTGATTTTTCTTTGCCACTTTTATTCACGTTTTCATGTAAATTTCAAATTTTCTTTGTTTTCATCAAAGCGACTAAAAATTTAGAGGTTTTGAGACTGAAAACAATAAAATTTATGAACAATGGACCTAACCCCTTTTGACAAATGAGCTCTTAAGAAGAGTTTGTTTGCAAAAGGGGTTAGGTCCACTACAAGAAAATCAATTTTTTTAATTCTCCTATATTGCATATTCTTATGCGAAACTAAATTTTCAAGATTCCCTACCATGACAACATAAAATTGGGTATAAAAGAAATCTACTTTTATTCATATTTTTCAAAATATTATTTTCCAAAAAAAATTGGTGTGGACCTAATCCCTTTTGCAACTAAACTTAAATGGACCTAACCCCTTTTGAAGAAAAGGGTGATTTTTCTTTGCCATTTTTGACCAAATAATCAAATTTGATGAAAAATTGACCTAACCCCTTTTGCAAGTGAGCTCTTCATATAGACCTGCGTAATAGTCAGGTTCAAATTTGAGAAAAGTAGACTGCCTTAGGCAAATCGTGTTAATGCTGAATTAAGAAGTGTTTAAACATAATTTGAGGGCGCTGAGTCCAAATGTATTGTTTGCCAACCTTGAATTTAATGTTAAAATCCTCAAAATGGCAAAAACGATATGGCTGCCATTCTACGCCCTTTTTTGCTCTATTTATACTCCCAAAACTTGCAGCAATAATGTTTTTCAATTGTTTTTGGTACTATTTGATGTCAGGAATAACATACTAAAAATCTATCAAAATCCGCATCCGGGAAAGTGGTTATTTTTAAAATGGCGTCTAAAATGTCCGCCATTCACTGAAGATTAACATATCCAACTCTTTATCCACCTTAGACATCCATTTTCGATGCATAGTCAATGGTGTTGAGGATAAAAGGTTTACTGACACAGGTAGAGTGAAGCACGCCAGGGTACCTGGAAATCCAAGATGGCGTCCAAAATGGCTGCCATAGCCTAAAAATTCACAATTTATCTATTACCTATTTTAGTGTCTTTAATTTGGGTTTTATTCAATGGTGGTTTTAAGGGTCGAGTAGTATATTGGGCAAGTTACAAGGAGATTCGGCGATCCACTATGTCAAAAAATCCAAGATGGCTTTGAAAATCTAAAAACCCTAAAAACCGAAATAGTTTGTTTAATATCCGCCTGGGAAATATGATATCGGTGTCTAATCCACGGTTTAAATAGTCAAGTAATACGTTGGGACAAGTTACAAGGACAGTCAGTGGTCCTGTATGTCCAAAGATCCAAGATGATTTGCAAAAATGGAGTCTCAAATGTCTGTCGTTAAGTTAAAACCTACACAGTTTGTTTAATAACCGTCTAGCTAGAGAATATGATGTTGATTTATAACCTGTGGTTAGAAGGGTCAAATATTATATTGGGACAAGTTACAAGGACAGTCAGTGGTTCCAGTATGTCCAAAAATCCAAGATGGCTTCCAAAATTAGAGTTTACAATGACTATTGTTACCAAATAACTTACATAGATTGTTTAATATCTGCCAGGGGTATATGATTCAATATGTTGTCTAACCCTAACCCTTTGTTTAAATGGCCAAGTAAAATGTTGGGACAAGTTACAAGGACAGTCAGTGGTCCTGTAAGTACAAAAATCCAAGATGGTTTGAAAAAAATGTAGTCTCAAATGTGTGTCATTAAGTTAAAACCGACACAGTTTGTTTTATATCCGCCTGGCTTATATGATTTTGGTGTTTAATCCATGGTTTAAAGGGTCAAGTAATACATTCGGGCAAGTTGCAAGGACAGTCAGTGGCCCACCATGTCCAAAAATTAAAGATGGTTTCCAAATATGGAGTCTAATATGGTTGTTGTAACCTAATAACTGACATAGATTGTTTAATATCTGATTATGTGATTATGTATGATTATGTTGTCTAACCCTTTGTTTAAAGCTTCAAGCAATACATCATGTACATTAGGATAAGTTACAATGACAGTCAGTGGTCCTGTATGTCCAAAAATCCAAGATGGCTTCAGAAAAAGTAGTCAAAGATGGCTGGTGTTACTTAATAATGGACATAGTTCATTTAAAATCCACCTAGAAGATATAATTTTGGTGTCTACCCTATGGTTTCAATGGTTAAATAATACTTTTGGATTAGTTACAATGGTATGAAGCAGTCCATTTTGCCTAAAACTTCAAAGATGGATAAAAAAAAATGCGTAGAAATTAATCCATTAAGTTAAAAATAGTCATAGCTATGTGAAAAAAAATTTGATGTCTACGCTATTTGAAGGCTCAAATGATACATCGGGACAAGTAACAAGGATGGTCAATTTTCCGGGTTTTTTTTCAAAAATAAATATCCAAAATGACTTTTAAAATTGCGTAGAATGAATGTTGTTCCCTATTCATGAAACCTTAGAATAGTTCTAAGCACTAAAATGATGTGTCTTGAGGTACTTATCAGCTTTTTAACGGTACTTTTTAGGTAAAAGTGTACCCCATCTTTAGGATTTACACCACCGCCTAATTATGTACCTTGTAACACTTATCTTAAGAGCTTTAAAAACATAGCAGAGACACCAAAATAATGGTTCTACATGGGATAATATAAATTATGAAGTATTGCCATTTTTGTATCAATGGTGGCCAATCTAAATGCAATTATGCGAGCCTTCTTCAATTTTTGGACAACAGCGTATCCCTGCAATATGTCTTAACCTATATTATTTGACCCTTGAAATCATGGGAAAGATACCAAAATGTCTTAAGGTAGACAGAATATGCACTTGCATCCATTTTTAAAGAAACATCAACCATTTTGAAGTCATCATGCATTTTTTGACAATCTGCACCACTGACAAATCTTGAAACTTTTCCAATGTATCCAATTTTCCCCTTGGAACCATAATTTTTTCTTTTCTTTTTGGTAGAGTTCCCAAATTAGGTTTACTACGTGGATATCATATTAATTTGGACCATTTTAAAGTTACAATGTCCTTTATTGACGCAATTTTTGGAAGGTAATCTTGGATTCTCTGACACACTCACTGACTTTCTTGTAAACATGTCCTGATGCATATTTGACTTGAAAGCTTTTGAATATAAACTAATTTCTTGACGCTGCAGCAAGCAATAGATTATTTTAATTTTTGGATTTGATAGTACGACTGCCGTTTTGGACGCCATCTTGGAATTCCAGGTACACTGGACGACATTTTTTAAAACTATAATCTGTCTCAATAGATTTAGTTTGACCCTAAGTTTCATGAAATAGATAATTATACCCTAAAAGTTATGACATTTCAAAAACTTAACCTCGGTTAAGATTTGATGTTGACTTCGCCGCCGCCAAAGTCATTGCCGCCGTCAGATAGGCGACGTCCATATCTTGCTTCTGCTATGCAGGCAAGGAAAAATCGGCGAACATTAAGTAAAAGTTATGATGTGATTTTGCCAGCATCTCCCCAAAATTATCAAACATTATATTGGCTATATATTATTTGTCAATCAGCAGCTGTGAATCACGGCAGCCATCTTGGAATTAAAGATGGCTGACGAATCAATCAATCGGATGCTTTATGTTTACAACCCTGGGTATCAAAAATATAGCATAGACCCAAATTTCTGAAACATAATCACCTATACAAATTGTTTAATAGGGGTAACCGCATTCAAAATGCCGCCATTTTGTTTTTTGCCAATTTGACGATGAAAACGTCGGCAAGTTTGGCAAACAGCATTTTCGGATTCAGCACCCCTGAAATACCTTGAAACGATTGATAAACCAGCATTAAGACAAAATGCCTAAAGCACTTTTTCTGAGCACATTTTTGAAAATCCGGACCTGACTATAAGGGAAAGAGGGGTAAACAAAATCTCACGAAATTGCCGCGCATAGGCCTACAATAAGGTGAAGGGTTTTTGAACTATAATATAAGAACCCCAGCTAAATGATCAGAGTTTTGAATTCATTGTCGAATCCGAACGTTTTCTTGAGAACTACATGTATAAGAAAATATAGGCCTACCTCATTGCTGACCACATGTATGTATGCATGTAATGCATGCTCCTCCGTGGCAAATACTGTACATGTAGAAAAGATACGATCAATGTCAATGATGATAAACTCCGAATGGATATATGAGATAATTTAATCGGACAATGAAAACGATTTCTTCGCATCGTGAATGGCATTGACATTGCATTGACTGAATGCAGACTCTCTCCGTTGAGACTGAGCATTGCGATCTGTTCACCGTTTCGACGTATAGATCTACCATGAAAAAAAAATATATATATTGGCAACGTCGTGCAGGCGCGCGCCTGCAATATGACACTGGACATGACCTTCATACGGGATGAAGCGGGCTGTTATGATTTCCTTTCTCTTTCACTCTCTCTCCCCGTTTCTCTCTCTCCCGCTTCCTTTTCCGACTTTCTCTAGCATTTCTCACCCAATTCTCTCTCGCGCTCACTCTCTCTCTCCCTCCCCGCGCCGCCTCGATGCTGATTGGCGCCGCCTGCGCGTTTCCGTTTTACACCCTGGCGAAGGCAATCTCCGTAAAAATAGCTACAAAGCGACTAGAGAAGAGTCTACACACGTCGCTGGCTTCTCTCCAGACAACCGCATCTACACTGAACTCCAGCACAGAGTTGATCAGTGGCCACACGGCCAAGGCAGTTCATGTACAGAGAACAGTCATGAATTAAATCCCCATTAAATCCGAACACGCTTTTGAAGTAGCGTTGTAAACACAAGGAGGTGTAAAACCTACAATTCGGGCAATAACCAACATTAATCTAGTAAGCAGTACAGTATGTAGAAGTCCAGTTGTTTCCACATAAAATTGTTTCATAATGATTCTAAACGATGAATTAAAATATACTAGTTAGTAGCAGTAGTAGTAGTATAGTATAGGTGATAGTAGGAGTAGTAGAACTCAAGACTAGAACTAGTATATTTTAATTCATCGTTTAGAATCATAATGAAACAATTTTAAGTGGAAACATCTGGACTTCTACATGCTGTAGATTCTCCTTCGTTTTGTACTATTGTTATTATTGTCGTATTATTATAACTGCTTACTAAATTAATTTTGGCTATTGCCCGAATTGTAGGTTTTTCACATCCTTGTGTATACAAACGCTACTTCAAAAGCATGTTCGGATTTAATGGGGATTTAATTCATGACTGTTCTCTGTACATGAACTGCCTTGGCCGTGTGGCCACTGAACTCTGTGCTGGACTGAATTCAGTGTAGATGCGGTGGTGTGAAGACAGGGACCTGGGAACGATTTTTTTAGTGGGGGTGCTGAAATCTCTCCTCAAAGGTGGGGGGAAGGGGACACAATTGAGTTTTCCATAATTACACACACGCACACACACACATACGCCCTCCCGCGCACACACACACAGCTCTATGGGCACCACACACACACACCCGCCCATCCACACACACACATATATATATACACTTATATGACAGTCACTTCTTAGCTTTCTTCTTATAAAAGAACGTTGATATATAATTAGATAACTCGAGCGCGAAGCGCGAGCTATTTTTTTTTTGGGGGGGGGGGGATTTCATGTATTTTGTCCTGAAAATTTTGAGCAATGTTTGTGGTCCTGAACAAGATGCGTATGTAACAAATAACTGCGAACGCGATCAGATATTTGTTATATACGCTCTGGTCTGATCGAAAGGGAAGTGTTATAAGGACTGTTTGCTGTTAACCATTAAGACGATACATATATCAACCATCAAATAATGCGAGCGCGAAGCGCGAGCTGAAAAATTTGACATTCCGACCTAAATACTGGACATTCCAAGCACTTTTTGTATTCATGAACAGGATAGGTATATAACTATACAATTGATGCGAGCGCGAAGCGCGAGCAGAAATAAAAACGAGATTTCAGACCTAAAAACGGGACATCTTAAGCACTTTTCTAATCATGAACAGGATAGGTAAATAACTATCCAATTGATGGAAGCGCAAAGCGCGAGCGGAAACAAAATTGAAATTTCAGACCTATAATCGGGACATTCTATTCATGTTTTGTAAATCAAGAAAATGATGGGTAATTGGATATATTCTTACATTAATAATGTGAGTGCGAAGCGCGAGCATAAAATTTTTTATATTCTGATCTGAAACTCAACACTCAATGTAATATGGTTTAAACAGATAAAGAAAAATCAGACGAACATAAGAATAAAGATTTGATCAAAATCCGACAACGAATATCAAAATTATTGCATTTTAAAAATTAGCCTTATTCCGGTGAAACAGTTTTAAGCATGTCTTCATTAATATTCAATGAGCAAACTGATGATGTCATATCCCCACTTGTTCTTTTGTATTTTATTACATAAAATTAGGTTTATTCAGCATTTTCCCTTCAAGAACCAAAAACAGTTGAATTGACAACTGATTTAGTCTATTCATGGACCTATGAAAGCTGGACATTCATCGGTTAGTTAATGATTTCACTAACATCTGACTGTCATTGTCATGTGAATAACATTCTCTTCATATTGATCTCCTGTGATACCATTATGGTCGCCGTCAATTAAACCATGAGTTACAGAAGCTTTCGGTGATTAGACATTTAACATTAGACAAATTGTATGCGCAGAAGGTAATAAATTACCTGAATTCTCGGAAATTAATGTGCAGTTCTGGTTTACAAATGGTTATCTTAGTTCCATGGTTTTTATTTGGAAAAATGTATGAATATTTCAAGATAGAGGCTGAAAAGAAATTGATTGATTGTAATTTATAATCCAGAGAAACATGGTGGGTTTCTTGTAGGGGTCGTCCCCCTCTCGTTGTTAGAAAAGTCATTATGAGTGTGCAGAAGCGTGCAAATCGATAATAATAAATTTGATATCACAAAAATCGTCTGCTTCTCAATTTGCTGTTCCAAATCTGAAACATCTTAATTGAAAGGTATAATCTGCTACAAGACATCAGCCAACAAACGGCAAAAAGAGCAAAACATTCCTTTGTGAAGATCAGATTCGCCTTGGTAGTCGCTATTGTCAAAGCACCTGTATGTTATCATTAATATGCACATAATCAGGAGACGGCGACTATGATTGCATCAAAAGAATGCTCGCGTTAATCGTCCATTTCTTATAGGTCCATGGTCTATTGGATATTCTTAACTGCAACTTATTTCATTATAAGGGAGGCATATCATTCACACTGGTATGAAAAATGAATCAATTTTGATTCCATGTAATAACAAAGAAACATGATAGTGGGGATGTGACATCTTCAACCCACATAGGCGGAAATCCCAGAGGGGACAGGGGGACGTGTCCCCCCTACCAAAAATAGGGGGACACAATATCAAATGTCCCCCTACTATTTTTGGTCTTTCATGGAGAAAAATACATCACTTCACAATCGAAATAATACATGTATTTTGGACTAAATGACCTTACATTTTGGGTGAAAACCTTTTTTTTTTTTTTTTTTTGGGGGGGGGGCTTGTCAAATTTTGTTAGGGTTAAAATGACCTTACATCTGGGGTGATAACCTTTTTTTCTGCTTGTTAAATATTCCAGTCCCTGGTCCCCCTACCTTTGGGGACAGATTTCTGCCCATGTCAACCCACCTATTAAATATTCATGACGACATGCATATCACCATTTTCATAAAATATTGCTAAACTTTATAATCAAATAACTTAACTATTTGTTATAAGATTTTCATAAAATTGTATTTGATATGAATATTTTCAGCCCGGAATAGCCCCAAAAGCAAGCTGCGTAATATCTGAATAAACATGCGTGCGCGTGTTTAAAGTTAGACCTAGTATCTGGGCATTGTAAATACATTTTTTATTATAAAAATCAATAATGCGAGCGCGAAGCGCGAGCAGAAAATATTTGATATTCCGATCTGAAAAGGGTGAATTTAAACACTATTTTAAGTACTGTGTCGGAAAAATCTGAAGTGGGGGGGGGGGGGGGGTCTACAAAACGTCGTTCATTTTCATTATATTTCTGTCATTTATCAACTTACCACTAGATTTCCAGGAGGTGCTGCCTATGGAAAATAACACATGCAGCACCACCGCTTCCCAGGACCATGGGGAAGAGCGAAAAAGACTGTGAAATTTGATTTCTATTGTCTGACTTGTAATTGTTTATACAAAACACGGGCGGTCGGGCGCGCGCACACTTGATTCGACATAAGACCTGGAATTTTCAAGTCCAACCACACCCATATCCCAGATGTCCCTCCCTGCTATCGAGTAGTGTGGTGTACACTTTGGTTTGCACCGTCGCACAGTGGGCCAGAATGAGTTGAAAGTGCGCCAAAATTATATTCCGTGTTATATTTTTACTTTAACATGTTGAGTATGTGAAAGACTATGTATATGATTTGCGATTGTCGGATGTGATAATGTACATTATAACATATATGAAAAAAAATACAAACTGAAAGGGAACCTGATTTCGTGGGGGTGCTGCCTATGGAAAATAATACATGCAGCACCCCCAGGAAAATTTCTGAGGGTGCTTCAGCACCCCCAGCACCCCCACTTCCCAGGTCCCTGTGTGAAGAGAAACCAGCGACGTGTGTAGACTCTTCACTAGTCGCTTTGTAGCTATTTTTGCGGAGATTGCCTTCGACAGGGTGTAAAAACGGAAACGCGCTCGCCGCGCTACGTTCGAACTCTCCCAAGATCCCAACACTCACTCATCAACACATTCATTCGCTAGCACTACCCCCACTGCGCGCGCGCACACAGACACACACACACACACACCAAACACCGCATATCCTACAGGCCTCTTATATATACGCATGGGTCACACATAAAAAAAGCCCCGGAAAAAAAACACACCGCAGCATTTTCTCTCACACACGCACTCGTCACAATTTGGTACTAATATTACATGTACCAGTCACTATGACAATGATTTCAACGCTGGCCTGTGAGATGATTAGAGAATATGTAGAGAGAAAATGCTTGGCACAGTGCATATATTATTATATATGTATATATATATGATATATATATATATATATATATATATATATATATATATAATCGAACTGTACGGTAACTTCATATTAAAATATTGGTTATGATTAATGCACCTATAATTAATTATCTTCGCTATAGATAGCATATTGTATTGTATGTATCACTGTTAATACTTTATATTTTGTATTTTGTATATTGGTTTAGATCCTGATAGTATAGTATAGTATTTATTTTCCGTATTTAAAAAAAAAAAAATGCAAAATGCAAAACGGATGGATAGCCCATTTTCAGTTAAGTCGACATGACTATACTGTTCTTCCATGGGGTCCATATACAATACAAAGTAAAAAGTAAACACATATGAAACAAGCATAACACACATGTATACGGTAAATCAAACAAAATAACAAAAATGACATGATATATGTTGTTACTAATAAGAAAAGATCATAAAATTAAATAGTTTGGCAAGAATTTACACTAAATATTTTTTTAATGAATGAATTAGGCTGCTATCACGTTATTGAAAAAGGTTTTCACAAGGAGCAAGGAATAGAAAATGAATAATATAAATATACAATGAATATAAATGAATATGTAATCATTGTAAACTGTCATAGTAACACAGGATTCTGGTTCACGCATACAATTTTAAGAGGACAACAATAAGAGCGTAAAAATATTGAAAGGAATTCAGGATAAAAGTACCGATTGCATTGAGACAACATCGGAATAAATATATAAAAACATGTATATACACTGATTGGATTCATATGAGAAGTAAGAAATAAAAACCAAAAAGGAGAATGCACTTTGTGGAACTATTTAGTGGAATAAGCTCAAATTCAGTTAGTAATTTAAAGTTTGTTAAAAGAACAATTGGGAAATGGGGAAGAAAAGAAAAGGAAAAAAAATGGGGAGACGGGGAAGAAAAAAAAAAAGAAAAAAAGATATAATATTGACTTTATGACAAGGTAAGCAGGTCACCGAAGTGAGATGATAATTTAGTTTTGAAATTTTTAACAATAGGAGACAATTTTAAGTCCAAAGGTAGGGCATTATATACCTTGGTACCTCTATATTTAAAGGATTTCATAAGGAATTCTGTCCGTGGTTTAGGTAAAAGTAGCTTTTCGCCATAACGAAAATAGTAATATTGAGGTGCGACCTTGAATTCATTACGTAAATACTGAGGAGTTAGTTCGTGCATTACCTTGTACATAAAAACAATACAATGCTGATTTCTCCTTTTGTTAAGAAATTGCCAGCCCAGAGAATTATGCAACTCAGCGACAGATATGTGTGACTCTGATTTTACTCTTAATATGATACGAGCTGCTCTGTTCTGTACCTTCTGGAGTTGTTCGATATATTTATTACATGCTGAGCTGTATCTTACGTCACCATAATCAAAATATGGGAGTATAAGAGACTTATAAATGGAGTTTACAACTTATTCATTCAACGAGCGTCTTAATCGTCCTAGAAAACCAACCATCTTACTTACTTTCTGGACTAGTTTTTCGTTTTATTCCAGGTCAAAGTTTCATCACAAATCAGTCCTAAGTACTTAAATTCACGCACTTGGTTTATACGGGAATTGTTTAATGTTACATTCAAGACATTGCATTTAGCAAGCATATGTTTACTTCCGATTAGGATGCATTCTGTTTTATTACAATTGACACTCAGTTTGTTATTATTCATCCACTTATGAACATTATCCAGGTCGGAGTTAAGAGCTGACTCTACGTTTTGGATAGATGGGTGAGAAAAGTAAAGAACCGTGTCATCGGCGTACAATTGAACCTGACATAATTTCACACAGTCCATTAAATCATGTATGTACATGATGAAAAATAGTGGTCCTAGCAGTGAACCTTGCGGGACTCCGCAGGTAATGTTAGATTCTGCAGAAAGCTCAGAGTTGACAAGCGTCCTACAAATTCTGTCGGTCAAGTAACTTTCCATCCATAGCAATGGAGTACCCTTTATCCCAATATTAGTAAGCTTCTTTAGAAGAATTCCCCAGTCTACGGTGTCGAAGGCCTTTTTGAGATCGACAAACACCGCACCGGTATACTCTTTCTTATCAATTGCATGGTACCAGTCATCAGTTACCTTGATCAATGTTGTGATCGTTGAATGTCTTGCCCGGAAACCGGATTGTGCCGGCGAGAGAATATTGTGAATATGTAAGTATGAGAGTACCTGCCTCTGAACTATACGTTCTAAAATTTTTGACACACAAGGAAGGAGGGAGATGGGTCTAAAATTTGATGGAATGGTTTTATCTCCACTTTTATGAATTGGGATGATTTTTGCAATCTTCCATTGTTTGGGAAATTTGCCCGTTTTCAACGAGAAGTTTATCAAATAGGTGATGCTGGGTGTTATTTCGTTAGCACATAATTTCAAAACGAATACAGAAATGCCATCCAGTCCCACTGATTTCGTGTTTCTTAAATTTCGTATGATATCGAGTACATCAGTTTCTTTTACAGGGGAAAAGCCAAATGAGCCCTTTACAGTACATGTACTTGTGTTATCCTGCAGGTCTCGGGGAATGTTTGGTAATTTATTAGCACGATCGCTTCCAACGCTAGAAAAAAAATTATTAAACTTGTTTGCAGCTTTTGAAGCATTATGAGGGGCATGCGCCCGAAAGCTTGATGAAGACTGGTATTGACCTTGCTACGGCCCTCTCTATACTTTTGATATCAAATATATATATATATATTAATATATATATATATATATATATATATATATATATATATATATATATATATATGTATATCTGGTCAGATATGCATATCGACCACCACGCTCTCCATCTCTCTCTCTCTCTCTCTCTCTGGAGTGTGGGTGGGTGTGTGCGCGTGTGTGTGTCTCTTTCAGCGTAAACCAGTCATATTTATGCTGATATGGCTGCTGTTTTTGCTTATTTCTTCCCATTTTCAATATATAGGTCTAATGTATTCATAGTCCATGAACAGCTAAAACAATTAATCACCTTTTCTTCAAGTTTATCTTAAGAGTGCATAAACTTTGTATACTTCTCACTGTTCTATCAATCGTCATCTATGTACATTGCTAGTCTTCACTGTTAATGCCTACTGATGTTGGGGGTAGTTACATCATCATCATTATTGGCTCCTATCAGTGCCGGTGCTGTTGTTGCAATTGAGGCCTGTATTTACTGCACATCGAGGTACAAACAAAAGATTTCAGGATCCTTTCTTCCAAAGATCTGCAATACATGCTTGTTCAAAATATTTTCTACAAATGACGTACTAGTATATTCATACATTCACTGTTTTCTTGAACATTTAGTATGCTTCTCTTTGTTTTCAAAAGACATTGAGCAAATTTTCCGAAGAGAAAGATAATGACATTGATGGATTTCCATATACTTGATATCGATCGGATCAATCGTTACTCTTTGTAAGACGGGCCCTGGTTTCTTAGTGCAGCTAAATATCGTTAATAAGGCCCCCCTTTAAATTACCAACTGACGTTAAGTGTCAGTATTGCCACAATTGCCCCTCCCAACCACATTTTCAAACATCTCATTACTCTTCGAGATATGTATATCTAATGTATTACCAAGTACTTTAACATTCTTTGTTTGATTGAAAAAAAAAATCGTGAAATGAAGAAAATGTGTGACCTAGTTGTATTAATAATGATCACACCCTTCGTTAAAAAAACTCCATGTACTTTATAATCGACAAAAAAGAAACTGAATCGAAGTTGACAAAAACTTATGTAATTCGTTTGCTAAATTTTCACGTCGATGGTGAAAATCTGATTTCAAAAAACAAATTCTTGTGCTGTAAACAATTTGAATCGAGTTGGAAGCAGATCTTATCAAATGATCGGACATCAACAACATTTATTGAATAATAATTTACAAAACAAAAGTCACACTTGGTGATCGTGCATTTACACTTGCTGCCCCCAAACTATGGAATAGCCTGCCAATTGATATAAGAAGCTCTCCATCCTTGACTCTCTTCAAATCAAAATTAAAAACATATCTCTTTAGTTAAGAAAATAAGAAAAGAGCTCTGGACAAGCGCAGCTGAATATATTCATATAAAACCTGCGGTATACAAATTAATGTTTATTATTTATATAGTAGCGCAAAGCAGGGCCACTCAAACATGAATATACACAATATAATTATGATTGATATAATGTAATTCCCTCTTCACACCTGTATGCTGTAAAGAGCTTAACGATCGATTTGTTTTAATATACATGTAAGTGGCATAAGGTATTACCATTAGGCCTGTTAATGATAACGAGGATACTCAAACGTGTGAAATGCTAGTGTATATGTAAGATTTACAAGTAATGTGATTCAGAGAAATTTAATAAGCCTGTATACTTACCACAATTTCCACATCGACATGGCAGATAGGCCTATATGATATGAGGCAGAATACTAAACAAGGAGATTGACTACGCCTTTTTAAGAAAAAACGGATTCTTCATGGAATGCAATATTGACGATACAGCATTATTCTCCACCATATATGTTTTGAAGCTGCACAAAAATTCGATATGCTATGTGTCACAACCACGAAAAAGTTCAATGCAGAACAAAATGATGTTTTGAAAACTTCTCTCATCGGATCAATGGTAGTATAAAGGCCTATCCGCCTCTCCTCTGCAACTTGATCTACATCTTATTAACAAATAAGAACCACGCAAGGTATACAGAACATTGTATTTCGACAAAGAGATAATTAATGTTTAACTAAGCCTAGCAACTTAACACCACCAAAGTAACGACACTTTATCTCAAAGAGTATTAAATCAAAGGCCTTATCAGTCAGGGGCGTAGGAACGGCTTTGAAAGTGGGGTTGGGGGACCATGCATAAAATCACAATCAGATGGTCATTGTTACGTTTTTGTGAACGGTTTTTGAAAAAAGGTGTGGGGCACTGAAGGCCCCTCTCCCGGTTACGCAGACCCTGGCAGTAGCCTAAGGTTCAGTTGGTAAACTGCTTCAACATCTTTTCACTGGTTGGGAATCTATGACGTCATCCGACATGTCTTATTTAAACGAAGTTGTGATCACATGCGCTTGCTTGTATAAAGAAATATCACATCATTTGAAAATATCAGGTGCATGAATGAAAGGAATTCCAGGGAATTCTACAGTTACCACAATTTTTAGATTGATTTGTGTGCCTCGATCCTTGTGAATATCGTTTTTTATGGCAGCCACTTTTGAATAAGAAATTAGAGGGAAAAGGATGCTACTGAGAAGCGGACAAAAAAGTTATATATGTGTTTGTTTCATTAATTTTAAAGTAGAAAAGAGTATGCGCAATATATTTTGAATGAATCCAAGGAGTTGTCAGATCTGACAACTTGTCGGACAAAAGTGTCGATGAATTGCTCCTCTGTTTATCTACTAACAATTCGAACCAATTGCCATTTAGCGCATTTGTTGTCGTCCAGTTCGATTTCAATTTCGTGTAATATCCACTTCGTCTAATTGCGTTAGGGCCAAGATTCATGAATCAAATTTTTATAGCTATAAAAAGTACAAAATAAGAAGAGGTCGAAGTGGTAGTAAGGAAGACAATACATTTATCAAGAATCTGGACAAAGTGTAGTGTAGACCAAAATGGTTCGACCTATGTGGTATTAGACTATCTGAGTATAGACCAATTGCTTTTTAGACCAAGAGCATATAAACCAAATTGTGTGCTTCATTTTGCCATCATTTCGCCATCATTTTTGTTACCATTTTTTTTCTTTAATTAATGACATCCAACTGAACAGCATGCGTCTGTTCCTCAACAGCGTATAACCTGTCATATGAGTTGCTTTCAATTCACCTTAACACTAATATTCTGATCTTGGCCTTTCATTTAACTTGCAAAAGAGTCGTAATAGTTGTTCTCTATGAATTCAAAATCTAAAGCCTTACACAACCGGAAAATTCAATATTAATATCGAATTGAAACCGTTTTCCCCCTTTGCATTTTTCTTCAGGTTTTGTAAACTGAGGTCAGTGGGCATGGTGGGGGGGGGGGGGGGGGTGGGACGATATTATTTACACACTTTTATTACTCTTTTTATTTGACTTCCTTGAAGCGCATGCATCGGAAGAAGAAATCTATATCAATTTTGTTTTCATTTATTGATTTTTCACATTATATATTGCATGGGTGTAGTTTCCTTATCACCTCCTATCTGCAGGAAACGTCTACTTCAATTTCTTTTCTTCGCATTAGTCTAATTTTCCTTTTCATTAATTCGATCCATTTATTTGTTCTTACATGCTATTTCAAGTAGTCAAGTTTCAATAGGATTGATGATGTCTGCTATCGAGTTATTTGTTTCTTTCGATAGTTGGTTTTGTACTTTGCATTGTATACACAGCGGCGTAACAGGGGGGGGGGGGGGCTAGAGTAAACAATTTCCCGGTCATATCATGGTATGAACAGGCGTAATGGTGTAATGAGGCGACTATTTTGAGAAGGCTAGATATTGCGTATCGGCCAAAATTTATTTTTAAAGAAGAGTTGCGAGCGAGCGAAGCGAGCGAGAAAAATTTTGACCGTTTTAATACAAAAATCCAATTTTGTGATAGATTTTTACATGATATCCAGATAATAACATATTTCACTCTTCTCTCTTTAGATTCCCTTTTTGTGGTCTGTACGCCACTGTGAACAGGATTCTTTGCGGCAGTAGCGTGAAGAGTAAAAAAAAAAAAAAAAAAACGAGGTGCAGTATAGCACATGTGCTAAAAAGCTGCTTTATATAAGTCCCGAGCGAGCGAAGCGAGCGAGAAAAAAAATCACCTTTTCATTAGAATCTTTTGAGCTATTTTTTCACATTATATTCAGTAAATAAAATGATATCGGATACACTTTTCCTTTGCTTTTCTTTCCTCCTTTTTTGTTCTTTTTTGTAGAACTTTTTGGAGCCATGGCCCAACACTTCCATACGCAGTGTTGTGCGGTTGGGGTCCGGGGCGGAGCCCCCGGAACTTCTTAATATCAAAGCCATTTAAATCTCGCAGATTGCCGCTATTTTAATCAACTCGCGGGCATATACAGAATATAGCTTTTACACAACACATTTATTCTACCAATTTGCGTAATGAACCAAATATTTTGAGGGGGCAAAACATAGCAATGTGGGACAAATTTGTAAAAAGTCGCCAGCGTGCAAAGCGAGCTGGAAAAAGAAATTGCCTATTGAAATTAGATTATAATTATGTGATAGATTTTTCCATTATATTCAGCAAATAACATTTGTTTCCATTTATTTCATTATACATGGTCTCCTATAATTTCTTTTATTTCCTCTTGGGTGTGGAACCAAGACCACCCGCCGCCACGCCTGTATGGGCTTATAGCACAATGTTGTATGCAGTCCATCTTTCTTCCGCTCTTTAAAGGGGAATCCAGCCTTGGCCATGGTGTGTTGGGAAGGAGAAAAATAAATTAAACAAAATGGTGAAAGTTTGAAAGAAATCGGACAAGCAATAAGAAAGTTATAGCTGCTTTAAAATTGAGATCACTAATAGTATGTAGATTTAAATTATGACAAGGGGCAAGGACAACATTCCCATAGGCCATGTACTTTATTATCAGTATTTGTGGTTTTCTCCTAAGTACCCGTTCCCCTAGGGCAGTAATCTAAATATAACCCAGGTAGTATATTGTTTAATGTCCTCATGAAAGAAAAATATAACTTGAAATTTTAGCCATAATATGTATTGGAGTACATTGAAGAGCAATCCTTGCCTTACATCACTATGACATCCCATATGCGGCCAATTTGATGTCTCCATGAGCATAGTTATTACCAATATTTCCAGCTTTTAAAAATTCATAACTTTCTTGTTGTTTGTCCAATATTGTTCAAACTTTCACTTATCAACTTGTTTGATTTATTTGGGTTGGATTCATCGGCAGCCCGGTCGTGTTATTATTTTTTTCTTGTCCCTTTTCTTTGTTTTCCAATTTAGCTTTTGATTAATTACATTCTACTTTCGTTTCCCGCTATTGTTTGCCATTTTGTCATCTTTTAATTTATTTCCCACCGTGCTATTGCATTACTTAGGCCTATTTCGGAATGAATCGTTCTTTCTCAAATGTTCTTCTTTCGTACATTTTCCTGCTTTCCTTCCTTTTCCATAAAAAAGTTTTTTCTTCGTTTTCTTTTCACTTTTCCCTTTCCCTTTCCTTTTGTTTTCCTCCTTTCCTTATCCCCTTTTCTTTCCCTTTCCCTTTCTTTCTCCCTTCTTTTTTATTTTTTCCCGTTTTTCATTTTTTCACCGGTGAAATCCGCCAGGGGGGGGGGGGCAGCTTGCCCCCCTGCCTGTTACGCCACTGTGTATACATTTCAGGATGGTTCACAAACCTCCTTTAAAAATTTCTGCAGATCAATTTCAAATTTCCCGTGATCTCCGTAGACGCTATGAAATTTAAATACATATATCATGTATATCAAAATGTGTAAATGAACATCTGATTTTTCAATAATGTAAGTGCTAAGACATATGCTTATCCTAGTCATTTTCTTTTCTTGATTTGAACAAGGCAGTCATTAGATAATTATACATCGTGGAACTTAATGGAAAACTTTTCTTTTGGCCGATTTAGAACCTTTAACTACCGCAAATTTCCGGAATCCCCCTAATTAAGCCCTACTTATCACGTTGGTAAATACACCAATGGTCTCTTTAAACTACATATTCCAATGCAAATGTTTCCAATGTTGTACTCTCTTTTATTAATTTCATATCATCGCTGTTGAAAGTTCATCGATTTTGCTGGTAGACAGAATAAAGGAAATTGATACGAATAATAGATTAAGACCGCGCGGTTAATAGTCACAAGGGCCTTTAACTATATCAAAACACAATCCCAAACACATCACACACCCAACCATGGAAGAACTTACACACTCAAATTCCAAAGTACAGTCCCACCTCTCTTATCCGGACATGCTGGGACCAGTACCAATCCGGATAAGGGCTTTATCCGGATCTGTGAGACCCATTGTTTACTACACTGCCTCCCAAATTGTAGCTACGCGTAATATATCGTAGTGGGCGTACACAGGCATTATTTCGGTGCTGTCAGTGCAAATGCAAGTAATAATAATAATGATGGTATATATGTATACATTGCGTATCAAAAAAAAGTTTACACTTAGAAAAAAATATGTAAAATTATACATTTATAATATCCTGAAGATTTTTCCACATTTTAACATTGGTACAGATCCATTCAAGCAAATGACGTCGTAGCTGTCGAAAAATATTTCCGCTTGAGTGAGCACCACTTACTTATGAAAAGTTAATGAAAAATGATTTGCGCAGAACTTTGAAATAGTTATGCAAATAAAAGTAGACCTTAATCATGAAGAACAAATTGAATTTAGCTAGTAAAATTGATTTGAAGATATCTTTTACCTTTTTAACTTGTTTCCTTGCCCAAAACACTTCGAAGAGTCCATTGCGCCCCACCCCACTCCCCCACACACAGAGGCCATCGTGACGATATTTGCTTTACACTGAGCTGTGATTTACATGAAATGGCTTAGGCTTGATTTTCATTTTGTTAATCATTGTCAAGCTTGGAAAAAGTGTGGAGAAACAAGTATTAAATGAAAAATGAAATGCAAACCCACTTCAAATGATAAAAACTTAGTGAAAAAATGCTGGAGATGTCTGATATAAACTTTTGTTTAGATTTAGTTATGTCCTCAGATCCAGCTGGCACAAAAGGGTAAAGGTTGTGCTTACTAAGTGTTGAAATTTCAATTTGGGTGGCAAAATTGTTACAAAATGCTTGAATGTATCCATTTATTACAATTGACAAAAAGTGCAATGGGAAATGTATGAGAAATGTTTCGCAGGGTAAGTTTGATTTCGCCCTTTCCCCTTGACACAGCGTGAAAACGAGCATTTCTGCGCAAACAGATTTCTGCGAGCTTTACAAAAATGGATAGTGTTCACTCAAGTGTAACATTCTGTCAAAACTTTTACTTTCATTGGATAGATGAGACCCAAACCCAAGATTATATGTGAAAAAATTACCCACATGTTGTATATTTTTTAATTCCCAGGGCTTTTTCAAAGTGTAAACTTTTTTTGATACGCACTGTATAACAATATTAGCTGGATTTATAAAGCGCTTTTTGCCTGAGGATACAAAGCGCTGCTATTATTACCCCGGCTTTAGCTCAGCTGCCATCACCGGCGCTCAGTGCATTCAAGGAAATAATCCTGCCGGATACCCATTCACTTCAACTGGGTCGAGTGCAGCAGTGTGGATAAATTTCTTGCTGAAGGAAAACACGACATGGCTAGGATTCGAACCCACGCCCCTCTGTTTGAAAGGTGAGAGATGAGAGTCAGAACCACTAGACCACGATGCGCCCACACACACACAGACACACACACAAATATATATATATATATATATATATATATTATATATACATATATATATGGGTGTGTGTGCCTGTAAGGGTGTGTGTGTGTGTGTGTGATGATTCCACGGTCACCCGCATTACACTTTTACGTGTCTTTTCTAATTTTGATCCAGATTTGAAATAGAGCCAATAATAAAAATTTTGGAAACTGTCCGCTTTTGCTTGGAATCCCCCATATATAAAATAATTCCACACCAAGACATAAAACTGTCTAAAAGACACAAGAGCCATCCGACAATACAATTATGTAGATATTAGGAAGGGGGGGGGGTGAATACAACAGACCTGACTAATGTATGGTAGCCACTATGGGGAGACACATTTACAACGTCAAAACAATGAAAAGTAATTTAAATGTACATAAACATCACGATAATTATACATTTTCTAGCTTCTATTATAATTTTTTTTTCATGATGGGAAATGTACAAGGGTTCACAGCATTTTACGAGCTGAAAACTTGAGATTTTGTGTGAAGTTATATTTTAGTGAATTAATTGATGATTTCCGATACACTATTTAAACAATGAATGAATGAAACTGTTTGTGAAAATTATGGGGCTAAAATGTTATCATTGTTCATATAAAATGTATATATACATGATATATGTCACAACTTTCACTTGTAATTCTACAAAATATTTTTTTTCTAAAGAAATGCGGTTCTACTTTTTCAAACCTTTCTGCATTTCATGAAACCATATGGTTTGTCTTATTTTCCAGATTTTTTTTTGAACAACATGGTTCGTCTTATTTTCCAGATTTTTTTTTACAACTTGAAAAAAGTATTAAAGGAGTTTCAATACCGTATATAAAAAAATAGTGATCATCAAGGGAAGTCCAAATAGTTGATTGATGTATTTTTTTTTACATCTTATAATAATTCCTAATTAGCATGCAAGAGGAAGTCATCTTCCAGATTAGGGTGAATCAATTATAAAGGTTTTCTTTTCATGTTCAGTGACAAAGAAATTAACCTGCTCTGACCAGTGGAAATCACCAGTTTAGCTGAAGGGATTCACAAAAGAATACACCTACATGAAATCAATTAAATTAAATGTATTTCACATGGCATATCGGGGAGCTTCGTGCATGTGAAATTGCAAAAGCAACACTTTAAAAAGCCATAACTCCTGTAGAATGGATTTTACTTTCAGTTGCTGGTATATTATTTCTGTCATGGATAGTGAATGAGAACCATAAACCTGGGCCCGTCTTAAAAAAGAGTTACAATTGATCCAATCCACCACAAATATGGAAAGCCAGCAACGTCAGAATCCAAAATAGACATTTGTTCAAGATATTTTCTAGGTATGATGTATATTCATACATTCACTGTTTTCTTGACAATTCAGTATGCTTCTCATTGTTTTCAAAGGACATTGAGCAAATTTCCTAAAGAAAAAATCATGACATTGATGGATTTCCATATACTTGAGATTGATCGGATCAGTCGTAAATCTTTGTAAGACGGGGCCCAGCGAACAATTGAAAATTTGCGATGATTGCAAGACTTATGATTGATTCAGGAACTAAGTATGCATTGCAATCGATTGCAAATTTCCTTTTGAGATTTACAAGTTATAAATCAATTTTAACTAAAGCAAACAAATATTATATAGTTGTGGCTGCAACAAACGGACTAGCGATCTATTGCATATTTGCAGTTGATTGCAAGAATTGTGATTGATTTGGGAACTAAAATTGACTTGCAATCGGTTGCAAATGAAATGAAGAGTAATGCCATCAGCGTGGTCCGTTTCATAATTTTTTTTAAAGAACGAATTTGCACAGTTTAAAGCTATTGAAATCATTCAATTTTATTAGCTGTTGGCAAACTTGTTGTAGAAATTAGGCATTTGAAACGGGACCCCTGCTACACGGACACGTAAATAATGGATGTCCGCGATGAAGCGGTTACTTTTTTTGGCTAATAAATAGTTTTTATTACTTTTTAAAGATAGCGGATCTACCTCTTATTTTCTGAATGATTTGTTGTAGAGGGGCAAGGGAGAAAATGAAGAGGTAATGGAGAGTGGGAAAGAGAAAGCGATTTGGAGAGACGGGGGGGGGGGGGGGGGTGGGGAGGAGAGGAGAAGATATAGAAAGTTTGAAATGGTGGCACATCCGGCCTGTGGCCCCCTTTGAGAGCCATGATCTAGATGTTTAATGTAAAGCCGTTCTTACACTAGTGTGCCCCCCTTTTAGAATATTGTGCTCCAGTTTTCCATAGCAGTCTTGAATGAATAAATGAATGAATCTTTATTTCGTTTCAATTCCGATATCAAACAACAACAACAACAGTAAATCATTGCGATATAAGTAAATAGCAAAGAACAAAAGTAAACTAGAATTTTAATTCGTCATGAGGACGAATTAGGTGATCTGTCTCTGATTTCATGATCAGGAAGACAATCAACATTTTTATTGAGATCAATATGATCATCATGATGAAAACTGAACTTCTCTTACGAAAAGAACGTGTTGAATACTCTTGAAAAAGAGGGAAATGAAAAAGTTGTGTGAAAAAGTGTAGGTCATACACATATTGTACAGGAACATTGTACATTAAAAGGGATTTTAATCTTTTTTATTGTCCAATGTTTTATTTAATATACATTGTAATGGTCATAAAGGACCATTTGTGAAATGTTGAAAAGAAAAAAAAAGAGAAAAAAATTATCATGTTCACCCCGGCCCCCTGGGCTCGAGCCCTGGACTCTGAGGACGCAAGGCTCATGCCTTACCCATTGAGCTACACACTTCCCATAGACTTACACATAAGCAAAACAAGAGGATCTCAAATCCAATTTTGCAAGTGAAATACGGGCATGATCCCGGCATCTGATCGGAAAATGGAGACCACACCTGCGATAGCTTACAATCTCAGCTACAACATACTGTACTCCAAGCTCAGAGAAAACCGACAAAAAGAAATGGAGATATGGCTCGCGAAATAGAGGAATGTAAAATCCAGTTTTGAGAAAAAGCCATTTCCCATAGAGATTGCACACAAAATGAGCGAAAATGACATACCCCTATAAATCGACATTTTCAGGGATAATCCGTTCCTTAAAATGTAAAAATGCCAACTCCTTAGATAGAGTGAGTCCTCGGCTACAATATATAAGAAACTGAGCGAAAATTGACCAATATTTATGGAGTTAGAGTCAAATTTGCATAATTATGATGACGTCATAAGTAGCAAAATGGGAATTTGAGTTCCGACGCCATTTTGATGACGTCATGATAAAATTTCGGGTCAAATGTGACATGAAATCATATCTCCCATCCATACTCTATTCGAATATGAAAAAAAAATTGGGGGTCAACGGACTACCTGAAGAGCTATAATGAGTTTTGTATAGGCATGTTTTTGCACATATATTGTCTATGGTTAGTGCGCGCGCGCGTGCGTGCTGTAAACTTTGATGGAGGCTAATTCCATTATTACTTGTCGTAGAAGGTTGATCAAGGTATCAAATTACTCAGAATTATATTATCAATGCATTGATATTTTAGAAAATGCCGATCCTATGTTGTATAGTGCCGTTACGCGCGAGAACGCGCACGTGACCGTGCGCGCGCGCAAACTTTTGAAATGCTTAAAATGACCTGATTCGTACTCTACTTTGGTCAAAAAGTGATTTTGAGCATTTTAAAATTTTGACGCGCGCGTACGCGCACGTCGTGACCTTTATATGACCTTTGATGACATGGACAGTTGACCCTTGACCTGAAGTTAATGTGATGTAAAAATTGTTAATTTTTTAAAATTGATAATGAAGATATGATTGATACAGGGACCTGGGAAGCGGGGGTGCTGGGGGTGCTGAAGCACCCCCAGAAATTATCCTGGGGGTGCTGCGTGTATTATTTTACATAGGCAGCACCCCCACGAAATCGGGTTCCCCCCTGTATTAAAAAAAATATGTTATAATGTACATAATTATCACATCCGACAATCGCAAATCATTTACATAGTCTTTCACATATTCAAATAACATCCCTCCTATAACGCGACTCAATCAAGCTCCAACGGGGCCCGACCGCCCGTGTATTGTATACAAAAATTACAAGTCAGACAATAGAAATCAAATTTCAGTCTTTTTCGCCCTGCCCCATGGCCCTGGGAAGCGGGGTTGCTGGGGGTGAAGCACCCCCAAAATTTGGGGGTGCTGCGTGTGTTATTTTCCATAGGCAGCGCACCTCCTGGAAATCTAGTGGTAGGTATGATAAAATGACAGAAATGTAATGAAAATGAACGACGTTTTGTAGAACCACCCCCTTCAGAATTTTCCGACACATTACTTGAAATAGTGTTTAAATTCACCCTCTTTCAGATCGAAATATCAAATATTTTCTGCTCGCGCTTCGCGCTCGCATTACTTATTTTTATAATAAAAAAATGTATTTAGAATGCCCAAATACTAGGTATAACTCTAAACACGCGCAGGCATGTTTATTCAGATACGCAGCTTGATAGGGGGGGGGGGGGTACTCCGGGCTGAAAATATTTATATCAAATACATTTTATCAAAAATAAATAAATTTTATCAAAATCTGATAACGATTAGTTAAATTATTCAATTCTAAAGTTTAGCAATATTTTATGAAAATGGTGATATGCATGTCGTCATGAATATTTAATAGGTGGGCTGATGCTGTAACATTCCCACTATCCTGTTTCTTGTGGAATCAAAATTGTTTCATTTTTTCATACCAGAGTGAATGATATGTCTCCCTTATAATGAAATAAGTTGTCAATTCAACTGTTTTGGTTCTTGGAAAATATTGAATACACCTCAATTTATATAATAAAATACAAAAGAACAAGTGGGGATATGACATCACCAGTTTGCTCATTGAATTTTAATGAAGACATGCCTAAAACTGTTTCACTGGAATAATGCTAATCTTTAAAATGCAATAACTGTAATATTCTTGTCTGATTTTGATCAAATCTTTATTCTTATGTTCGTCTGAGTTTTCTTTATCTGTTCAAACCATTTTACATTCAGTGTGGAGTTTCAGATCAGAATATCAAAAAATTTCTGCTCGCGCTTCGCGCTCACATTAATTTAAGAATATATCCAATTACCCATCATTTTCTTGATTTACAAAACATGAATAGAATGTCCCGTTTTCAGGTCTGAAATCTCAATTTTGTTTCCGCTCGCATCAATTGTATAGTTATATACCTATCATGTTCATGATTAGAAAAGTGCATTAGATGTCTCGTTTTAAGGTTTGAAATCTCATTTTTATTTCCGCTCGCGCTTCGCGCTCGCATCAATTGTATAGTTTTATACCTATCCTTATTATGATTAGAAAAGTGCTTAGAATCTCTCGTTTTTTTGGTCAGTGCATGAAATCTCAATTCTGTTTCCGCTCGCGCTTCGCGCTCGCATCAATTGTATAGTTATATACATATCCTGTTCATATTTACAAAACGTGCTTAGAATGTCCAGTATTTAGGTCGGAATGTCAAATTTTTAAGCTCGCGCTCGCATTATTTGATTGTTGATATATGTATCGTCTTCATGGGTAACTGCAGAACAGTCCTTATATACACGTCCCTTTCGATCAGGCCAGAGCGTATATAGAAAATATCTGCTCACGCTGATCGCGCTCACAATTATTATTTGTTACATACGTATCTTAATTGGACCACAAACATTGCTCAAAATGATCAATTTTCAGGACAAAATACATGAAATTTCCACAAAAAATAGCTCGCGCTTCGCGCTCAAATTATATATTTATGTTCTTTTATAAGAAGAAAGCTAAGGAGTGACTGTCATATATATGTATATTTATATATGTGTGTGTGTGTGTGTGAGGGTGCGTGTGTGTGTGTAATTTAATATTGAAAACTCAATTGTGTCTGTCCCCCCCCCCTCACATTTGAGGAGAGATTTCAGCACCCCCACTGAAAAAATCGTTCCCAGGTCCCTGGATTGATAATGTGATTTTACAAAATGGCGTCTAGATGACGTCATGATGTCCTTTTGACCTTGAACTTGTTTTATATACATCACATGATAAGTCCCCATATTTGATGATATTCTGAAGATAATTGATGATGTAGATTTTGTGCTAACAAGAAAAGGGCGGAAAATAAAGAAAAATAATAAATAAAAAAGAAAATTCGTACGAAATTAAGAGTTGATCTGTCGATTGACAGATCACCTAATAATTACAGGATAATATACATAATACATGCACTAATTTTTATGGAACATTAGCAACACCCATGAGAAAAGATGGAAATGAAACGTGGTGACCTACTAAGAAGCTTAGCTTGTGGGCTATAGGCCACCAGAATGTTAAAAACTTACAATAGCAAATATTTCAAACATCATAGAACAAGCAGACAAAAATTTGGAGTAAATAACCAAAGTACAGATATACATATTTACGAAAGATACACTAAAATGTAACCAAAAAAAGCGAAATGCAGAATGCAAACAAATTCTATTAGACCTAAAGTATAAGAATTTAAAATTCGAAAAGAAGAAAGAAAAGAGGAAAAAATAAAGAAAATAAGCAGAGCCCTATTTTTGCAAAGATAATTGTGGGAAGAATACAATTTATAAAGTTAGACAAGATATAACCAGCAGGCGTGCGTTTACTGATCTAAGTATTTCTTCAGTAAATCGGTCTTTAACTTGTTTCTAAAAACACTAAGGCTAACTGATTGCTTCAATGAAGAAGGAAGGGAGTTCTAAATTTTGGCCCTGTATAAACAAATGTATTTAGCCGAAAACTAGTTTTGACGAATGGCAAGTGGAGAAAAGAAACATGTCTTGTATAGTAAAAATGGATTTGGTCATTTCTAACACATAATAAAGCAAGGGCAGCAAAACAAAAAAATATTATTGAAAGAATACAACGGAGAGTATGTACAATTATTTTAGGACATAATTACATCACATACACAAATGCATGTCAGGTATGTAATTTATCAACACTTGAGAGAAGACTGGCACTGTGTAAAAAAATTGCAAAATCACTTTCAACTTATCCTCTGTGTAAGACATGGCTACCTCGGAAAAAACATAAACATATCTCTTCGTCGTAAAAACAACTATCAACAATATCAAATAAGAACAACAAGATTCAAAAATAGTCAATTGCCTTTTTTGGTTGACATACTTAACAAAAAATGAGTGTGTCGACTAAATGGACAATGGTCACCCAACCATAGTTATTTTTGTCATTTAAATAAGAAATGCTATATGTTACTGGTGAGGCCTATTTGCTTACGTGATCATACTAATAGTCGTCAAAATGTGAACAATCATTTTTGTAATTTCGAAGAAGATATCACCCTTTTTTAAAACATTTTGTCAGGCATATGGTTCTCGCGAAACGAAAAAATACTGGCTACTAAAATGAATATCAAGTTTTATATCTCCCTTGTGAACCCGCTGGCGATTTCTCTCAGTGAATACAGAATACATTATGTGTAGGATTTTTTCATGATTTAACACGGAAGAAAATAATAATCTTAAAAACTCGAATATGCCCTTAAAAGCAATATAGCAATATCCACAGTGTATCCATAGGGATAAATATTGCCTTGTTTATAATGCAATGAAAATGTTGAAGGCACAGTCATGTATCACCACACTGTAGGCACATGTGAAATATGGCGATAATCATATATCTCGATCAGTAGAAGTTGAGATCTGTGTGTAATTTGCACTGATCCCCCTACCCATAAACAGTTCAGCGATCTCATCCAAAAATCATATCTGTTTCTGGTAACTCTGATAGGAACTCAGCAGGGTAGTTTTTGCTGGTAAACCTCCGGTAAACCCCTAGCTGATATATAGCCAATTACATAGGAAACAACATGGTCCGGGCTGAAAATAATAAGATTTACACAGATGAAGAGAAATCAGACAAACAAAACACTGAAAATTTGATCAAACTCGGACGAGGAATAACAAAGTTATGGCATTTTTAAGATTTGCATTATTCCGGTGAAACAGTTCTAGACATGTCTTCATGAATATTCAATGAGCAAATTGATGATGTCATATCCCCACTTGTTTTTTTTTATTATATGAAATTAGGTTTATTCAAATTTGTTCCACTGCAAGAACTGTAAAAAAAATGATTGACAACTGATTCAATGCATTAGATATTCATTGCTGCAACTTTTTTCATTATATAGGAGACACCGCTGACACATGTATGAAAAAATGAAACAAATATGATTTTATGTAGTAGCATAGAAAAAGAAAAGTAGGGATGTACGTGACATCATCAGCCCACCTAATCATGATAACGTGCATATAACTAGTTTCACAAAATATTGCTAAACTTTAGAATTCAATAACTTTGTTATTATTTTGTTAACCAATTTTGATGAAATTTTCAGCATTTTGCTATGTGGATTTATCTATATATTAAGATACGAATATTTTCAGCCCGGACCATCCCTTTAAGCAGGGACCGAGTCCCTGGTTTAGATAGTGGCTGACTTTATAGACGACAGATATTACTCTCGAGTCTTTTTATCAAAGTTGAGACAATGTCAGAGCGGGGATTCATGCTCTAACCACTAGACTGGCAGGGTTCATGGTGAGATCGAGGTTAAAGTAATTAATAGTGTAATTCTCTGACTATAATAATCTGTAACATGAATGTGTACTTCCGCCGTCGATCATGTCGATAGGGAGATTGTGCTCTAATAATTACGAATTTATCATTTCTTTTGCATGGCAAGAATTTTCCCTGATTTTTGGAAAATACCGATTTTTCTGTTGGTTTTATAGACTTTTGCTTAACTTTCCACGTTAATCTCATGCCCGGGGGGGGGGGGGGGGGGGGGGGGGGGGGGGCAGTCAAATATATTGCTGTACACACGCGCGCGTGACCAAAAACAAACGCGCTTAAAGGAGTGTTGTTTTTAAGTTTTGGACGCGGGCCGCGCGTGCACTCGTTAAGGCCTTATCAAAAACATCGATTTTCAAAAAAAGGGTAGTTTTGAAAGACTGTTTAGACTTGTTTAAGGGCCAAAATGTGTAAATAAAGCCCGCGAAAAACGTGTTTAGGGGGTTATTTTGCACACAGAGAAAAAAAACTCGTTTAAGGGATGTTAAGAACTAATTTGGTCACGCATGTGTACAGCAATACATTTGACTGCCCCCCCGGTCTAGAACCTCTCTATTTATCATTTCTTGTGCACGGCAAGAACCCCCCCCCCCCCGATTTTTGTGTAGGTTAGGACTTTGGCTTAACTCTCCACGTTTGTCCGGTGTAAGGTGCTTTCTGGCATCATTTATTTTATTCCACCATGACTAACTTTGAATTCAGAAGAATGTGTCCTGCAAAATGCAAAGGAACCTTCTACATGTTTTCATGGCGAAGTCCTTTCAAATTCTTCACCCAAATTAATGAGCAGTGGGGAAGCAATAAGATTATTCATACCAAGATCATTTTTTTTAAAGATGTCGATATACCACCATCATTCGTATAAAGTTGTTTACGAACCACTGTATTGCGCATACACAACCTTACAAGTGAAAAGTTTTAGCTTGCTCTGAACTTCTCTCTATGAGAGTATAAAAAAAAAAACGGGACAGATTTGAAAAGTCTATACAATTTTTGTTTCAAAGCATGATGTCTAAATTTTTGTGTTAATAGGTGCTCTGAAGTCTTATCTTTCAAATGCCTTGAGCGAACACGGAATGTTTTTGTCTGGGGTTAAAAAGGAGGCTTGCGCCAAAATTGCATAAAATGATAAATATGATGATCGGACTTCTTGCCAATCAGCAGACTTCCACTTAACCTTTTCATTATCTTTGCCATAATTTTCAAATTATGCGGTCAAAATTCCTTTTCAAATCTATTTATTTGCTTGAATTGTTCTGTTGTTTCTTTTTAATATGTTCTCTTTTAGCTTTGAATATTCCTTCTTCAAGCAAAAACTTTTTTTTTCAACCGAAGTATGGAAAAGCGTGTATTTTTTCTTCAAATCCTTTCATTGTGTGCTACAAAGGTTATGGTGCCTTTTGAACAGTGCCATACAGATGGACGGGGTCTTGGGGATACCCCCCATCCTCAATAAAAAAAAATCATGACCAAGAAAAAAGTTGAAAGCAAATAAAAGGAAAGATAAAAAGTAGAATATGATATTATTTTCTAAATATTTTGTCAAAATCTATTACAAAATCTGATATTGTAATTAAAATGTGGGAATATTTGTGTGCTCGCTTCGCTCGCTCACAACATTTTAATACATTTTACCAGATCTGCCATATCTAGCTCCTTCAAAATTGACTCAATACGCCATTGCCATTGAAAGACATGAATCCCTCCCTGTTTGTCCTGTCAAGCATATAATTAAACTTGGTCAAGGAAACAATAACCCCTTGAAAAATGAATTCATGTCTTTTAAAGGTTCCATAACATAATTTGTTTCACATAATTAAAAAGATTTGAATAATTACAAGTTTTCCCAATTAATAATGCAAATCTTCTTGCTTGGGTTGACAAAAGGCCTTCTTTTCTTACTTATGAAGGAAGATTCAAAGGTAAAAGAAGTTTAAATGAAAAAACAAAATAATTCATGTAAAAAGATAAATTTGTTAATAAAATTTGACAGCATAATTCGAAAATTGTGGCACAGATAATGAAAAGATTAAGAGGAAGTCTGCTGATTAGCAAGAAGTCTGATCATCATATTACTCATATTCTGCTTTCCTGGCGCAAGCTTCTTTTTGAACCCCCGACAAAAACGTCCCGTGTTCGCTCAAGCATGAACAAAATTTATTTTTTCAAATTGCTTTTCAAAGATACGATTTCAGAGCATCTATTAACATCAAAATGTAGATATCATAATTTGAAACAAATTTTCTATAGACTCTTCAAAACTGTCCCATTTTTTTTATACGCACTGTATAGTAACGCTCTCATGATAGAGTATAATTAGCTGCCGCGCACCTCCAACCACACCCCACTGCGGTGTTAAACACAGCACAAAGATAAAAACACCTACCATATATTACGATCCAAATATTTTTTTTGAAGAGTTGGAAAAACCTCTTGTTCAATGAATCATGTATTCTGACAAAAATTTGTGAAAATACATTATCTGAAAAAGCAGATTATATTAGGAAAGTGAATATATATACGGTAGGTGGTGAAAATGCTTGAAAAGCGGTAGACTACCGCCAATTAAGAGTGGTAGAGCTAGCAGTCATGCTGACGCCATCTCGATAAATTGTAGCTTTTATCAAATCTTTGATATTCCTGTTTTGTTGATATACATTTCATTTGAAGCCTACTAATGACCCCGATCATTTAATGTGATTAACTGGTGGGAATGCTGTAATTAATCATTATACATTGATGAATTCGGAAGCCATCTTGAGAAAAGCGCCTTCATACTGTCAAGGTGTCCACGAGACATTGGACACCAAGACGAAAGTTGTTCCTTGTCATATGAAGTATGAACACAAGTAGTATAAAACCGAAAGATCAGGCGTGTTTGGCAAATTTTCCAAAGTATGACCACGATGGTTCATTTTATCATGGACCTTCTACATGATTTTATTGTCCCTTTTCTTCTTTAGACTGGGAAACTAAGTTTGATTATAGGTCTATTCCGGACCATTCCTTCCCTTTTCAGTGACTTGATTGAATTGTTTTTTTGGAAATGGCGGAAACCCTCCTTCTACCCTTCTTGTTCTTCGTTGAAAGATTCGTGCGATTTGCTTTGGCTTTGCCAACTTTCACTTGCTTCTTACGCACTTTACATGCTGCCGTACTTCTATTGACGTCTTGCCTACAATAAACTCTCGTATGTAATTCACGTTTAGATTCAGCAAGCGTTCGGCAGAACAACGAAACATTCTTGCGCGGCACGCGCTCCTGGTGGCCAAAGAGATGGTCCTTGTCCCACTTTTTCGCTTCTGTTTCCTGTGTGCAGTTCTGCAATAACGATTCCAGAAGATTCCTGAAGTAAACAAGATCGGTTCCAAAGCCTGGTCCGTAGTTGTCAATACGATACCAAAGCGTGCGGTTAAAGGATTGATATAAGAGCGTGTCCGCGGCATTCCACTCGCGTATTCTATCTCTTAGAGAATCTCTCATGCTTGGGCGCCTATCCTTGATCCGGATATTCTTGGCGATGTAAGCAATGTCTTGGAAGCTCCAACAGAAGCGCTTGCGCATGATCAAAAGCGATTCGTCGAAGTATTCATTGATAAGGACCAGACTTAACTCGTCCTGAAGTTTTTGGATCCATTCTTTCACTGCGGTCGTATTTTTGTGGTACTGAGGGTCCAACCCAAGATCGTAAATCTGGTTGTTCCTTGAGTATGCCCATCTCTTTCCCATTACATGTTCCCAAGGCAAGAAACGCAAACGATCCTGGTAGAATTTCGGTCGCGACAAAAACTCTTCTATAAGCTCCAAAATCGTACAATTGGTCTGGTTTACGGACGAGCTTTTTTGCGATGTCTTCAAAAGCTCTTCTCGACATCCTTTGAATTGGGGATTTCGGCTAAGAAACGTGGAGTTATCCAAGGTATTTGACTTGACGGTTATGTTAACTAGAATTGCATCATGGAATTGGAAATGAATAAAAGCACTTTCCCACTGCATACCAGGATCACGAATAATTGTCATGTATTTTGTACCCTGTGCAAAGAACCTCTCCATTACAGGCCGCTGATAACGAACATGGACCGCCATCATATTGTAGTTTTTATAATTTGGATAATCATTCTCAGCCACGTGGATAGGGGGCAAGAAATGTGTTTCCGCCGTTTTCTCCGTGAACGGGAGGTGGTAGAAATGGCCATTTGTTGACGACTGCCGGTTCAAAATGAAAGACAAATTATGAAAGAATCCATATCTATTGATTATTGACATTATGGTTGTCGAGCCCGTCTTCAATGTCTTTATGTAAGCGATGTTCTGAACCGCGCAACATGATAGAGGAAAACCCATTTGAATTCCCCTTGTTCCAATGGATGCATCACTTTCCCTCCCACAGCTTTTGTGGATTGGCACTGGCTTGGGCACAGGGAGGTGCCAGCTTTGTAGATATGTCGTATTAGACCTGCAAGAAATAAAACGTGGTGATAAAATGAATCAATATTTATACAGCATTAAGACAGCGCTGAATACAATATTTCTTTATTATACTTTTACCAAGGATTTAGTAGGCTTCCCTGATGGGATAGAAGGCTCATTATAGATATAAGAATAAGGTAAATGACTTTTGTAGGACATGAATTAGAGAGGACGGTCTTGAAAATTTAGCGTTGACGGGGAAGATGGAGGGTAAGAGTGGTGGAGAAAGGACACGGATGAATTGGATGACCAGTCTGTTTGAATGCATGGATTACAGAGAAAGGTGTGGGTCAGCAGGAGCTGATTCAAACAGCAAGGAACAGAGATTTGTGGCATGCCATACTCGCCTACGTCACGGGATACGAGAGAGAGAGAGAGAGGGGGAGGGAGGGGGTTCGAGACCTCGATCGGACGTTCGATCGCACTCAAGGATTTTTTTCCAACCGGGTACTCATGTACTACACCTGGGTGGAGAGTGGCAAATGTGGATAAACGCCTTGCCAAAGGACGAGAGCGCTGCGGTAGGTTTCGAACCTCGGACCTTGTTCAAAGTCAGGAAACTTATCCACTTAGCCGCAAAAACTCTACACATTGAATCAACGTCAATTATGTTCAAGAGGGATCCATCTTTAAAAGTGATAACGGCAATACTCTGAATACTCTTAAGACGGGGAATAAGTTGAGAGCCCCCCCCCAAAAAAAAAAAAAAAAAAACATTGCCAATTCAAATGTGATGAAGTCTCATTGGATGATTAGCAATGGTCAGGGCCTACCTCTGAAACTATAGGGCGCACCACGACCCGGATATATTGTGCTGAAAATAGTATTATTTGAACATACAAAGACAAATCAGACAAACATAACAAGGAGGAGGTCACGTGGTAAGGTCAAAGGTCATTTTCAGGTCAACGTTAAAGTTTACATGCAGGACTCTTTTATGACACATAACTCTGCAACCATAAGTCACTTTTCAACCAAACTTAGATGGTAGATGTAATTTGGGGACCTGCATGTTATGCTGCAGTCGGAGGTCACATGGTAAGGTCAAGGTTATTTTCAGGTCAATGTTAAAGTTTACTTGCAAGACTCTCTTATGACACATAAATCCGCAACCGTAAGTCACTTTTCAACCAACTTTGGATGGTAGATGTACTTAGGGGACCTACATCATGGCGCAGTCAGAGGTCACATGGTAAAGGTCGAATGTCATTTTTAGGTCATTGTTATGACATAACTCCGCAACCGTAAGTCACTTTTTAACCAAACTTGGGTTGTAGCTGTACTTAGGAGACCGGCATGTTATTGTGTTCAGAT
Source organism: Lytechinus pictus (assembly GCF_037042905.1). Lineage (NCBI taxonomy): Eukaryota > Metazoa > Echinodermata > Echinoidea > Temnopleuroida > Toxopneustidae > Lytechinus > Lytechinus pictus. Next base: position 24,881,772 of record NC_087261.1, read on the forward strand.
GTCACATCACCTGGTAAGGTCAAAGGTCATTTTGAGGTCAACATTAATGTTTACATGCAAGACTCTTATGACAAACTATATTCCATCCAGTGCCCTCGCAAATCACGATATTTCTGGTTTCTTTCACAAGTGAGAGAGACACAACTTCGCTTATGCCTTGTTATTCAGTTATAAATATTCTCAGCCCGGAGTACCCCATTAAGAATTACTTCAGTTCCCTTATCTCTAATAGAAATTTCATCCAAAGTCGACCAAAATATTTTTTTTCTTCAAATGGATCGCCCTTTCTACCTTTGTCTTACATTATTAATTATCATCTGCAAATTGAAAGCAAAAAACCATGTCCGAGTCCCCTTCAAAAAAAAAAAAAAATATATATATATATATCCCTAGATGTGTAGATGCCGATGATTGTGCACAGTGCTCAATGCTATATTATAGCAGGGCATAATCATACCTGTTGGACGTCTACTACCGGCGGTTTCACGCCCGAACTTGAGGTTATTGACTATTTGTGTAGTGTGGCGGGTCAATTTGACGCTTCGGTGGATTCCTGTTTGATCTGTGTCTAGATCGATTGAGGGTGACGTCCAAGCAATCTACTATTTGTTGGTTGGTTTGGACGGTGATGCGTAGGCCGAGATCATTGAAGACCTTTATGAGGTCTTTTCGCGCCCTATCCGCCCTGCTCCCTGATGCTCGTCGGAGTACCGCTAGGCCGTCGTCGCGATATAGGCCTACACTATAGGTGTTATAATTGTTAAAGCGCACGCCCCCTCAGAAATATGAAATGGCAGAGTTTGTAAATGACTTATTAGGAATTGTAGATGAGCTGGACTTCAGGCGGGTAAATGACCAATTCCAAAAGAAACCCCGGGAGGATGTAAAGCTCATAAATAGTATTCGATCGTTCATTCCAACAAAAGCCGGAACAATTACATGATGAACCCCAAGAAATACGAGAAGCTATTGAATGAGAACATTACAAGCAAATACAAGTCTGCCAATGAAGAAATAATTGAAGAAATCGATCGTGAGTCAGAATTGATTGCAAGAAAATTAGACATCGGTGATAGAATAAACAGTACATCAGAAAATCCAGCGTTCGTCACCTTAAAAGATCCTTGACTGCTAGAGGCTGTAATGCGCACTGACCCCCCTGGTGCTACTGAATGGGACTAACAAGTTAGATCTATTTGTGACTACAACCGACAGCAACTTGGGGGAAAAATTGTAAATAATCACATCACTTTCCTCATCACTTTTTCCAATATCCATATAAACAAATCATCTTCCCCTTCTGACACAGATCTTTCCCTAAATTTATTACTCCTATCGTCTAAAGTTTCATCAAAATCCTTCTGATTCACTTTTCCACTGCGAGTCGCCATTTTGAACTGAGCGCCGTACACTATCACTATGGAAAAGTGAATACAAACATTTATAAATCACTGCAAAAGTTTCAATAGCTTTTGTGGAATAGCGCCATCTGGTGACCATAGTCTGAAATTTGATATACATGCGCTGTTTTCATTGTAGGGGTATTAACAGCACGGTGCTGACGCCTCAAACAGAAGATAGGTCAAGCACGTAATATTACGTGCCCAGCACAGATCGTGCACTCGCCCAGCACGTAATATTACGTGCTACGCAGTCAAGTGGTTAAGGAAAATAAAAAAAAAGAACCTCCAGGCCAGGTTAATCAACCCTACGAAACATGAGATAGGCCGAGTTAGCAAAATAATGCTTGATCGCATAACAAGCAAATAAATGCAAAAACCAACCCAAATCAGTGGACCAATACAGCCGCTGTACTACCATGACTACAATGCTTCAAAGAGCTCCCAGACAAGGAATCATTATCACTAATTGTATTCGACATAATCGACTTCTACCCCTCCATCACAATCGAGCTATTGTCAACCTGCCTAAGCTAGGCCCAGAAATTCACTGTCATCGAGAATGACGAAATGGAAAAGATCATGAATGCAAAGAGAACATTGTTCTTCGACAACAACATAGCGTGGAAAAGGAGTGAAGGCCGAAAGCAATTCGATGTTTCCATGGGTGCCTACGACGGAGCCGAGATTTTTGAGCTCGTAGGATTGTATGCTCTGTCACAATTAAACAAAAGAATTAACGCCTATAGTGTGGGCCTATATCGCGACGACGGCCTAGCGGTACTCCGACTAGCATCAGGGAGCAGGGCGTATATGGCGCGAAAATACCTCATAAAGGTCTTCAATGATCTCGGCCTACGCATCACCGTCCAAACCAACCAAAACATTATAGATTACTTGGACATCACCCTCAATCTAGACACAGGCGATTTTCAACCATACAGAAAACCTAACGACACAGCTACCCACGTACATAGGGCATCCAACCACCCACCCCCTATCCCCAACCAAATACCTGCGGCCGTTGAGAAGCGCCTCTCGACACTATCTTCTAACGAAGACTCGTTCAAGAAAGCAGTGCTACCATACGACGACGCCCTGAAAAGAAGTGGGTATGATAAGACCAACAAATACACCAGGCTAATAGAAGAAGGAAGAAAAAGAAGAAACAAAAGTAGAAAAGTCACCTGGTTTAACCCACCATACAATTCCGAGGTAAAAACCAACGTAGGAGGGAGATTCCTAACGCTAGTAATGAAGCACTTCCCCAAGGGACACAAATTGAACCAAATATTCAACAAGAACACAATAAAGGTTAGCTACAGTTGCACGAAAAACATGGATACCGTAATAAAAACCCACAACCAAAAAGTTATCAAACATTAAAATCAAATCGACGTCCGGAAGAAGAGCAAAATGTAACTGTCGGCAAAAAACAATGTCCATGACAAGAAAAGTGTATGCAGACGGCTATGGTATACAAGGCGACGATCCGACATATGGCAACGAAGAGAAACACTACTTCGGGCTTCCAGGGGGACATGCAAAGATAGATATAGAAACCACATCAAATCATTTAAGCATGAAAGATACCGGAACCAACTTGGGACATAAAAACAATTCAAACCAAAGGAAAAGTGGCTTGTGCAATCTTTGCCTGAAGGAAAAAGTATCCATAATAACAAACAACTTACTTACCCAACTTGTAGAAGAACCTACAAGACGGCATCACACTCTGGACTTGTTCCTCACCAACAATCCCACCCTTGCCTTCAATGTGTGTGTCTTTCCTGGCATATCGGATCATGACTGTCCTCTGCTGACCTTTAACATGAAACCATCAGGAAGACGTCAAATGCCTAGAAAGGTTCCGATCTACAGCAAAGCAGACTGGGAAGGGTTCAAGGACAGCATGTCAAAAGTAGGAATCAAGAATGGTATCGAGGCACACATTCCTCATACAATGTTGAAGCCCAGAACCAACTAACCTTGGGTGACTGCAAGAATTAGAAAGCTCATCAAGAAAAGGAGTAGGGTTGTCAAGAAATGTAAAAACATCTTGAAATCCAGAGGACTTCTTCCATATAACCTTGAAGAGTATAGCAGCAGTCTTAAGAGGATCATCCAGTCAGAGATCAGGAAAGAATACTGGAAATATCCTGAGTCTATCTTTGATGGAACTGATGATGAAGACAATCAATTCATGGCCATGAAACGATTTGGTTCAACCGAAGTGACAGTGGAGGATTTCCCACCTTACCGACCCCACTGAAAAGGCCAATGCACTCAACCACCAATTCCAATCAGTATTCACCGAAGAGACTCCAGTACCTCCTGACTTGCTTCCCCATACTTCGCCTTATGAAACCATGCCAGATGTCATCATCACAACGAAAGGTATCAAGAAACTACTTTACAATCTGAAGCCAAGGAAAGCACCTGGTCCCGATGCCATCACTCCTCGAATACTCAAGGAGCTATCAGGTATTATCGCAACGTCCCTAAGGGATATCTTCAGGAAGTCCTATAGCACCGGAGAGATACCAGAGGACTGGAGAAATGCCAATGTAGTGCCTGTTTACAAGAAGGGAGATAGAGCGGAACCAAGCGACTACAGACCCATCTCACTATCTTGCATCGCATGTAAGTTGATGAAGCACATCATTGCAAGTAATATCATGAAGCATGGAAACCACCAGGATATTCTGTACCCTCTTCAGCATGGCCTTAGACAACACAGGTCATATGAACTACAATGGTTAGGACTGGTAAGCGACCTGACCAACAACCTTCAAGATGGAAAGCAGACAGACATCTTAGTGCTGGACTTTAGCAAGGCATTTGGCAAGGTGGGTCACCAGCGCCTTCACCGGAAACTGGAGTTCTATGGAGTTACTATGGAGTTAGAGGACATAACCGCTGGATTGCCAACTTTCTTCATAACAGGAAGCAACAAGTGCTCCTGGATGGTCGTAGTTCATCTCAAGTCGATGTAACTTCAGGCGTACCACATGGCTCTGTCCTCGGCCCCTGCCTCTTTCTCTACTTTATCAATGACCTGCCTGATCAACTCAAGTCAAGTGTTCGACTGTTTGCTGATGATGCTATCTTCTACCTCACAGTTCAGTCAGATGCTGATGCTGACCAGCTGCAAAACCTCAAGAAACTAAGTGAGTGGACCAGTAAATGGATGATGAACACCATTGAATGTGAAGTCATCACAGTCACCAGGAAGTGAAACAGGATTGTACACCAGTTCAAACTCAACGATGCTATCCTTACTCCTGTAGAAGCAACGAAATATCTTGGTATCACTATCACATCAGACCTGAAGTGGAAAAGTCACATCAGCGCCGTGGAAGCACCGTGATGTAGCGGATCTGACTCTCGCCTTGTAATCAGAGGGTCGTGTGTTTGAATCCCACCATGACTTAGCGTCCTTTGGCAAGGCGTCAATCCACACTTTGCCACTCTCACCCAGGTGCTAATTGGGTACCGGTAGGAAACAACCGTCATTGTGGTTGGTTTAGCAAGTGTGCGCCTAACAGGCTGCTTGAAATGCTATGAATCCAGTGAGCGGATAATAATAATTGTGAAGCGCTTTGAGCAGTCGTATATTGATAACGCGCTATATGAATGACAATTATTATTATTATCAGCAATGTTTGTCAAAAGGTTAAGAACACCCTTGCCTTCCTACGAAGAAACCTGCGAGTAAGCTCTCCCAAGATGAAAGCTACATCATACCAATCACTTATCATACCTTTGGTGAAATATGCATCTAATGTTTGGGATCCATTAACCTCCATTAACATCTACAAGCTTGAAATGATCCAGCGCAGAGCAGCTAGATACACACTGAATCGATATTACAATACATCAAGCGTTCCGTCGATGCTGCAGGAGCTAGGATGGACATTCCTTCAACAATGACGAGAAATCTCTCGCCTTGTGATGTTCTACAAGATCTACAACGAGCTTGTCTCATTCAACTCTGTCGCATACTTCACCAAATGTACTAGATCAACAAGGGCTGTTCACACTCAAGGATATCTCATGCCACAATCACGGACCCAACAACATCAATGCTCCTTCCTCAGAACCTTCAAGATGTGGAACACTCTCCCAGTAAATGTTGTGACAGCACCATCAACCGAAGCCTTTCGTCTGCAACTGACGAAAGGCAACAACAGTTTAGATATATGCCTGTTTTTACACCATGTATATATTTGGCACATGTAATTTACCCCTGTGACACACACTTCACCAAGTTCTGAAAGAATCTTCAGGATTGAAGGAAGCAGACTACACAGAAGAAGAAGAAGAAAAAAAAAGAAGAGAAACTCACTAAACAAAAGGTCGGAATTGATTTCAAAGTGCACACACCGAACGAGACCAAACCATGCAAACCGGAAACCACCGAAGCGTCAAATTGACTCGCCACACCACACAAATAGTCAATAACGTCAGTCTGGCTGAAGATCGCCTCAAGTTCGGGCGTGAAACCGCCGGACGTTCAACATGTATATATATATATATATAAACACATTGGTGTACTGGATATCAATGAAATAAGACTTGTACGTTTGTTGAAATGGAGATGTCTACATTAATGATATCTAGAACTCTCTCGCAAATATATGAAATTAATGAGTTTCTGTCTTTGTTTACGTCCGTCGAGTGGGGTTTCTTTTTCTCTACGGATTTAATATATATATATATGTATATATCTTACCGTAGAACATTTGAGCTTGCTATTCCTTGGTTTAGTTGTAACATAGTGAATGATATCAGAAGGGTTGACAAGACAACGAGCAGTAGAAATGTGTTCTTGTACTGAAAAAGGGAAAGTAATAAGAATAAAAATAATGAAAATAAAGGCACGATATGATGAGGGAATTTTTTACATCTCCCCGATATCATCAAGCCATATTAATGTTGTATTCGGATTGCGTATAAATAAACCTGGAAAAATATTGTAAAATAGGGACCAAGTCTGAGATACAATGCACGATTTCTGTTTTTTTTAATGAAAGAAAGCATAAGAGGCATTTATTTTGGGGTGAACAGTGGTACGTTTAAAGCTAGTACTTAATATGTAGATTTGAAGAGTGAACGTGAACAATGAGCACGATGGACGCAGATGAAATTTAAGTTATATTAAATGTGGGTTATATATTTTTCACCTTACTTCTAATGAATAATGAATGCTTTAAATAAAAAAAAACATTTTCCCCTCAGAAGCCACCATGTGGCAATCATTCATTTAAACGTTCTACATTTATGTTTGTGCGCATCATAACCTGCGCATATTTTACACTGTGCGCGCTTACGTCACAATGGATGAACAGGTTTTTAATCAGCCGTAGGTATGAGCTGATTTTTCTCCTCATCTGCACTAATGTGGTTTTTTTATGAAGCTAATAAACTGGATTTATTCCATGGACCAGTTTTTTTAATTCCTCTACAATTTTTTCAAAAACATTTACTCTGATAGTGCTTCAAAGTATGACGAATATGTATGACGAATATGACCCCGACTTTGAATAAATCGTCGGCGGTCTTCCGAACCGTCGTATCACACATACGATGGTGCAAACCCATTTATGAGAAAATCGACTTCAAAGTTTACTTTAATTTTCACACTTAGTTCCCCAGCCTTACAACATTATTCATTGCTAGAAAATACATGGTTGGAAAGACCAAGACAATTGCTTGACAATGGTATCCTTATTTTCAAACAAAAGCAAGGATCAGAGAAAATATCGCAAAAGAGCTACATGCTTGTAATTTCGGTTTGACCGGTTTAGATTTCCCCCGTACAAAAACTCCATAGGGAATGCAACAAACCTGACCGCGATTTCAATGCGCGCGGTCAGTCAAAACGTCGTATCGCTTTTCACGTGCAAAGTCAATGCAGTGCAGATGGCCGATACGACAGTTTGGCTGACCGCGCGCATTGAAATCGCGGTCAGTCAAAGCGTCGTATCGCTCTGTTACAGTACACGTTTCCAATGGGATTTGCGCATTATATTAAAAAATGTATGACATCGCCGTGAAAATCCTCTCATATCTCAGAAAATAAAATAAATTGCAGCCTAGAAATTTAGTCATGAATAGAGTAGAACTTGTACTTTAATTTTCTGCAAAAATCTCAGAATCGATTTTTTTAAACCAAAATTGACTGATACGACGGTTTGAATGACCGCCGACGAAATGGTAGAGTGGTTTGGAATTTTTCCTTACAAAGATGAAAGCTTTTGACGCGTTTTGAGGTGTTTCAAAAAACACATTTGAAAACAAGCATATGAGCCCATAGGCCCTATGTATGTTTCCACCTCTTAGGTAAACCTTCCTCTACAACTTTGCAAAGTTTGGTGAAAATAACATGGGTTTTAAATAAAGTATTCCTTGTGCTTTTCAAGTCTACTATTGAAATTTCGCATTTTGTACTGTTAGACTTGAAATAGCAGACAAAGGGCAATATAAATACATTACTCATCATGAAGATATAATTATATTGCGAAATTTGATGAAATTTTCATGGATTTTGACTGAGTAATATAGCTTCAAACTCGTTGTTGTGATCTCGTGAGGTCTAAAAAATGCCAAATTCTTTTGAAGCGCAATTCTTAAGAACATCCATGTATTTGGGTGAACCTTGGAGCTCTATAGCAAAAAATCAAGCACATGGACCCATGTTAATTTTTGCAAATTTTGAATATTCAGGTGCTAAACTATGTGCAAAGTATGATGGAAATGACATGGATTTTCAAAGTTTGGGAGCAGAACTATACGAACATGACGAAAACATTCGCATTTTAGACGATATTATCACACTTTTGCTTGTTTTCGGCTCATTTTGGGCTGTTTCAAGCCAACTCACAATAGTTTGGATACAAAGGCCCGTATTCTGAAGTCAGGTTTAACTTAGACCATGGTCTAACTTTGTGTTAAAATTATGGGAAGCCAAAGGTGTCAAAATTTTTATTAAGTTGCATGTTTCTTATGTTTACTGTGCTCTTTTCTGACTCATAGATCGTGAAGACAATCAACTATTCATACTTCCTACACAATTATGAATGATTTGAGAGGCAAATGAGGCGAAATATTCCATACTTAAACCACAACTTTAAACCGGAGTTTAAGTTAAACCCGACTTCAGAATACCGGCCTGATAGTTTAAAAAACGAGCACATGGACCTCATATTTTCAATGCTTCAAAATATATTCCTCTACAAAGCTGGAGAGTATGAGGAAAATGACATGGATTTTGAATGTTTGAAGGCAGAACTACCATGACTACGGAACCATTAGCATTTTATACATCTCGTCAGTGATTTTACGAACTGGCTCAAACCTCGGCTTGTCTCCAAAACATGATTTCGAGATAATCGCGTTCAAAGTTTGAATGGTCTTTCAGACCCTCATAACTTCACGCTTTGAAAGAAACCAGATCAATTATTCATACCAATTTAATGCATACATTCCTTTCTTTCATAATATGCAGAATTGCGTCCGCAGTTCGTATTCATTCTCTTAATATTTGAAAAGAAGTGCATGTATACATTTTACAAGCTGCAAATCTTTACCCAAAACAGGGGGTTTGAGCCAGTTCGTAAAATCACGCGTACCATGCGCACTGATTTTTAGCGTCACAAACCACGGTTTGAGCCAGTTCTTGAAATCATTCATGAAATGAGCATGATTTTTTTAAAAGCACAATGACAGTGGCAATGACATTTATTCCCACGTCATCCATACAGTGCGTCCCCCCAAAAAACGATACACTTTTGAAATGGCTGCCAAATAAAAAAATATATCACTTTGGGGGAAAGACTTATATATATGGAAAGCCAATGAAGTCAACTTTCAAATGACAACAAAAAGTTGGAAAACTATTCATGCTTGAACGAGCATTGCCCATTGAAACAAAAGGTATGGAAACTAGGCTGGGCCGGAATTAGCCTTCCAATTACTTTCAGGGTTTTTGATGAATTAATGATCAATTGTGATCAGTTTGTTGTTTGAGAAAATTTAATGAGTTATTAAATTGAAATTTAATGAATTGCAATTTTTAGTGCAGCATTTTGACTTTATCATGTGGATCTCAGCAATGTGTTCATGAGAGTCAGGAGAATAAGGGGTAAGATAGGACTAGATAGGACCTAAGAAGTAGGTGAAGTACGTTGATGAGATAAAGGTCAACAGAACATTTAGCAACCCCTCCCTCCATTCCCCCCCCCCCACTTCTCTCCTCCTGAGTAAGTAAGCTTGGCTAGGCTGGGCAGGAATTAGCCTTACAGTTTTTTGAGAGGTTAGTCCTTTGGATCTTGCAAAGTTAAGGGTGTGATGCTAAATTAATGAGTGAGATAAGTTTTGGTTTCTTAGGCAAATTTCATGAGTTACTAAATTGAAATTTAATGCATGAGTGAACAGGAATTGTACTTTTAGTGTAGCATATTCATCTTGCGGACCTCAACAGTGTGTTCGTTAGGGTCAGAGTGATCCGATGGTACCCGTTACAAGCAAGAAGGCAAGATATGGTAAGACTTGGTTAAAAGGGCATTCCTCTTCTTTATGTCCTTTTCCAACATAAAAAAAGTCATATATACCCACCCCCCTCCTCATCCATTTCCCTGGCTCTCTCTGTCTCACTTCCTGGATTGTAGCCTACCGGTATTCAAAACTAACTGTCAAGTGACCGGTGGCTGATGGTCACTTTTTTTTCATTGAATTTTTACCAAGATATTGAATGATGATGATTTATGGAATAATTCATTGAAAAAAATGAATGTTTGATTGATCACATTGCACATTGAATGACTTGATTTATTGATAAATTGTTGACTAAAAATGATTGATGGGAAAAAGTTGATGCCTCAATTAAGAATTTCTCATTAAATCAACATTCTGCTCTGGACTTTACGCGTAATAATAATAATAATAATATAGGGTATTTATATTGCGCACATATCCACCTTGTTAGGTGCTCAAGGCGCTCCTATATTACCCGGCTAAGCTAGGCGTTAATAGCGCACACAGCTTTTTAAGGAATTACTTCCTACCGGTACCCATTTACCTCACCTGGGTTGAGTGCAGCACACTGCGGATCAGTTTCTTGCTGAAGGAAATTACGCCATGGCTGGGATTCGAACCCACGACCCTCTGTTTCAAAGTCCGAAGACTAATCCACTGGGCCACAACGCTCCACATGACAATAGCAATCAGTCTCTCTACAGGAGGGGAGGGCGGGAGAGGGGGAGTGGGGGGGGGGGGCTAAATGTTCTGTTGACCCTTATTCCATCAAGCTACTTCTCCCACCTAAGTCCTATCTCACCCCGTATTCTCTCGACTCCCATGAGCACATTGCTGAGATCCACATGATAAAGTTGAAATGCTGCCCAAAAAGTATTATTTGTCTTACCTCATGCACTAAAGTTCAATTTAATAATTCATGAAATTTGCTTCAACAACCAAAACTGGTCACGGTTGATCATTGATTTATCACAACACCCTTAACTTTGCAATTTCAAAAGGATTTGCCTCTCAAAAACTGACAGAAATTGTAAGGCTAATTCCGGCCTAGCCTAAATTTCATACCCTTTGTTTCAGTGGGCAGTGCTCGCTCAAGCATGAACAGTTTTCCAACTTTCTGGTGTCATTTGAAAGTTGACTTTATTGGCTTCCATATATGTAAGTATTTTCCCCAAAAGTGATGTATATTTTTTATTTGGCAGCCATTTCAAAAGTGTATAGTTTTTTGGGGACGCACTTTAGAGTGGGTATTATACAAATACATTATACAAATGTACAAAATCATCAATATCATTTCATCAAGTAATTTGCAATTCATTTAGAGTACATTTTAGAAAAATTCTATAAAAAAATACAAATTTTAGCATTAAAAATAATTTGATAATTACAGTTGAAATAGTACCCTGAAGCTTCCAAACTATAATCAAAATCTACATAAATTATGATGACAAAAGATCAAAGTAACGACATCATCACATCGTTGGCTATTGAACCACAGTTATAAAAGCTCAACATATTAAATTTCGAGCGTAGCAATGTTTAGAAAATTTGATAATTAAACCCACAGTTGAGATAATGGATTAATGTCCCGAAGCTTAAAAAACCCCAGCTTTTTAACATTATAATAAGCATAAACATTTGTCTAATAGAAGGCAAGTAATGGCATCAGCGTATTCTTGGCTGTTATACCACTTTTCAATTAACAGCTCAAAATATTGAATTTCGAGCATAACTTCTTTAGAAACGCTGAAGGTTGGAACGGATTTCTGTTTTTTACAATTAAATAGCTGATTCGGTCTTTCAGTGTAATATCTTTAAAGATGAAACTTTCTTTCCTTAGCAAAAGAAGGACAAACGGATAGTGAAATTCATCACCAATTGATTGAATGTTGCATAATATACAAAGCCTCATGTTTTTTTGACGGTTTTCATCTCTTCCTGAGGCAATAGGAAGTGGATGATTTCCACAACGAAATCTACAAAATGTGATTCTATCTTTTTATTCATATTGATGAGGTAACTTTCTAGACGAAGATTGTCTTTGAATATTCTGTAGTTAACACTTTGAGAGGTTTCGTGTATGAACGTAAACCAATTTTGCAACTGCGAAGCCTTTATTCGTAGATCTACAGCGTCAGAAATGTCAAATAAATTCGTCATGCCCAATCTATCAAGAGTTTGCTTTATATTTGTTAACCAACTTGTCTGATATATACCTTGATCAGAAAGTATCGTTACAATCTCGTAAATCATACCAGACATATGTGTTTTGTGAACTAATCCATACCAGAAGTTTATCATTCTATTGTCAATATATTTCTCTAATTTGAATCTCCCAAGTTCGCCTAAAACTATGCAGTTTGACGTTTATTTATTTACTTTAAGAATCTGCTTGCAAAATTTCATGGGAAACACTTCTAGATCTCTAATCACATCAAAACCATCAAATCACATCAAAAAGTTGATCAAATAACTTGATTTTGATATCCACTGGTAAATCAAGATGATAAAATCTTATTCAACATGCTGTACATTGCTCTTCTTGCTTTATTCAGTTGTTTAGCTTGAGCTTTCCGAAATGAATAATTATAATTGAAGGTATATCCAAGATATACATAGTCATCTACTACTTCAAGAGCGTGGTTATTAATTGTAAAAGAACCCGTTTTTCTCACTTTGCCAAGAGAGAATATAACAGTTTTCGCCTTGTCTATATTCACATTTAAATACCATCTTTTACTATAATCTGATACTGCATTGAGCGCACATTGAAGGTCTTGTTCAGATTTGGCAAGGACAATGGTATCATCTGCATAATAGGAAGGTCCACTCGTTACGCGCATACAATTTACATCAAATATCATGCTTAATAATATCAAACATTTACATCTGTATTTTTTCCTAAAATATTACGTGGTGATGACTATGAATTTATGACTTTGCACATCATTTATGATAAAAAAAGATATGTGATGTTGATACATTCTTCATCTAAATTTCGCTGCACCACATCAATGCGCCTACATAATCAAGCGCCATGGTGGTTTGACCGTGAATCCTGTTCTTTTCGTGATTGCATGATCATAACAAGCATGGTATCATCAATGATCTTTTAAATGATATCAACATAATATGCATTGTGTAAAATTGGGAGTTGGGAGGAATCAATGGCCAAACTTAGATTTCCAATTTTTTTAAGGGGTTTAGTTTTGCTAATTAAAAGACATTCTCCTACTTTGGTATTCACTTAGTTGCATATCCTGAAAGTTTGATGCGATATCGACAGAGTAAAGACGATTTTAACTCATTTGGTAAATTCGTGGGGTCTAAGAGAGGCATATTACTTTTTCATTTTCATAATGCAAAGATACCAAAGTAACTCTCTGCAAAATTGGGTGAAAATGACATGGAAAACATTTTCACTGTGGAACGTCCTAAAAAAATTAACCTGAATGAATAAATTAAAATTCGCTGATCAAAACACTGAAAATTTAATTGAAAATCTGATAACAAATAAATTGAATAGACATACTAAATCTTTACGACGTGCACGCATCGGAGTAAAATCGCATGAATGACTGAAACGCTAGAGCAAAAAAATATACAATAGAACAGAAACTAGACAATGGACGTAAATGGCGAGCCATGATTGGCTGTCAAGGTAAACAAGTAAGGATCAGTACCAGCCGTAAATTGAAGCGAAGCAACAAAAATAGCGCAATAGTCCAGGATAGAAGAGGCATAACCTTGTTTTTTTATATATACAATATTTTTTTATGGTTTCTTGTCAATTCGAGGGTGCTGATTACGAATCTGAATGATGCCACTCGTGTAACCTTGAGCGTTTTCCGCAAATTGGCAAAATCCAATATGGCCGCAAAAATATGCAAATTACCCATGAAAATCATAAAATTGTCCGCACATTGGCTAAGAAATGCATAAACTTGTGTGGCAGGGGTGAAAGACTCTCTGAAAAAATAATTTTTGACAAAATATTTATTTTCCTGATATTCAAAATGGCCGTCATAGGCCCTTGTATACTCTATCATGTACAATATGAATAGGGAAAACTGATTTTCACAAAAATGACACTAAACTGCAAAAAATCGTCATGTATGAACAAAGTAATATATGCAAATCGTCATTACTAACGAGCTATATCATTTATTATGTCATATATGGGAACATTGCTGTATTTCGATATCTAAAATAGCCGCCACTGGCTTAAACAGTACTTAATGCGTACAATGGCAATGGGGGCCAAAAAATTTACAAGATTGATCACTAAAATGCATATTATTAAGATTAAACGAGTGGAATACTGACTAAAAACATAATTGTTAACGAAATATATTATTAATATGCATGTATGTGATGAAAGTTGTATTTTGATATTAAAAAATGGCTGTCAAAGGCCCTGAAAGCATTATGCACGATCGCACGATGAGAAAGAGGAGCAAAGAAATCACAAGAGTGAGCACTAAAATTCATACATATGTGATAAGTTAATGGGATACTGTCTAAAAACGTATTTTTTAACGAAATATATCATTCAGGTTTCAAGTTTGTGTTAAATACTGTATTTTGACTTTCAAAATGGCCGCCATAGACATTAACTGTATTATGTATAATGCAAAGTGGGAAACCAATATTCACAGGAGTGAGCACCATGCACGTAATCTATGAGTAAAATATTGTCTGAAAGCATAATTTCTATTAAGATATATCATTTATTCTGCCAGTTAGGTGATAAATACTGTTTTTGAAAGTCAAAATGGTCGCTACACACTAGCGTACCTACGGGGGGGGGGGGGGGGGGGGCAGAGGGGGCAGTCTGCCCCCCTGACGAGCCACAACCTATGCAAAGGACGTATCCCTGCCCCCCTGACGAGCTTGAAAGACCTTTTTTGCCCCCCCCCTGACGAGCTTGAAGACCTTTATTGCCCCCCCCCCCCTGACGAGCTTGAAACTTTTTTTTTTTTTTTTTTTTTTTTTTTTTGCTTGTCAAATTTTTTGGCGGACGGTTTTGCCCCCCCCCCCTGTGAGAAATCCTAGGTACGCCACTGCCGCTACAGCCCTTACGGTATTATGAACAATGTGAATGGGGACAAATCATTTCAACAGAATTTGGCTTTGCTTGGCCAAATGGTGATGTATGAGTGAAATGTTGTCTGAAAACATGATTTATAACAAAATATACCATATCTTATGAAATTTAGGTGATAAATATTGTATTTCAACATTCAAAATGGCTGTCATATGCCCTTTTAGTGAACATTATTTGTTTCCACTCTCAAATTGTATATTATACGATAAGGGCCTATGGTGGCCATTTTCAATTTAAAAATGCAGCATTTATCACCTTAATTACACAATATTATTATATCTAGTTAGAAACCATGATTTTAGACAATATTTCACCCTTATCACAATTCACAAAAGTTTAGAGTCAAGCAAAGCCAAATTCTGTCAAAATTATATGTCCCATGTTACAATGTACACAATACTTTTAGGACCTATGGCAGTCATTTTTTATTTCAAAGTACAGCATTTATTACCTCCACGACCAATTTATGATGTATTTAGTTAGAAATCATGTTTAAGACAATATGTTTACTCGTACATCACAGTTATATGAATTTTATGATTCTCACTCTTGTGAAAACTAGTTTCCCTATTTGCATGTTACATGATTTAGTTAGGGCTTGTAGAGGTGATTTTGAATGTCAAAATTCAGTATTTATCACCTATATGGCAGAAGAAATGATATAATTTATTTAAAAAAATATGTTTTCATATAACATTTTACTCATACAACAGGATTATATGGATTACAAAATCATATGTCCCCATTCACATTGTAGCCTTGTTAGGGCCTAAAGGGGCCATTTTGAATTTCATAATACAGCATTTATCTCATGCATGACAAAAGAAATGCTATGTCTTGCTATAAAACATGTCAGACAATATTTTACTCGTAGATCACAATTACATGCGTTTTATGTTTCTTAAGGCCACCGCACACCTTACGACTGTTCGCGATCCGATTTTGGAACAAATCGCAGTTTGCTCATTTTCTAAAAGTGTGAATGGAACATATCATTTTCTTTGAGGTTTAAATTAATTGAAAGAATACTAATATAACCATTTTGAAAGATTGCAAGCCTTTATTTCGGAGTAAATGCCAAATTAGTTTAAAATCGTGGCCAATCGTACGACTGCTATGACGTCATTACGACTAGATATTAAATTCGCTTTTATTCTAAGAAGGATGTTAGCATAGTCACACATTTGAACATAGGTATTCGTACGATGATTTAGAACATTACACAGTAAGATATTCCAAGTCTCAATGTTAGCATCAAAGTCTACTACATGTTATTCTGAAATCGGGTCGCAGACCAATCGTAAGGTGTGCGGTCGCCTTTACTCGTGTGAAAATAAGTTTCTCCATTCGCATTGTATATGATAAATATAGGGCCTATGGCGGCCATTTTGAATTTCAAAATACAGCTTTTATCACATAAATGGCACATTAGCAATTATGTTTTTAGTCAGTATTCCACTCGTTTATCTTAATTAATAATATGCATTTTAGCTAGTGCTCACTCTTGTCATTTTTTTGGCCCCGGCCATTGCCATTGTACATAATACTCTTTGGGCGAGTAGCGGCTTTTTTTAGATATCAAAATACAGCAATGTTCCCATATATGACATAATAAATGATATAGTTATCTCGTTAGTAATGATGATTTGCATATATTACTTTGTTGATACATGACGATTTTTTGCAGTTTAGTGCTCATTTTTTGAAAACTAGTTTTCCTTATTCGTATTGTACATAATAGAGTATACAATGGCCTATGGCGGCCATTTTGAATATCAGGAAAATAAATATTTTGTCAAAATTTTTTTTTTCAAAGAGTATTTCACTCCTGCCACACAATTTTATGCATTTTATAGCCAATGTGCGGACAATTTTATGATGTTCATGGGTAATTTGCATATTTTGGCGGCCATATTGGATTTTGCCAATTTGCGGAAAATGCTCAAGGTTACACGAGTGGCATCATCCATATTCGTAATCAGCACCCTCGAATTGACAAGAAACCATCAAAAAATATTGTATATATAAAAAAACAAGGTTTGGTCAATTTTCTATGGGGCCTATCCTGGACTACAAGGGTTCTTACGAACTCCTTATGGCTGCCTCGAGCATGCGCAAATGAGTGAAACTCCTTGCTCGGCTGAGCACCTTAAACCGATGAACAGTTTTGTTCAGTGCATGCTTGGTTGCTTAGCAAACTACTACCGCCATCCGTCGCCGTACTAGCGGTACGTTGTCTGCATGCGGGCGGAGGTTGTGAACGCGCACCAATTCGACAATAATAGAGGCGGGCACATGTTGGCTGTGCGATCTGCTAAACGTTGGGACGTACGCCCTATGAACCGAGCCTCACAACGACAACGGCACTTAAGGGGAATCCAACCCAAATAAAAATTGTTTTTATAAGGAAAAGAAAAATCAGACAAGTTGATAGGTGAAAGTTTGAACAATATTGGACAAACAACAAGAAAGTTAGGAATTTTTAAAAGTTGTAAATATTGGTAATCACTATACCCATGGAAACTTTAAATTGGCCGCATATGGGACATCATAGTGATGTAAGGCAAGGACTACTCTTCCATGTACTCCACAATACATATTATGGCTAAAATGTCATTTTTTCCCAAAAGTTTTATTTCAAATTATTTTTTTCTTTCATGAGGACATAAAACAATATACTACCAGGGTTATATTTAGATTACTGCCCCAGCGGAATGGGTACTTAGGAGAACATCACAAATCCCTGATAATAAAGTACATGGCCTATGGGAAAATTGTCCTTGCCCCTTGTCATAACTTACTTACCCAGTTGCCAATTTGAAATCTACATAGTAATAGTGATCTCAATTTCAAAGCAGCTATAACTTTTTAATTGCTTGTGCGATTTCTTTCAAACTTTCACCATTCCGTTTAATGTATTTTTCTCCTTCCCAACACAGCATTTAAATGGCCAAGGCTGGATTCCCCTTTAAACATGTTAAACTCGTAAATGACATCACTGCAGTGAGAGATAGGGAGCACGTCCTTTCGAAACGTCCTTTCGAATATCATTTTGTGTGTGGTTAATACCACACTAGATATTGCTTTCTTAATTTGCGTCTCAAACTTTTGGGAAGCTTGTACTATTGCGACGGGAAGCCACTGCCGTGGCGAGGGAAAGCTTCCTAAAAGTTTGAGACGCAAAGTAAGAAAGCAATATCTAGTGCCTTCCCTAGCAGACACAAAATGATCTCGGCTATTCGAAAGAACAAAATAATGCACGTAAGCGCGTGCATGCAGGGCCAAATAATGAACGATGTGCGAGAAGAGCCAATGGACATACCGCAACGAGGTCCGCTGGTCACATGACCAAGGTCAAAGTTCATTTAGGGTCATTGAACTTTGGCCATGTTTGGGGTATTTGTGGAATTGTCATAACTTACAAATTTTATAGAGATAGTTCATGAAACTTGGACAAGAGAGCAATCATGTATCCCTGAATATCTTGTGCGTGTTTCAGGTCGCATGACAAAGATCGAAGGTCGTTTAAGGTTAATGAACTTTTGCCGCGTTGGAGGTATTTTGTTGAATTGGCATCATAACTTTAATAGAAAGTTTATGGATCTAGTTCATGAAACGCGTATTGCAGGCAAGACTGTTAGAGGCGTTCCACTTGTTTCCTCGAATGTTAAGGTATATGACAAAGCTATACACTGAAATCTGAAAGAAGCATGTATTCAAAGCAACGTGTAAAGTACATGATACTAGGTAGGCCTACATGATTAAAGGGATTTGTTTCTGAAAATATAATACTCACTGTGCATGCTCTCATACAGGATCTGTATGTTGCTATGGTCATACATGTACCCTGTATTGGTGTTACAAGGTTCAGGGGGTAGATACGAGTATCAGAAAATTGAACTAAGAAAAAAAAAATACTGGATGATTTTTAAAGTAGACGTCATAATTTTTTTTTCTCGGATACGCCCTTTGTTTCTCAAATTTAAATTAGGGGCATTTTGATCATACATGTGGACATAAAAAAATACATGGGAGGTATCATCCCCAAGTTTGTCGAAGACGGAAGTAATTTACCATTCCACCTTCGTACACATGGAATCAGGTTGCAGTAATCGTGTATCAAATAAGATTTATTGCCATACTCAGTGGCGGATCCGGATAAACATGCTAAAGGCACTTTCTGCCCATGCCCCCCATCCAATTTTAGATACACAACAAATATATATATTTATTTATTTATTTATTTTTTTTTTTGGGGGGGGGGGGGAATATGTCTTGCATGCGCAAAAGAGGACCCCTTTTCAAACAAAATGACGTCCATTTTGTAGCGAAAACCCTTTTTTTTTGCTTCTGTACTGTCTTCAATGAGTATCTTTAATTGTATTTGGTTTGTCTAGATATTGTACTTTTAGGGTGCAAAGATGAATCAGGTCATAAAGGTGCAACTTTGAATCCTTTTTAAAGTCAAGTATTATTCTCCTTAAATGGTGAAACGTTGCTGCTTTAAGGGTGCAAACGAGCATTTATAGGTTCAAATGACAATAAAAATGTTTAAAAAGCGAGCGAAAAAAAACCCTTCAATATTATTGAGTTTTGACATGGTAAACGTCCAGTGAAATTCATGTTATTGAAAAATGAAATATTTCCGGGTTGACGAAAAAACTCTTACTGTGTGTTGAGGGGACAGCAAATTATGGAAAAGGCTTATTTGATAGAATAATTGGAAATAATCTGCACAATAAAATATACAAGTAAAATGATCTTACCATAACACTACACTTCATTCTGATCTTGGAGGACACTTGGTATATCAATGTTAATCCCAATTCATCAGCTCTCGGCACATCTTAGGCATTGTAGTCTTCTGCACTGTCAGCAATCAATTGAGGGAGAGAGAGAGAGAGAGAGCGAGAGGGAGAGAGAGAGAGGGGGGGGGGGAGGAGACAGGTGTATGAGATGCGAATTTATATTTATTTTAATGACAGTGTGGTCCGGTCTGTTAGCGTCAAAAACACCCTACTTGTGGACACAGTGGACAAAAGCATGATTTTTTCTCCAGACCTTTGTTTATGTATAAGAATTAAAAATGGGGTATGCTCCAAAAAATCTGGCTGCAGGAACAGTGAAAAAATGGGTGAAAATGTCAGAATTTATGAGTTTAGATTGGTCAGATATATAGACTAGCGCTAGTGCAAAACTCAATAGCAGTGCATTATTTTGCATTGGTTTAGTTCTTGAATTCAGACCCTTTTTGAACAGATATTTTGTTTGTCCTCACATCTCAATGCACTAAATACTGAATGCAGATGCTAAACAAGCCGAAGGGTGGCGGTGGAGGGGGTTGAATGTTGGTGTGTATGTACATATTTTGGTCTTGGTGTAAAGATGTGCAAGACACATTTTTTGCATGTGTTGCCATGGTAACAGTGTATTATGGCAAAATAAGGTTACAAATCTTGCAGTTAGAACTTCTTCCTCTGTTTTCATCCGATTCTCATGAAATTTGGCACACACATTGGTCTTGAGGTGAAGATGTCTAAGACACATTTTGTGTGTCTTTCGGAAATTTTGTTGCCATGGTAACAACATAACATTTGGTGAAAATTGGGGAAAAAACCTTACAATTCAAACTGCTTCATCAGTTTTAAATCAATTCTTATGACATTTGGCACACACATTGGTATTAAAGTAAAGATGTACAAGGCACTTTTTGTGATTGTTTCAGAAATTGTGTTGCCATGGTAACAACATATTATATGGCAAAATTTAGGTAAAAACCTTACAATTTGAACTACTTCATCAGTTTCAAACCAATTCTCATGCATGATATGGCTCACACATTGGCCTTGAGATAAAGATGTGCAAGAACCTTTTTTTTTTCATTTGTCAGAGAGTGCATTGCCTTGATAACCACATATAGCCAGAAATGCAGGGAAAACTCATCAATTGTGGATCAATCTACTTCTCAGTTTTCAGCCTGTGCTCAGAAAAGTTTACACAAATATTCATTTTGGGTAAAGATTCACATTCAGTGTTAAAGGGGAATCCAGCCTTGGTCATAAAATGTTGTGTGGAAAAGGAGAAAAATAAGAATGGTGAAAGTTTGAAAGCAATCGGACAAGCAAAATAAAGTTATGGCTGCTTTAAAATTAAGATCCCTAAGGCTACTAGTATGTAGATTTCAAATTGATAATGGGTAAGTAAATTATGACAAGGGGTGAGGCCGCAAGGACAACTTTCCCATTGGCCTTGTACTTTGATTTTTGGTTTTCTCCTAAATTTCATTGGGGCCGTAATATAAACCTGTTAGTATAATGCTTTATGTCCTCATGAAAGAAAGATACAATTTGAAGTAAAACTTTTGAAAAAGACATTTTAGTCAATTAATTATTTCTGTACATGGAAGAGTGGTCCATCCCTTACATCATTATGACATCACATGTGCGGCCAATTTGAAGTCTTCATGGGTATATATTGATTACCAATGTTTACAACTTTTATATATTCACAACTTTCTTATGGTTTGTCCGATATTGTTCAAACTTTGATCTATTGTCTGATTTTTTCTTTTCCTCATTAAAAAACAAGTGTTTATTTGGTTTGGATTCCCCTTTAACATCATAAAATAGCGCAGGGTATTCATGGTATTAATCACCTTCAATAATATTTATAGGTTCTTTTTTTTTGGGGGGGGGCGGAGGAGGTCCTTAAAAACTGACAACATAAAAATATAGAAGGTTAAAGGACATGGCCATTAGGAACTTAAACACTCTTAAAGAAAGCACCCCTTCCATTTTTTTTTTTTTTTTTTTTTTTGGGGGGGGGGGCCTTTAGAAAATTGCCACATAAAGAGTAAAAGGAAATAATTACAACTAGGAACTGACCCCCCCCCCAAAAAAAAAAAAAAAAAAAAAGGGGGGAAGAAAAATCCTTTACACTTCAGCGTATTAATTTAAAGCCTAAAACATTCTGGTTTGATAAAAGATCATTTCCGGTGCCCAATTAATCAACGTTTTATTTATCTCCTTCTACTCAGTCTTTGTTCATTTCAGTGTTTACTCTGACTTTCTTACATCACTTTTTGCACTTTTTGCACTTTAGAGCTTTACCATACCTTCTTGTTTTGTTTCCTCCCCCCCCCTCTTTTTCTCCCTCTCTAAGTACTTTTTTTTTTGCTATTTTAATTCATTATTATCTAGCAACAATTTTTCCATTTTGAATGCTTACACCTACACTGAAATATTATACCATGACATTTATTCTTTTCTTCATAATCTTCTAAACTCTATTTTGGCTACACTCTGTCCTAAATAATACTATTAGCTATATTTAATGTCTAGTTTAAAGAATTGAAGAAATGGCTGTCATGATATTATATTTCGGTAAAGGTGCATCAAATTCATAGTTGCAGCATTCAGAATGGAATAACTGTTGCTTGAAAAAAAATGGATTTAGTTGTTTTCCGAAAATCCTCTGTGAAAATTTTAGTTATATCACTGAGTTTTCCCATTCCTGCAGTTACCACCATCTGAAAGGGATATGACTAGAATATATGTAGAGAAATAAAAGTCATCATTTGCTCAATGAACAGTGAATACGTTCGTCCTTACTCCAATGCAAAATTATTTGCATTTTTTGTGACAGTCAGATCTTGCATCCAACAATTTTGCTACTGAAACATAATATTCATTTTTTGACAATTATACTGAAAAAATTATTGTGCACATATGCATATTTTTGATATGGTATGCTATTGAGTCATGGATTTGCAAGTGAATTTCTAAAACAAGTGCAGAGATTTTTGTATATATATATATATATTTCTATGATTAGTTGCATGATTAAAGGTTCACTTTATAATATGTCAGAAAAAATATACTTGGAGAGAAGAGAGGGTAAACAAAGGAGAGAGGAAACATAAGATGGTATGGTGAAGCTCAAAATCAAGAGTGATGTGATATAGTTAAAAAGAAAGAGTAGGAATGGAATATGAATAAAAGACTGAGTATGAGAATATAAATAAACAATGATTAATTGGCTACTGTAAACAATTTTTTGCCCAAGCAGAATGCATTAAACATCAAATGAATGGTCTGAACTCTGAAGTGCAAATGAATCTTCTTACCTTTTAATGGGGGGGGGGGGGGGGCATTTTTCTGCTCAAAAAATATATCAGCCCCATTTGTTTGCGGGGGGGGGGGGTTAAGTTCTTAGTCATAATCCTTTAACTTTTACTTTTATGAGGTCATTTTCTAAAGACCCCCCCCCCAAAAAAAAGGGAGTAATGTCTCGCTTTAAAATACAAAGACCCCTGAGGGGCAAAGGCGTAGACTGGTTGAGCATAGGGAGATAGAAGTGGTATGGGGAGGGGTGCACATCTTGGGAAGGTGGAACTAAGGTTTGGAAAATCAGCCGTTGAAAGTAGAAGGGGTACACATTTTGTTTTGCTTGCCAGTGTTGGAACTCCTTTGCCAGAGCGGAAGGTTTCACATTCACCCAGTGTACCCCCAGCCTATGCCCTTGAGGGGATGCTTATTTCAAGAGTGTTAATGGACACCGCCTTTAACCTTTATTTTGAGGTCAGATTTTAAGGACCAATCCCGCTCCTCCCCCAAAACCTAGAAATATTACTGAAGGTGATTAATACCCCCACACTCATATATTTTAATGCAGTTTAGAATTTAATATGAATCTTTACCCAAAGATGAATATTTCTTCCAACTTTTATGAGCACTGACTAAAAAAAGGGGAAGTTGTTTGATCCACAATGGGTTTTCCTGCATTTCTGGCTATCATATGTGGTTACCATGGCAATATACTCTGACAAATGCACACATAAAATGGTTCTTGCACATCTTTACCTCAAAGCAAATGTATGAGCCAAATTTCATGAGAAATGGTTCAAAACTGATGAAGTTGTTCAAATTGCAAGGTTTTACCTAAATTTTGCCATATAATATGTTGTTACCATGGCAACACAATTTATGAAACACATACAAAAAGTGACTTGTACATCTTTACTCTAATACCAATGTGTGTGTCAAATTTCATGAGAATTGATTTAAAAACTGATGAAGCAGTTTGAATTGTAATTTTTTCCCCAATTTTCACCAAATAATATGTTGTTACCATGGTAACAAGATTTTTGAAAGACACACAAAATGTGTCTTAGACATCTTCACCTCAAGACCAATGAGTGTGCCAAATTTCATGAGAATCGGGTGACAACAGAGGAAGTAGTTCTAACTGCAAGATTTGTACCTCATTTTTGCCATAATACACTGTTACCATGGCAACACAATTTCCAACACATGCAAAAAAAATGTGTCTTGCACATCTTTACCCCAAGACCAAAATATGTACATACACACCAACATTCAACCCCCTCCATCACCACCCTTCGGCTTGTTTAGCATCTGCATTCAGATATTTAGTGCATTGAGATGTGAGGACAAACAGAATATCTGTTCAAAAAGGGTCTGAATTCAAGAACTAAACCAATGCAAAATAATGCACTGCTATTGAGTTTTGCACTAGCGCTAGTCTATATATCAGACCAATCTAAACTCATAAATTCTGACATTTTCACCCATTTTTTCACTGTTCCTGCAGCCAGATTTTTTGGAGCATACCCCATTTTTAATTCTCATACATAAACAAAGGTCTGGAGAAAAAATCATGCTTTTGTCCACCGTGTCCACATAATTCCGCTAACAGACCAGACTAGTGGGTGTCATTCTGATAGACACGGTCTAGTGAAACCTGGGTTAACCTAGACTGCACTTTTAAGCCAGTTGTCACCAATGAAAAATTATTAGTTTCCTGCTTTGAAAACTTGTAAAATTATTGAGTCGTGTAATGGGATGAAAAGGAAAATAATAAAATAATAAAAAATGGATTCTGATTAATTAATCAGTACATTATAATTGCCAGTAATAAATGGAAGATTATTATGAAGTAATAATTCAATAAAACCTGGGTTTAAAATTCTAGTTTAGACTAGAATTAAACCCAGGTTTTCAGAATATCGTCCATGTTGTATATTGTCTGCTCAATAAAATGTCGACCTTGAATGTTTAGACCTTGGTATGGGCGGCGATCAGAAGAAAGAGAGAGAGAGAGGTGTATGTGTGTGTGTGTGTGTGTGGGGGGGGGGTACGTCTACGCCCCTTCAATTACGAATTTTGTAACACCAGGGTCGTCTCGTATTCAGACATATCAGGGGCAGATCTAGCTTTTTTTAAGGGGGGGGGGGGGGTTGGGTTCACCCGAAGGACCATCACCCGCGAAGTGGCCAGCCGATTTTTTTTTTTGTATTTTCAGGTATTTTCCCCGGTCGGCATCACAAAGCTAATTTTTGTAGGCTTCTTTAAAGAGGTAGTCTTATATTAAATTCTTATTTTTTTTTCTTATAAACATTTCTGTAAATGTCCTGATTAAATAATGCGATCACGAATCGCGAGCTATTTTTTTTTCTCCTGAAATTGAACATTCTGAGCAATGTTTATAATCATGAACAAGATGCGTATGTAAGTAAATAATTACTGATGATTTTTTTTATTTTCTGGCCTGATCGAAATGGAACCTGTTAAGTACTATTAGCAGTTACCAAGGAAAACGCTACATAGCCTACTTCAACAATCAAATAATGCGAGCGCGAAGCGCGAGTTGAAATTTTTGACATTCCAACCTAAAATGTCGTTATTCTAAGTACTTTTTCTAATCATGAACAAGATAGGTAAATAACTTAACAACTTTATGCGAGCGCGAAGCCCGAGAGGAAAAAAAATGAAATTCATATTTTGTCATCATGAAATGGTTTGATATCTTTCTACATGAATAATGCGAAGCGTGAGTATAAATATACTTTTTTATTCTGATCTGAAACTGGATAATTCAAGCATATTTTTAATAAAGAACAAGCTGCGTGTCTCAACAAACATGTATGCGAAAAGCGAAGCGCGATCTCTTTTTCTTTAATTTCTTTCTTTAGATTTAGTCCTAGAATCTGGGCATTCTAAACACATTTCTTTCAATGTGACAATTGAGCGTATCTTTCTAAATCAACAACCCAGCTAATGCATAACATTATAACACTTTCAAAGGATTTTAGAAATGCTTAAAAAAAACATTTCTCAAAACATTTGCATAACATTAATGGAACATTATTCCCCTCATGTTAAACATTAAATAAACGTTCTTATGATATCAAGCATTTAATGTTTAGATGGCCAAACAAGAAAACATTTAAAAGACATTTTTCCAAAATGTTATTAAAACTTCTAATCAAAATGTCCAATGTTGATGTTAAAATGGCATGAAAAAACATTCTTAATTAAGATTTTTTTTTTATAATGTTCCATAATTAATGTAAAAATAACAGTTTTAAAACGTTCTTAAGAATAGAACCTAATAATATAAAAAGTCATAAAAATATGTTTTCAAAATATTTCAACAAAACATTTTTGTAAAATGTTTTTCTGGTGTTCTCTAAAAATGTTTGAAAAATGTATTAGAATCATCCTTATTTTTACGTTTTTGTGATGTAATACTAACATTATTTTAGAATTAAAATAACATTTTACTAACATCTTTATAAGATCATACATTGGATGTGAACATATCATTATAAAATGCTGTTAAAATATTCTGACAATAACATCAAACGTTCTTGAAATGCTATGAAACTATGTCTAAAGCATATTTTAGCTAAGCGTTTTTGAAAAATGTTTTCCTAATATTTTTCATAAAAAGTACTGAAATTTATTTAAAACATATTTTTCGATGTTTTTATGATGTGATTTTTACATTTTTTCAGAAACTTGATAACATTTTACTAACATTTTTATAAGGGTATATATTTGATGAAAAACTAACATTTCAAAATGTTGTTAGAATTTAATGACAACATCAATCGTTGTCGAAATATGTTTTTTTTTAGTTCAACAAAACATTAAAGTACACACACGAAGAAAATTCACGAAAGTGATGATTATAGACAAATTATATATGGATGGAAAGGTCTTGTCTTTTTATACACAAACATGTCACTAAAAAGTCTTATAGATGTCGTGGAAATGCAAGAAATGAAATTATTAGAGACCCTTCTCAGCCCCCCAGCCGCCCCCAGACCGACAGTTCAAGCAGTGAAAACAGTCGAGAATAATGACGTCACACAATCGTCGTGCTCATCATCCCTCTGTGCATAATACACTGAATCACCTTACTGACCTGTTCAATATCTTCCGAATTTACCGTTTTCTTCATGTAATGTGATATCCGATTTCTGTTTTCGACAACTTCAGACCAAAAGTGAACCAGAACTGTGTTACTTTGCCCGTTTTTATTGAACTGGGAACTGTAAACACCGATTTTGTCAACTGGACAGGCGTCGTGGGTTGTGTTGCTCCAGTCAGTCAGTGAGTGAGTCAGTGTTTATTGAAAAACTCAAAGCTGTAGTGTAGCTGCCCATTCACTGCTTGCCGCTGGGGCTCTGCAAGGGAAGCCGATGCTGCACATTACGCTGTTTGATCCATCCACAAAAGGCGTCATACCTTAAACTAAAGCCAAGGTAAGCATGTTTGGAAATTGTACTTGTATGGTCTGGCGTCTGACTTACGATGCATTCAGGTCAGATGACAGATACAGATCTAATAATAATACCGGTAATTTTAGAATCATGCATTATTTCAAGCTCTACTAGTTGACTACGTAGGCCCTAACTAAAGTCTTTAAAAAAAAATGTTTTTGCAGCAGATTTTTTCTTCAGTCAGATTTCTAAATAAACTGGCCGGGCAATGGCTTGGTTATACTGAAAAATCTGCGGTTTCGTTTCAGAGGAATGTTTAATTAAGTTTTTTTTTAATTCTACTCGGAATTAGAATGTCATGAAGCCAGACAAAATTTCAGCAGTGGTTACACTGATTCCACCCAAGGGTTCATTACATGCTGCCGCGCACAGAAAAATCAAGCCATATAAGTCGTGTGTTGTGGACACCAGAAGTGAGATCCCAGCACGCGCGACCCACTAGTTAGAAATCCACTGACAAACGCGGTTCATGGTGCGAGGTTAGTATACTAATACTAACCTCGCAATACGTGTGAGTGCCCTGATTCCTGACCGATATTAGAGTCTGGTGTTTCTTTCAACAATGAAGATAAATGCACTCTTTGTAATGACCCGGAGAGCACGGCTCAAGTGATGTTCGTGTAGGCCCCACTTCACTACCGCTACACTACGCTACACCTATACCCGGGTAGCGTACATGTAATGTAGCGATAGTGAAGTGGAGTGGAGCCTACACGAACATCACTTGAGGTAAACTGGTGCTCTGAGTAGAACTTTTCAGTCTAAACCCACTATTATTTGTCGTCGACCGGGAATTACATGCCACTGCACCGGCTTATTCCTGTATCAGATGATGATAATCTGTGCACCAAAACTAGAATATAAACTGATTAAAGTCAAACTAAAAATGTCTGGTAGGCTTCCTACTAGTGTACATACCTCCTACCATAGCCTGTAGTACATTTATTAACCAGTTTGTTCAAAAATATTGTGGCTGTTGAAGACAGTATTTCTTGTAGTCCTTCTTAATCATCAACATAATACAATTCATACTTTGATTATTTAGACTATTTCTTTTTTTTTCTCTCTCTTCTACATACAGATCTGCACACTTTCTGACTCTGGTCTCTGCTTACTACTTCAATTTGGGAGATTCTGATATGGACATGTAGCCATTTTGTCTTCACTCTGCTTTCCTGGAGCTACGGTTTGCAAGTTTTGGACTGATAATGATACAACATGAAATTTATCTTAATTGATCTTGGAAACAACAATTTAGAGCAGTTTTGGAGAGGACTATAACATTGAATTGTACAGGAATACAGCTTGTTAAAAATAAGAACACAATTTCAAACAAAAGAACAATTGTAATGTAACTAGGGCATTTTGTGAGAAATTTTCTACTCAGTCACACGTCCCAAATCAAGGGTAAGTCCTTTGATTAAACACAAACATGTAGTTGAATTGCACGTGCAACTCGACCTTATTACACTTGAATTTGAATTTGAGACTTACGCTTTGAACATAAGTTTCTTGCAATGCCCCAAAGTTATATTTTGTTAGCAACTCTGTATCAGTTATATACCATGCTGATTGCTGAAAGTTAAGTGTCGTGTATACATGTATATCGTCACAATTCTTTTATCGAAAGGTATGATATATTTGTCCTTTTAAATGATATTTGAATATGGGTACGCCTTTTATTTGTTTTCCTCAATATTCATTGCATGTATGAACAAAAGTGAAATATTTATTGTGAAGCACTGTGAATGTTGTTTGCAGTTGTGTGATGGTGCATCATGTTTGTTATAAGACTGTAAGCCTGGTAGATGTGATCGAGGAAGTGGCCTGGATGAAAGGAAAGTGAACATGTGTCCAATTACTGGTTTGCACAAATATTGCTATGCATTCCATGTGAAGAATAAAGGAGAAGTCCACCCAACCAAAAATTCATTTGAATTAAAAAAAGATGTTCAGAAAATTTCATAAAAACTGATTCAAATTGAATAATAAAAATAAAATGCTAAAACAAAATTTGGAATGAATATGATGTGACATAATCAACTCTAATTTGCATGTCATTGTCTTGTGTTTATAACTGTTTTGAGTAAAAAAACAAGGGAAATTACTCTATTCAAATAATTTTTACTTGATGTGGACTTGACATTTAACTCATCCTCTTCCCCTCCCATCCCTGCCCAAATAAGTGTAGAATCTAATCAAGAACTTGAAAATCAAAAGCAGCAATTAAGAAGTAAGATTTGATAAATGCTGGTCTGAATAGAATCTCACATGAAAATAAAAATAGAAAAAAAGAGCTGGGTAGGAATGGGGAAGGAATAACATTATTTAAAAAAAAATCCCCGAACAAAAAAATGTCAAGAGTTTCGAACCCCGCACTCATCAAAGTAATGTTTCTACCGATTTGGCCACAGACCGTTTCTCACTCGTTAGTAGGTTTTTAAGGATATATTAAAAAAGGCCGTTCGCCGCTGTTGCCTCATTATGCTTCGGCAATTCAACTGCAATTCCAATCATTTCGCGATGGATATTGCCGTGTTTTTTGTGGTTCCTGACTTTGCTACGCAATCAAATTTCATAATTTTTGTTCAGTCGTGAAGAAGAATGTCTATGCTCTATATTGATTATGATATCAATGTGGCGCAAGTGTGATTTCTAAGTGAAAATATGCTTTGTTTATTCACATATATTTCTTGAAAACAAATAATTTTTTTCTAAGCTAAATATCGGTTACCATTCAATTTTTTCAAATTCAAACTTTTATCTATATAATAAGACCAATCTTGAGAGGATTAAAAAATTCTAAGAGCAAAAAACGCTGATTGGAAAGATCGTCTTCAATGGGCTGCTGTTAGCTCAGCTGCTCACTGCTCTTGGTGTGACGTCACTCAGCTGGAGCTCGCTGGACGACCGACGAAGGCGGAAATATGCCATGAAAATAAGTCATTTTTGAGAGCTGATTTCTGCAAACTCTAATCACTATTTTAAAAATTGAAGTTAGATATATGATAAGTAATCTTTCCCCTTTACAATGATGACCACAAAAATTAATTATAAAATAGTTTTGATTCTTCGGGTGTGTACTTTAATACGATTTTATGATTTAACATTATTTCAGAAAAAAATACATTTTACTAAAATCGTTCTTATAATGTTATACTTTATGAGAAAAACATTAAAAATATGTTGTTAGGATATCATGACAATAACATAAACATTTTTCAAATGTCATTTTTATATGTTTCTCAAATATTTTAATGAAACGTTTCTTTTATAATGTTTAAAATCTGTTTTAAGATGTATAAAAAACATCCCTATTTTGACTTTTTAAAAATATCATTTTAACTTTTTTTTTGAAATAACTATTTACTAACATTCTTGTGATGTTATACGTTGGATGTGACAATAACATCAAAATTTCTCTACAAATTATGAAAATATGTTATTAAAAGAATAACTAAACATTGTGAAAAGGAAATAGTTCTGTCATGCTTTCCCAAAATTCTAATGTATAACAAACATCAATCAGGTTAAATTGTACTTAATTCCAACCAACACAGATGAACTTTCATGATCGGATAATAACAAACATTGTGATTTTAATGTTTTTATGATATCATACTTGTTTTCTGAAGCAAAATATTTTACTATAACATCTCTATAATATTACGGTAAATACATTGGAAATACAAAATACTATATGATAACATTCATTTGGTAAAATTTAATAATAGCATTAAACGTTGTAGAAAAGTCATGAAAATATAGTCTCAAAATATTTTAGCTAAATATTTTTTCCCCAAAACTTTTAGAAAAAAATCTATTCTAAACACATTCTTTAGAACATTTAAATAATTTTATATCGATTTTTTTCAGAAACAAAAAAAATTCTAAAATATATTAGAATATAGCGTCAATAACATACGTTCCAGAAAGGTCACGAGAAAGAATTTAAGATATTATATTGAACTCCATTTTAAGTCTTCTCTTTTTCACAATTTTCAAAACCCTATATTTTTTCAAATTTTCATGATTTTTTTTAGAAATCAAAGAAACATCTTAATAAGATCTTTTCAATGTTAAAAATGTGCTTTCAATGTTATTAAAATGTAATGACATCACAATCAAACGTTCTAGAAAAGTTCATTTTAAAATATTGAGTACATGATGAAAATATCACAATATGATTGAAATTACATTAATTAATGAAATATTTCGACAATATTATAGGGATATTTTCATTAAAAAAACGTTGAAAATTATCCTTTCGAGGAAAACCATCTTTTATGTTTTCATGACATCTTTTTTTTTTTTTTTTTTTTTTGGGGGGGGGGGGGGTTATTTTTACGGCTTTTCATTCAAATTTGACTATTTAAGCAGAAATGTTTGATAACGTCATGATAACGTTCTTATGATAACGTTTTTAATATGATTGTTGGGAAAACATTTTGTCAATGTTGGGAAAACGTATGACCATCTGGATATGATGTAGCAGTCATGAATATACATGAGAACAGTGAATGACCAAAATTTCAGCTTAAATAGATATACATGTAACAATTAACATGATTATGTTTATGTACTTGTTTCACCATCAAAGGTTTCACAAAAGTATGTAGCTTGATTACCATATAATTTTCATGAAATAAGTTACTCATATAGGTAAAACTTTCAAGGTTAAATATATAATATTGTTATTAACCGTAATCTGACAAGTATTGGAAAGTCGTCACATACATGTATAAAGGAATCAATGGCATAATTAAGTGGATAGGTGTAGGATATAGAATAATAGGTTTTAGATTAGGATAAATATAGGATAGGATATTGGATAGGATAGCATAATATGGGTCGTGGGATAGAGTTGTAAAGATGAACTTGAACTTGACACCAAATAATATTTTGAAAGCATTTACTTGAAACATCAGTAAGACACCATTTTTGCGACATTTTCTTAACATTATTAAGATAACTTTCTTAAAACATATTGAATGTAACAAAATTATGTTTTTTATGTTTAAATCATTATATTAAAATGTATGGTTTCAGAAATGATTAAAAACGTTTTAAGAACATATCTTAAAACATCAGAAAGACATCATTGCACATTTTATTAACATTATTAAAATGCATAAGGAAAATGTGTTTTTTTATGTTGCAGCTTATCGTTAGGAAAATGATTTATAGCAATTAGAAAATCGTGCATTTTCATATGATTTTAACATTTCCCTAAATCATTTTCTACAGGATTTAAACATTTCCCTAAAACATTTTCGTGATGTTTGACCAAACATTTTTATGACTTTTTGTCAATGTTTTTTGTGTAAGCTGGGAATGAAAGCGATCTGAAAAGGGGCAAATTAAGTACTATGTCAAGCACGGCGTAGAAGAAGATGTATAGGAAAATATAGGCCTACCTTATTATTGACCACATGTATGTATGCATGGAATGCATGCTCCTTCGTGGCAAATACTGCACATGCAGAAAAGATACGATCAATGAAGAGAGAATCGGATAATGCAAACGATTTCTTTGCATCGTGAATGGCATTGACATTGCATAGACTGAATGCAGACTGTCTCCGTGGAGATTATGCATTGCGATCTGTACCGTTTAGACGTATAGTTCTACCATGAAATATATATATATATATTGGCAACATCGTGCAGGCGCGTGCCTCCAATATGACACTGGACATGACCTTGATATGGGAAGGCGCCGGGCTGCTCTGATTTCATTTCTCTTTCACTCTCTCGCTTACTTTTCGCCTTCCTCTCACATTTCCCACCCAATTCTCTCTCACACTCACAAGGGCACCTGAGAGTAATTCATCCGCGCGCAAAGCATACCGGGCAGGCGTAAGTAAAGATCACATGACTTTATTGATTAAAATAATTCATTTAAAATAGACAAAATGTTTGCATATCAAAATATAAATGATAGAAACAATGTCATGTTCATACTCTTTCATAATTAAGGCCTTTGGGGAGGCTAGACTGCATTTTTGTATTTCATTTTAATTATTATCACCCGCAATGTAGTTCGGGTTTTTCTGGCGATGAACTGTGTGTGCACGGTGTGTGTATTTGAGTTTTGTCAGACGTGTATCAATCAGATATGATTATTTACGTCTGGGACCGACCTTTAACGTCACCATCCGAAAGACGTGACCAGGGTTCGAACCTCGAACTTCTGCATCAATTTGTAACTTCCCCACGTAGCTTGGATTACAGGCGCACGCCACAACGCCACAACTGCCCGAAATTATGGTTAGTCTTATTTCAGGCCATTTAACTTTTGATTGAGCTGGGCAAGTACCCGATTAACATATCAAGTCTTAATGTACTGTTAATTGTGACTAATGTCAGTGAATTAAAGCAAAATCTATCGTGGGATTGATTTTTGATGATTTTTTGATGAGCTATGATTTAACACATGAGTCAATGGGGGTCTGTAATACTCATGTGAGCCCTATAACGCGACTACACTTCTACACTGTCGTTGCTATGGCTGAGCGTCGTCTGCTAGAAATCAGTGATGAGAATGCTTTAAACAGTTTTATACAATGTGATAGGTTATGTTTAACAACAGTTGATAAGTATATAACTCGGCATTTATTGCATTTATCGCTTACTATGCTGAAATGGCGCTTTCAAATGCATATTCAATGCTTATTATCATTTATCATGCAGAAATGCGAGTTTATACTGTCAACAGGAGATAAGATCTGGTTGGTTTGAGAGTGTGAAATGAAATGAGTAGGGATTTCAAAATGATAAATAACTACAAATTATCATCAAGGATTCCTAATTTTAATGTTTAGAGCACGCCGAGAAAGAAAGATGAACAAAACATTAAAATACATAAACTTGTCTCAGTCAGATATTATATCTACATTATAGATTGCGCACTTAAATACTATATTCACTTCGTCGAAAGCTATAGGCGGGGGGGGGGGGGGGGCAAGCTGAGTCGGGGTACATAATCCATCCTCCTGGCTTGTAAGCAGGGTGGGGTTGATGGTATATAATTATCTACATGTATAGCACCCCCCTCCTCCAACTTGTAAGTTATAATGAGGAAGAGAGGCGATATTATGAGCACAAGAAATGCTTACACTCTTTGTTTGTTATCAATTTTCTTTTATTTACTTTGTTTATTTTTATGCGAATACAAAGGTAATAAATCACTTCGAACAAAATTAAACATGCTAACAAGAAGTTGTAACTCCACACAATACATGTTTTAGCCCATTGATGGACATCAAACAAGTAGAACTTGTAGCTGCAATACCATAGCTTATATAGGAAGCGCACAAAATATATGAAAGGAACGCTGTATTTTTACGTTAAAATGAGGGGTGTCTAATGAGACGTTTTCTTTTCTTTTAACACGTTTAGTCAGATTAGGTATTGAATGCAAGGTACCAATCTTTTCAGGAGAACCCACTCTTTCTTTTGAGACCAAAATATTTAACTTTTCTTTATTTGACCCTCAGTATAGGGCACATGAGAGTAATTCATCCGCGCGCAAAGCATGCCGGACAGGCGTAAGTAAAGATCACATGACTTTATTGATTAAAATAATTCATTTAAAACAGACAAAATGTTTGTATATCAAAATATAAATGATAGAAACAATGTCATGTTCATACTCTTTCATAATTAAGGCCTTTGGGGAGGCTAGACTGCATTTTTGTATTTCATTTTAATTATTATCACCCGCAATGTAGTTCGGGTTTTTCTGGCGATGAACTGCCCGAAATTATGGTTAGTCTTATTTCAGGCCATTTTGATTGAGCTGGGCAAGTACCCGATTAACATATCAAGTCTTAATTGTTCTGTTAATTGTGACTAATGTCAGTGAATTTAAGCAAAACCTATCGTGGGATTGATTTTTGATGATTTTTTGATCGAGCTATGATTTAACACGTGAGTCAATGGGGGTCTGTAATACTCATGTGAGCCCACAATCACTATCTCTCTCTCTCCCTCCCCGCGCCGACTCGATGCTGATTGTCCCCGCCTGCGAATATTTTTTCTCAGAACTCTCTCCAAAAATCCCAACACTCACTCATCAACACACTCATTTAACAACACTACCCCACTGCGCGCGCGTAAACAGACGCGCACACAAACACACCCGCATACAGGCCTCTGATATATACGCACCACATCACATACAAAAAAAAACCCGGAAAAAAGAACACACCGCAACATCCCCTCTCACACACGCACACGTCACAAGTTGGTGCTAAAATTACATGTAACAGTAACTAGGCCTATATGATTTCAACGCTGTCCTGTGAAAACCATAAATGATTACATTATTATGTAAAAAGGAAATGCTCGAACCGAGGAATGCAAGTACATTTATATATACTGTATATAGCCATGCGTTTTGAATTGGGCCCATTTCCGTTACAACTCAAATTTTCCTCCAAAATCGCACCGTTTCATTTAATTGCATATTTTTTCTTATGTTTGCCATCCTATACCCATAAAAGTATATATATTCTGAAAGGAATTTGTCTGAGAAATTCAAAAATGCAATCAGAAAAGGCATAGGGTAAAGTCATAAATAGTTAAAGGTACAAATATATAGAAAACTGTGAAAAAAAATTATACTTCCCAATAAATCTTAGAATCAGAAAAAACTTTACACCCTAAAGGAAAATAACATGCATATTTCATCTCTTTAGAGTAAGACCTTTCCAATGATTATAACTTGTTAGGGATAACTCTTACCAAAATAATTTTTCGGGTAAATATGTAACAATGCCCGGTTAACCTAAAAAATGTTATGTAGTCATGCCTTTAGTTGCGTGAAAATACTTGCAAACACTAACCAGTATATTATGATATATTTACTGTGGTTATTATGAATATAAAATGATTTCATTTGACTAAAATCGTGAGATTTGTCATCTCTTGGCTCAAAGACCGATGGACCAAACGTTGACAACTGAGAGCCGTTTTTAATATACAGTGTAAATAAAAAAAAATATGAATGCACAATGAAAACTTCTCATAGCTGCTTTAGCTTAAACTTAGTGTGAACAAAACAACTAACATGTTTATTTATCTTACACCTGGCAAAAATACTTCGATTATGTTATTTTATAGTGTGTTTTGAATATACCCTTTTGCTCGACATTATGCAAGACATGGTCTATTGGTACTGGCTTGAATGTCAATGCCAATACAAACACACTCTATGGGTACAATTGCCTCTGTTTTAGTGCAAGCTTTGTACCAGTGTCATTCTCAAGTAGTTTTTTTATAATGGGGAAAAATATTCTCTTAACACCTTTGTGCCAGCAAAATGCATGTAAGTGTCGTCACTTTGTAATGTGTCATCTACTGATTCATAGACGCAGTGTGATGTAACATTAAGAAAAAACAATAAATGGCATCAGATGAGGGCTTTATTGCTAGAAACAAGTTTCCTGCAATAAGAATTGCATAAAAGGTGTTCTGGCTTTCTGTTTCCAGAATAATCTGAAGATTCGGACTCATCAGAGTCATCACTGTCAGTCTACCCTGTCAAAATTGAAACCGTGAGGTCATAATTAGCAATAGATTGATTTCTCTCTGAAGTCTTTAATTAGTTTGTGCTTTTCATTTTGAAATTTTTGCCGCTTCTAATTTTATTGAAGGTGTAACCCACAACTATATTTTATCTCTCTTCATTATCTTTACATCATACAGCTACAATTTCAGTCGAGTTAATTTCACGATTTACATCAATTAATTATACTAATTAGCTTGATTAGGTATCCTTTAAACTTAAATGTTTAAATTTGATTCACTTATTATTGAAGGATAACCCAGTGAGCCTCAAAACTATTACATATTTAGGTACTGTGATGTTACATTTATAGCTTCTTAATGAAATAGAAATTTATGCTCCCCTCGTCTACCACCATGCAAAAATGGCCAACTGATGTTACATAATTGCTAATTACTGGTAAATGAAGAAATCTCAGATATTTTTTCCTTTAAATTAATTGGTATAAAGATTACCTTTAATGTGATACCAAATATACCCATGTAGCACTTGTATTTAAGGTTTTATACTATTCATCATTTCTGTGCTTGTCGCGCCAATGTAACGATACCACCCGTGGGCCTAACATAAAACGCGCGGCCATATATATATATATATATATACATATATATATATATATAAACGTAAGAAATTATACATGTACAGAGCAGCTTTTTGGCAACTGTTGTATTTAAATATGTTGTGAAAGGAATGAAGACAACATATATATATATATATATATATATATATATATATATATATATATATGTGTAAAGTTATACATGTACTACATATATATATATATATATATATATATATATATATATATATATATATATATATATAAGAAGAGGCAAAGTGGTAATGCATTGTTATAGTTCCAACAAAGTTTATTTCCAAGTCAAAATTTTCGACGTAAAACACACGTCTTCTTCAGGGATACAATAAAGCTCACAATGACAAGATAT
Organism: Lytechinus pictus; assembly: GCF_037042905.1. Taxonomy (NCBI): domain Eukaryota; kingdom Metazoa; phylum Echinodermata; class Echinoidea; order Temnopleuroida; family Toxopneustidae; genus Lytechinus; species Lytechinus pictus. The sequence goes on from NC_087261.1 coordinate 24,919,924, forward strand.
TGAAATAATAGCATTCATGATTATGGTAGTCATGGAAACGCGCAGGTTATAATAGCATGGTGTTGTTTCGAGGGAACATAACTTTTTTACTTCTTGACCATTTTCTGTGATTAAGGTATCAAATAAAAGAGCAGATATTGAACTTTTTAGTCATGTGATTTTCTTTTTGAAATTCAGATACCCCCCGCCAAATGAGTTCTTGGTATCCTTTCTTCAAATTATTTTTGCTCACTCATGCGTGAATTAGGAATAATCTAAGTAATTTCAGATGAAAGAGGAGATTCTAAGCATTACAATGGTAGGTCATTTATCTGTTGTATTTGTGATTAAGTTATGATAAATCATCGATAAATCTCGGTTTCATTTTTTGTGGGACGCACTGCATATATATATGCGTATGTGTGTGTGTGTGTGTGTATATATATATATATATATGTATATATATATATATATATATATATATATATATATATACACAACAAAAAAGTAAGTCCCTCTCTAAATCAAATTGCTGTAACGTTTGAACAGAATGATTTTGAATTTTCGTAGATGGTTTTCTAAACCCATTAAGCAACTCCTGGGGGAAAATGAGATTGATCAGTTGAGTCATGCATGAGTAATCAAAGATTGAACTAAAAATGACAATTTTTGAAAGTCACAAGAGTCGTTTTTCAGATTGTGTAAATACAAAGTCCTGCAAAGGTTGATAAACATAACTGCTAAATGACATTGCTAAAGACAGCCTTGAAAGAAAGTTCCACCATATTGAATAAGGGGTCACTTATTCTTTAACATGTGCCCCATAGTGTACATAATGTCTATGAGCATGATGAGAGAGGAAGTCAACATTTTAACAAAAATGAAATGAGGGTTTGTTTCGTGGACGGTTTTTGTTACTTTTGCCAACAATTTTTTCATGAAACTTTGCACATGGCTTCAGATTAACACTATCCAAAAGGCACGCATACCAAAATAATAATTCGATACGGCACATGGTGGGGCAAATGCCTTAAACTTTCTTCTCATTTGCATCATTTTCAAATATTGCGTGCACACTGAAGCATTATACATCGGGATTTTCATAAAAATCAAATCAAATGAACTATGCAAAGAGGTTTGTGACAGATATCCATAGTTAGCAATTGCATTTTTTCCAATAACGTAAAAAAGAGCTTATCACATTCCACATGTTCATTCAAGCGTAAATGTTTAATTAAACGGATTTGAATCATTGAAGCATGTTAACTGATCATGAACATAACGAAAAAAGTTGAGAAATGATCATTTCAGTTACCAAAATGAAACAATACTTGCCTATGATTTTTGAAATTCGTATTTTTTGTTTTCATTAAATGTTCATTGATCCGTGAAACGATGAATGTTGATGAAGATACTCTTCCCAAAAATAACTGTCATCATATTCGATCATTTTCATCGATACAAATGTGTAAAAATTCATCTATAGCCAATTTTAACTTGTGTTTATTCAACCGTGAAATTTAGCCCAAAAACTTGTATCGTCTTTTAGAAAGTACCTTTTACAAGATTTCTGACTATTTTTCATGATGAGAATGTGGAATTGGTTCCATTAAAGTGGAATCAAAATTATGATATTTGGCTTGTGACTTTTGAAAAGTGACAATTTTGCCTTCTGGTGGTGCTCACTGAAACATGGCAGAAAACACGTCCATAACATTTACTCAGAGGGTAGCTTATAAAATTACCTACACGCTCATGTAAAAATATATTAAAAACTCGCATTGTTTCCGAAATTATGGATGTTTGTTTAGGGGGAACTTTCTTATTTTGTTGTGTGTGTATATATGCCTATCGACCACCCCGCCCTCTCTCTCTCTCTCTGGAGTGTGGATGGGTGGGGTGTGCGCGAGCGTGTGTGTCTCTCTATTTCAGCGTATACCAGTCATGTTTATAGCCGGCTTATATAGCCAGGGCATATTAGGCCCAATAGCTTGTGTTTTCATCAGCGGTTTTCATGGAAATTTCCAGTAAAAAGCATTTTTTTCATGGTAGGTTCAGGAATGATGGTGTCCACCAAAATGGTACACGTTTCCTGTTTTTTTTTTCTCACAATATTTTTAAGCCAGGTAACCTCTACACTTTAAATGTCTAAATATAATGTTTTGAGACATAAGGAATCCAATACTTTGAAACACACAAATACCAATAAACCACTTTCCAAAATGGCCGCCATTTTGTACCATCATCAACATTTTGTTGACAGACAAGTTGCAAACAAAATGATATTTGTGCCTCTTTCAAGACAAGGAATCAAAACCAAATGAAGATGTTGAGGATTCAACCTCCCCCTATGCTATGCCCTATTGTTATGCACAATTATGCCTGGGACTGAATTGTTATTGAATTGTCACTGTTAGGCTCCAGTGCTCTCTCACTGGCTTAACAGGTGGAACATTTTTGCATTGGATGGGTTGCCTTACGAAGCACTAAGGCTTTACTATCTTCTCAGAAGTCAAACAGGGAGGACCTATAGGTCAATTATTGGTTCAGCAATGCTGTGTTTTTAGACTTGAATTTAGGGCAGATAGCGCTGCATTTTCCATGTCAAAGCATTAAGAACATTACTGCTGACAATTGAGGCCTTACTGATGATTTCCTGTCTTGAGTCACAGACGTCAAACTGTAAGTGAAAATGATTTTGATTACTGTTCATTTTTAGATTTTGGATGTGTCATTGAGAAAGTCAAGGCCACAAAATGACCACTAAATGTTATAGTAAAGTGAAGAGAATTACATACTATCAGTAATTAAACCAAGGTCATGTCATGATGTGTCCAAGACTACTTTTGATATGGTTGATCAGTATGAAGGAGTTTAGTTGTTCCAGGACACAGATTTATTAACTTTGGAATATCAGAAATTGGAAATTGGGATTTTCTAAAAGAAATGCTTTTTAGGAAGAGTTTATGCTGTTAAGACGGCACTTGGATAGACATTAAAAGGACCACTGGGAAATGGAAGTTTACAAAATTTCCAAGCCTCATCTAGTTTCATTTCTGATGCTGGAAAAGTACTATTGTGAGAACAAGTTCATAAATTTTGGAAGTTAGATGGGACTGAGTTCCTTCATGATGATGAAAGAGGCATGTCCATCAATGATAAGAGGGTCTTAAAGATATAGCAGGAAGGTGTATGCAGAGATTGCGAACATTACCAACTTCCTATTCCAATAGAGAAGAGGACCGAGGATCTGCCAAACAACATTCAAGTGGCAAAAAACAGATTGGAATCCCTGAAGAGACGACTAGAAAGGGATACCTGTCTACATGCTAAGTACAACGAATGAATGAACGCTTTGCTGGAAGAAGAGGTTCCAGATGAGATTCCTAAAAAGGGAGAAGGTGGTTGGTATTTACCTCATCACCCTGCATTCAAGCCAAACAAGTCTGACAAGACAAGAATCGTATTTAATTGTGCGCCTAAGTGTGATGGAATTTCCTTGAACGATGCAGTACTTCAGGGGCCAGATTTGACAAATAACCTTCTTGGTGTTTTGCTTAGATTTCGCCAAGAATATGTTGTCATAATGGGAGATATTAGAACAATGTTTCACCAAGTCAGAGTTCCCTGTTGGCAGAGACACCTCCTCCGTTTCCTTTGGTGGCCTGAAGGAGATCTCACCCAACATCCAAAGGCTTACATGATTTGCGTACATCTGTTCGGCGGAACATGGAGCCCAAGTGTTTGTAGTTTTGCCCTTAGACATACAGCTGAAGAGCACAGGGTGGATTTTTTTTCGAAGGTGTTGGATGTGGTCAGTCTAATTTTTATGTTTCTATGTTGATGACTGCCTCGTCTCCTACAAAACAGAGTGTGGTGCGATCGACCTTGTAGCCGAGTTGATGGCCCTGCTCAACAAGGGTGGATTTCATTTGACTATTATTGGTAAGCAGAAGTCCAGATGAAAAAAACAGTGCCGGTGGAAGATCGTGCTAACAATATCGGAGGACTCGATTTTAATCGGGATGCCATACCTGTAGAGCGGGCTGTCGACGTAACATGGGATGTCGAGCACGACATCACGTATGAGATCATTCCAAAGGGCAAGCCATCGACAAGAAGGGGAATTCTGAGTGAAATAGCGTCCGTATAATTATGACCCCTATGGATATGCTAGTCAATTTGTATCGTTCGCCAATAAATTATTCAAGACCTAACCACTCTTAAGCTTGGATTTGACGAACAAATCCCAGATGAATACCGAACCAGATAGCTGAAGCAGAAAGATTGCCTTCCCCTGATGAGTAATTTCAGGGTGAACAGGTATTTCAAGCCTTCTGATGATACCAACGAATTCCAATTAAATCATTTCTGTAATGCTTCCGAATCAGCGTATGGTGTTATGCCTTATCTGCGCATGACATGTAAAGGAGGACTGGTATATTGCAGCATAATTCTGGCGAAATAAAGATTTTGGCACCTTTGAAAAGGATGACAATACCTCGCTGAGAGGTCATGGCAGCAGCACTTGCGGTGACAATGGACAAAAATATCAGAAAGGAACTGGGTTTTTCCACAAGTAAGTCAATCTTTTGGACAGATAGCGCAATCGTTCTCCATTACATCGGCAGTAAGAACAAACGTTTCCGTATGTTTGTGGCTAACAGGATCTTAGCCATACATGATACCTCTCAACCAAGGCAATGGAGATATGTCAACACGGAAAAAAATCCAGCAGACGATGCCTCAAGAGGTGTATCGCCGGACAAGCTCACTGGTAGATGGGTCCAAGGTCCAGACTTCCTGTGGGGTGACGATACGAATTTGCCTGTCCGTCCTGCTGATCTCCAGGGTGTACTACCAGATCTAGAAATAAAACCTTCTACGATAGATGCCAGCTCATTCGTCACTCAATCAGAGGAGAAGCCTTTGGAGACGTTCATCAACAGCTATTCCTCATGGTTTAAGTTGAGAAGAGGAGTGCGCTGGCTCGTGAAGTTCATGCAGTGGTTGAAACTCAAAGGAGAACCCCAGATGGGCCAAGATCTGAATTACTTCAAGAGAATAAGCTATGATATGCAAGATACCGAGAAGATAATTCTGCATTTTGTACAGAGATGCTAATTCCAGAGAGAGAGAGATGGAGACATTGATCAATCCAACAGGCAATCCAACTCTACAAGCTTGACCCACATATAGATGAGAATCTAATCAGAGTTGGTGGAAGACTGGAGAGATCAGCACTATCACTGGATATAAACACCCGGTCGTCCTGCCCAAAGAAAGCCACGTTTCAAAACTAATCTTGAGATATGTTGACAAAAGGGCAGGGCATAGCGGAAGAAACTATGTACTTTCCGTGCCCGTGAGAAATATTGGTTAGTGAGTGCTGGAACAGCTATTCGGAGTATGATAAGCAAATGTGTCATGTGCAGGCGCCAACGAGAAAAGATGATGAATCAAAGAATGGCAGACCTTCCCGAGAATAGGTTATTACCTGGCGAACCTCCATTTTCAAAGGTAGGCATCGACTACTTTGGTCCATTTGAGGTGAAAAAGGAGTCGCCGCAGGGAGAAAAGATATGCAGTCATGTTCACATGTCGAACCGTTCGTGCCATCCACTTGGAAGTCGCACATTCTTTAGATACAAACTCTTGTATCAGTGCCATTCGCCGTTTCATTGCTCGCAGGGGGTAACGTCAAGGAGATCCTTTCCGATAATGGCACGAATCTGGTGGGCGCAGAAAGAGAACTGAAAAGAGAAATAGATGGCTGGAGTACTGCTCAAATCAGTGCAGACTTGCTTCAAAGGAACGTTAAATGGACATTCGAACCTCCCACTGCCTCCACTTCGGTGGGGTGTGGGTGCGACAAATTGTGACTGTAAGAAAGCTCGTCTTGTCCATAGCTAAGCATGCAACAGGTGCTATCATACGAAAGTCTGGTAACACTCTTTTGCGAAATAGAGGGCATTGTCAACAATAGGCCTCTAACAAGAGTGTCTAATGATGTTGATGGTATTAAGGCCTTGATTCCCAACCACCTGCTGTTGCTGAACAGGAAGCCACATCTACCAACAACAATGACAGACAGGTCAGATGTCTACTAAAAAAGGAGAGGGCGTTAGGTACAATATCTCTCAGATGTCTTCTGGAGACGTTGGTAAAGAGAGTACTTGCCGCAACTGCAAGGGAGAGAAAAGTGGGTACCTTCACATCCCAATGTACAAGTTGTTGACCTAGGAAGATTAGTGATTGTGCTCAATTTGGAATCCTTGAATCAGGAGATATTTTGATCATGTGATAAGATTTTTTTTTAAATATACGCTATTAATGGTAATTGGATCATCAACGATCTATGAAATTATCGCAACATGAGCAATCTGAAGTCATTAATAATCGTCAAAATATGAAATCATATGGATTCTTTATCGCGGAAACATTGTATATACATTCATGAAATATTAATACCATGATATCAACAGTGATTACAACAAGTGTCAAAATATCATAATGTATATCGTCATGAGGAGTTTGTAGCGAGATTAATCATCCTGTGAGCTGGATTTGACGAGTGACTTTAACGCCGTAGTCAGCGTATCAACAGTAGTCTTACCAGTACTGATATCTGATAACTGAAAAATGAATTGTTAAAAGAACTAAGAAGCTGAATAACTTACAAGAAATTACCTGAGAGGATAAACTGATTAACAAAACTCATGTGGACTGATTTATCAGATTATTCGTATTTATTCGTGCATTTGTAAAATTGTGCATATTAATTTTACCATGCTGTCATTTTTAAGAAAGTTGCTCATTTGACATAAACAAAGTTTACATGGACTATGAAAATTTAGAAAATTGTTGATTTTCAATGTGAATTTAAGTCTGATTTAACAGGATTTAAGCTGCAGTGAAAACATGAAAACATTTTTATTTGTTTTTGGTCACCATACTTTAAGGACACCCCAATAAAGAGTTGACTTGAATAAAAAGAGAAAAATCTAACGAGTATAACACTGAAAGTTTCATCAAAATTGGTTGTAAAATAAGAAAGTTGTGACATTTTAAAATTTCACTTAATAAAAAAAAACAGTTATATGCACATCCTGTTCGGTATGCAAATGAGGGGGCTGATGACATCACTCACTCACTATTTCGTTTGTATTTAATTATATGAAATATGATTTAATCCTATTTTCAATTCATTGTCCTTGAAACAAAGTTTCATTCCTCCCTGAACAAGTGGGATTACCATCGCCTTAACATTTTATGGTTCATTCAAGTTGGTCCTTAATGTCAAATCTGTAAAATTGAAATATTCGATATTTCAAACAATAGAAAACAAAGGAAATAGTGAGTGAGTGACAGTTGTATGTCATTGAGTTGTGCATATAAATGTTTTGTGAAAAAAGCGAAACTTTAAAATGTCATAACTTTCTTATTTTACATCCGATTTTGATGAAATTTTCAGCGTTATGCTTGTTTGAGTTTTCTCTATTGATTCAAATCAACATTTTTATAGGGTGGGATTGTAGTGAAAGAAGAAATTACCATAAAAAAGCATTGTTTTTTTTTAATTCAGGATTATTTTAAGCTTGTGACAGAGAATATGGATGTCATGCTAGGCAAAGTTTATGCAGATTAGTTTTAAATGAAAGAAAAAAGACAATACTAGAGAGTGATTATATGATGATTATGTTATACAAATAAACACGGAAAATGTCAATTTGATTTGATGAATGAGAGATATGCAAATTTATTATGAATCAGAAATGTATAGTAATGTTATATATACTCTCGTCGAGGCATTCGTAGAACAGTTTGTCTTTTGTATTGTGTCAACAAATATTTCAAGAGTTAAACTCTTAATGAGAAGTTCAAGTCGGAGTTTATATATATTGTATTGTGCAAAAAATGAATGTGTTGAGAAACAGCCAGTTTTTATGATTGCAAGTTAAGCATAGTAATTTTCTCATAGTGTCACAGATGTCCTGTTTTCTAAGCCAGAAGAAAGCTGTCGTTTTGACTAAACATTATGCAATGACATTACTGGTGTATGGAATTGTAGTAATACCTCGGTCACATTTGCTCTACGGTGGCCGTACGGCGAGTCGAAAACAGCCATTTGAACATTTTTTGTACCAGCTACATATTGGTGGTTTGAATAAGAATAAATAAAACAGCTGTTTTCGACTCGCCGTGCGGCCGCCGTAGAGAAAATGTGACCGAGGTATAAGGAATCACTAAGCTTCCATTTGTGTCAAATGTTTACCAAAACGATGCTTCTAGCAAGGACAGTTGGAGGCTCTGAACTCTATGTTGTCATCATGGTGACGTTAAGAAGAATGTTTGATATACAGTCATTGCAGTGTACTTTATGCTATTTAGGATTTGGGTACTTTCATCTGTTCTTATGAATGCTAACAATTATTGGCTAGTGAATGCATGGTTGGTTAAAAAGTGCTCTTCATAATTGTGAAAACATAAAATGTTTAAGATAGGTTAAGGCCTAGTCAATCAACTGAAGTTGTTATTTTTTTATGGAAAGCGTACGTGACGTAGTTGTGTATGAAAGGCAAGCAACCTGAATTTGTCGCCTTCGATGCATTGTTATTCCTATGTTTAACATATGAAAGAATTATAAAACATTGACGCTTTTTAAAGACTTATCTAATTTATTTGCAGTTAAGAAAGTTGTTTGACAAAAAAGGTTAATTATGTACAAAATCAGTGCATTACATGACATTCAGTATAGTAATTGATATGACCTTGAAGCATGTCAATGACTCAAGGTCACTCTTAGTTGTTGAATAGATTTGCAAGTTGAAGTGCAAGTCATCATTTACTTGTTTTGTTCAGGAAATCTGATACAATAGACATGTTATCTATATATGGATATCTATGCTCAAGTTCGTTTACTTTCAGTATATATACACTTATTATTGTTTACTCTGTATCAACATTGCAGATTGAACCGCTCACACTGTCTGCATGTACCCCAACATAGATGACTAGCTGTGGTCTGATTCTTGGGTACAGTTTGTTGGACGTATCACACGCCACATTATGTATATGTAATGTATTACCAATTAATTTAACATAATTTGTTTGATAAAAAATAATTGCAAAATGACGAAAATGTGTGACCTAGTTGCATTAATTATGATTACATCCTTTGTTTTACGTTCTTGAAATGTCCATGGTACGTTCATTAAACATGTGCTGGATATTAGTGGAAAGTTCTCAAATTTTTCTTACGTGTTTTGAAGGTCTTTTGTGTGACATTTAGGAAAATTTTAAAAACGCATATACTCAATCATTCATACTTTTAAAATGTTCTACATTCTGAGAAATTAAATGAGCTTGTTGTATTTTACATCTATTGATATTATCCATTTATAACTGTAGGTTCATATTTTTTAAAAATTCTCATCAATTTTTATTTCTGTTTTTTTCTGATTTGTAAGTTAAAAATTGATAAAAATAAATAAACCAGTGAATTCAAATTCAAATAAAAAAATTATCTGTTCATTCAAGCCTATTTAATTTTCGCTTTACATCCTATTGTGTTGTATCTTCTTTATATTCCACATACTGTTGAATTATTCTATCTGTCATTATTATTATTATTATTATTATTATTCTATCAAGCAAGAGATTGATTTCATCCGCCAAGTAAAGCATAAATGGTATCAGTGGAATATTTCAGGTATGAAACTTCCTTTACGTGATAGCGTATGAAAGCCGATATGAATCATTTCCAATGAGGCCTTATCTATATCATGCAAAAAGTATCTTTGTGGTATTGGTAGTATTCCCTTACTTGGGTAAAAAGTCATCAAGTAAAATGCAATATTTGCCCTGTCATGGAAACTCTTCTAATCCACTTTCTATTCAATCATTGCAATCTTCATTAATGTTTAATCCGCGGTCTATTCTTCATTGTTTGCAGACTATAACACTTTGTTAGCTAACTAGAAGAGCTCACTACGTGTGGAGTGGAGTGGCACAAAGTACTAACTGATATTTAATTTATTTTTGGAAAGGGTCCAAGATAATCAATTCACTATGTCTGCATTTGGTTTATTCCACTCGTGTATGATTGAAAGAGTCATGGAAGGCACTTGCTTTGTGACGGATATGTTGAATTTGTTTTTCATACTGTAAAATTTATAGTACAATTAATTACCATTCATGTTAAAATGTTTATGTAAGTCACAAGTAAGAAAATATTATACTATGTAATTATGCAGAATTTATCTCTCCATTAATTCCTATATCTAATTTATGTTACTTTGACTTCATGTATATATTCATCACTGTTTAAAATATAAATGTTACTTCTTTGTGCATTTCTCTTTTATGGAACTGAAAATAAATGATTTAGATGAAAAGATCGAACGAACATGCACGAATCATTTTCAGACTTTATGGTGCCTATGAAATTCAAGTCTATGAGCTTTCCATAACTCTTTTTAATAGGCCTAGAAACCTTTACCAAGAAAATATAAATGTTACTTCTATGTGCATTTCTCTTTAAGAGAACTGAAAATAAATGATTTAGATAAAAACATTGAACGAACATGCACTAATCATTTTTAGACTTCATGGTGCCTATGAAATTCAAGTCTATTAGCTTCCCATAAATCTTATTGATAGGCCTAGAAACCTTCCCCAAGAATTATATATGTTTTTTATTAGCATCCATTTGATAAATTATGTAGTGTTTAAATGCACACATGGCATGGGTGTGTTCAATGGAAAACAGGATACTTAATTTATTAAAGAAGTGCTATTTGTTCATGAAAGTTCATCTGTGTTGGTTGAAAATAAGAAAAAGTTGAACTTTTGGTCTCAACACAGTCATAAAGAAACAAATCCGAGGAATTACCTCGAATTTTTTGGCTGGTAAATGCAGCCTTCCTCAGCGATGACCGAAGTGGCCCGATTTGACCTGGTGACGTGCTGAAAATTTCGAGATAATTTTTCAAATGTTTTTCTTTATGTGTTGAGAACAAAAGTTCAACTTATTCTCAAGTGCTATTTGGGTTTACCTTTCGTTTACTGTAGAACAAGTAAACAATTATTGTCATGGGTTTTTGTTTTACCATTTTTTTTGCCTGTCATTTACTATTTACATTAATGTAAGTATTTCCAAATTAATTGTTGTTTCAGCATTATCAAAGGGTAATGTAAATACGTCTATAAAGTATATTTTCATGTCTTAAAATCATATACAAATTAATGTAAGATTATTTGATTATTGTGATACACATCTCTTTCAATTTTCTTAGTTTCCTAATTGAATTAGGGTTTATTCTATCAATACAACGATGTATACCTACAATATTGGCATTCATGGATCTTTATCACTTCATATTTTGCTTTCCTGAATTGTCTTCATTTATGATTCATTTTTCTAATATGTCTATTTCTATATTGGCAATTAATAAAAACATAAATGATTGAACAATGTCCTCATTGTTGTAGCCCAGTGGATTAGTCTCCGGACTTTAAAACAGAGGGTCGTGGGTTCAAATCCCAGCCATGACGTAGTTTTCTTCAGCAAGAAATTTATCCACAATGTGCTGCACTTAACCCAGGTGAGATGAATGGGTACCTGGCAGGAATTAATTCCTTGAAATGCGTGTGCGCTGTAATCTGAGTAACTACGGCTGCCAAGCTACAGAAGGGTTATAACATCCAAGTCCTTTGTAAGCGCATAGAGATGTTATTCATGATGTGATATGCGCTATACAAGAATTGTCTATTATCATTATTATTGTTATTATCATTATTTTTATTATTATATCTCTAAAGGATAGGCCTACGTATTCAGCATTTATACATATTTTAATTATGTTTAATATGGTCTTAAGTCATGCAAGCCATGCAGTTCTTTAAAAAATCCATGTACTTTATAATCGACAATAAATAAATTGAATCAAAGTTGACAAAACTTATGTAATTCGTTTGCTGAATTTTCACGTCAATGGTGAAAATCTAATTTCAAAAACACATTTTAGTGCTGTAAACAATTTGAATAGAGTTGGATACAGATAATCGGACATTAACTTCATTTATCTTAATAATAATGTACAAACATAACATACATGTATATATATATAGTCTAGGAGATAGGGGGCTTTAATAATTTTTGGTGGGGAAGGTTTGACAAGCTTATCCGGGGTAAAATTGTGCGCTGATTCCAAAAATATCACTCTTATTGACCGTACTCACGCCATTTTGGACAATTTTTTACCAAAAATGACAATTTTGACCACTCTTTGGAAAATGGTCACTTAACAGACTGCTTTTGTAGCCACATGTAATTAAAAGGGTCTATCTTAAGTAAAAATGCACCCAGATTCCAGATAAAGTGGTTTCATTTGCCAAATCACAATAGCAGTGGTCATTTTGGCCATGATTGGGCCAAAAATGAAAATTTTCATGATTTTTTTTGTCCGAAATGTGTTACAAATATTGATCAGAGCTACGATTGGATGTTTTTAGAAATCCACATTTATTTTCAAAATATGCGCTGGATCATAACCATCAACCTCATGTAATTTATTCCGTAAGTTTTGACCTGTGAAGGTGCTTTAAGGGCCATAAGTGGTCAAAATGACCATAAGCTATTAAATAGGGTTATTATGACTTACATATTTGGAATCAGCATAAAATTCTACACAAGAAGGACCTTTAAATGCATTCTCATTTTATAAGGGAAGAATATAAAACACGCTGAAGACCTCAAATTCCTGCCTATTTGAACAGTTAATAATTCAAAACTGCGCGAATGGTCAGCTATGTCTAAAGTACCCCAATGACCCTCATAGGTAAAAACTGAAGGAATAAATTACATAAGGTCAAAATACTCTTGAGATGTTCAATTTAAAGGATTAATACACCAATGTTAGGTGTCACAGCATGCCCTTGTAACGATTCTGGTGACATTCAAAGTATTTTTTGATAAATTGAACTGATGTCATTGGTCATTTTGAGGGCCATAAGTGGCCAAAATGACAATAATATATTAAAACAAGGTCATTATTTGGAATCAGCATAAAATTTCACACAAGAAGGACATTTAAATGCATTCTCATTTTATAAGGGAAGAAGATAAAACATGCTGAAGACCTCAATTTCCTGCCTATTTGAACAGTTAATAATGCAAAACTGCGCGAATGGTCAGTTATGTCTAAAGTACCACAAAATTACCTTCACATGTCAAAATTTACGGAATAAATTACATGAGGTTGATGGTTATGATCCAGCGCACATTTTGAAAACAAATGTGGATTTCTAAAAACATCCAATCGTAGCTCTGATCAATATTTGTAACACATTTCGGACAAAACAAATCATGAAAATTGTCATTTTTGGCCAAAATATGGCCAAAATGACCACTGCTATTGTGATTTGGCAAATAAAACAACTTTATCTGGAATCTGTGTGCATTTGTACTTAAGATAGACCCTTTTAATTGCATGTGGCTACAAAAGCAGTCTGTTAAGGGACCATTTTCCAAAGAGTGGTCAAAATTGTCATTTTTTGTCAAAAATTTGCCAAAATGGCGTAAGGACGGTCAATAAGAGTGACATTTTTAGAATCAGCGCACAATTGTACCCCGGATAAGCTTCCCCACCAAAAATTCTGGATAAAGCCCCCTATCTCCTAGACTAATAGTAGCGCAAAGCAGGGCCATTCAAATATGAACAATACATATACAATATAATTATAATTGATATTATGTACTTCCCCCTTTACACCTGTTTGCTGTAAAGAGCTTAAATATCTATTTGTTTTAGTAAGGCCTATAGGTGTTAAATAAGCTCAGGGTATTATTAGTAGGCCTGTTAATAATGAGAACGAGGATGCCCAAACGTGTGAAATGCTATAGTATTTATAATATTACATGTAATGCGATTCAAAACAATTAGGACTATACTTACCACAATTTCCACATCGACATGGAAGAGAGCCCTATATATAAGGCAGAATACTAAACAAGGAGATTGACTATACACCTTTTTCAAATATAATATGTCACAACCGTGAATATCAATGCAGAACAAAATAGTATTTGGAGAACTTCTCTCATCACATCACCGGTACTGCATGTAGGCCTATCCCCTCTCCTCTGCTACTGACGCGTGGCGAGTACTCGATCTTCATTTTATTAAAAAATAAGAACCACGCAAGGTATAGAGTCAGTGGCGTAACTACGGGGGGGGGGGGGCATGGGGGGGCACGTGCCCCCCAATCGGCTGGCAAAAAAAAAAAAAAAAAAACCGGGAGAACAGGGAGAAAAAGAGGGAGAAGAAAGAAACGTAGTGGGAAAGAAGAATTTATTGTACATTATAATGTTATATTATATTATATGTTGTGTTATATTACATAAGATTTTTTTTTTCATAACTTTATGAAACATAATGTGCTCAGGGCCTATTTTTTCATTATTCCTGGTACTAGCATTGTCTGTTTAAAGGTCAAGTCCACCCCAGGAAAATGATGATGTGAATAGATAGAGAAAAATCAAACTAGCATAGTGCTGAAAATTTCATCAAAATCGGATGTAAAATAAGAAAGTTATGACATTTTAAAGTTTCACTTATTTTTCACAAAACAGTGATATGCACAACTCAGTGACATGCAAATCAGACAGTCGATGGTGTTCATCACTCACTATTTCTTTTGTTTTTTATTGTTTGAATTATACAATATTTCATTTTTTTATTGATTTGACAATAAGGACCAACTTGACTGAACCATATAGTATTAAACAGTGCTAATTCCACTTGTTCAGGGAGGAATTAATCGTTAATCACTTGACAATGAGGAGAAAATTTGAATATTTCATATTTCATATAATAAAATACAAAAGAAATAGTGAGTGGATGACGTCATAGTCTCCTCATTTGCATACCAGCCAGGATGTGCATAGAACTGTTTTGTGAAATTAAGCGAAACTTTAATATGTCATAACTTTCTTATTTTACATCCGATTTTGATGAAATTTTCAGTGTTATGCTTGTTGGATTTTTCTCTTTTTATTCAAATCAACTTTTTGTTGGGGTGGACTTGTCCTTTAACGAGATATACATGTACAATCATGTTGTACCAAAACGTCCTGTTTTCAAGTCAATATGCACCAAATATATATCATCGCACTTCGCACTTTATTGTTTTATGTAGTGACATATGCTTCTTTTCATGACTACCTAAAGTGATATCCCCATTTTAAGGTCTGTATATAAAAAAAATCCTTGTTCGTGTTCGTGCTTACGTTCGAATTAGTGGATTGATGAGATTTTTCTGCTCTTCATGAATTCCTGAAATCGGTCCTTAAAATGTCTCTTTTTCTAATGTAAATATCAAAAATTTTCAGCTCGCGCTTCGCGCTTGCATCATTTGTTTAGTGAAATACGTATGGTCATAGTAGATTCCTACAAAAAGCATTAGAATGCCCCTTTTCAGATCTGAATTTTCTATATTTTCAGCTCGCACTTTGTGCTACTGAGATGCGTATGATAATCATGATTACTATGACTACAAAAAGCTCTTCATGTGTTTGAATGTGATTCTAACAAAATCAGCAATCGCTTGGCACTCGCATTGGATGACTTAATGGTGAGATATGTATACTCTTAATGGATTCAAAAAAAGAAATAGTCCTTAAAATGTCCCTGTTTGGGGTCAATATATACAAAATTTTCAGCTCGCGCTTCGCGCTCGCATCATTTTGTACGTGAAGTACGTATGGTCTTCGTAAATTCCTACAAACAAGCCTTAGAATGCTTCTCTTCAGGTCTGAATTTCCTAAATTTATAGCTCGCGCTTCGCGCTCGCAATATTTGATTAATGATATGCGTATTTTAATCATGATTACAATGACTACAAAAGGTGTTTCATGTTTTCTAACAGAATCAGCAAGCGCTTGGCACTCAAGTTAGATGAGTATGGTGAGATATGTATTCTCTTATTTGATTTCTAAAAAATAGTCCTTAACTGTCTCTGTTTGGGGTCAATAAATACAAAAATTTCAGCTCGCGCTTCGCGCTCGCATTGTTCGTTTAGCGAGACAGATACGTATTTTTTATTTTTTATTTAATAGCTTATTTTGACCCTTTTTAGGTATGAATTTCAAAAATTTTCAGCTCGCGCTTCGCGCTCGCATCATTTGATCAGTGAGATACATTACATATCCGTTTAATGGCACAGTCCTTAAATGTCTCTATATAAGGTCAATAGGCCTATACCTGGTAATTGAGCGCGCTTACTGAGCGACTCAAAATTTTTGCTGGTGCCCCCCCCCCCAATGCCCTGACCCACGGTACGCCACTGTATACAGTATATCTAAATGTCTGTAATGGACCAAGAGATAATTAATGTTTAACTTAAGCCTAGCAACTCAACACCACCAAAGTAACACTTTAACTCAGAGTATTAATGGTTAAAGGTCTTATCAGTCAGGCTGGCGGAACGGCTTTTGGAGAGGGAGGGGGGGGGGGCTGACCATGCATAAAAATCACAATCAGATGGTCACAGTTTTGGTAAAAAGGGTTCAGTTGGTAAACTACTTCAACATCAGTCTGTTCACTGGTTGGGAATCTATGACATCATCCTACATGTCTTATTTAATGAAGTTGTGCTCACATGCGCTTGCTTGTATAAAGAAATATCTAATCTTTTTTTTTTGCCGGAACAAAAAGATGTTTTTTAATACAAAAAAGGGAAAATCCACACAAAATATCTTTGAAAATATCAGGTGCATGAATGAAATGAATTCAAGGGAATTCTACAGTTACCACAATTTTTAGATTTATTTGAGTGCCTCCTTGTGAATATCGTTTTTGTATGGCAGTCACTTTTGAATAAGAAATCAGAGGGAAAACGATGCTACTGAGGAGCGGACAAAAAAGTTCTATATGTGTTTGTTTCATTAATTTTAAAGTAGAAATTCCTTTTAAAAGAGTATGCGCAATATATTTTGATTGAATCCAAGGAGTTGTCAGATCTGACAACTTGTCGGACAAAAGTGTTGATGAATTGCTCCCCTGTTTATCTACTAACAATGTGATCTAATTGTCATTTAGCGCATTTTTTTTCGTTCAGTTCGATTTCAATTTCGTGTAATATCCACTTCGTCTAATTGCGTTTAATAGGGCAAATATTCATGAATCAATTTTTTATAGCTATAAAAAGTACAAAATAAGAAGAGGTCGAAGTGGTAGTAAGGAAGACAATACATTTATCAAGAATCTGGACAAAGTGTAGTGTAGACGAAATGGGTTCAGCCCATGTGGTATTAGACTATCAGAGTATAGACCAATTGCTTTTAGACCAAGAGGAATATAAACCAAATTGTGTGCTTCATTTCGCCGCAACTCGAAATAACCATTATCATTTTTGTTACAATTTTTTTTCTTAAATTAATGACATCCAACTGAACAGCATGCGTCTGTTCCTCAACAGCGTATAACCTGTCATATGAGTTTCTTTCAATTCACCTTAACACTAATAGTCTGATCTTGGCCTTTCATTTAACTTGTAAAAGAGTTGTAATAGTTGTTCTCTATGAATTCAAAATCTAAAGCCTTACAACCGGATGATTCAATATTAATATCGAATTGAAACCGTTTTCCGCCTTTGCATTTTTCTTCAGGTTTTACAACTTTTAAAAATTCATAACTTTCTTGCTGTTTGTCCAATATTGTTCAAACTTTCACCTATCAACTTGTCAACAATGAATATCTGATTTTTCAATAATGTAAGTGCTAAGACATATGCTTATCCTAGTCTTTTTCTTTTCTCGATTTGAACAAGGCAGTCATTAGAGAATTATACATCGTGGAACTTAATGGAAAACTTTTGTCTTTTGGCCGATTTAGAACCTTTAACTACAGCAAAATTCCGGAATCCCCCTAATTAAGCCCTACTTATCACATTGGTAAATACACAAATGGTCTCTTTAAACTACATATTCCACTGCCAATGTTTGCAAAGTCAGTGCAAATTGTAGCCGTCCAGAATAAGTGAATAATAAAAGATGTTGTACTCTCTTTCATTTATTTCATATCATCGCTGATGAAAATGCAAGTTCATCGATTTTGCTGGTAGACGGAATTAAGGTAATTGATAAGAATAATAATGGCCACCTTTCGCAATCCTCACGGACGCTAATATTAGGGTCCCCTAACAGAAAAGTTAACGCTTAATCATACACTTGATTTTTAAGATTGATTGTACATTATAGTCAATAGAATCAAACGTAGAAAACTGCCCTACAATCAATGCTAAGTTTTGTGTTACAGGGGGGTTACAGGCCCTACAGATCTGCTTTTCGTGTGCAAAATTCTTTCCCGCGACACCCGCACCATACATGCATGTACATTACGACTGATGGCTGGAGATATTCGAAATGCAGGACCTACAATAGATTATGACATGGATAAGAAAATGGTTTTTCAAACAAATCGAGTACATAATTATTGAGTGAGGGAAAAGTTACTGAATTAAGGCTTAGATATAAATCATTACAGTCCATCGAATCGATATTGCATTTAATGTGGATTATTGGTGGATCTCTGGCAATTGATTCCATGGGTCAAATCACCTCTCCAGCCGAAACCATTTCGCATGCGTTGATTATGTACACAGCATTTATACGTCTGAACACGTTCCAGCCAAATCTGCGGGTTTTTTTCTTTTGTTTACTCCTACACAAACGATATGCCTCTAGCATACAATGTAATGGGCATTATGTTTTACTTTCCCCAGAAATGGGGGATTAGATTCGAATTTCCGGGGGACCACTTTCATTGATGAGTGGATACCAGGCACGACCATGGGGTTTCGAAAAGGACCATAAACAAGGGAAGCAAGGCTTTTCCAGATTATGACAATGCATCTCTTAACAAGTATTTAGCTTGTGAAACCCTACAAGTATTGAAAACATATCATCCTTTTCAGTATTTTAAACATCGTTGTTGACACCCTTATATAACATTACATAGGCCTATACGTAACGTACTTGCCCATTCTTTCCCTTTTTACACGTGGTCGCGCCTGGTATCCACTCTTCAATGGAAGTGGGCCCCCCGGGCGGCCTCTCGAGCTCTGGGAGGAACCAAATGTGACTTTGGAAAGTCGTCCTAAATCGGATATATCGCTGTTACCATAGTAGCAACCAGAATGTTGCACACGAAACGCAGATTGAATGTTTCCGTTCCAGATGCAAACGAAAAACATATCATGTCACACAATTTGTATTGCAGGACAGAGTTTTACGACCATGACGACGGGCCCAAAGGTCTCTTCCAAAAATCAACTACCGTCGCAAATAAGCGTTCGCGTTCTCCAACGAAAGGTCGGGAATATAAAGATCGGCACGGTTAATAGCCACAAGGGCCTTTAACTACATCCGCATCAAAACACAATCCCAAGCACATCACACACCCATCCATTACACACTCAAATTCCAAAGTATAGTCCGACCTCTCTTATCCGGACACGTCGGGACCAGTACCAATCCGGATAAGGGATTTATCCGGATCTGGGAAACCCATTATTAAATACACTGCCTCCACATTCCTTTTATTTCCGTGACTGCCTCCCCAATTGTAGCTACACGTAATCTATCGTAGTGGGCATAGACAGACAGTATTCGGCTGCTGTTAGTGCAAATTCAAGTAATAATAATAATTATGGTATACCGTGCGTATAAAAAACGGGACAGATTTGAAGTCTTTAAAATTATTGTTTCAAATTATGATCCCTATATTTTGGTGTCAATAGGTGCTCTGAAGTCTTATCCTTCAAATGCTAATAAAATTATTCAGTTTCGTTCATGCTTGAGCGAACACGGAATGTTTTTGTCTGGGGTTAAAAAGGAGGCTTGCGCCAAAATGGCATAAAATGATAATATGATGGTTGGACTTTTTGCTAAACAGCAGACTTCCTCTTAACTTTTTCATTTAATATCTCTGCCATAATTTTCGAATTATGCGGTCAAAATTCATTTCCAAATATACTTATTTGCTTGAATTGTTCTGTTGTTCCTTTTTAATATGTTTTCTTTTGGCTTTGAATATTCCTTCTTTAGGCAAGAACATTTTTTTTAAAGTATGGGAGAGCGTGTTTTTTTTTCTTCAAATCCTTTGATTGTGTGCTACAAAGGTTATGTTTCCTTTGAACAGTGGCATTCTGATGGGTGGGGGCTTGTAGTGCTCCCCCCCCCACAAAAAAAATCATGACCAAGAAAAAAAAGTGGAAATGAAAATAACAGAAAACATAGAAAGCGAAATATGATATAATTTTCTGAATATTATTTCAAAATCACAAAATTTTATATTTTAATAAAAAAGTTGAAATTTTTGATTGATGGCTTTACAACTTGTTAATACATTTTACACGATCTGCCTTATCTTGCTCCTTCCAAATTGACTCAATACACCATTGCCGTTGAAAGCCATGAATCCTTTCCTGTTTGTCCTGTCAAGCACATAAACTTGGTGAAGGATTCCATAACCCCTTGAAAATAGGATTCATTTCTTTTATAGGTACCGCAACATAAATTGTTTCACATAATATTAATAAAAGGATTTTAATAATTACAAATTCTCCCAATTAATAATGCAAATCTTCTTACTTGGGTTGACAAAAAGGAAAATTCAAAGGTAAAAGAAGTTTAAATGAAAAACAAAAATAATTCAGGTAAATAAATAAATTTGTAAACGAAATCTGACAGCATAAGTCGAAAATTATGGCAAAGACAATGAAAAGATTAAGAGGAAGTCTGCTGATTAGCCAAAAGTCTAGTCATCAAATTTCTAATTTCTGCCATTTGGCGCAAGCCTCTTTTTGAATCCCCGACAAAAACGTCCCATGTTCGCTCAAGCATGAACTCTATTTATTTATATAACTTCTCAGAGCATTATAGTAGTTAGTACTGTGAATAAAAATAGGGGATAATGTTTTATGTAAAACGACAACTCGATTCAGTATTATTCTATGTTTTATATTTGAGTACATAACTATATTGATCCATTTACATAGTATTCAAGTAAGTGGTGATACAAGTTATAGTTTGAGAGCTTGACATTAAAAAGAATAATACTGAAACGAGTTGTCGTTTCATATGACACATTATCCCCTATTTTTATTCACAGTACTAACTACACAAGACTTACTACTCCTCTAGATGCACATAAACCCAAGTTAATTTCATTGCCGGTAAATACCTTGTCTTTCTACACACTTAAGTTACCCAATCGTTTCTATTGTACTCAACCATCTTGTTTAAGTCATTACCCCCTCTGTTGTTATTTTTTGTTATCTTACTGTAATCCTTCTGTTCTGTACACAACCCCCCTTGTTATCTTACTGTAATCCTTCTGTTCTTTACCCTTTGTTACCCTTTATTTACTTTGTTGTTATTACGATTTTATTTGTATGGTTTTGTTCTATTTTGTTTGTTTCAATGCATTATAGGCCTGATGAAGGCCCTACTGGCCGAAAGCTAGCAATAAATGAGATACTTGGAAGCTACGTCTAGCGTCAATGCTTGAATTATTTACGCCTCTCTCTCTCTCTCTCTCTCTATATATATAGGTGTGTATGTGTGAGGGTGTCTGTGTGTGTGGTAGATTCCACGGTCACCCGCATTACACTTTTACGTGTCTTTTCTACTACTTGGTGCTGTCAGTTTAACGGGGATGAGTCTCTCTTTCAAGTTTATCCTGTCAAATTATCTTGACATCCGAAGCTTTACGACAATGATGTATATTGTGGACGCCTTGACTTTCCGAAAACCGGTCAGTCGCCATACACAAAAAGGACATGAAAAAATGACTGGTAACTCTTCAATAGTTATTTCAGTTCAAAACACTTTAACCAATTTCAATAGGCTAACCTGCAAAACATTACTTACATATATAGCAGTCTCAAATAAGACATTTGAATTTGGGAAGCAGCTTCGAGTTTCTTTTGTGGATACAAAACTCCGGTCAGTCGCATTACGGTCTGTCGTATTACATTTTGTCCGGCACCACAAGTTTGACATTTTTTTAACCCTCCCTGCAACTTCAAATTTTTATTTCAATATGATGTAAAATGATAACCATCAGATTATCCGACTAAAAGTTTTACAAAACAAGCAATGGTTTTCTGTTTAATTGGAATGAAGTAAACAAAAATATATGTAGTCTCATGCATATTTTTCTGTGTGTGGTTCGGATTCTTCTATAAGGAGATGCGTAAGAAAAAAAATTGAGGCTTATTTTGATAATCGTTGTATTTACGAACTTACATACGAGTGTTAATTGAAAATTTTGATCCAGATTTGAAATAGAGCCAATAATAATTTTTTTGGAAAATGTCCGCTTTTGCTTGGAATCCCCCATATATAATATAATGCCACACCAAGACATAAAATTGTCTAAAGACAGAAGAGCCATCCGACAATACATAGAATTTACAACGTCAAAACAATGAAAAGTAATTTAAATGTACATAAACATAACAATAATTTGACATTTTCTAGCTTCTATAAAAGATAAACAAAACAAATAATATGACCACTGACGTACTGTAGGAAGGGAGTTGGGAGTAGTCTAGTCTTCACTCCTGACATGGTCTAACTTTAGTCTCTACTTTCAGACAAATCAATAAGTGGAATGAACAAAAATGTCCCCACTGCTTGTCCCGCAAAAGATAACAATGAACCAAAATACGTGCAATGAAAAGGGAAAGACCAAATACATGAACTTCGATACAATGATATTTACATAGTTATTACAATGATTTTTTTTATACAATTAAACAATTCAAAAGCCTTATTGAACTAACTAGCATTGGACATTCAATCATGATTTCTCCTATACTTTATCATATAGTCGTTACAGAATACAATTGATTGATTCCTACGTTATGATTTGATGAGAAACAGATATGCCGCGGATGATGGCATAATGAGTTAACAATATTGAGGGGGCAGACCATTTCGTAAGGAGTAAACTTTTAATAATCTTTTCCCAAAATAGATTATCATAGTATATATCCAGAAAATAAATACCGGTTTTACTTTAAAGTTTGTGTCTTCTTTGCGTATTTTTGTTTACTTTCATTTATTTCATTTGGTATTTTTATTCATTATTTATTTTTAGAGGGAGGGGGAAAACTGCCTACGAGTCCCCCCCCCCCAAAAAAAAAAAATATGCGTCAGAGACGTCGGATAATGTCATCTTGTCGTTTCTAAGAACTTTCAGGTAATAATGTGCCCTGTTTGTCTTTCTTACATGAATTTTTAAATCTATGCAGGCAAATGATACTTCTTGATTATCCAAAACGTAAAGGTAAATAAACCACATAACAATGTTATAAAATGTGTTGTTAGAAGTTGTTCTTTTTAATAAGACATATAGTACGTTCGCATTCGCGTCGATTTTGTTTTCATTAAATTCATAATTATTGTTGACGTGTAAATGTTTTGTTTGACTCACTCAGCATAATAAAACACTTTATTATGTCAATACTAAACGTAAAGCAAAAGATAATGTTATCAGAGAAATATATTATGCAAATCAAAACATCAAAGAAAATGCGCAACTTGTGTGCATATGCATGAACGTAAACCAAGTCTGCAATGCCAGATGTACATGTATATTCTCAAGCCGGCATCCAGCTTCCCATACATGGGTGCACAGATAAAACAATCACACGCATCCAGATCCAGACTGAAAGCCCTATTAAAGCATCGAAAATAAACGAGCTTTTAAATGCGTCGATATGGTTCATCATGACGTTTAATTCTGTATGGCCCAGCAAAAACAAGCTCTATCCTTTACATGTATACCGTTCTTGTTATTCCTACTCCTTTTTCCCCTCCTCTATTTATTTATGATTTTGAAAATCGCGACTGACACCTCTTGCCCCCTATAGCACCGCCGATGAATCGACCTTTTCATGCAAGCAAATAAATACCGAAGGAGGGGATGTTAACCTGACAGACAGCAAACCTCGCGACGTAACAGTCTTCATCATACCATTTCCCGCTGATTGGGTTCATAAGCGCACAATTATGTCCTTCCTTGAACTGAAGATTATCAGCCCAATCTGCACAAAAATGAGGGTTTGAAAAAAAAAGATATTCTAAAACATGTTTATTCACTTCAATAATGATTATTATCTATATTATCATTAAAATCACACGATCACAAAGCTTTAAAAATACCAATATACTGCAAAAACTCTGGTGTTGATTTAACACCAGCCCGGAATCTATATATGTCCACACCAGAGAAGTGTTAAACAACACCAGTTTCGTTTTGGTCTAACACCAGATTAGTATAGATTCCGGGCTTGTGTTAAATCAATACCGGAATTTTTCAGTGTACACCCCTCGTAAACACACCTATAAACACTTCAGTAAAACACATCCAAACCCCACGCACATAGACATATACCGCAATTCTTTAAGAAATTTCATTTTACGGTTTGGTACCCTATATGACTTTACTCAAGAGTAATCATCTAATAATAATTCATATCACCCCATAACGACTGTAGCATTTCATTTTTGATACATATTTTCCTAAATCGACGGCTAAGTTTACCCTGACAAAAGTTATTGTAAAAATAGCAGAAAAACTAATAAAAAATATTGCCGAAGGTAAAAAAAAAAAATCCATCGAAGAATAAAAAGAAAGGTATTAGAATTTCAATGATTTGATTTGTGACGTCATATGCGAGCAGCTTTCCTACATACCGAATGGTAAAAACAATGAAATGTCATTTTCTCTGAAAATTGAAAATGTTTTTTTATTTAATGTATATTCAGTATATCAATAGACAAATCATTTTACACCCGTTCCTAAAAAGAAAACAAAAATAAGTCATCACGAACCATTACAAGTTTGCATTTTATATTACATAACATATGGGCAGCTGCTTGTCTATGACGTCATGTGATATCCGTTTCCCACCAATGAAAGATTTCCATATCATTTTTGTGGGGGGGGGGCGTTCTATTTTTTCTACTTTCTGCTCAGAATATGATAACTGCTAACAAAATAACGACCGTAGCATACTAATTATTGATGACGCGCGCCATTTTATAGGGAAAGTAACATAGAGAACAACAATTATAAGATTCTGGGATAAAAAAATTCTTATAGCGGACATTAAAACGTTACCGCTGGCTTACTTCTGTACGAACTTTGGTTGGCTCCAAGGTATATGAAACTGTCAGGAAAACACTCCCAGTGTCCTTTGCCCTCCCAGCAATTCACCCACACGCCCTCCGACATGTTTGTGTTAAGATGAGGACTCAGAAATGTGAAGTCTTCCTCTTCTTCTATGAAGAGCAGAGAAGGTTGGACGAGATGCCCGCTTCCCAAAGTGACGACGCCCCCGTCGCCCAAGTATCGACAGTGCTGCATTGACTCGTGATACTTGTTTCGATAACCATCAACTTTGAAACACTTTGTTTTCCCCGTCTCCCATTCCTCTGGGCAGATGTCTAAACCAGAATTAACAGAACAGGCAATGATGAATTTAAACATACCCCTCCGCATACTAACATAAAGAGAGAGAGTTTGATTTGCATAGTGCAGTTGCTTCTTATTAGGCCTACTTCGAAATCGGAATTCATTCGCCGATACAAAAATTCGATGAGATAACCTTTAATCTTAAAAAAAGGGTGATCTCAACCTTCCTGTCAAAGATATATCAAAATGAAACTACGGCAAATTTTTTTTCTTCAAATATGATCAAATACTTTTTGATCAAACCAAATTAAACATAGATAACTTTGTTTCAATTAATTCATTTTTTTAAGATTAGAGTTAGAGCTATAATTAGAAGAAAGAAAATGCACAACTAATAGTAGAGAAGTTTGTCAGATTAATTGATCCTAACTCTCTACCAAAACAAATTACCATTCTTTATTTTATAAAGAAAATATATATTCGGAATAATTGGATAGAAACTGGATAGATTTTTTTTTTCAATGACACAAAACAAAGAGAAATAAAAAGTGAAATTTGAAGAGCTCTTTTCCATGAGAAAGTGCTCCCCAATACACTAAAATTGAATGGTAGAAATGGGCAAAAAAATGTATCGTTAATAGTTGGTTGATTTCTAAGTTTTAAAGACTGAAATGAAAATAACTAAATCGTTGAGGCATACGTAGGCTAGGGAATATTTCTACAATACCTCCACAATTTTTATTATCAACAAAAGTTTGACCTTTAAAATGGTGTAAGATCTTTCATAATTCAGAAAGTAACAAAATATGGTTGCCAGGGATCGAAACGATTGAGACCCAAAATTTATGTTATTTCAAACCCTCAAAAGCTATATTCTGTAGCACTACGTTGAACATCCGAGTTTTCTTAATTTCTCTCCTTTTCCTATTCCAAGTTTTTTTGCAATGAGCTCTTCAAACTCACAATCTTCTGCCTATTAACGTTATTTCCGAAAGAAATCGTTAAAAGAAAACTACTAATGATATGATTGTAACATACCGCTGTATTCACAGTGTGCTCCAGCGAAACCTATAGGACAAGAACATCTATAACCTCCGATTTCCTCCGCGCACGTTCCTCCATTAAGGCACGGCTCAGTCTGACAAGCTAGAAGACAGAACCGTACAGCCAACATAATAAATATGTACAATAAATGTATTCTTCCGGCCTTATTTCTACGGTGAATATAGCGTAAAATTTACGAAAGACCCGCATTAAACGTCGGGAGTCGCGCATCAAGTTGCCAGGAATTTACCGTATTTTTATTTGGATGGTAAATTCCCGGCAACTTGCTGCGTGACTTTCCACCGTCATTTTACGGTTTACCGTAAACCTCGTAAGTCAATAGGCATCTGTTTTTATCTTATATTGAATATTATAGCAGACATGAAGAAAGAAGAGATACATTTTTGATGGAGGAGAGATGTCATGCATTTCAAAAGTTCACTCTCCTCCACACACACCCCACTCACCTGCACGGAAACACCTATCCCATGCACGTACACGTGCACACACAGAAAACATGTTGTGTAGCTTTGATTATAAACCACAAAAAAATGATGAATTAAATAATTATTTTCAATAAAATATTTTCGCATAAAGAATTATTTCCATGACATTTCCAATAAAGGGTGTCTCTAAGAATTCAAAGGCTAAAGAAAATGCGAAAAATTTCTTACCAGATTCGCATTGCAATCCTCCATAACCTCCTCGACAATTGCAGCTAAATCCGTGAACCTCTTCCATGCATAACCCTCCATGTAAACAGGGTTCGGAAAAACAATCTGTATTATTTGTATGAATAAAGTAATTTGTAAGGAACGCGAAAGTGTATAATGTAGTTTAATTCAAAAGCTTCAAACAAACTCATTGGATTTATTCAATTGTTACTTAAGCCCTTACAAGATTTTCCTAGAAAAAGATGGCTACATACATTTTGATCCAATTAAGCGACAAAACGTTTCTCCCAAAATTTGGTAAACACAAGAGGAGTAAGCAAGTTTGTAGTTCCACTCTGCGCATGATCAGAAGATTCTGCGCATGATCAAAGGAAAGTCATTTGTACTAAAGTGACATGGTGGTTTAAAATTTAATGAGATAAGCACCAACTTCGATGTCTTGATTATTCATATATTCTTTTGAATTGTGTTTTTCATTCACATCCACAAAAAACAATGCGTCCACGAATGACTGGTATTATTGCACAGTTTGCCAAGTACATTGTACAACATCCTCTAATATGCATTCAAAGTAGAAATGCAACAAATAACTTCATAGAGTGTTTATTGATGTGCTATTCTAGTCACCTGGTCTATTCAATTTCTTCATCACGCTATGTAAGGCATGCATACGTAATACCTTGCTTTGAAATCTGCCTATCTTAATGAAAGAAATGAAAGGTCATTTGACCAAAATTGTCCATGAAGTAACTACGAACTGGTCTATTGGTATCTCCTCGAGCAACCGGCCAGCGTGACGGAATGCCATACTCATTGCGCTTACTGTACAATGGCAAGGTTGTGGGTTCTGATTCTGGTATAGGCAAGAAATCATATGTACATTTTCTATCTTATTAAAACAAAAATTGAGGTGAGGCTTTGAACAAAATACAGTCTGGTATACTAATTTCAAAACGACTGATCTTTGGTAAGGAAAGATAAAAAGGTCCAAAGAAGACGAAGGAAACATTTCACGGGGGGGGGGGGGGGGGGGTGGGGTTACAATGAAATTAAATTAGGCCATACTCACCTGGAAAACCACAGTATAGCGAAGTTCTGTTGCTTAAGGTCCGAAAAGGCATGCTCTTCAACGCTAATTGGATAGTTAGACCAGAATCGAGGAGAGACTGACAGCTATCGTCTCGGCCTACTATTGTACATGATCCCTCGCCGAGTACAAGCCTACCTGTATTTTTTTTAGATAGTCGTTTAAATGAAAATAACATAAAGATAAGGATGATGATGATGACGATAGTGATAAAGATGATGAAGATGGTGGTAGTAGTGGTGGTGGTGGTGATAATGATGTTGATGATGGTGGTGATGATGATGGTGATAATGATGGTGGTTGTGGTGTTGATCGCAGTGATGAAGGCGGAAATATTGATGACGAACGTGGTGATTATGACAGGGATACTGACGATGGCGGTAATGATGAGGATGGTGTTCATTATTTTTTTACAGGTCTTTGGCAAATTATAATGTGTTTCTATCATTTCAGCTCTAAACTGTTTTGTTTAAGAATAATAGCGCACTGCTACACTCAACCGAGGTGTGATAAATAATTATTCCTTGAATGCTATGACCACTACTGATAAAGTGGTACACTCTGTACTTCGAGCTAAACCCAGAGTTATAGACTCCAATAACACTGAGTAAAATTTACCCAATATAAGGCAAAATTCATGTTTATTAAAAGGGTAAATTTCAATGTAATATTGCGTACAAATTGCAAAATATTTCGTATCTTTTGACCAAATCAACATGCCTATTCCCATTTTACCCAATAATGGGTAAACTTTTTATTTTGTTTTATGATTCTTTTTATCCTCTGACAAAAGGCGCTTAATAAATTGATTTAAATTATTATTAGTAGTAGTATTGTTATCATTATTATTACTATCATCATCATTATCAACATCATTATAATCTATAAATACCAACGGCTTTTTATACGGTTTTACTGGACGCACGTTTTATACAAAGGAATTTCAATATCGAAGTCAATAATTAAAGAGGAGTAAAACCACTAAAATCCTTTAAATCCTGTTAAATTTTCACAATTAGAAACAAATCAAAGAAACAGATTTATGATACTTTGAGAAAATTTGAATTATTGATAAGCATGTTTAGCTCATTAATCCTCTGGATATGCTCCAACGGCACTTCAACAAAAATATGTGGTGTCCCACATGAAATACTCCCACATTACTTTTGTACAAATTTTACTTAAACTTATATCTGTTTTATCAAGTCTATCGTTATAGAGCAGGTTTCCGTTTTATGGGAGGGCATTTTCGAGTCCTACATATTTTCATAAGATACATCACAGAGAAAAGTTTTTATTGTCGTATAAAGCGGGTACGTCGGCAGCCGGAGGGGGGGGGGGGGGGCTTACCTTATTTCGAAATCCGAACCTACTTAAACTCACCTTGCATATACTGCTGGAATAGAAGGAGGAGGATGACCGACTTCGGATTAAGCTAATGGTGAAAAATTGATAGGAAGATAACGTTTTTTTCATGGATTTTCATTAAATGCCACAAAATACTGATACAATGATGAGATGGGAAATATGTAAATTAATAAATAAAACACAAAAATAGCATTTAAAGATGTAGGCACACTTGATGGTCTATGATATCATGAAGTTAAAGGTGGGGGGGGGGTACTATAATCTAAAAATAACTATATAAAGATAAGTAGAGTAAAAATCAATGATCTCATAAAAATCTGCAAAAAAATATTGGAGTTTTTAATAGTGAATTATCTGGTTACCTTTTCAATAATATACACATTTGACGAAATTGAATCCTGATGAATTTGACACGGATGAAAACTTTTAAAATGGAAAATGCATGTTTCGTAAAAACCATCTCCTACAGTTTCAAAGAAAATGTACGAAGATACACGTATGAATTAGATGTTATGTATGTTTGAAACTGAATCAATAATTACGTAATACAAAAATACAAAATATGCAATAAATGAAAAATCAAACTCAGGCATCAAATTACACAATACTAATGAAACTTATACATAGAATTTTGCAATGGTGATAAAATTATTAATACTGAAAAAACGAACACTCAGCACATTATAAACATCATTTACCTTAATCATTATCGCGTTCACTCCGTTAATGAAAGTATAGGCCTGCGGGTTTTCAGTTCTCATGGTAGAATATTATACGTGCGATATCTTCGAGCTCCGATCCAATTCTGCCTAAAGAAATACTCGCAGAGCAGTTTTATTAAGATTGATATAACCCTGCCCGTCGTCATGACGTCATTTGGGCCTATATATCTATTTAATGTGAATATATTGATTATAATGATGATTATCAATGCCATCGGCCTAATAGTTCGGAATAGTCTTTACTTTAGATACTATTTTTTTACTGAATTATAATAATTATCGTCATCATCATCAGATGTCCCAATGTAAGCATTTACATTTTTTTTGGTTTTTGTTTATTTGCTTATATTCCTTACATTGTATATTTGTCTTGTATCATTTTGTATTTCTTGTTATGAACAAAATATTGGCAATTGCCAGTGAAGTTCTGATAAATTCAATTCAATTCAATTCAATTCAATTCAATTCAATTCAATTCATTTAAGCGATTCCGCATGACTAAACTCTTTTATCTTAACCGGGGCTCGAAAGGCAGTGGCGAATCCGAGTGGAGGGGTCCATATAAGGGCATGGGAACCATGAACGTATATCGGCGCCATTAAATATTTTATGAGAAACCATCCCTCATTAAAGGGTCATCACTGTAATCACAACCCTTGACGACAGGGGGGGGGGGGGGTTAACAAACCTCTCTTGTGCATTCTTCCAGGGATATCTTTTTTTTTTTTTTTTTACAAATGTTGACAACCTTCGTCTAATTTTGTTCGACATATTGCTTGTTTTTAAGAACGAAAATATGAAAACAAAATCATTACAACAAGTACTCCAAGAATCATTATTGTCCCATTTTTTCATAACACCATTGGCGATGATTAATTTCAACTCGAGGCCATTAACCTAATCACTTATTCTATTCTCCTTTGATTTCATTGTTTCCCTACATTTTATTTAGGCCGCGTGCTTTTGCAATCTGACGGAAGTGCATTTAGATGGGATAAATTGGATTTAAAACGATACTCCAAGCAACACAATAAATATATCTATTCATCGAGTAAAATGATGACATTTTCATCAAAATCTGATCAGAAATAACAAAGTTATTATATAATAAAGTTTAACAATATTATTTTAAATATTTAGTATATGCACGTCATCATGGATATGCATTATGAACCGGAATTCCTCTTATTTTCTTAATACACTTTTGAGAAAAGAAATAACAATTTATAAATATATTTTCGTTTATGTACGTATGGTATGCTTTTATATCAAAGTACGTTACAGCAATTCATTTTTTATGCATTAAATAATTTGTCAATCCAATCCAATTATTTTCATCCTTGGTGGACAAAGTTTAAGTTTAAAAAGAAAATCCGTACAATAAAATACAAAATTATAAGTGGGGGTATGACATCATCAGCCTGGTCATTGCATATTCATAGGGATATGCATGTTCGGATTTACGGAAATATTGTAGAAATATAGAATATCATAACTTGCTATATCTTTGTCCGATTTTAATTAGTTTTAAGTGTTTTGTTTGTCTGATTTCGATTCATCTGTTCATACACTGTTGGTCATAATGGTGGAATAATTATTTTTACCCCAGTTTAGGGAAGGATTAAAAAAAATTATTTATTTCTAATAGATCTAGATAATGGCATACATTCTCAGATTTTATTGAATATTGATTTGCGAGTGTTTCTTTTGCGTGACTGCTAAATCATATGTGTGCTACTATGCTAATCAGCTAGGGAACCTACGTCCTTAAATCATAATTGACAGTAATGAGGATTAATGCCTCACAAAAGGGCACTTATATAGCTAATCGACACGATTTTTATCCTGGGGCCTCACAGTAACGAGGCCATTACTTAGCCCCTGAATCATGACTGTACGCAGTGTTTGCTAGGGTACGCGGCCGCCCCCACAAATCCCCCAAAACGAAGAAAATGCAATAAATTGTCAAAAATTCATTGCAATTTCCCCCCGCCCCCAACAGGAAAAATTTCTCTGTGTGGCCATGCCTTGAACCATAATGCATGGCCCTACAGAGGAATTTTTCCTGTTGGGGGCCGGGGGAAAATGCAATAAATTTTTGACAATTTATTGCATTTTCTTCGTTTTGGGGGATTTGTGGAAGGGGCCGCGTACCCTAGCAAACACTGCGTACAGTCATGATTCAGGGGCTAAGCAATGGCCTCGTTACTGTGAGGCCCCAGGATAAAAATCGTGTCGATCAGCTATATATCAGTGCCCTTTTGTGAGGCATTAATCCTCATTACTGTCAATCATGACTTAAGGACGTAGGTCCCTTAGCTGATTAGCATAGTAACACACATATGATGAAGCAGTCACGCAAAACAAATACTCGCAAATTAGTATTCAATAAAATCTGAGAATGTATGCCATTATCTAGATCTATTAGAAATAAATAATTTTAAAAATCCTTCCCTAAACTGGGGTAAAAATAAATATTCCACCTTTATGACCAACAGTGTATAATATTATTATCAGAGCCTGTATCATCTCTTTAATCCTGGGTGCAAAATACGGAAGAGATAAAAATTTGCTGTAAACAACCACCAAATAATTAAAATAAAGAAAGCAGGTAAACAAACACGTCCCTTTTACAACACGTAGGAAATAATTAAGCTAATTCTATTTCACCAACAATGACATTTGCAATTAGGAAAATTAAGTCAGTGTCATTTCGTTGGTCACTATTTTTGGTTATCAAAGCCAAGGCATTTCGTCTATAGTTCTTTATATCGTACTAAAGAGTGGTCACTAGTGTGTTAAGGTATCCATGCACTGATACAAAAGAACACAATTTTCCCCATTTGTTAATGAGCTCCCCTTTAACCTAAAATTTGACTGCAATTTCTTTCTGCTTGCTCATTAGAAGTCCCGCCCCTACATCTTTCTCTGTCGGTTTTTCTTTTATTTTTTTGTTATTTTGTTTTATGATTTTCTGTCCTTCACTGTTCGTATATTTTTAGGCTTGTTTTCTTTAGCTGTTGATATCTTTCCCTCTTATTAATTTAACAGATTTTATTATTTCCTTATAATATTTCCCTCTTTCGCTCTATTGAAATACTATAACTAATATCACTGTCTTCTTTTTATTTCATTGGTCTTTGTAACCACATGCAAGCGTGTTAGTGTCAATCTACAATTTTCTTTTCGCATTTAGTCGATAGAGCATAAGATTAAAGCTCAAGTCTACCTCAGAAAAATGTTGAATCGAATAAACAAAGGAAAAATCAAACTCGCATAACACTGAAAATTTCATCAAAATCGGATGTAAAATAAGAAAGTTATGACATTTTAAAGTTCGCTTATTTTTCACAAAACAGTGATATGCACAACTCGGTGACATGCAAAATGAGACGGATGATGATGTCCCTCACTATTTCTTTTGTTTTTTATTGTTTAAATTATGCAATATTCAATTTCTACAGATTTGACACTAAGGACCAACTTTACTGAACCATTTAGTATTAAACAATACTAATTCATCATGTTCAGGGAGGAATTGATCATCGTTTCAATCGACAATGAGAAAAAAAAAAATAACATTTCATATAATAAAATACAAAAGAAATAAAGAATGGATGAAGTCATCAGGCTCCCAATTTGCATACCGATCAGGATATGCATATAACTGGAGCGTTGTGGCCCAGTGGATTAGTCTCCGGACTTTGAAACAGAGGGTCGTGGGTTCAAATCCCAGCCATGGCGTAATTTCCTTCGGCAAGAAATTTATCAACATTGTGCTGCACGCAACCCAGGTGAGGTGAATGGGTACCTGGCAGGAATTTATTCCTTGAAATGCGTATGCGCTGTAATTATTACCCAAGCTACAGCTTGGGTAATAATATCCAAGTCCTTTGGAAGTGCATAGAGACATTATTCATAATTGTGATATGCGCTTTACAAGAACTGTGTATTATTAATATTATTATTAAATCTTTTGTGAAATAAACGAAACTTTAAAATGTAATAACTTTCTTATTTTACATCGGACTTTGATGAAATTTTTAATGTTAGCTTATTGGATTATTCTGTTTTTATTAAAATCATTTTTTTTGTGGACTTGTCCTTTAACAATGTAGATAAAGATCCTGAACACATATTGACCTGATTTTGGGCAATGAATATATTGTTAAAGGAATCAATTTACAGAAGGTTCTTTCACATCAAGATTTTGGGTGTTTTATTTCATGGGCGGAAATCTGCCACCAAAGGAATGGAGACCGGGGGCTGGAAAATTTGACAAGCAAAAAAAGAAAAAGAAAAAAAAAAGTTTTTACCCAAAATGTACGGTCATTTAGTCCAAAATACATGTATTTTTTCGATCGTGAATGGTGATTTTTTTCTCCATCATAAAAGACTAAAAATAGTAGGGGGACATTTGATAATATGTCCACCTTACTATTTTTGGGTAGGGGGACGCGTCCCTCCTGAGATTTCCGCCCATGTTTTATTTGAGGGAAAAAGGATGAATATCAAAAGTAAAAAATAATCAACTCTAATAATAGAAACAGGTGCAAATATCATGTAAGAGAACGAGAAACACAAAATTGGATTTAGAAAGATGGAAAACGAAAATTTCTATCAATGGCATTTTAATTCAATCCAGGTGAGAGGAATTATTATGTTTTTTGTTCATGCAGGGGTTCCTATACCATATAGTGACCACGAAAATTTGTACGCGATAAAGAATTACACAGGAAAACGCTTGGCTTTGATAACTGAGAGTTACCGATGAACCGGCGCTGATTTAATTTTTCTAATGGCAAACACCATTGTTCTTAAAATAAAATAGACTTAATTAACTCCTACTATTTGTAAACAAAGTTTGTTCATTTTATTTCTTAAGGAGATATTTGTTATCCTTTCCTCTTGTTTGCCTAGAGTTTTGTAGGGTAGTGTTATAGTATAGGCGTATCCAGGGGTCAAAAGGGGTCGCCCCCTCGCCTTATTGACGGCGCCATAAAAAAAGAAAATTGAAAAAAGGAAGCAAAAAAGGAGATGAGAAAATGTAGAAGAAAGATGAGAGGAGGCAGAAAAGTGAATGAAACAAGGAGAGGGGGATATCTCCTTAATAACTATTACAGTCATAATTATTAAATAATTAAGTAGTTACGTAAAATAAAAATCTGCTCATGAGGATAATATGGGGCTTAAATATCTCGTCTTTCGGTCAAGATGAATGCATTATTGTGCTTGCGAGTTTCAGTGTTCTTTTGTGAGATTGCGTTTACTTTTCATGATTACAAAAGAGTAATGAATGTCCAAAATTTTCAGTTTGCGCTCGGCGCTTGCATTATTTGATTTCCAGAAATATCAAGTTTGTCATGTGTGTATATCAAATATTATCTGCTCGCACTTTGCATTCGCATTCATTTCAAGATATAGATACGCATCCTGTTCACGATTCCAAGTGATTAGTCTGTCCCACTTAAGTTAGGTCTAAATCGCCAAAACAATTCAGCTCGAGATTTGAGGTTCATTAATTGCTTATTGAGATGCACAGCGTGTTCTTTATTTAACAGCATGCTTAAAATTATTCAGTTTTTCAGATTGGGATATCAAGAATTTTCAACTGTCGCTTCTTGCTCGCATAGTTTGGCAAGGCGTTAATCCACACTTTGCCACTCTCGACCCAGGTGCTAAATGGGTACCCGGTAGGATGCGAAATATATTGTATGTTTGAATTTGCCAGCGCCATAATGAGGCTGCGGTGAATGCAAGGAATGCTCCCCAGGGAGTGGAAATTGCGCACTTTTCGTGCAGGATTGAAATGAATCCAACGACCGGGGTAATAATATGCTGTAACGCGCTTTGAGCCATTCTGGGAAAAGCGCTATATAAGAATTGGCTATTATTATTATTATAGTTTATTTAGAATATAACCACCTCTTTAATGATTACAAAAAGAGAATAGAAATGTCCCGGTTTAATTAAACAATTAATGTTTAACTCTATCTAGGCCAGGATATTTTGGGAGATATGGGGGGGGGGGGGATTCCAGGCCCCCTTTGAGAGTTTTGCCCTCGACTGCGTGATCTCGCCAAAATTGGCAAGCAGGTTGTCTAGGATATAATGTACAAAAATCTTTTTATGATGTTTGGTTGAAAGCACAATTTGCATTGACTTTGTACACGAAATCACGTTTTTGAGCAATTTTTGGCCTGACATGCACTTACAAAAACGTTGCGTAATTTCTAAATCGCGTACCCGGGTGTCGCAAATTTGGTCTCAAAAGCTGCAAAAGACTTGACAGTAAAAAGTCAGCGAGCGGCGTGGTAAAAAAAAATTCGCGCGGCGAAAATATTGCGTGAATCTTTGAGGGGGGGGGGGGTGCCTCCGAGGTCCCCGGCCTAGATAGGGTTAGATCTCAATAAAAATCTGCGCGTCGGTTATAATATCTACATTTGTCCAATTATTCAGGTCACAAAAAATAAATTCAGTTCGCACTTTGCGCTCGCATCGATTGTTACTCGACATCCACTAGGTACATGATTACAAAAAAGTGCTTAGAATGTTCCGTTGTTATGTCCATTTTAGGCATGGGCGGAAATCCGATGATGGACTATTTTTGGCCTTGTATTATGCAAAGAAATACATCATTCAAAATCGAAATACGGAATAAAACAAGTATTTTGAACGAGATGACCTGGCTTACTTTTGGGGTGATAACCCTATTTTCTGCTTGTCAAATTTATTTTGGTCGAAATGACCTTACGTTTGGGGTGATATCCTTTTTTTTCTTTTTGTGCTTGTCAAATTTTCCAGCCCCTGGTCCCCCTACCTTTGGGGAAATCGTCAAAAATTTCAGCTCGCGCAAAGTTGTAAATCTAAATCGTCAAATTTCATCTCGCGCTCGCATTAATTGTTTAGTTAGATACGTGTCTTGTTCATGATCATAAAAATTACTCAAAATTTTTTATTTTCAGGTATGAATAAATTAAATATTCCATAATGAGCTGGCGCTTCGCACACTCAATATTTTTTTGTATGAGAAATTATATTCTGTTTGTAAGAGTAAAGCTAAGATGTACTTGCAACTTGAATCATTATTTAGGACTGCCCCCTCAAAAAACAACAACAACAATATACTATCAGGGGCCGGGTGGGGAAAATGTGGATAGAAAAAAAAACACCATAAGCGAAACCTCAATCTGCTCCTGCTACATCCCATTTAAGCTGTAATCAAGTTAACTGTCATAATTTCATGGCCAAATAAAAAATGTTAAGGACATGATAAATTCAGAGAAGATATAATAATATGACTAAGTTATTGACCTTGAGTTTCTGATCGTTAATCATGTTCTCAGGACAGTGGAACAAGTTCCGTGGCCTCTTCAAATAGTAGTAAAATAATACGCTTTTTATGTCTCCGTTCTATAACAAATACAAAATCTGTGGAACAATTTAGTGGGAGGTTCCCCATTACGGTGAAAATAAAAGATACAATATAAAGGTTCGTTCTATAGTGAACTTAAAGTGATGACCCCTTTTAGGCCAACTTGATATGGCGCCGGTATTAAGTCAATTGTGTTGGTCCATTCCCCAGTCGCGTGTGAGTGTGTATATCAGACAGTGTATGGGTAATAATGCGGGTGTATTTGGCTAGGGGTTAGCATGGTTAGGGTGTGTTTATGTGTTCTGCCGGGAGGGGTTTCCTGGAAAGCTATTTGATTGTCATGCCCATCCAAAATTATATTCATAGATTAAATGAATGAATGAATAAATAAATAAATACAAAATAATAATAGCCAAATGAATTACAAATATAATCGAATAATTTGAACGTGGTCGAATCCAAAATAAGTACTCATTTAGACTGCTAGACTACTCCATCAATTAGGTTCTGTATGAATTACACATATTGAGCATATTGACATACCCACCGGTTCTATTGGGGTTCATGTCCGGC
Source organism: Lytechinus pictus (assembly GCF_037042905.1). Taxonomy (NCBI): domain Eukaryota; kingdom Metazoa; phylum Echinodermata; class Echinoidea; order Temnopleuroida; family Toxopneustidae; genus Lytechinus; species Lytechinus pictus. The sequence continues at coordinate 24,958,239 of NC_087261.1, forward strand.
GTGAATCATTCTTTTCTGGTGTTAATCCTTTATAGCAAACAAACTTTGTATCCTTGTAAACCAATAAAATAAAACTCGCCAGTCATAAACGAAGGAAGATTTTCATTTATTCCAACAAATAATGGCGACCGCGTTGCATTGGCTGCTGTTGGGTAGCCTATCTCTGATGATAGAACATTCTGTTTTCTGGAGAGGTGCATTTCTGATCGAGGGTCGAGAATTTGGATGGCGGGAATGGTGGAAGAACACTATCATCTATCAGATCTACCCGAGGTCTTTCATGGACTCAGACGGAGATGGTATAGGAGATCTAAAAGGTAACCACCTTCCTGTAAATTCACATGGAAGATTTTTTAATAGAAACAAAACCGTTGCCTTGTATATACTTTACAACAGAAGATCAGTATCGTGAAGAGAGATATATAGGCATAATATGAACTTGGAGCAGATTATGTTCAGTCTGTATGTATTTATGAATATATGTATTGGCTTATATATATATATATATATATATATATATATATATATATATAGTCAAATGATCTGCTCGGAGATTATAAATAGGTTCAAACAAAGAAAAGTATAAAAACTCCGTGGACAGTAATATTTTAACGAATTTTCGCCCATAGGGCTTTGTCAAGTTATGACAAATTTATTAGATTGCGTCAAAATAATGCATCATAAAAATGCGCGGTATCCAAGCAGTGAGCAAAAGCGCACAGAGGATGACGAAAAGGATACGTCATAAAGGGGAAACGAAAGAAGACAGTAGGAGTAGTAGATAGAGAGAAAATGAGAGAGAGCGCGTGAGAGAAAGAAGAAGAGAGAGTGGGTGAGAAGGAGGGAGATAAGGAAGAAAGAAAAAAAGAAAAAAAGAGAAGAAAAAAGAAAAGGAAAGAGAACAGGAAAGAAAGACAAGGAAGAGAAGGTAAAAGAAAAATAAAAAAAGAAAGAAGAAAACAAATATCCACGTCAAACGAAATGAGTGGAAAGAAACATTGAGAGAGAAAGAAAGAAAGAAAGAAAGAGCGGGTGAGAAGGAGGGAGATAGGGGAGAAAGAAAGAAAAAAGAGCAGGAAAAAGAAAAGGAAAGAGAAAAGGAAAGAAAGGAAGAGTGGGTAAAAGAAAAAGAAAAAGAAAGAAAAAGAAGAAGAAAACAAATATCTACGTCAGACGAAATGAGTGGAAAGAAACATTGAGTCCATTGGGTTGGAGACATCCAAGGCGATGGATAATCTTCTCTTCCAAAAGCTTTCTGTCCTCATCACTTCCTTTGCAAGATAAATTCCGAAGATCTTCATATCATCTATGGTGTGTCCAGGCAAATTGAAGTGACGGGCCACAGGAAGACCTTGAGTGTTGAGTCTAACGGACCTTAGGTGTTCAGTAGCTCTGTCGGCCATCCTACGCTTGGTTTCCCCGATATAGATCAAGTCACAGCGAGAGCAGACGATGGCATAAATCAGGTTGGTGGTGGTACAGGTAAAATCTTCCCTTATTTCCCACGTGCCATTCGGCCCCTTCAGCAAAGTGCAATCAGAAACATTTTCGTCATCCTCTGTGCGCTTTTGCTCACTGCTTGGATACCGCGCATGTTTATGATGCATTATTTTGACGCAATCTAATAAATTTGTCATAACTTGACAAAGCCCTATGGGCGAAAATTCGTTAAAATATTACTGTCCACGGAGTTTTTATACTTTTCTTTGTTTGAACCTATATATATATATATATATATATATAAATTGGGAAAGAAATGAATGAAGAGAACAGTGGTAGGCGTAGCTTAAGTCAAGGTTCCCCAGAGCTATCAACTCTTTGGAAAAAATGGTGATGCTGAAAAAATGTCTATGCAGGGAGTCGAACCCGGGGCCCCCAGCTTTAAACGCCGGTGCCTCAACCACTAGACCACATAGATGGGTTAGTGGCTAGCTGTTGTACATGTATAATTTCTCACATTTGTATAATTTGCCCCATACATGTACTGTAACCAAGCAAGAGCTTTGATCTAGCTGAGGCATGGCGGTTTGTCATTCTCGACCACTGGCGTACCTAGGATTTTCCAGGATTTTCGTCAGGGGGGGGGGGGCAAAAAGGTTTTTCAAGCTCGTCAGGGGGGCAGGGATACATGCATAGGTGGTGGCTTTGCATGGGTGGTGGCTCGTCGGGGGGGGGGGGGCAGACTGCCCCTCTGCCCCCCCCCCGTAGGTACGCTAGTGTTCCCGACCTTTCGTTGGAGAACGCAAACGCTTATTTGCGACGGTAGTTGATTTTGGAAGAGACTTTTTGGCCCGTCGTCATGGTCGTAAAACTCTGTCCTGCAATGCATATTGTGCGGCATGAGATTTTTTTCGTTTCGCATCTGGAACGGAAACATTCAATATGCGTTTCGTGTGCAAAATTCTGGTTGCTACTATGGTAACAGCGATATATCCGATTTAGGACGACTTTCCAAAGCCACATTTGGTTCCTCCCAGAGCTCGAGAGGCCACCCAGGGGGCCCACTTCCATTGAAGAGTGGATACCAGGTGCGACCACGCGTAAAAAGGGAAAGAGTGGGCAAGTACGTTACGTGTAGGCCTATGTAACGTTATAAGGGTGTCAAAAACGATGTTTAAAATACTGAAAAAGGATATGTTTTTAATGCTTGTAGGGTTTCACAAGCTAAATACTTGTTAAGAGATGCATTTTCATAATCTGGAAAAGCCTTGCTTCCCTTGTTTAGGGTGCTTTTCGAAACCGCATGGTCGTGCCTGGTATCCACTCATCAATGGAAGTGGTCCCCCCGGGAATTCGAATCTAATCCCCCATTTCTGGGGAAAGTAAAGCATAATGCCCATTACATTGTGTGCTAGAGGCATATCGTTTGTGTAGGCAAGGTAAACAAAATATAAAACACCGCACGTATACATGCTGTGTACATAATCAACGCATGCGAATGGTTTCGGCTGGAGAGGTGATTTGACCCATGGAATCAATTGCCAGAGATCCACCAATAATCCACATTAAATGCAATATCGATTCGATGGACTGTAATGATCTATATCTAAGCCTTAATTCAGTAACTTTTTTCTCACTCAATATGTACTCGATTTGTTTGAAAAACCACTTTCTTATCCATGTCATGATCTATTTTAGGTCCTGCATTTCGAATATCTCCAGCCATCAGTCGTAATTACATGCATGTATAGTGCGGGTGTCGTGGGAAATAATTTTGCACACGAAAAGCAGATTTGTAGGGCCTGTAACCCCCCTGTAACACAAAGCTTAGCATTGATTGTAAAGCAGTTTTTCTACGTTTGATCCTATTGACTATAATGTACAATCAATCCTAAAAATCAAGTGTATGATTAAGCGTTAACTTTTGTGTTAGGGGACCCTAATATTAGCGTCCGTGAGGATCGCGAAAGGTGGCAATTGTTCAAAACTCACCAACACCCGACAAAGGAAATTTAATTGGAGGTGTCGAAAATATGTTTATCTGGGTCGCCCAAGCCACTAACCCGTCTCTGTGGTCTAGTGGTCAAGGCACCGGCGTTCAAAGCAGGGAGCCCGGGTTCGATTCCCGGCAGATACATTTTCTCGGCATCACCAATTTTTCCTAAGGGCGGATAGCTCTGGGAAACCTTGATTTAAGCTACGTCTATAATGTTCTCTCCATTAATTTCTTTCACAACATGTTTAAATACAAGAGTTGCCAAAGCTGTTGTACATGTATAATTTCGCACTTTTATATTATACATGTATATATATATATATATATATATATATATATATTATACACACACCCACACTTTTACCTATAACTGTTTTACATGTCCAGGGTCAATCGGAGAAAAAAATGCGTTTAAACTCAAGCACAAGTCCCAAATTGGTTGCTTTGAACTGCGTAGGAATGTTAGAGTTGCGATCGATTGCAACTATTCCTGTAACAGACCCTTGGATATATATGTATTTCGTTTCGGCCATCTTCAGGAACTTATTTTCATAGAACGGAACTGCTTACAAAGTGAACTGTATAAATAAGATAACAAAGGCAGACCAGAGCTCAAACAATCTAAACAACGGTAAACAAACATCACAAGAACAAAGCTGATAAACAAATGTTAAATGTCAATTTCACCCCCCCCCCTTCCACAAAAAAGGAAGTTTATTGATGAAGACAAATCGAAAATTAGAGATCCATAATTAAGAAAATTAAGTGAAACTAAGTTGGGTGTAAAGTAATTAAAAAAAAATTATGAAATATCTAAACATTAAAAAGGTGGGCAAGGACTTAGATTGATCACGGGGGTTGCCATACTGTATACTGCGTTTCGCACGTTCCTTCTATAGATTCTTTTTAAAAATGTACACATATATATATATATATATTCATTCATGACCTATATCTCTTATACCAGGTATCACAAGTCGTCTTGAATATTTTCTCGACATCGGAGTCGGGGCGATTTGGCTCAGCCCTATATATCGATCACCGTTCGTCGACTTTGGCTACGACATAAGCAATTTCACCGACATCGACCCCATCTTCGGGACGCTGGACGACTTCGATGAACTAGTTGATCATGCCCATGACCTCGGTGAGTACTTAAGGGGTCGGGGATCTCGGGGGGGGGGGGGTTAGGGTCAAGTAAATGCAAGGCAATGTTTTTGTACGCAATTGATTCGTGATGTAATTCGTTACGACTCCGACTCCTCTGTTTACACAGTTTTTATCCCTTCTATTTCCCCCTTTTCATTACTTAAAAACATCACAGGGGCGGTCGTTTCAACACCCCACCCTCCTCCGAAACGTTCCTGATATCTATTGACATATATGACGGGGCAGCACGACTGTGTTACCGGATAGGCGAAGGCCAGTACGAAGGGGGCACTTCTCTCTAAGGGCAGATCTGGACCCTGTCTTACAAAGAGTTGCTTTTGATCTAATCAACCACAGCCAGTGGCGTGACTACGGGGGGGGGGGCACGTGCCCCCCCAATCGGCTGACAAAAAAAAAAAAAAAAAACGGGGTAAAGGAGAAAAAGAGGGAGAAAGGAAGAGAAACTAAATGGGAAAGAATACATTATTGTTCATTATAATGAAAACCTCCCGTTTTCAAGTCAATATACACCAAACTGCCAAATATATTTCCTCGCACTTCGAGTTATTATTGTTTTATGTACAATAGTATGCTTCTTTTTCATGACTACTTAAAGTGATTGCCCCATTTTAAGGTGTTAATATAAAACATTTCCTGTCCGTGCTTACGTTCGCAGTAGTGGATTGGTGAAATAATGTCTGCTCTCCATGAATTCCTAGAATCAGTCCTTTAAATGTCCCTTTTTCTAATCTGAATATCAAAAATTTTCAGCTCGCGCTTCGCGCTCGCATCATTTGGTTAGTTAACTACGTATTGTCTTCGTGAATTCCTACAAACAAGCCTTATAATGCCCCTCTTCAGGTCTGAATTTCCTAAATTTTCAGCTCAGGCTTCGCGCTTGCAAGATTTGATTAGTGAGATGGGTATCATGATTACAAGTTCTTTATGTGCATGTTTAGATGGAATTCTAACAAAATCAGCAAGCGCTTATTGGCACTCGCATTAGATGACTATGGTGAGATGTGTATACTCTTAATGGATTCCTAAAATATAGTCCTTAAAATCTTCCTGTTTTGGAGTCAATATTTACAAAAATTTCAGCTCGCGCTTCGCGCTCGCATTATGTAGCGAGACAGGTACGTATCATGATTACAAAAAATTGATTATAATGTCCCTTTTTATGTCTGAATATAAAAAAAATTTTAAGCTCGCGCTTCGCGCTCGCATTATTTGACCAGTGAGAGACATATCCGTTTAATGGCACTGTCCTTAAAATGTCTATTAGTTCAGTAAACCTGGCAACTGGGTGCGCTTTGCGCGCTCACTTAGTGACTCAAAATTTTTGCTGGTGCCCCCCCCCCCCCCAATGCCGTGACCCACGGTACGCCACTGACCACAACTATGGAAAGCCAGAAATGCCAACATTTAAAATGAATGTGTATTCAAAATTTCTTCTAGATATGATATATAGCCACACATTCATCGTTGTCTTAACAATTAGGTGCGCTCCTTTTAGTTCACAAAGTACATTGTGCATATTTCCTGTTGAAAAGAAAAATGACGACAATTATATATACATATACAGTGTGTCCCACAAAAACGAAACCGAAATATATCGATGATTTATCATAACTTAATCACAAATACAATAGATAAATGACCTACCATTGTAAAGCTTATAATCTCTTCTTTCATCTGAAATTACTTAGATTATTTCTCATTCACGCATGAGTGAGCAAAAACAATTTGAAGAAGGGATACCAAAAAGTCATTTGGCGGGCTGTATCTGGGTTTCAAAAAGAATACCACATTTGTAAACAGTTCAATATCTGCTCTTTAATTTGATACCTCAATTACAGAAAATGGTCAAGAAATAACAAAGTTCTGGTTATTTGAAATAAGGCTTGAATTTCAATAATTTCATAAAATGAAGAGGTTTTACAGGCTAGCGTTCAAACTCACTCGACACTCCGTTTTGTTGACGATCAGCCATGCATTAAATCTTTTGTTAACTATGCGATAGCTTCTGTGGGAAACTGGTGAACAACTGCGTAGCCAGGATTTCATTTTGGAGGGGGCGGTAAATGCACGCGAAGCGTGCCAACACTTACAGAGCGCGCGAAGCGCGCTCCCTAGGGGGTGGGTGCAGGGAGGGGGAGTTTCCCCCTCCCTTAGCGAAGCGCGAAGCTTTCGGTGTTTCATAAATTAAAATGAAAAGGAGCCGTCTCTCTTGTCTCTAGTACTTATATCAGCTCCAATCAGTTGACTATATTGTGATTTTGAACCTTGTTTTTAAAAGTGATTGTGAACGCACAAAAAAGGGATAAAATTGAGAAAATTAAAATAATAATTACTCCGCGCGAAGCGCGAAAGCTAAAGCATAGTTTTTTTTCTAAGGAAAAGGGTCCCGAGATAAGGGTATTCTATAAGTTATATTGAATGCTTCCCTTGGAAAGATCAGATTTGATTACAAACAATTTAGCGACAGTTCATATCTTTAACTCGCCAAACAGAGGAGAAAAAGGGTATATGCCGGGAGGAAGATATTCCTCCCCGCGCAGAGCAATGAAACTCTGAAATTTCAAAGGGCGGACGTTTCATCAAATGCAGATATCTCTAATACCCCATCGGCTCTGATTCAATTGATTTTCTAAGATTATTGAACTTCATTACAAGGAAAATAGTGCGCAAAAAGTTGAACCTTTTGTGATTTATTGACATTATATATTATAAAAAAAAGGATGATGTATAATTTCTTTGACCTATCCTGAAGCGCTTCATTTTGAATGATAAAGAAACTTAAGTGTAATTCAAAATTTCAAACTGAGGGCGCGAAACAAGACAGGAGATGATTGTCCAGGGAAATGACTTGAAGTTGAATAGAATTTGATGAAAAAAAATATTGTACTGTTTTTTTATTTAATACGACACGAAATTTATACCTTCCTCTTTTTAAATCAGGAACCTGTTTACCCCCAAATTATGGTTGTTTAGTAATGAGCTGAAAAGCGGGAGAAGTTGCCTATATGGAGGTGACGGCAGAAATTAATATCAAGATTTTACCAGCCCGGAGTCGACCCGACCAGAAGTTGCGCGATCAATGTGAAAAAAAAGATAACTTCATATACTTCGGCCTATTACTCTAATTCCATGCCCTAATGTATACATTTGAACATTTCAAACACATAGCTGAGGTGGAAAAACAGGGTTAGGGAAACAAAGAAGAACTGCAATATTGTTATTTAACCGCGCACATATATATAAATTTAGAGCAAGAGTGGAGGAGTTTCTCTTTTGAGAAAATAAAAGGAATAAAAAGAAAAACCCACAAAGCTACATTTCTTCCCTTTCCTTCCTTCGCTTTTCCTTTTTTCTTTTCTTTTTCCCCTTCTTTTTTTTTTCATTTTGGGGACGTTTTTTTGGGGGGGCGACCGCCCCCACCGCCCCCCCCCCCCTGGCTACGCGCCTGCTGGTGAAAACACGTTTATTTCATGAAATTATGGAAATACAAGCATTATTTCGAGGGAACATAACTTTTTTACATCTTGACCATTTTTTGTTATTAAGGTATCAAATAAAAGAACAGATATTGAACTTTTTAGGCATGTGATTTTCTTTTTGAAATTCAGATACCCCCCGCCAAATGTGTTTTTGGTATCCTTTCTTCAATTTTTTTTGCTCACTCATGCGTGAATGAGGAATAATCTAAATAATATCAGATAAAAGAGGAGATTCTAAGCTTTATTTTGTTAGGTCATTTGTCTATTGTATTTGTGATTAAGTTATGATAAATCATCGCTTAATCTCGGTTTCGTTTTTTCTGGGACGCACTGTATAGCAGATATAGTTCAGGTTGATCAGATCAATCAAAACTATTTTGTAGACGGCACCCGTTGATAAAAAAAGAATCAGGGGCCTAACGATGGATCTTTACATTCAATAGATCAAGACTCGTTAATATGACAAAACATTCAATAGAATGTCCCTGGGTTGACTTTAAGTTGACATTAAATTATGATATTGGATTGTTCGATTTGAAAATGTAACAATCCATTATCATAATATAATTTCAACTGTCATTTGACATAAGAGCAGTTATCAACCTTTTACATTCCCATGGGGGGCTAATAATGATAATGCGTATTTGTTCATTGGTTTATTTAGGAATCCGGGTAATATTGGATTTTGTACCCGGTTACACAAGCGACCAGCATCCATGGTTTGTCGAAAGCAGGAAGAACCGCGACTATCGGAATCCTTACAGGGATTACTTTGTTTGGAAGGACCCGAAGCCTGGCTGTGTGTCGTCCGACCCTAGAGAATGTATTCCGACGAACTGGGTAATGCTACGAGTTAATGCTACGACTTCACTAGGCTGTTGCCTGTTTCACGCCGATGTAAAGCAGTTGTGGTGCCTAGTTTCGCCAAAAAGGTGCCTCGTGGCGTGCAGTTGCTCAAACTGCCCCCCCCCCCCCCCAACTGGCGCATGGTGGCACGTAACAGCATCAAGTGCCAGTTGGGAGGCAGTTTATGCCACTGTACGCCACTAGGCGTCATAACCGCTTTATATTGGCGCAAAGTGGTACCAAGTGGCGCCGAATGGCCTAGTGTACTTTTAGCATTACGTGTTGGCATGACCCCATATACTGTTATTTCTGTCATGTAGTACTTTTCCTATGGTTCACATGTGCAGTACCATATACAGGAGCTCTTTCCATTTTTTTAATTTCGATGGGCAAAATACTAAAATGCGGATGCTTCACAAAGTGTACCCTCTCTTGCCATAAGTATGACAGTTTACAACATCGTAAACACTTTTTATAAACCTAAACAATATTATGATTTCCATCAATTTAAGTAAAGAAATTATGTGTTCGATTTCTTGTTTCCGAACATTTCAATAAAAAAGTCCATTCATTACATGTGGTAATGGTTGGATGAAATTTCAGGCCGACTTTGTTAAACGTATAGAAAAAAAGCCCAAAAGCACGAGAACATGATCTAGTCGGGGTTCAAAATCGTGGGTATTTCCTTACGGATATCTTTAACTTTGGAAAACTCCCCTACTTCACAGATCTGTCCTTTCGACGGACCAACATGGACATGGGACGAAACGAGGCAACAGTTCTACTATCACACCTTCCCCAAGGAGCAGCCGGACCTCAACTACCTCGATCCTAGTGTAAGAGAAGAAATGAAGGTATGTCGGTTTCATATTTTCACAACGTGTGAGATATAGTTATACCCGTGTTTCTGCTTAAAGCGCTTGCAGTGTACATGGTACATGTGCATTATCATTTTTTTTTTCGTTTTCACAAAGATTTAACGGATACAATATGCCCAGCGCACACTATGCTATTCGTTGCGATGCGAATTTCAAAGAAATTATGATAACATTTGAAATGAGCATTTCAGATGATAACATCTTAGCGACTAGAGTTGAGAATAGTGGTACGGAGTACTGACATCGGAATTCAGTTTAGTTCGGCACTTCTTGTAAGAATAAAAGCAAATTCAATTTCACATCGCAATGACGTCATCATCGGCTGCGACTTAAAGCCGATTCGGACTTTACTCAAACCACAGAACTTGCCGCAAAGCAAAATTATGATTTTATTATTCCCAACTTAACGCCAAACTTCAAATAAAGCAAGCTTTTTGGAACTTTCAAATTAATGCAAACTGTGATTGATTAGAAAATTGCGTCGCCTCGGATCGATCGCAAAGTGTGCGCTGGGCTTTAGATACCGTGTTGACACTTAATCGGCTTTTGAATCGGCTCGCGGTTCTGAACCGCGAGCCGATGCAGCATCGGCTTTTTCATAGCGTGTAAACGCGAGTAAATTGCATCGGCTCGCGGTTCAAAACCGGCAATTTGCACCACCAAAGTAGTAGGTTCAGAACCGCGAGCCGATGCAGAATCGGCTTTTTTACTACGTGTAAACAGAAAGCCGATTCTGCATCGGCAATTTGTGCGCATTTCATTTACTTTACCATTGTGACGTAATTGTAAGCGCATGACGTATATTGTTGGTGTGCGTATCATTTCAGGTTTTTGCATCGGCTCGCGGTTCTGAACCGCGAGCTGTAACAACGTGTAAACGCAAACCAAAAGCCGATCAATACCGTGTTTACACTTAATCGGCATTTGAATCGGCTCGCGGTCTGAACCGCGAGCCGATGCAGCATCGGCTTTTTCATAGCGTGTAAACGCGAGTAACTTGAATCGGCTCGCGGTTCAGAACCGGCAATTCGCACCACCAAAGTAGTAGGTTCTGAACCGCGAGCCGATGCAGAATCGGCTTTTTTACTACGTGTAAACAGAAAGCCGATTCTGCACCGGCAATTTGTGCGCATTTCAATTACTTTACCATTGTGACGTAATTGTTTGCGCACTGATCCAGCGTTGTCTTTATTATGACGTATATTGTATGTATGCGTATCATTTCAAGTTTTTGCATCGGCTCGCGGTTCTGAACCGCGAGCTGTAACAACGTGTAAACGCAATCCAAATGCCGATTCTGCATCGGCATTTGGTTCAGAACCAAATGCCGATTAAGTGTAAACACGGTACAAGTGTAAACACGGTAATTGTGGCGCTTAAATGCTGACGCGTACTTGATATGCAACGCGCAATCGCATTGATCAATAATAGTGCGCGTCCTCTTCGCATAATCTATCATAATGTTCTATGATAGTGTCCCCAATACCCGAATTAGGGTGACATGGATAAAGAAATAAAATCATTGTCGCTGTCATTGACCAATGCGGTCATGCATTTTATACCACACGCCACTAGGAATTTAAGTGCGTCTCTAATTAAATGGGTTTCTGTATCTGAAAATAATTCTTCGATCTTATCATTCGACTAATTCGAAGGTAGACATAAGCAAGTCTTCTTTTGCATTTCAGAACGTTATTGAATTTTGGATGAAACGACGGGTAGACGGACTGCGTGTAGATGCCGTTGCATTCATCATAGAAGATTATTATATGAGAGATGACCCACCAAACCCGAACTTTCAGCCCTCTGAATTAGCAACTAGGGTAGGTTTGGAATTGTTTTTTCTAAAAGGTTTATCATGTTTATGGGCCGGGGTTCATGACTGTTTCCAGCGGCGTTATTATTTAAAAAAAAAAACACAAAATATAAATAGAAGATATGATAATAATAAATGATAATAATAATACAAATGAAATAATGACAAAAATGATAACAATAATAATGATATAATCATATATATATATATATATACACACACACACACACACACACACACACACATATATATATATATATATATATATATATATATTATATATATATATATATATATATATATCATATATATATATATATATATATATATATATATATATATATATATATATATAGGATATATATATATGAATAAATGATCATTCTTGTTAACCATTATAGTCATTCTGCCTAACGTGTTATTCTTTATTTGACATATAAGTATTATGTTGTATCCAAGTTTTATTTAGCCTCCAAGTTTCATGTCAAGATAAGGGTAACTCTAAGAAGCACTTCAGTTGCACTTAACTTATAATTCCCTTTATTGTGCAAATGGTAAAGGAAAAACGGTTCTTTGCATTTTTTACGAAGTGTTTTTATTAAATTAAAAAAAAAGTATTCTTCTTAAAGCTCTTCAAGCCGCATTTCTGTATTGAAATAATATATTACATCGTACCAAACTCTAAATTATTAAAAGAGCAAGAATTGCCCGCATTTACAAATCAAATTGACCCAAGTGTTAGATATATTTTGTAAATTAATTAATATATATATATATAATTCCATCTGTTTTCTGATTCCTATTGTAGCCCCAGTACCATAGCACACTGAACATATATTCTCACAATCATCCGGATCACCACGAGATAGTGAAGTCATGGCGTCGGGAGGTCATGGAGAAATACAGCACGGAACCAAATTACAGGTAATACAACCTTTCAATGGCGTACCGTGGGTCACGGCATTGGGGGGACACCAGCAAAAAAATTGACTCACTTAAAGAGCGCTTAGTTGCCAGGTATACTGACATAATAGAGACATTTTTAGGACAGTGCCATTAAACGGTTATGTATCTCACTGATCACATAATGCGAGCACGAAGCGCGAGCTGAAATTTTTTGAAATTCAGACCTAAAAAGGACATTATAAGCAAATTTTTAAAATCATAATACATACCTGTCCATCTAAACAAACAATGCGAGCTGAAATTTTTGTATATATTGACCCCAAACAGGGACATTTTAAGGACTATATTTTAGGAATCCATTAAGAGTATACATATATTACCATAGTCATCTATTGAGAGTGCCAATCTCTTGCTGATTTTGTTAGAATAATATACATCTAAACACATGAAGCACTTTTTGTAGTCATTGTAATCATGGTTAACATACGCATTTCACTAATCAAGTATTGCGTGCGCGAAGCGCGGGCTGAAAATTTAGGAAATTCAGACCTGAAGAGGGACATTTTAAGGCTTGTTTGTAGGAACTCACGAAGATCATACGTATTTCACTAACAAAAATATGCGAGCGCGAAGCGCAAGCTTAAATTTTGGCATATATTGACCCCAAACAGGGATATAAGTAATATTTTTTTTAAGGAATCCATTAAGAGTACATATCTCACCATAGTCATCTAATGCGAGTACCAAGCGCGTGCTGATCTTGTTAGATTGTCTTACTTTACTTTTAATTACATACGATTAAGATTACTACAAATTTATCCTAAGAGACTTAAAATTACAAGCTTCGCTTTTTAATAAGTCCCTCATTTTCATTTTCACATGCTAACTGTAATCTATAATTTGTCTAATCATCAAAATGTATCTTGAACAAAAATTGTATACATTTCATCTATTTCCTACGAATTTGTTAATTGATTATTGAAGTATTCTTATGACACTTATTCTGTTTTGTACATTTATACATATGTTATATATGTTTGTTATGTTTATTATCAGAAAATGGAAGTGAACTAAACTAAACTGAAACTGAACTGAACATGTAAATGACACATGAAGCACTTTTGTAGTCATTGTAATCATGATTATCATATACGCATCTCACTAACCAAATGATGCGAGCGCAAAGCGCAAGCTGACAATTTTTGATATTCAAATCAGAAAAAGGGACAATCCACGAATGCGAACGTAAGCTCGGACATGAGATGGTTTATATTAAGACCTTAAAATGGGGCAATCACTTTAAGTAGTCATGAAATAGAAGCATATGTCACTACATAAACAATAATTCGAAGAGCGAGGAAATATATTTGGTGTATATTGACTTGAAAACGGGAGGTTTTAGTACAACAGGATTATATATCTTGTTAAACAGACAATGCGAGCAACAGGAACAATGAAGACATATGCCTTGCGCAAATTATGTTTCATAAAGTTATAATTTTTTTTTAATGTAATATAACATAACATAATTATAACATAATATAACATTATAATTAACAATAATTTCTCCTTTCCCCACTACGTTTCTCTCCCTTTCTCCCTCTTTTTCTCCTTTTCCCTTTTTTTTTTTTTTTTTGGCCAGCCGATTGGGGGGGGGGGGGGGGCGCACGTGCCCCCCATGCCCCCCCGTACTTACGCCACTGCAACCTTTGATATCTTTTATGTCGACAGTTTATAAGTTTAAACACGCCAGTTTTCAAAAACTGATGTATAATTAACGCTCCCGAAAGGTACAATGAAAGCCTGCTTAAAGGGAACTGAAACCCTTGGAACAAGTGGGCTTGTGTGGAAACCGAAAAATCAAAGAATAAGATCAAATAAAGTTTGAGAAAAATTGGACAAATAATGAAAAAGTTATGAGCATTTGAATATTTGCGATCACTAATGCTATGGAGATCCTCCAGTTGGCAATGGGACAAATATGTGTAATGTCACGTGTGAAAAACTTTCCCATTGATGGGCTATAAAATACCCCCAAAACGTCTCTTCTTGCTCTTTCTTATGGTGATACAAACTCTTAATATATTCTTTGAAAATCTGTATTATCAGCCCTTCTATATAAATTATTCATGGTCGACTGATAGATGTCACAAAAGAGGCATTTTAAGTGAAATATATACAAAAGCAATGTGAAAGTTGTTCACATGTTACATCACACATCTTTGTCGCATTGCCAATGGGAGGATCTACATTAAAATAATAATCTGAAGTTGAAATGCTCACAACTTTCTTATTATTCATTCAATATTTCTCAAACTTTTGTTGATCTGTTTATTTGATATTTCTGTTTTCACACAAGCTATCTTGTCCCAAAAGTTTCATTTTCCTTTAATTACCAGCCAAAGCTAACCCCCAAAACATGTTATCATTCATTGAGTGACCTCCGATAAGGATTGATTTCTTTCCTAGCTGTCCAAAGGGTAAACCCTAATAAAAGTAAGATCAACTCAATGTGTACCAATCACAATTTACAATTTATTTCAGTAAACAATAATTCCAATATCAAAACGTCTTTATTTGAAGTTCAATTTTGCCGAACAAATGAAGTTTATTAAAGAGAGAGAAAAAATAGTAACACTTCCAAATGATAATATACCACTCTGACTCTAAGGTTCACAATCAAAGAAAAACATATGATTCTATATTGATCAAATGTGTAATAACAAACTCTCAACCTGTTTCTAAATACAAAATCCCTGAAAAAATCCCGCATTGATCTAATCAATAATCACCAAACTTTAATGTTTTAATATACCACACTTCACCAGTAATAATACCTTAAAAAAACAATCCTTTAGTTTGTTTCATTTCTTTTGACAATTGTAACCGACAAACATTCTTATAAAAGGATCATCTGTTAATCAATTCTCATAAAATGTTACTTCACCACTTGATATCTCTGAACTAATACATATTGTGATCACACTTAGAAAAATCTTCAACATCTTCAAAAATCTTAACTTCAGCTTATCGTTAACTATTAAACCTAAAGCTCACGACTCTACAATCCGACATCATACAATCTCACCAGTGTCCAAATTCGAATAATATAAACAATGAATGAAAATGCAATATGTAATTTATGTACATGGAAGAAGGTGTAAAAAAAACCACTGAAAGCAGCAGATGCTTGTGTCGGGAGACGCCTGTACCTAAACAACAAATACCAAATGAAAGGGCTAAAAGAAGGGAAAGAAATAGAAGAGAGGAGAAGAAAAGGGCTAGAGAAGCGAGCAAGTAGTAGTAGTAGTAGAAGTAGTAGTAGTATAGTAGAAGTAGTAGTACTAGTATAGTAGTAGTAGTAGTAGAAGTAGTAGTAGTAGTAGTAGAAGTAGTAGTAGTAGTAGTAGTAGAAGAAGAAGAAGAAGAAGAACTGGCGTGAATTACTTCGCATGATACAATATGTATATACTTGATTAGATACTAACAACATGTCATTTATGATACAAAGTACAAAGTAGCAAGAACGAATGCATAGTTATTATAATATAGAACAGGTTACGTACATTGTTAGCTGCACTATTTCAGTTTGGAGGGAGCATAACTTTTTAAGATGACTTGGGTACGTGTTTGCCAAAGCTACATTACAATAGGAAATATAAGGCAAGATTGAAGAGCAATAAAATGTACGCGATACATTTTTTGGAAGATAAAAACTTAAAAACGATATATAATACCATTTCATTTAGAGATTTTGTTTTCAATTTCGTTTACATGTTATGACCAACTTAATCTACTATTTACAATAACACCAAGAAACCTTGTCCTTTCAACTCTGGAAATAATGTTATCATTCAAAATTAACCTTTACATGATGAAAGTCAACATGCCTATAGCGGAATTTCGAAATATCATATAGTTACATTTTTTAATAATTAATTGTAAGTTTATTTGCATTACACCATTGACAAACCTTTACTAATTCAGAGTTCACAATATTGCACAATTTATCAAGATTTTCTATTAGAGCATATAATGTTTGTATCATCAGCATATATCATAAAAGAAATGATTTTTTGATGAACGATACAAGCCATCATTGAACAAAATAAAAAGGAGGGGGGCAAATAATGACCCTTGGGGCACCCACATGAAATTATACTGTGCATTATTGACGATTGGAAAGGTAACTACAAAAAAGGTCACGTACAATTCCACGAACGCTATAATTTGTTACCTTAGATAATAAGATGATACGTTCAGTAGTGTCAAAAGTTTTCGACAAATTTATAAATATTCCTATTGCAAATAAGTCATGTTAAAAAAATTGAACTATTTTATTTGTTAATTCAAACAAAGCCATTGGAGTAGAATGGTACATACGGAAACCATATATTGATTCCAAAAACATGCTCTGTTTTCAAGAAAAATAAAGGTTCTTTAATAAATCACTCTTTCTGATATTTTTGAAAAAATCCGATATGCACTCAACCTATTAGGTTCTAGCAAAATAATCTCCCACACACATCTCTCATTGTGGAATATTA